>NW_027269267.1:23207500-23832500 GCF_023055355.1 Agelaius tricolor | reverse complement strand
ATAAAATCAGAGGTAAGAGATGGGCACCTCATTTAGATTGTCAGATGGTAGGTGGTATTCTGAATTCCTTTCTTTGAGTTGCTCTATCAGAAAAAAAGCAGTTAGATTTAACTGACATAGGTTAGATGAGAATGTCATTCTCTTTTATGTCTGTAGCACTTAAAATCAGCTAAGCAAAATCTATTTACTTCCAAAACTTATTTACTTCCAGCTTAGACAAATCTTTTCAGATCTTTGCAGTTTATCTCTAAAACAAAGATGAAATCAGAGCCCCCAAACTTTTACAAATTGTATACAAAAATGTTCTATAAATATTTATATTCATGGGTAAATGTAAGCAATTCTTGGTCTTTTTTTTCATTGAAGGAAAAATGCTTGAATGCATGATAGCTACATCTTTAAAATTGGAATTGAATTACTAAAAGGAAAAACATTATCTTTTAAATACAACAATATGAATTATATGTTTATTATTTGTAACTGGTATCTTCTGCTGTGAAGTAATATATTCTTAATCTGCTCTTAATGTAATTAAAGTACTATAAAGAATGAATTCATTCTGTATTGTCATTCTTACCACTTTAACACTTCAAGCTGGCCTAATTTATACTTTTATTGTCAATTAATATCCTCACAGAAACATGGGCTAAAGCAGATAGAAAAGCCTTCCAAGGATTTCTACTTAAATTCTTACAATCTGATTACTACCAAAGCTGAAGAAATGGATTTTAGGTTTCTTAGAATTCATTTTTGTACACTTACAAGTGAAATAAAATTTATACATTATATTCAAACTCTTTTTCTGCTAAGCAAGTATGTTTTGCTGAACAATTACAAAGTGATATTAACTGTGACTCATTCATCTGTTTACAATTCAGTTCATGAACTGTTCAGTACATGAGAGTCATTGCAGACTCATTAAGCAAAGTATTTAAGCACCTACTTAATTTCTGTTAGTTTTAGGCCAGTGCCTAGATTCTGTTAAAGCCAATGGAATTAGTCATAAGGTGCAGTGATTCAATAACTGCTGTTGAGTTACATGCATGGTTAAAGTCATGCATATACTTACATGCTCTGTGAACGGGAGCATAAACCAAAAGCATGAAACTGCTCAAGCACTGAAGGTGAGCAGGAATCATATGTCAAATATATAACAAAAATAGAATAAAATGAAATTTCTTAGGCATCATGCTCATTTAAGTATGACCTTCAGCCAAAAAAATAAAAGCATTGTGGCATTTAGGAAGTGTCAAAGGTCGATTTAATATAGGATCATTATAGATCTGTGCAAAATCTAGGTTATGCCCAGGCATATATGCTACATAGCTGGTCACAATAACTCCTGAAGAAGAAGGGCAATGCCATAAATTTACATATGAATTCATTTAATGGTCTCACTTTTTTTTCTCCTTTATGGTACATTTTATTTTTTCCATTGCATATTACTTTGATGTAGTATAAAACTTGCAAAGTAGGCAACATAAATATTAAATATTACGAATGTTGAGCAATACAGAATATGAATGTAGCTGAGTTCAGCAGCATATAAGCAACCCAATTGTTCATTGATCTTGCAAAACAACTAATTACATAACTTTCCTACTATACTTAGCAGCTGATCTCTGGCCTTTGAGTCAACTTTATGTGTGTTGGAAGGAAATGGATAATTACTTTACATAGCTGGAATAGATCACTCATTCATAGTTTTATTAAGGATGAAAACTTTTATAAAGCCACGATTTGTCACACAGGCATTCTTCTTTTCAGGTTTCAGACTTAAATAATTTTACAAGTTTTATACAGATGAAATTAGGATTATTTAATTAAATGTAAAATCCAAGAATTCAAATTCAAGCCAACAGCATGTCAGGGGATAGCTTACTGCATCAATTGATACACTGTCAGTGCAGTTCCCTGCAAGTCTGAGGGAATGAGGAAGACAGTGTCTTGAATCGGAGGAAATATTGATTTAGGAAGAAAAGATGCTTTAAGTAATCTAAAAATAATTGCAAGCATTCTTTTCCAGCTTTGCTTTAGTATATCTAGAAATCGTCCCATCATTAATAAATGCACTTTATTAAAGTTTTTACCCAGTGTTTTGCAAATTTCTCAATATGTTTATCTATCTATTTTTTGCAGTGATTATTTTTCAACATCCATTCATCTACTTTTCATAGTCATAGGAATGTTTCTGTGATGACAGAGGCTTTGCATCAGGTATAATCTACATACACTTGGGATTGGTTTGTTTGTTTGTTTGTTTGCTGTGATTAGTTAACAGTGACATACTTGAAGTATTGGAAAAATGCTTGCTTAGATACTGATTCCAACCTAGCAGAAATTAACAGGAATCATGCACTTACTGATGTCTGAGATTAGTGGATAATATATCAAAAATATGTATTAATTTTGTAAAAGAATATATAATTTTGGAGAGTCTCAGATTACAGGAAAAGGATCTTTGTTGGTATTTCCCTCCAGTTCTAGTTTTTCTTTCTCTCTACGTGAAAGAGAGTCAGATATATACAATTTATTTTACTAAAATATCTCTGGCATATATTTTTATTAAAAAGAAAAATAACTCAGTTTTAAACTTGGGCTGCATTTAACTACTTGGTAGATCCTGTAACAGGGGGATAGAGTTTTGATCTTTATTTTGTTATTCCTTTTTTGTGACTGTTACTATTCAGATTCTTGACTCCCTTAACTATTTTATCAGTGGTGCTGCTTTCATGAGTATAAGAGTCATGTTTATGTATTGTGGGTTTCTTGTCTCTTTCTATTTTTAGAAATTTTTTCATCAGGCAGGCAAGCAATCTCATTGCTTTCAACAAGGTTCATATCTCCCAATGACACTTGTACAGTTGCAAAGGTTACTACTCAAAAATTAATAGAAAACTCTGCCAGATCTCTTCACCTTTCTCATATTCTCCATTACAAATGGTTCCCAAATTCATTATAAGAAAATCCAATACATTAAAAATGAAGTATGTAAATAATAAATAATAGCAGACATATCGGCCAAGGAGAAAGAATGTTTTCTATTGGAAAAGTGAGTGCCATATGGGGTGGGCAGGATAGTGGGGGTTGGAGCAGCACTTCCAGGTGTCATGGCTAAGGAGTAAATCTGCTGGGGGCTTCTGAGCCTTGGGGAAGGCTTTTTGAAGGAGAGTGTTTGTAGAGTTTCCTTTTTCAGCTTCCTTCTGAACATCTAGTGGGGGAACAGCAGATTTACATTTCACTGGGGACTGAGAAACCCAATCTATAGAAACCACTGAAGACAGAAATTGGATTTGATCATACCATGGCTCACGCCATGACTTTCCTGGACAGCTCTGTCCTTTTCCAGTACCTTAGGAGGAGTGGGTAATAAATGCACATGTGGAAGTACATGACTATACACATCTGTTTCTAAATCTAATGGGGAAAAAATAAAGTTCTTTAGCAATGATTTAGCTAGCTTCATCAGTTGTTTTTAGTATCTGCATTTGAACAGATGGAACTTGGAGAAAATGTGAGAATCATATTGTGACAGTGCTAGAGATAGTGGAGTAAAGAGGCTAACTTGGACAATGGAGACATCAAATGTTTCTGCAGGTTTACTCAGTACTCTTCTATTCTGTTATTTGGAATGGAGTGAAAGTTACATTACTGCTGGTACCTTTTTCACTCATTATAAATATTCAAGATCTTTACTAGTGTAGTGGGCTGTTCTATTAAAATTTTGGTTTTAGTGTTTGATTGTAAAAAAAAAAAAGCCTAAAGATGACTTGCACATCTGAGGGAAATGTGAAAGTACTTGATAAAATTATTTTCAAGATTCAGTGAGAAGTGGTTTTCACTACATGATTTGAAGAGCATGGGTAGCATTTATTTGGCAATATTACAAATAGTGCGTATCTTAATCTCATTACATTACAGAGGATTTTTATTTCTTCAAATCAGTAGTTATTTGCTGAACATAACATGAAAACTTTGATAATTGTTTGAAGTTTTTTGAGAGAAAGGTTTAACTTTAGATCAGGTCCAAAGGTTGAAAATTTAATCTCGCCAGCCATACCCAAGGACTTTAGAAGGAAAAATCTTTAATGGATTGTAATAGAATCAGATCACAGCTTTTCTTGGATAAGTCCATTTAAAATGTGTTTCACAGTTTGGTCTTGTTTTATGAAATCAGTTATATGCATTTTCCATTTAAGCTTGTGTATGATTTGGAGTCAGTAGGAACAAAAGAAACGTTAAAGCACTTTGTTGACTAACAAATAGTTAAGTGCATACTTAACAGTAAGTGCTTTACTAAATTGAAACTCTGTGGGAGTGATTCAGGCAGAAATCAGCAGTGAATTAGCCCTGGCTGACCATGCAGAAGGCGTCAACTTAAGGCCTTAAGAAGCAGAATGCTAAGAAAGAAAACATCTAGAATGTTATGGTGAGAAGCACAGGATTATGGGTTACATTAATATAGGTTAAGTCACAGTCTCTATATAAGGTTACGTGTTAATGATTGGTTAGTTGGTTTTCTGTGTATAGTCACGTTGTTGTTCATAGGTTCTTTGTTCTGTTACCAAGGTTGTATAATGCTCCGTTCCCTGTAATATTGGTCTTCTATTGGCTGCCCCCCACAAGGTGTTACCTCCTAGGGCTACTGTGTTCAGCTTCTGTTTTTGTTATCCGCCTTAATAAATTACCTTTTGGGCAACTGCAGTCGTACCCGCTCCTTTTACTGCACCGGTAGCCGCAGTGCTCCCCTGGCAACGCTCATCTTGGTCAAGCCAACGATCCAGCGCTATTGCCAGACTGTGATAAAGCACCAACCCTGAATCAGGGTGAACCCTGCTCCTCAAATTGGGTCAACCGGACCATGACAAAACTCCTCTAATTTTTTTTCCAGTTGTGATGAGACTAGAGTGAAAGAAGAAAAAAAATTACCTTTGATCTCAGTGAACCATTAAAAAAAGAGTTATGGATCTCTAGGAACCTATTGTACCAAATCAGGCCAATTCAGCAGAATGAAGCTTCAAACCATAGATTCTTATTACATGTAGCACTAATTTCACTGGGTGTGAAATTGTTTTTTTGCTAATCCAAAAAGCATGAAATAAGCACTGAGCAAGGAATATCTCATAGAAATAAAGTGCCACACTGATGGTTTCTGACAGAAAGTAATGATTAAGGTGAGGGAAAAGGTGTTCTCATGACACAGGATTGCTGCAAACTAAAAAATTCCCTTTGCACCTCCCCAGTTTATTATTTTCCAAAGGACTACTAAATCTTGATTTTACAAAGCAGTAAAAAAAAGTCAAACAATTGATGCAAAGCAAATATGATATTAGAAATTTGTATTTTTGTGGGTTTATAGATTTGCTGAAAATAGGAATAAATGTCTTGCCAAATGAACCTTACAGTGCAGTGATGAGAGTACCATCCTACCCATCATCATACTAACATTCTCCACCTGCGAAGTAGGCACAGGGCTGGCCCTACTAGTAGCCTCCACCCGAACCCACAGCTCCGATCACCTACACAACTTCAACCTCCTACAACGCTACAAATCATCGCCCCAACTGCAATACTCCTCCCTTTAACTCTCCTCTCCCCACGCAAACACCTATGAACTAACATCACATTTTACAGCCTACTGATCGCCACCATCAGCCTCCAATGGCTCACACCAACATACTACCCAAACAAAGCCCTAACCCCCTGAACATCCATTGACCAAATCTCCTCCCCCTGCTAGTCCTTTCATGCTGGCTCCTCCCCCTCATAATCATAGCAAGCCAAAACCACCTAGAACAAGAACCCATCAACCGCAAATGAATCTTTGCCACAACAGTAATCCTAGCTCAACTATTCACTTACAGTGCAGTGCAGAAATAAAATGCTGGCAAATGATGCATCACTGGCACATGTAGATCTCTGTGTTAAGGCCTCCCAAATATTTTCTGTTAGTTCACACATCAGTATAATCTAAAAGAACTGGGTTCCTTCTCATTACATATATAACGTAATTTGCCACTAGAAGTGACTATGCATCAGGTATCTCAAAATAAAATAGCAGTGATAAAAATATCCTGAAAAAATTCTTTGCATGAGATGAAGGTCTGCCTTAATTCTGAGAATTCTCAGTGTTTCTGCTGAAGCTGTGACAGTCCGTCAAGGCCATGAGAATACCTACTCTGTGGTAAAGCCTCATAAATTCTTAGTAGGGAATTATTTTAAGATGGGGAAAACTATGACCTCTGGAGCCCTTCAAAACCTCTTACTATATACCACAGAAAGATTCCTGCTAATTTCTGTTTGTCTTTATTTAGCAAAGCTTTATATCATTACAGTAAAGAAGTGCTTACATCATAGCTGTTATGAGATTCTTATATGTTCCTCCAAAAAATAACTCAAATTATTAACTTATGATTTATTCTTAGATTTTCACTTTTGTAAAATGCAAACATGAACATAAAATAGTATACAAATTATTTCTTTCTAATTCAGTTTTCCTGGTTTTATCTAGGTGTGTGCTAGTGAAAATGAGACATTTTTAGCGTAGTTCATTTACCCAAGCCCAGGAACTTTAAAACAAGATTAGAATCACAACTTATATTGTCATGTTGCAGTTGCAGTGAAACAAAATGTTTCAAATTTAAACCAAAAATTTATTAACGGTCTAAAATTTTCCTTCTGAAGACATATTAATTACTTGAGTGTCTCTTTGAGTTATGCTTTCCCCTTATGAAAAGTATATAATTGTGATCTATAATGCCATGATGTATTTTTGTTTATCTTTTAGAAATCTCATAAAAACTTGAATTTTTTCACTGGGTTTTGAAAACAGGCACATTTATTTCATATAGAAAACATTTTTCTGAAGAAAACCCAACTTTGTGAGCATAAGTGAATTACCTGTTTTCTATTATTCCTCTGTAAAATTCTCTCTGTTTGTCCCTGAAGAACGTGATTATTTCTGTGGCATAAAAAGAAGAAAGAGTTAGCACTGCTAACTACACTAACATAATACTGAAAACAGAGTTGCAGACCCCAGTGCACTGAGCAAGGAACTACTAGTCATCTATGAGGGAGTGCAGGTCAGAGAAGGCAAGGGCAAGTGTGGTGTGGGCAAGGCTAAGAATTTACATTTGATCGGCAAATTATTAGTGTAAAAAGTCAAGATGGAAGTGCAGGTGCCTTGTCATCTCAGCCATTGGGGTAAAATGAGATTCAGGCCAAGTTAAGCAGTCATCAATCAGCTAATTGCTTCTTTTTCCCTCAGCCCCTTCCACTTGTCCCCTCAGCTGTGCAACCACACAGTGAAGAGTCCTGGCAAAGACATCAGACTGAAAAGTGATGCCATAGAAAGGGAAAGCTTTTTCTAGCCTCGCCAGTTCCTTGATTTGGGACACGACACTTTTACAATAATAGCTCTCCCAGAAAGATGGAAGAGGTGATCAGGAAAAGAGGAGCTAGGTGAGCACCACACAGGTGCTGCAGCTGAAGAAACCCACATAAAATAATGACCTAACAGACCATTTTTTCATGTTGACTCGCTACAGGATATAGTGGAGGCAGGACACTTGTATTCTAAGTCTAGATGCAATCCAAAGCTGGTTTTAAGATCCAGTGTTCTTAAAAACAGAACACCTTATATTTGCTTATTGACAGTGGTTACGAAAGTGGTTATTGTACCTAGGAAATAATCTGGTTCATCAAAATTAATAAGAATAGTCAGAAAAGACACAAAGCTAGTGAAACCTGTTTGTAGTGATTTCTAGCATTCTTGGATTTCATTCACAGTTGAATTGTAAACTGTAGTCTTTGACAATAAACTCCATGGTTTATTATCAAATTCCAAGTGGTTTCACTTGTATTGTATTTCTTTTGCATTACTCTGGTACATTATACACCTTTTGCAACATAGACATGATGTTTTATTTCTTTTTCTTCTTATTTTAGCCTTATTGTCAAAAGTATTTGCAAAGACCCTGTCTTCATGTAATTGAAAAAGAAAGCTCACATTTTTACATCTATTTATTTTGTTGGAGTCCTATTACAGCGGTATCTCAAATTTAACTCAAGATCTTGCTAATCTTGGCTTCTTTTTATTATTTATAGTTCTTTACTAACTTCCTTTGAAACACATTGTTACAAATATTGGACGGATATCCATATGAATTTCTCAACAGTCATTATCAAGCTGCTGTTACATTTCCTGTGGATTTTTGGACATTTTTCAATCCTCTTCATTTATTTAATATCTCTGTTTTTTCTCAATTTAACAATCTCTTTTCTTCTGCAATTGCATGTCACTATTTATAATAACAAAATATAACATAACATAACATATGAAATCTATCATGGTTGTTGGTTTGAAGCCTAAACCCTGTGGTACCCATCTGAACTTAACTGTGTTATGTTCTTCCTCAGGAAATATTTAGCATTTGTATTTCTCTATATTTCTCCTTAAACTTTCATCTATTTCATTATTCTGGAATATAAACATTTTGTTGCAGACCTGTCACTATTTGTTTTTTGGTAGCTTAAAAACTTACTTATCCTGCTTTCCATCTATTTTTCAGTTCTGTAAACCCTAACAATTTATGGCATATTTCATTCATTCCCACTCACAACTGTCTTTCCTTCTGGTGATTTAAATTTATTTCACCTTCTGTAGTCACATTTGTATCAGTTTTTTTAATGCATATGTGTATTTAAAAGGTGTTGGTATAATGATAATTCAATATTTTTATTATTTTGCAAGAATATAAATATTTAACAGAAGTTCTGTGCCCCAGTCCTCTTCTGTCCTCATCCATTTCACATATTATCAACTGAAACCTTATTTTTTTTCAAAATGTATTTGGCAAAATTCTCTTTGCATGATTATTGGGTTGATTAATTATTGCTCTGAGTGATGATAAATGAGCATAGAGTACAGCTGGGTCTTCCTAGAACGTATAAAAATACAGAAAAAGTTTTAATTTTTTTTTCACTGTGAAATATGAAAGAGAATCAATACTTATCCTTAATCAAGATTTTGGAAACAGTGAAGGCATGCAAATACCCAACTGACAGGCCTCTTTTAACTGTGGTGCAATGATGGATAGTGCAGCAATGCGGCTTCTGTGTTTAACAGGTGAATTTAATCATTATTTAATTAAAACTATATTAATTAAAAATTCAGCTGAAGAGTAGGAATATGCTGACAGAGGTTGTTATAAGCTATGTAAGTAAAGTCAGCTGCTTTAAGTGCATCTTGCAGCCCAAGGTATCCATTTCCCCCTCTGGCCTCACTGTGTTCTTCACAAGACTGGAGTCACCTCACTACTAAGCTTTGTCTGGCAAAAGACCCTGAAGAAAAGCCCTACACAGAAGATATGAAAAATTAAGAGAAAGAGCTTCAGGCTTCCTAATCTTTTCATGTTGAGAACAGGCCTGGTTTTTGATCCCTGCGTCACTAGTGCTAGAAAACGGACTACTCAATAATTATTTCTTCTTTTCTGTGGGATTCCTCTGACTATGACATTTTTGTACCAAATTAAAGAGGCTGGGTGATGTCAGAGGAGCAACAAAGCCAGTCTTGTGCACTGCACAGAGGTAGAAATGTACATGCCAGGTCTCCTCCCAAGTTAACTCTCAAAAGAAATCAAGTTGTAGAGTTTCAAAAATAATTCTTGCCTGGAGTAATGGAAGATTCACAGATCAAATTATATATTTCCTGGTTCTATGAGTACTCTTCACAGTTTTTGACAAATGCTAATTGAAAAGCAGAATTCAGGTACAATTCAGGCACAATTTCTTACACATCATCCATGGGACTTAGCAGCGCTGGACAGTTTAATGTTGTCTAGCAGATTCCCAGGTCCTTATTAATATAAGAATGAAGCCTATGTCAAATTGTTTGCTTGAGAACAATTCTTTTGATCTTGTTTAGCATTTATAACTAGAACTTTAAAGTGAAGCTGGTTTAGGCAGCTGCAAGAGTGTTCTAGACTTTTTTCATATTATTTCTAATTAAATGTTCTTTCCCCCAGACCTGATTTTTTTTTTACTAGCATTTGACTTTTATATTCTTCTGATTAAATTATGCTGAATGAATGCTGTGTTCTTTTTCCTCTTTTGCTCTCTTTTCACACTTCTTACAAAGTCTTGATTGATTTTTAAGAGCATTGTTACTGCTTTGGATTGCAGTAGGAAGCAGACATTGATAAATGGAGTGGCTATTACAGTGGCTGGAAAAATGTTCTCCTCTAATGCCTAGAAGTTATCTACTCTTCTGGTTTTTCCAGGAAATAAGTTATCCTTGTTTTAAAATAATCATACTAAAACAGTGCTTTAAGTAATTTCTTATGAGGATTGATTTTAAGGCTGCTATAGTTAAGACTGAAAGTTCACTTTGGGCTCCTAAATTAAGGTCTGAGTTTTATTAATGCTCAGTGTCTGCCAGTTCCACCCAAGACAGTTGCTGTATACTGTACAACACCAGAAAATCATATTATTATTCTTCCTATGTGGATATAGGAAGCTAGTTTTAGATGTGATTAAATTTAAAAATCTCATACATTTTATTTTTGCATTTTCAGAAAGAATTCACATTGGCTTTAAATTTTTAAGGATGTGACCTCTTTTGAAAGGAGAGATGGTTCTGTGTAGTGATCATTGGAATTAAGTGGAAGTGACAGTTGAAAAGATACAATGTTCATCATTATCCTTAGGCTTTCAAATTTTCACTGAATTGTCCTTTTTTTCAAATTAACAGAAATAAAGCAGATATTTTTATCACAGTAATTCAATAAATCATGACTATTATTTTATCCTAAAACTTGTGTTGATAAGTTACTGTGTGTTTTTTAAAAAGAATTAATATTTAATTAATATTTAAATTATTTAGATGCCTTTTTTGGCCTTATTTTAGAGAAACTAATATTATTTTTTTTATATTAATTTTTTTTAATACTCATATCTGGTCAGGTATACAATTGTAGGACATGTTCTACCTTTAATTTATGTACTTTTTTGCCAGAAGATTCTATGGTCCTTGGCATGGAGAGCCTTCACATTGCTACTGTAATTAGTCACTATGTAATCTAGAGCCTAATAATCATATAAAAATTCCCTACTAATTACCCTGTAATCTACTATTTGTTGATTAGAAGAGCATGAGATGAGTATTTCTACTATTATTAATTTCAATTTACATTATAATTATAGGGCTGTAACAATTTTTCTTGTTTACTCACTTGGCTATGCTGTGCAGCCTTTTGTTGTGTTAATAAAATACTGCCTTTTTATGTTCATCCATTTTAATCCATACCCAGCCAGCTTCTCCTTGCATGCACTTCTAGCCTGCATTGTTCTTGGGCTGGTACACAGACAGGTCACTACAACAGGTCATTCTTTGTTTTCCCTGAAAAGCACCCAGGCAAGTTTATGTGAAATGGTTACAATGCTCTCTCTGGTTTAAATATAGAGTGAAACCCTGCCCGTGCTGAAGGAAAAATACAGGGAACTGTTGCTCTGTGGAGCAAGAATGTACACATACCTGCTCTGAAGTTCAGGAGGAGGCAGTGTGGTTGGATACTTGGGTGAAGATGAAAGGGGAAAAAACAAGGTTAATTTAATGGTAAGGATATACTATAAACTGCCAAACAGAAGGAGTAGGTGTGGATGAAGCTATTTTTGTGTAGCTATGTAATGCATCAAAATAGCAGGGTTGTGGGAGATGTTTTTAATTAAGTCTGTATCTTTAAAAGAGTAATTTTGCTTTTCACACAAGGAATAATAACTAGTCAGATGGACACAATATTTTTATTCAAATAAATAGTTGGTACCAGCAGTTTTAGGTGTGATTCAAACTAGCCAGACAATACCCCTTGAAAATCCAAAGACAGGAGACATGGTGATGTAAATGATTATGATGTATTTGCGATTCTAGAAAGAGGCTGCATGTATGGAAGAGGAGGATAAAGATGCAAGTATACTTCAGCAAAGAAGACAGCAAATTTAGTGTTGTTAGGTAGGGTCTCATGCGGAGATAGAATGCAAGAAGGATAACTATCAAGGTAGAAAGCTATAATTTTTAATTAAGGAATTCATTAAATTTTGCTACAGCAAAATATCTCAAATACAAAAAAGTGAGTAGTTAATGAATATGATAAATTAGAGAAATTATCGGAAGTCAGTTAGACGTAATCCAGTAAAGAAAAATGCATAGTAAGACACTAGGGGATCAAAAAAAATCAATCCAAAGCTAAAAAAAAAACAAAGACAAAAAAAGGAATCACTCTTTAGGCAGAAGAACTGCAGAGAAGCATTTTGAAGAGATGCATATGCAGCATAATACATGTAAATCAATAGCTTGATGTGGTTAAAGAAAAAGCAAATTTTATTCTAGGACGTATTAGCAGCTGTGTTGTACATAATACAGATAGTAGTTTTTCTGCTTTTTCCAGATCTGGTGAGGCCTCAGCTAAAATAGCATGTCTACTTTTAGGAATTATTCTCTGTGAATGATGTAGGCAAGTTAGAATACGTTGAGAGTAGAGCTAGAAATGACAAATGAATTAGACAGTATGATCTCAGAAGACAATTTGAAAACACAGAGTTAATTTAGGAAAATATGATTGTTTAAGGGCAAATCCTTCAGTGTATACAGGTTGTTGCATTGTGGTTTTCATCTGACTTCCATGTCCAGCATAGGACAAGGACAATATTGACTAAATTTGCAACAAGAGAGGGCTAAGTTAAATTGGAAAAGATAATATTTAAAACACATTGATAATTAATAACATGAACAAACCGCCTACTGTATAAATAGGATTTCTATTATTAAAGGCTTTGAAAGAGAGTATAGAAAAGCCTCCATTAAGAGTGGTCCAGCCTTCTTCAGTAGGGGAAGATAAACTCCATAACTTTTTTGTTCTTACACCATTCTAATATGTCCAGGCTGGTTGTGGTGGGGTTTTTTTGGTTGTTTTTTTTTGATTGGTTATTTTTGTTGGTTTTTTTTTTTCTTTTGTTTTTTGTTTTTTTGTTTGGTTGGTTGGTTGGTTTTTTTGTTGGTTGGTTGGTTGGTTGGGTTTTTGGTTTTTTTTATTAATGGCAGTAACACTTTGGACTTTGGAGAGTATTTTACCTCCTTAGGAAGTTGATATTACTCAAAATGGACCTACAAACTAGCTCAAATACTTGGAAAATGTAGTGGTGGAATATATGAGTGGGTTTTATGCCTCCTTTGCTCTTACCAGCTTTTCTATTAAATCATGGGATGTAGTGTATTACCCCCAGAAACCGCCTAATCAGATGGAAAATACACTAAGTGTGTAGTATGAAATCACGTAGCTCAGTTACATCATGGCATTTGAAAATTTTTGTAATTAAGGGGTTAACATTGATGCTCACTAATTAAAATCAGGTAATTTCCACTTGAGTGCCTACCTTCAGATTCAAATTATAAATTAATCATTCAAATAAAATTTCTTCTTGTGAGTGATACATTATCAATCTTATTTGAACCATGGTGTTCAAATATGGAAATTATCAGAAATAATTTTTAATTTATTTAAATATAAATATATATTATTTATATTATATATAAATATATAAATATAAATATAATAAATCCATATGACATTATACCTTTGTTGATCAAATAAATGTTCTAAATAAAAAAACCTCACACACCTTAAATATCAAAGAGAGACTGAATTTCATGAAAATTTTTGGAAAATCTGAATTCTAGAGCCTTCTTTATCTTAAATATTTTCAGTGTAAAAACAAAATTTTGCTTACATCTCCCTATCAAGTAAATATCAGTCATGAATTACTGAGACACCATCACTCAAGAGTTAGCACTTTACAATGAAAGCCACCAGCACATAGCCAGGGTTATTATTAATAAAAAGATCTAATTGTTGGTTTGTTCTAAATAAATGGAAAAATGATAGTTTCATAGAGTGGAGGTCTTTATGGAATAAGTGATATATTAGTGCTCTCTTTTTGTTTAAGATATGGGGAAAGATCAAATTAATATACATATTTAGGATAATTTTACCATTAACTTTTTTCATTTAGAAGAAAACATTAGGTACATTTATTTTTATGATAAATAAAAGCAATATATTCATTAGTAATAGGGTGTGAAAGTAATAAGATATTATGCTTAAAATGCTGAAAAATTTATTTCTTACAGGCATTCCACCTATAAGTATGGCTAATTGCTTAAATACGGTAGCAATATTCACAATGTTCCTTTTTGAACATTTGCTTGTAAAAATAGAGGTAGTGCACTGTGCTAAATTTCCCTCATCTTTTGCTGTCCCTTTCAAAATCCAGCCATTTTAGATTTTGAAGGACTGCCATTTGCAACCACTGGGTAGATTACCCACATTTCATCAGTAAAAAAACTTCAGATTCTATCATAGGATAAATAAGGGAACACCCATCATTGCTCTCACTGCCCAGGCACTCTAGATTCTAGCATTTATCAGCTAGAATTAGGCTTGCAAGATGAAAAGCCATTTAGTTGGAAAATTCTGTGGAGTTAATAAAGAGAGAAAACTTCTGTATTAGGCCTCTTCTCTGAAACAGAAAATAGTCTTATGAAAACCTGTCTTTGACTTCTGGCCTCAGATACAGAGGTGGAAAGTCCTGGACTCTCAGCTGGAAGCAAAGGAGGAGACTGATATTGAGCTCAGCAGACCTGGGCCAGGGGAGGGAGGAACCCAAACTTGTCAGCCAGGATCATCAGGGACAAATCAGGTTATTAGGGAGGTATTGAGACAAAATGAGCAAATTGGGAGCGAGATGCTGAAAGGGGGAAATCATCATTATGGAGTCAAGAAGAATTGTAAAGGAAAAAACCAGGTAATTCATGGGGAAAAGCCTGCTGTGGAAAAATTGGAGAAGGAGGAAAGTAGTGGGTAAAGACTGCAAAAGGCTTTGTGACTACAGTCACATGCTCCTCTTCAGAAATCAGGGTTGAAGTAGACACACATTGAATGTCATCAGCCTTCTATTGATGACCTATATTGACCATCACCATGATACAACAGTTTATGTTTTATTTTGTGTTGCTTCAGTTTACATTTTAGAAAATACACGCAGACAATGACACATTAAGGAAATGCAGTTTCTAAGTACTCAAAATTAAGAGGTACCAAGGAGAGGCTTGTGTCTTATGTTAAAGTATTACCTTTATTTGCATGGCCCAGGACCTGGTCCCATGGGTCTGCTCTTGTAATGGAGGCGATTGTCATCACAGTGCCTTAAGTTTTATTTTAACTGCAGCTGGAGGCTTTGAAAAATTGCTGCCTTTCTCTCTATTAAATAAACACAATCTACACTATGTAATGCAATTATTCATTGTATGTAGCCAAAGAATAATGAACATGTAACAACATCAATGCTAATACAGATGATATGGTGGGAGACTGCATCAAGATGGCAGAGTTGACCTTAATTTAATTCCTTGGCCTTTTCTGACAACTTGATTTTGTCCATTGAGTTCTTCTAGCCTGGACTATTCTTTGCCTTGACCTTAGATTCAGCAGTGTAAAATTGCCTGTGAAAAGTATAAATTATCATTGATAAATATCTCTCTGCAGTTGAACTGTTGTGTTTTTTATGCTGAAGAGGAAACTTTGTTTTACAAGCTGCTTTCTCATTCAAGTTTCACCAGAGCACTCTGTCTGGTAGAGTAATTTTGCCTTGGTGGCTGATTTGTATTGTTCTTACAGCTTTATTACTGTAGTTACAGAGTTTTTACTAGTTGCACTTGAAATGTGCATCTTGATTGTATTTGTGAACGCAAAGCACGTATTTTTGATTCAATTGTGCTCTTTATCCTTTACTTTTCCTTGATTTGCCCTCCTAGCATCATGGACAACAGAAGCAATCTATCTGTACATTTAGGGAAAAAAGTCCCTCATCATACCCCCTCAGTAAAAAGGAAAGGAAAAAGTATAATTGATTGAAGAGATAACAGAAATTCATGAAAATTTCCTTTAAAATGTAAGAACAAGTAGAAAGTAAGAGTGCAGATGAGGAAAATAAAATGAAAGAAACCTAGTGAAAAGATGGTGTCTTATGAAGAGGGGGAATAGAGGAGGTTTTCTGATATCTGGAGTCCTCAACATTTGCAGAATGCAACATTAATTTTTCACGAACATTTCTTGTGTACACAACTGGGGGAAAATCTGTCATGATGTTTTCTTGAAACTGTTGTGACAATACAGGTAAATGAGAAACACAGACTAGCCAAAGAAAAAAAAGAACTGTTCTCTGGAAGCTGTAAAGCTATCCTATCCAAAACTGATTGCCTTCCTCTTTCATCTGAACATCTCTCCACCCTCTGGGAATGCTGCTACCATGGGACTGGAACTGTAATCCCAGAAGTCTGCTCCCATCATGAACCAGTAATTTATTTTGGTGACTATATTTAGCTTGTATACTACTTCATTCAATGTACCAAACACAAGTATTAGGGTTGCAAAGGATCTAACAAGACAAATGATCAAAAATACTCTGTGTAAACGCAATTTCTATCATGTTACAAAAATAGCTACATCAAAACCCTGCGGACAGTAAAAAATAAATAAATAAATAGTGCCAGAATAATTCATGTGCTGGTAAATTTACTGTGTGGGAAGAAAGAAAATGATTGAATGTACCACGATAGCTAAAACAACTGAACGGGAAAACCAATAAACAGACAGAAGTTGACTTGCTAATTATCACTACTAAGAAATGGTTAGTGAATTATCTGTGTGCCAAATACAACTTCCAGAGGGTAGGGTACAGTTTATTCTACATTGCTTGCTCCATCCTTTCTCCCTCTTTTTCTTATGTTAAACAAATGAAAGAAAATTATTTTCAAGAAGGTGGCAGCATCTGTTTTTAGTAAATAATGCTATTTTTGTTTTTTCTTTTTTTCTCCCAACAACAGAGTAATCTATTCAACTTTTCTTGAGGAAAGCATGGTCATAAATTTGTCAGAAAACAGAAAGATAACTGTGGCACATTGTATTTATGCTGCAGTATTCATTGCATATTAGAAAGCTGGAAAGCTTTCTGGGGAGGTGAGGAGGATTTATGTGCTCTCTGGAGCCAGCAGTAACCTCTTCTGCTGCAGTATAAACACATGGCCATGACTGACAATTTAAATACGACAGGTACACACCACCTTCTCACAAAAATTTCATTCAAATTGTATGATAAGCACCATGAAATGCAGTGAATATCTTTAAACTCACACAGCAAACATTTGCCAAAAGCTGTTGGTACATCCAGTGTGGATGATTGGATCATTACCTAGTAGTGACACTGTAGAATCAGTAGTGGAATAATTGATGTTAAGAGAATTGTCACCAGACTTCAGCAATTACATCCCCCCAGGAAATACAAGGCAATTTGTGCTATTTCCAGCCGTTGTTCCACACTGTAAACTCGGAGAGACATTGCTTTATTGATTCCACAGTCATTTTATGCTTTACAACTGTGGTACTAGAGGCATTTTAAATATAAATTGTGAATCTGGAAGATGGCATTTAAAAAAAAAAGCATCTGACATAATGCACCAATGTGCTCAGGTCTGTAATCATATTATAAACTTTCTCTGGCCCTAAGACTTAGGCAAAGTAGATAGGCTATATCTGGCAGGCATCATCCTTGGCTTTATGTGAACAATAGAAATATTAACATCATTTTTACCAGCCTCTCTTGTACTAATGATATTGTGGATCTTGTGGCTAATTATTGTCAGATCACTGATGACTTCTTTAATAAACTAAGGTTTTGAAAAACTTTGTATTCGGACAGTGCTCTGGAAGCCAGAACCGAAATCTGCAAAATCAGACTCTTGGCTCACTGGAGATCCTGTGACCTCAGTAACTGGTGATCAGGCTTGTTATGTGTATGAGCATGGGTCTAATTAACTAGTGTTAGATGTACAAGTGGGACTTTTGAGCGCTGCTTTTTAAACTTATTTCTGGCCTTGCATTTCATTGCGGTATAATTTTGCTCTGGTGGATCAAAACAATAGTAGTGACCAAATATCAAGTGACATTTTCATTTCATTAATTTTCTGCAATCAGGAGAGGGAAGGCCATTGTACCAAAGCTTATTGTCACCTCCAACTACCCCTAAAATTATCTGTCCTGTAGAAAGGTGTAATAGGTAGACTTACACTATTAAATAACTACTAGTTAGATATAAATAATGACAAATCTTTTATTGAGGTCTGTTGTTTACAAGTAGAGTAGAGACAGCATATACCATGCTGAAAGGAATTCTGGACTAGGAGCTCCCGGAGTGTTTTGTACACCTGCAGGCCTGGAGTAAAATAAAATGAAGTCTGATAGCTAATACCAAAGAACAGGAGGCACTGTATTTGGTTACATGTGACATGTCAATGTCACCCTTTCTGTCCCTTTGTTCTTGGAAGGAGCAAAAAGTGAGCTGCTTCCATGTCTTTGCTGGACTGGTTCTCCTGGCCAAGGCAGAGGCAGAGAGAGCCAGGTTCCTGACCTTTATTTTTACATCCGTTTCTTTGTGACAAGGCTCTGGTTTTTTTCACTATTAACTTTAAACAAGCTTTATGAGTGGGAAATCCACTTTGTATTCTGATGTCTATGTATTTTATAGGATTCCTCTAACTTAAGTTATGATAAGTTTATGGCTTAAAATACTGTCAATTTCAGAATCATGTGAAAGAATTAAAAATTAAGGCATGTTGTTATTATTAGACATTTTTGTATTCTGTTAACTATGAGTATATTGTCTTTTGAGGCCGATGTTTACATTAAAACTCTTATTGGTGCCAGCAAAAGCAAGGCTTGCCTGCTTAACAATAGGAACCCTGTTATTACATCTTGATGAGTGCTAAGAGAAAAATGTCTCCCTGCTGCCATTGCTCAATTAGGCTGGAACAAGTAGTGTGAAAGAAAAACATGAGACTCATCACAGCTTATCTGTGAATGTGGCTGTATCAAGAAGGTGGGGGTGTTTTTTTGCAGCCTGTGACACAGAAATATTCCAGCATCTCTGGTTATTGTTAGGGAGCTGTCAGCATCATGATAGCCTGGCTCCACTAGATGTCCATCCAGAGAATGGAAGGGGTTAATGCAAAATAAAAGAGATGGAAATTGGAAGACAAGATGAAAGAAATGAAAGCAATTAATCAGCACAAATGGTGCTGAGCCTCCTTCCAAAAATAGCAGATTTATTATGAGCAAGAACAGAAGTATCTTAGTGACATTGGCTTTGCGGTAGAAGAAATATAAATAGAAGCAAGCAAGTATGAAAGCAGTTGAAAGGAGAACTAGAAAACACATGAAAGACATTGAAATTACTTAATCTGATTACAAAGAAGTAGGAACCTCAACATTAAAGCTCATGTTAATATTCTCAAAATTAATTAAGAAAATAAAAATTATTAAGATGAACTAGGAAACAGGTATCCTCAGTAACCAACCTAATTTAGTTAAAGGGTTTTTTTTTGTTTGGTTGTTTCTCTTTTTTTTTAAATTAACAAATTATGAAAGCCAGGAGGGTATTTTATATTATATATAATATAAAATATATATAATATATATATTATTTTCTTTCTTCCTTTGACTTATGTGGACTGTAAATCAGTTGTCTGCTTACCCTTTCTCTTAGAATCACCTCTTTGTTCATTGGGAAAGGGTCTAAAAACTCCTTCATTTTCCTTGCTTCCTAATGTATTGTATAATTGAAATTTTATTTGGGAAAAAGTAGAACAAGGGAGATGATGGTAGACACAATGCAGAGTCTTATTTTTAGATCCCTGTTTTGTTTTGGCACAGTTCAAAACAGAGTTCTTGGATGTGAACCAGCCCTTTGAAACTTTTGATGAGGTTTAAATCTGACAAATTTCTCTTAAGCATTACCCACCTACCCTGTTCAGTTTGAGCTCCCATTTCTCCCATTATATCTTGAGGCAACATGCAGTGATGGTCTGGGAGGAAAAGTCCTGCACATTGCTGCTACCTTCCCCTCCTTATGAAGAGGTAACCTATTTTTATCAGTCATGTTCGAACGTAGTCTGAGGTCTGATGCAAATCAACAAAAACACTTAGAGTTGACATGTGTTTGGCTGAATCTTGGGTCATACATTACTTTGGCACTGCAGATGACTCAGATACACTAATGAGGTTGTAAGGAGAGTGATCAGCATTTATGGATGTAGGTGTGGTATGTTCATAAGAGGTATGGTCTTGGGTTTTCTTTAAGGTACTCTTGGGGTTTGTCTTAATAAATTATTCAAAAAAAAAGATTATGACTCTATCAGTTTTTAATGCAAAAAATCCAGCCTCTTTGCCAACAATAAATTTAATGGCAATAGTTAAAAAGAGAAGAACTTAATAAGTAGTATTGAAAACCCTGCATAAAAAGATACTTGTCTCAAACTCATTGAAGAAAGAAGTATTAATATCAGTGGCAGAGCAAGGAATGCTGAGATGTCCAATGGATAAAAAGCCACCATAGAAAAACAGCTCTAGTTTTCTCCAGTGATGAAGGACCAACAGACAAATGCAACCTTAGATAGGAACCTAATATGAGGGGTTTCCTCTACGTATCATGCTGCAGAGAAGCCAAAATGTTCCACCATAGCCTGGATATACTGAGAGTCAGGCAAGCGTCAGCCTAAGTGCATGTAAGGACCCAAGCTCCTCAGAGCACAGGCAGCCAGTTAACTCCCTAAGATGTTCTCATGGCTAGAAATGTGGGTAAAATGCAAGTGCTTACAATTGCAGAGAGACTAAAAATAGTTAAATATTGATTAACTGAAATTATCAAGTACTTGTTAACTGATAAATTGTAGTAAGATGACTCAGGAAAAGTTCCAAGATTTTCCATTTAAAGTGCTGTTTGTGATAGGCAAAAGGAAACAGGCAAATGTATGCTCTGTATGTTTTCAGTTGGGTCATCCTCATACTGCATCTTCTCCTGGATTTACAGTGCCTTCTAAATGCTCCACCAAGTTTACAATTTGTGCTTGATCAGTGAGACAGTTAAAACCCAATGTTGGGGTAGGCCCTTGTGTTCAGAAGGCAAAACTTCCAGGTTTCATGGTCTGTTTCCTGTCTTTCCATAGTAAACTCAGAAAAAACCCCAGGGATTTAAGATGTTTAATAAGTTGATGTTCATTTGAATGAAATGGAACAATTAGCCAATTAGTGTGATTTGCATTCAGCCTGTGGTCTAAAGTAATGAATTTTGGCTATTGAGATAAAATTAATTCTGCTAAAATGAAATAGAATAGAACTACTAGGATATACTATTTTACATTTTCACATGCAGTTAATAAGCAATTTTCAGTTGCAGATAGGATAATCTTCACTATACCATAATTACACTTTCATGGATATCTTTGATTGTTCTAATAGAGCTGCAATGTGGATTGCAAAGCTCACAGCCCATTTACAGTAAATATCTTCAATCTAATCTTCAATATCTAACAATCAGCATATGTCCACTGCATCCAAATGGATCTTTCTTTGCATTCAGAGAAATATTTGACTTCTAAATGACTTCTAAACCAAATGACAAGTACAACAAACTGAAGCCTTAAGGAAGAAAAAAAAGAAAAAAAAAGAGAAAACCAAGTATTTTTTTACTTGTGTCCTCCCCTGTTTTCATTGCTAGAAATAGTCATTCAGCATCAATACATGAAAAGCTACCTTTCAATCAAGGAATTATCACTTCAAATCCAATTGCAAGTTTCTAAACCATTTTACTGTTAAAAACTCTCCTGGCCATGTAATCGCATTAGCTGTTGACTGGCTTCTATCTGGGCAAGGCAGAATGTCATGATTGATGCAGAAACTTGGCACATGCTGGCTCAGGCCAAAGAGCATTTCTAAAAGGATTATCCACAGAACAGCCCTTGATACAGGATCACAGAAGAATCCACAGCTGCGTTCACCCATCTCTACACTTAATGCTTTTTATGGCTATTCTATGAAGAATTACTGAAAAGCATTTTGTAGAGCTGTTCTCCATCTCATGTGTATGTGTTTTGACGTAAGTTTTCTTTGTGGATGTACAATGGATCTATACCACCAGATACTCTTTTTTTGGTCTAACTATTATTGCATGGATTAAAGAAGGAAGACCTAAGAAACTGCACATTGAGAATATATAAAAATTTATGCAAAATATACTCAAAAATAGAGGGAAGTTTGAATTCATGATGTGTAGATTGTCATCTAGAAAATAGCTGTGTGGTATAGGCAGGTAGACCACATCAAAGGTACAAGATAGATCAGTTCATGGTCATCCTGTTAAGATATGAGGGTGACTGTTTAAGTACATACATATTTCCATGCATTATTCCTTCCAGTTTAGTACCAGAATAAACTCTATTACCATAAATTTGCATATTCTGATACACCTCTCCCAGTGTACCTTTAACTTTGTTATATCAGCGTTTCCAGTGGGACTGAATCCTGATGGCATCAGTCGCATTCTCTAATTTTTATGGTGGTGGCTCACCATTTGAGGACACCTCCAAGCTTCCTTCTCCTTTTGGGGTTCTGAATTAGCATTGGTTTTTTGTGGTCTTCAAGGGGGTAAACCTAAATTGCATATCTTGATCCTACCAGTGCCAGGTACATTCACTTCCCAGACCACACCTATAGACCTGAAAATATAATGAGAGCACACCAGCAACTCAAAATTTTCTGCAATGACTTGCCCTTCAGAAGTGGGGTATGAGGAGAATTATGGTTATTCAAAGGGGCTCTTAACAGGAATCAGGATGCAGCCTGACAGAGTAGATGACCCTCTCTTCTCCAAGGTGTGGCATGGAGAGGAAAGAAATTGCACAGGAGACCCAAACAAACAGAAAAAAAGCAGGACAGGAGATCCTATGGAGCAGAGTAGCAGGCATACAGACCATAGCAGACACCCAGAAAGGCAGTGTGCTGGCAGGGGTTTGGCATTGCATCCAGGTTTCAAGAGAAGGGAATTTTTAGCTCCTTTAGAAGTTTAGTTATTGAAAGAGCCTTTATTATACTAACTCTGTGATCACTGCCCTCTGAAAAATTACCCAAAGAATGTATTTGGAATTAGCCGGTGAACTTTGTTCTGTGTTGCCAGCATATTTTGTTTGAACTTCATGCACAAACATGCACATATCTCAATATAACACTCTCAATTTTTTTTTTCCTTCTCGAGTAATTTTGTAACTGCCTGAGAGAAAAAGCAAAAAGAACCACTTGGTCTCAACACTTCTAAATGCCCTTTTCTAGTCACAAGAAGAACAAAAATCAGTAATAGGGTACTCGGAGTGTGTTTAAGTCATCTAAGTCTTTAACTATATTTTTCACTAACATCAAAATTAAAGTGTGTTCATGTGAAAAATTTTCCTTACTCTGTGTGTGTATAAAAGAAAATACTTAAAATCACTGAATATAGTAGAATAGAAAACTGATTTTCCATTAAACCTTGCACTGACTCTAAATATTTCTAGGTTATAACTGGCATAAAAATCAGAGAACAAAATTAGGTGGAAGGATGAGAGAAACTTGACTCATGCAGTAATGTGGTTTTTCAAGGTTCAACATGTGGATGCACTGCCAGACAGAATTGGATTAAGTTTGTCCTTTGAAATGCTTTCCAAAATATTTTCAAAACATTTGCGTTACAATATAATATAAATCCAGCTAATTCTGAAATAGATGATAAACATGATTAACTTTGTATTGGAAGCTATTCAGAGCTTTAGGCAAAAGCTCTTGCCGTCCTGATGAATTAAGAAGGGATAATATCACTCTAATAGATATTTTTGTACTAGTGTATGTCATAAGGCTTTGTAATTAAATAGTCCCTGATCCAATTACATATTCCAGTTTTGACAGCAGGTTGTTTTAAAAATAAATTCCCTTTCATCATGGTCTTCAGACACCTACACACTGATAACGTGTAGATAAATTTCCACTCTGCCCCTTCAAAGAGACCATGCAAACCCAAAGTTTTCTGGATCAACATCATATACAACCCCCCAAATTTTATTTTATATAATTTTCTGGGTTTTGTTTTAATTATTTTCCTTTATTTCTGTTTTCTTTTACTGCGCACACAAATAGACTGATGGGCAATTTGAACAAAAATAGCCTCAATTTAAGCCATGACTGTGAATCCAGGTTAGACTTTTCCAGAGTGTTTTTTGTGTGTATCTGGACTATTGCTACAGATTGCAGCTAGTATTGCAGGGACTTCTTTAGCTCAGAGGAACATGAATTTCAAGGTGCCCTTGTGATACTGGAGACCAGTTTTGCAATGAGTGTGATATTATACAGTGCTAGATAAAAAGAGCTGATTATAAAGCTTTCATTCTTGTCAGTACCTGGGAAAATATCAGTACCAGCTCCTGTGGTCAAATCCTTCCACTCTCAACTACAGAAAGAAAGATTTTGCTATGTAATCTCTATTAGTTTCTTCAGGTTGTATCACAGGGAGTTAATTGCTCTCTCTATAAATAAACAATGCATTATAAAGCAAATACCCATGACAACAGTGAGGGTTTTTCTTTGCCATAAAGGTCTTATACTTCATTTACAGATGAATAATAAGTACATGTCTGTAGATTCAGAGGGGTTAAGAACATAAGACCAGACCTGCTTCCTGGAGAGACTCTGAACTCTCCACCCATGAAGCTGTTCTAACCTGGGCTGGATGAAACCAGAGCAACTACACCCACTTCAGAACTTCATAGATTGGGGACCTCCAGACTTTCCTTCCATTCTACATTCATGTTTACATTTATATGCTTATATATAAATATACATATATATGTGTATATGTGCTTGTATTTTTTAACAGTTCATCTTGACAAAATAAGAAATCTAATGATCAGACTTTTCGCATTTCCACATTGTCAACTATGTATATATCTGGACATTTAAATACAGGTTTAATACAGGGCTTTTTTGTGGTTTGTTTTTGTTTTTGTTTTGTTCTGTTTTGTTTTTGGTTTGGTTTGCTTTTTTGGGGTTTTTTGGGGGGGGGGTGTTTTTTTGTTTGTTTCTTTGTTTTTTGGTTTTTTGGCTACTTCTGTATTTGCTCTTCATTGCTATCCAACTAGCATTCCAGTCTTCTAACAAATAGTGTTCTGCTACTTTTGCTGATCATTCTTTCCAACTATTTCTACAGCTTTAAGCTGCCTTTATTCAGTCATGCAAGACCACAGACAGGGACGCTTTGGTTATGTAGTTCAAAAGACTATTTCAAAGAAGATGTACTTGGGGACTTAACTGTGTAGCACAGGAATTCCTCTTACAAAATTTAGTAATTGGAGAGCAGTATGCTGCCACTCCTGAGCTCTGTAACAAGAGTGCCATAAGACCATTCTTTAAACCTGTGTATGTAACAGGAATCATCCCAAGCTGTTCAATAGTTTTTGTACATGCCCTTTTGCCAAGCTGATAATTGATCTCTTTTTTCTAATTCTGTTTTGGTGAAAGGTGACTGACTTATGGTATAGAGATAACTGTCTTTCTGGATTCTAAGATTTTAGCCTGCTGATTTGGCAATCACAGAAAGAGATATTTAAAAGAAAGAAATTATGTCTGTGCAGCAAAAGTTCTTGGGTAGAAGAGGACTGTTTCATTATTTTGTCACCTCTTACGAGATGACATTTGATTTATATTGCTTCTCCAAATTGCTTTCAGCACAGAATAAAGTGGATGTAACAGCACTTCATGTTGGTGCAAAAAAAAAAAAAAAAGAATGAAAATTCATTGTCAGAGAACCAGAAATGAAAATAAATCCCCAAGGTACAAAAAGCAGTGCTGAAGGTAGGCTGCTGTAACTTCAATTTTCTACCTGCTTGTAAAATATAATACTGTCTTTAATTATATAAGCACAGAGCTCTATTTCTAAACAAGGCAAATCCTAATTCTGTTTTATTGCAAAGTTTAATGGAGAAGTCTTCCCCCTCAGTCCTTTCTCCATTCTTCCTCCTGCTCTCTTAAATAGTGCCAGAGATGTGTTACATCTTCACAAGTTACCAGTTGTAGTGACCTTGACATGCACAAACTAGGTGGGAAAAATGGTATATCAAAGTTTTTAGCCATTGAATAAAAGCTCTGCCTAAATTTTTATATTGAAGAAATTTAAAAAAAAAACAACTCTAGCTTAAAAGTAGACTTCTTTAATCAAAGGAAAAGGTGAAATTTAAGATTGGGACAGTAGATTCTACGTGACAGGTGAGAAAAAGCACTTGTTGGAGTCACCGTCATTCATCAGCAGTTAGAACCTCCATGGATAGGTATTGGTTGATGTTACATAAGTAGCATTGCATTATTTTGGACATTGCATTAAAAAAATATGGCCTCAATCTAACATTTAGGGATGACTGTAGAACTTACTTGAAATTTAAGCTAAAATTATGCAGGCTGTTGCAGTCATTAGAGGCCAATTAGATCCCAGAGGGATATTTCAGTTACAATGATAGTGTGATTCTGTTTATTTAGTGCATTTATTTGAATTTTCTGCATTCTTGCTTTATCTTTCTCTTAAAGTATATAAGATAAGTATTTCATACTATTAGTCTTTATTTTGAAATACAGTAAAATCTGATAAATTTTCTACAATACTGCTGACCTCTAATGGCAAAAACAATGCCAGAAAAAATAGGCAATAATCTGTGATTACCATATTAAATGATATTTACAGAAGCAAAGCAGAATTATAAATTTCCATCTATGTCCAAAGAAATTTTTCAGAGGAAAAGGCATAATAAAAGTACAGCACCTTCTCTGCTGGTGTAAATGGCTATATTCACATTTCAGTAATTTTGGAGGAAATGAATATTGACTATTCTTACTTGTGAGTCTGTATGCACTTGACTATTATTCCTTTATTTCACTGCTTCAGAAATCTTAATTCAGTGACATTTGTGTGAAGTAAGAGCAAGTATCCATTTGACCAATCCAAGTATAAAATGTAATGCATAGTGCATGCCAGAGCCTGCTCTATTTTTCAGTCCTCTGTGCTTTGAAATAGGTTTTGTTTTTCATTTGGCAAACTGGCAGCACAACTCCTTACAGCTGTTACAACATTTTCATGGCAATGCATATTATTATGGACTCATAGTCTGTGCCTTATATGCATGACAGATCTATTTTTAATTCTCAGTCAGTAGGAATTTTTTTCTTCTTTAAACAACAGAACACCTCTAATCCATTGCAGTAGGTATTAACATACATAGCATTTTAATGAAAAATGACCTCTGCATAATAATCCTATTGCTTCTTTTAAACACCAAAAAAATTCTACACTTGGATTTTAATGTATGAGAAATTCGGCTCTGCTGACTCTCTTCTTTATGTTAATTTTCCACATAATTTAATGGAATTGCATCATTTAGTATAGGATTATTAAACCCTCCCACAATTGTTTTTTTTTTTTGTCTAAAACAGTTATCTACTTAATCTGAACTGATTTAATAACTGCTATAAAATATGTTTAGCATTCATAGAAACACATATACTTAATTTCTAAGACATTTTTAATCAGGTTTTGCTCTAAGGCACAATACACTAAGGAATAAACAAACAAATAGATTGGTTTATTTATAAACAATAAAGTCCAAAGCAAGCACCTAAACCAAATACTGATTAATTCTTCCATTCTACATATTCTAAGAAGCTCCCATAGGAATATATACAGCTGGGAGGCATTTCTGAACAGGGACATGCAAATGATTGTTTGGGTTTTCTGTTTGTTTATTTGGCTGCTCTGTAATCAAAAAGCTCATTTCAGCCTCTGTGCTGCTCCAGTAGAACCCTCTGTGTTTCTTTGTTTTTCATAGAAACAAAATGGTGGCCTTCTCACGTCAAATTAATTTTCAACTAGCCTGCTCCCAAAAGCTACCCTTTCTACATCTGTTCAGCTGTACTCGTGGTAATATGCAAATTCATTTTCTTAGGAGATACCTTGAAATAATTGATATGGCCTTTTTCTGACTAGAGCTATATTTCAGGAACAATAAATTCCCACAAACAGACCTCTAAGAGGGAACAACGGCCACAATTATTTTGGCTTAGCAGATATTAATTGAAGTACTTTGCCTTGTGCATGATCTAATAATCTGGCACATTAAAAAAATAATGTTTTCAGCAGCAGAAATATGTATCCATAAGGCTGTCTGACACAAATGCGTGCAGCAGTGATTATTCTTGTTTTCTCATCCATAAAACTTCACAGATTTGAAATATGGAAATACTTTCCTCTTCTGGAGACACAATGCATCTTACACTTCCCCAATACACTGGTGTGTAGGGAACATGAATCTACAGTGTTAAAGGACCAGTGAAGCTATAATTCATTTTCCTTAAATGAAAAAGCCCCAAACATTGGGTAGATCTGTACACTATGCAATTATATATTTAGCTGACTCAATAGATATTAGTACCACTAATTTAAACAGGGAGAGATAAAATATGTTCTGCCTGAATAAGCAACTCATTACAACAGTTTCATATATGAGGAAATACTCTGAGATAAAATCAATTTTTTGTTTTGTTTGCCCCTTTCTTCTTATCAAAATAGTTTTTCACTATAAGAACAGTAGAGAAAATAATGAAATAAAATAATGGTCCTCCCAAACAGTAAAACCACAGAAATTCTTATATTTTAATTACATATTAGGCCATCAGCAGTCTTTGAGGAGATTTAGAGATGAGTTTTATGCACATTTGGAATGCTGCATATAGATTTCTATGGATTTTTTTTTCATTGTGTGCCTCTATGTTCATGAAAATAAAATTTCTTTTTCCTTTGACCAAGTTAACTGATTTAAAATGACTTTCATACAGAGAGCATGTAAGTACACCATTTTGTATGGCTGAAACCTGGGAGAACCATACCCATTTTTACCAGTTGCAGCAATCAACTCTGCTACTGACTGGCAGAAAGTTTGTAGGAATACCCCCATAATCCATGGGGGTATTTTTACATTATCATTTTCCCTTCTGTATTTATGACTCTGCAGAACTAAAATATGAAGACCATCCAGAAAACACTTCACAGAGAAGCTGTAAACACAAGCCTAAAAACTGGAACAGTCCAAACTGCATTTATTTTTAAGGGGAGCCTGGGTATACCAGTACACTTTCAGACCTACTGAAACCATATTGAGGCTGAAGGAACAAGGAAAAATGCCTGTAAATTTTTTTGTAATTCACAGGTTCTCAAGAACATAGTCTGTTATATCAAAAAACTCGCAGGTAGGTGTTAGACATATTTTCTTCCACAAGTTTTTCAGAGATACCAGAGAAACTTGAATAACATTTTTAAATTATGATTTCATTCAATAGATTCAAGTGTTACTGTACTGGAGAATGGTTTGCTGTGATTTTGACAGAAAAATTCTCATCTTTGTGTGTGTGAGTATCCTGTAGTCAATTGTGGTTGCCATAAATTGTGAAATTATTTGCACTGCTGTTCAAGGCATCTTTTTTATGCCTGAAGGTATAAGAATTCAATCAAACAGGGAGTATGAAATCTTCCATTTACAATGCAGAAACCAGATTGTGTAACCAAAAGAGCAAGATTGAACAGATTGAACACTCAATTGTTCCTCAGAAGTTTTCATTGTCAGCTCTGAGTCTGCAAAATCTAATCCCCACCCTTTCCCCCCATCATCTGGGGTGATAGAGGGTAATAAAACATTTGAGAAAAAAATGTATTTTGAGGATGTGGCATGTATTTCATTAGCAGAATAGCTCTTTCAAGAAATAGGTTATTAAGAGCTAGTCTCCCACTTCTGTTGCTAATATATTTTATATAGATACTATGTGTGAATTTTCAGAGTACAGGTCTTGACTAATTACTGGGACGCATTGTTTTTAATCAATCAAGTCCAGTTAAAAGCCTAAATTCTCTATGTATCTAAGCCTGTAAGTCATATAAATATAAATGACCTATGTTCCCATTGTGTTTTATTTTGGTAGTGGTCGGAACAGTGCAGATTATTTTTCTTTATACAGATTGGTATTTGTCGTATTCTTTCCTCTGATTGATGATAATTGATGCTGTCATTCCCAAGGCTGTATGCAAAAATTACAGTACTTACTTGCATTGGCACTGCAAAATAAGCACATTCATTTCAGTATTTATGTATGTGTGGTACTTTTCATAATCTATGTCTTCTATAGGATTAATTTATTTGACATATGAGAAACAATTTTTCTCAGACTTCATATAAACATTTCAGAATGCATTTGTTGAAGAAAGAACTAAAGAATAGAGATAGATTGACAAGTAGATTTATTTAATTATATGTGATTAGTATAATTGAAACATTTTTTTATTATGAATAATAATAGAGTGATATAGAAGAAATATTTGTGAAGAAAATATTATCTCTTGGCTATATAGTTGTCCAGCTATAAGACAGAGGCAAAGTGTGCTCTCTCTTGGTCAATTCTATATTTGGGTTGCTGGACACTTCCCTAAAAGAAGACATTACAGATTAAAGACAAAAATCTCTTCTAAGTATTCTAACTATTAGGGTATTGAAAAGGTGAGTGGTTGCATGCATGCCAAAATTACATCCTCCTACTTTTTACAAAGCATGACCCTATGCTAGTTTTGGGGCAAAAACCATGAGATGACTCTGGTTTGGATTCACCAAATGGGATGGGCTTAACATATCCTACCAGGTAGCTTCAGGCAGTTTCCTTGTTAGTGCTTCCTTGTCAGTGTGCATAACTGCTGAAGTGCCTCATCAGAGACATTTTTGTATGTATTGTGCCTGACTGTGTTTGAAGTCTTGACAATATGGGCATGTACACATATATAAGCTACTTTGTTCCTTCACTGGGGTGTCTGGAAACACAGGGGGAAGCCCACGTTTAAACTGGTACTGAGCTTTTCTACTGACTAATCAAGAAGGCATGTAGAGGGGCTGTCAGGATGATTTGCAGTGTTAAAAAAATAAAGTTTAAAAGTCCCACCTGTTTAACTGTATCAGGACTCACCTTCCCAAGGACAGATGTCCATGGTTTAGGTATTGAAATAGTTGTCCACAACTTACTCCAGCCTTTAAACATCGATCAAGTGAGGAAGCAGGTTTGAGCTAAACTTTGTGATACATGGAGTTGAACTGGCACTTTGGGGGCTCTTGTTCATGTGTGTAAGTATATGAAGGGAGTTTATAAAGAAGACAGAAACAGGCTGTTTTTCAGAGGTGCTCAATGACAGAGAAAGAGCCAATGGACACAACATGAAACAAGGAGGTTCCCTCTGAATATCAGGAAACACTTTTCACTGTGATGGTGACTGAGGATTGGTCCAGACTGACAGAAAGTGCAGTCTCCATTCTTGTAGATATTTCTATTTTCTTTGGACATGGTCACATGGTCCTGAATGTGGGCCAACTCTAGATGGCCCTGCATGGGCAGAGGGATTAGACCAGATGACCACAAGATGTCCCTTTCAAACCCAGCCATTCTGTGACTCTGTGACCACATGATGTGTGTTTTCTCAACAGGATTTTAGTTCTGGCTTCTTTCACGGATTCATTGTTACAGAGATTGATATCTAGGTCTTAATACCATAGGGTGTGGAGAAAAAAAAGCACATGGCACTATTTTTATCTTATAATTTAAATAAAGATTTAATCTCAATGCTTGGCTGGGTTTCTTGGGCAGGAATGTATCTGCTAAGTAGTGCAATCATTGGAACAAAATATTCTGTGCAAGTTAGAACAAGAATTAGGACAGGAAATAGAATGGAGTTTTCCCATTCTAAAGGTATTATTTTCAACTGATAAATTCCAAATTCATTAAATTTTTCACTCTACATTTATTTTCATTTAATATTAAAAATATTTTAAATGGAATCATTAGACATATTTATGTTGTATGATCAACTTGAGCTTTAGCTAAGTGTATTCATTGACAGAAAACCTTTAATGCTAATCTACAGAAATGTTATCAGAAGAAGCATACTGTGAAACTAATATTTGATTATTGTTGAGTTGCAAACATGCAACATCATCTCTACTTTGCAAATGTCTGTGGATTTTGCATATGAATATATGGCAGTTAACTTTTATTGCATACTTACACCCCTCAACAGGCTTTTTAATTTTTAAAGGATTTTTCAGTGCTGAAAGCTCTGATCTCAAATACTCTACAATTTCCTTGATGTCTTTGCTCTTAAATTGCCTGTATATTTTCTTAGTCCCATTTTCCCATTAGAGTAAATAAATTAAGACTGTTCTGTTCTACAAGGATCAGTTGCACAGTCCTTTCTTAAAAATATCAGTAAACAGCACAGAATTTAGCTGATATATCAATAATGTACCACTGTATCACAAACACACCCTGCTAAGCAAAGGATATGGCTCAGGTAAAAAAATGTCCTTCCACACAAACCTGGCTCCTTGTTTTTTTTTGTAGGTATATTCATTTTAATAATTTTGATCACAGTTTCTTCCCCACCATAATTTTCCATTACTGTGTTTTGTAAAAACTGCAATACTCCGATTTTTAGAGTATATGACTGCCTAAGAAGTCCTTGCTAGCTTTGGTGAAATTATTTACAACTCTGCAACATGATCACAAAATGATTGTAATAGATGATAGTTTTGCTTGGGTAGCACTTAGCATCCTATCCTACTTGCTTCAAAGAGACCTACAGAATTACAGACCTTAGGGGGTTAAGAAAATCACAGAATATCCAGTATTTTTACTTAAATAAGTAAGAGGAGAGGAAATAAAATAAGTGGAGAGGAAAAATAAAACCACTGTGACATTTTTGAAAAGTTCCATTTTTCATGTAATTTATCATTTATAATCACAGTGATTTAAATAGTATTAGGGCAGATTATCATTCTCTGCACTTCCTGCAGACATACACTCATAAATGCACATGTGCCCACCTGTCTGGGACTCTGAGGAAAATACACTCTGTGATGGGATGTTTGTCATATGGCAGAGGCTCAGAGGAGCACAGTTCTTCCCCTGTATGGAAATGCATAAGAAAACAGTGTTCCTTACTACAGTTCAAAATGTGACCAAGCATCAGACTTCCCTGAAATTCACAAGGTTTTTGAGGTTTGCTGAACTGCTTCTCAGTAAAGTTATTCAGCTGGGCTCATGGGTGAGTGTGACATGTGCTTGTATGTGCATGTGATTTACACCAAATGTGATGCAACATAGAAAAGTAAAAGAGCCCCTCATCAGCAGCAACCAGCCCAACAGAGCAGGGGTGGTGTGACTTTACAAGAAATACACCTAATGCAAAATTATATGTTTCAACAGTGGGAACATTTCAAAATCTTTGGCTGTGGTTTGGCATATGTGCTAATGAGATCCAAAGAGAAAACTCTGTGTTTCTGTTTTGTTGTTTCTTTTTTTTCTCAACCCCTTACACTGATCTTAACAGTTGCAAAACTGATATTGGATATGCAAGATATTTATGTGAAAAGGTTTAATGTTTTTAAAAAGAAAATTAATAGCTCTCATTCCCCAAGAATAACATCGTTATAAGCAGGTGAGTTTTGCTGGGATTCCCTGAAAGGGAAGGAGGTGTAATGATGTAGTGACAAAATTATTTCTGCGTAGGGTGTGCTGTGGAAACATAATGGGCAATGTGCAGTGAAGTGAGAACAGAGCTGCTGCAGGTGTGCAGCTTTGCAAGGTGCTAATTAAAAAGTAGGTGAACACAAGTAAGGAACAGAGTTGGCACTCATAGAGGTGGTGGGGAATGAAGTTATAGTGCAAACTCCATGTCTTGTAGTGGAAAATGATGAAAGGTCCTGATTATTGTTTTCCCTGATGTAGCTACAGCTGAACAAATTTAGTCCAGAGTAAATGTTCAATTCTGTGTCTTAGAAACAGCAATCCTACTCTGTTATAAAATGCTGACAAGAAATAGAGAAAGACTTCTCTTGTTAACCCACATGTGTTAAATTTTAAAATCTGTTGTGGGAAATGGAACATTGACAAAGTTAGACATGCTTTTCCAAAATTTGTGCAATAGGCTGCTGAATTTAAACTTCCATTTGAATGCCAGCTGCCAAATAATTCAAACCTGGTATTTCCTAGTGAAAAAAACAAAACATCAATTTTAACTGTTTTTAGGAAGGCAAAGCAGGAAGAAAATCTCTCCCATACTTCAAGTCTAAAATAAATTTTTCCATCAAGGCAATAAAGCAGATTTCCAAGAATTTGCATGATCCAGTAATAAATCAGAAAATTGTAATTGACCAATACAATATTTCATTTTGATTGTTTGAAAGTCCCGAATTCCAATTTTTCTAAGTATTTACATTTTTTCATGAATATAAAATTGAAATTTAAAAATTGTATTCTGAATCTGGAAGTTTTTTACTGAAGTTATGAACTGTGAATTTTAAAGTTCAAAAAATATGGAAAAATGAGGTTATGCTTTTAAACTTCATGTTTTTCAACATCTCTAACACTTTTTCCAGAGCCTAAAAAGAATGTCATTGCTTTGCATTCATGCGTAGACAGAGTATTTTTTGTTTTGGAGTGTATCTTTTGCATATAGTATTTTCAGATTCAACCACTGTAACAGGAGTTTGTGAAGACAATCAAATAAAGCTGAATCAAATAAATTAATTAGTCCTTTTTTTTCTCATAAAAATTCTATGGAGTAATATATTCTGTTATATTTTGAAAAATTGTGTTTGTTGCCATCGACAGAATTTGATTTATTCAAAAACCTCTACTACTTGGCTTTGCTCGAATGTTTCAGATAGTTTGTGTGTTACTTAAAAATAGTTAAAGCTGTTTGTAAGTTTCCTGAATTTTAGTGCTTAGTTTTGATTAGTTATTCACTTAAGCTCTTCAAGTATGAAGTGCATTGATTTCAGCACCTAAACTTGATTACTATGAATTTCTCAGATGGAAATGCTTTCATTCTTGCAACAATTTAGTTAAAGTCATGCATTTTTTTAAGCAAATAAATAAAGCATGGAAGATTTTAGTTCTGATACACAGAAATGAGGATTTAAGAATAACTAAGGAGTAGAATAAGGTTTTGACAGAAATGAGCTTTGTATTAAAGCAGATCAAGCAGTAGGCAATACCAACAAGCCGTTTGTAAGCAATGCTGTAGAAATAGATGGTTTTTTAAGTGGGATAGGGAATCTTCTGAGATATCAAACATCCTTGGTTATTTTCATAGGGTTATTTTTAGTCTGTGATTTAGGCAACTGACTGAGATTAAACAAGATTTTTAACAGCAGAATCTGGGTATATGTGATTCATGCATAGTCAAAGAGGAGATGCCTGGAAAAGGAGGGAACTGAGCTGCAGTCTCCCAAGGCCCAGATTAATGCTCACTTCATTCAACAGCCTTTCCTCCTTCAGGTAAATGAACAGAACTGGTCATGTTCCCAATTAGAGGGACATTAAATCTTTGCCCTGTGATTGCATAACTGTATATTTCACCTTCAAGGTCTTGCATATAAAAACTTGAAATAAAACTCTGCAATTTTTTTTTCTATTAAATCTTTTATCTATACTTAAAGTGTCATTCAGATATGTGTTGCAAGTGATCTCAAAAGATCATGATTGAGTTAAACTTGCATTTAAGGGACAATTATTTTGCAATTCATCATAGATAACAGATAACAGTACATTATGCTAACACAGAGTTTTCCACTACCGGACCTTGCAGATTTAATGCTAATTTAATGTTAGTTTAATAACTGAGAAAATCAAGGCAGAGTTTGGTTCTCAGTCTTAAAATCAGGAGAACCACACAGTAAGGGGGAACATGAATGAGCCCCAGAGAGCAGGAAACTCTATTTGAACAGATGCTGCATCTGATGGAAAGACCACTGAGAAATACCAAGTCTTTCCATGGACTCCCAGGGAAATTAGTTGGGGGTCATGAAAAACTGATTTTGCCTTCCAGTGCTGGCTGAATGACAAGAGCAATAGTTTGGGGGTGGTTTTGGTGTGATTTTTCCTCATAACAAGTAGCATGATCACATATATTCACATATAGAAGCAAGGCAGAGCTGTCCTGAACTAAGAGAATGTTCCTGAAGTCAGTCTCAGTTGTATGTGTTCCATAAGAGAGGATTCACAATTCTCCTAAGCCAATATAAAGAGCATCAAAATAAGAGATTTTGAATCAAGGCCTATTTTCTAACACTGGAATGTTCTTTATCTCTTTTGAGCACAGATATCTTCTTCTTACTTTAGGGATTTAAAACAAAACTATTTTGGTATAAATGTATAAATATATGTGTTTCCATAAAGGGTATGTATGTGTATCCATAAGGGAAAGCTATGCAAATTGGTCATCAAAAGATGACATTTCATCCTGCAGTGATTTAAAGGGAATTAAAATGCAAGAAATTGAAAAAAAACCCAAAACAAACCAAAACCAGCAAAGGTAGGACTCACAAACAGCAGAACTGCTCTTCTTGTGCTTTTGAATTTTCAGTATTTTCGAGGTACAATAATTTTGCACAGAAAAATCAAGCCAGCCCCACTGACATGTAACTTGTTTCTATAAAACACATGACAAATGAATCAAACATACAAATGTGATTTTGCTACTAAGGTAAGTTTCTCACGGATATTTTCCTCTGCTTTGTCTGATGACACAGTAGGGATCAATAAGTTGTATTCCACTGGCATTAGTTAAGCATATGTTAGCTACCATTTATTTGTGAAGTTTGTGAACCTCCGAAAAAGTCACAAGTTTTTAAGTATTATCCATGTAGCCAGTAAACTGTGTCATTTTTAATCTGTGAAGGCTAAGAATTCTCTTATATTTTACTCTAATTTCACCTTCTCAGACATCTATGTATCTTTAAGAAGGTCAGAACACAAGACTGTAAGGTGTTTCATTCAAATAACTTAGCAGTTGAAGAGAAATAAAGACCACAGTGCAGAGATTCATCCTGGTGGTCCACCAGGTGAATGTGAAGTGTATATATTGTGAAGTATGGATGAATTTAAGTGCTGCTCATGGGGAAGGTCAGCATTGTGTAGCATTCCTCCTACCTGGAATGGGAATACATACCTCTGATCTAAATTAATATTTAATTCTCAAAAGTAATGTACCATGCAGTAGTGGAGCCTTTGGTTAGTGTGGTAATAAAAAGAAGCTTAATAGGAAATTCTTTTGAGAACTTGCATGTACTGTACATTATTAGCCTGGGGTAGGTCATTCTCACCTCCATTAGTTTTCTGACTGATAGAACACATACACATTCTCCAATCTCTGCTCAGTAGAGAATATTTCCCCCCACACTATTTTCCTCAATAGCCTTCCAATATTTTCCTGCTCCACTAAAACAGGCTGATGTAACAATTTAGTATGTATTGCTTAAAGCTACTTCCATTGTCTTTGGACAGGTTGGCTGCCAGTTCAAATGGATTTGTTGAAACAATGTGCTTTTACCAGGCTACACTTGCTTCTTCTCTTAGCAACAAGAGGTTCTGACGTTAGCAAGCTTATTTTGGAAAGCTCTGCTCTGCTCAGTGTGGGATCAGAGCGCCCCAAGGGCCTGAAGTCAAACTTTGTAACTTCTAGTTTAATCAACAAGCTGCAGGAACATCCTAGAGACAAAGAAAATATTTGCTTCAGAAAAGAAATAAACCTGAGAATATGGTAAATAATTGCTTAGGGTAACAATGAATATGCCATAATGGCTCAAATATCCAGTTTGCTATTGATTTACACTGACACATTAAAATCAAAATAGTATTAAACAGGCTAATGATATTGAGAAGCCTGTAGGTGAAATTAGGCAGTTTATATTAAAAAATCAGTAGGGCGTTCTGGTAAAAATAGAATATGACAGTTCTAGAAAATTAATTGATATAAAAAAATAAGGAAAACCTAAAGAAAAAGGTGGAAAACCTTATCTTGCCACTTTACTGAACCCCCTTTTCTCCTTGAGAATAAACTGAACAATGTTTTATTTGTAAAAATGTTTACAGGATGGATAAGGCTAGAAATGCAGATGAATATTCCTGAGAATTCTCAGCCCAGGGAAGCTTCCAAGGGCTTTCCAAGATTATTCTGTGGGTCTCAGGCAAGTGGAGGAGAATTTGGCTATGAAAGGATAGAGGAGAGAATGAATCTTAATAACACAGTAATACTACCCAATTCAGTGTTCTTTAATTATGAGTATTTGTGCTCCTAACTTTGGGTACCTGTCTCAAGTGTTTTGCTGAGCTAGAGGCTGAGGACAGCCTTGCGGAGCTGAGAACTGGCAGCTTCAGCATGAAGGAAAATGCTCCTACTCTGTGTCTGAAGGTGTGCTTTGTCTGCACCTCCACATCTCATAGGGAAGGCTCCTGTCTCTGTGTTAGTAATGACTCTGACCATCAGGATAGGTGTCCCTTGGGCCAGGCTTTGATCTCTCTTAGAAGAAAAGTGCACTTCAGTTCCCACTGACTTCAGCAGGGCTGGAGACCACTGAGCGTTTTAAAGGCATCAACCCATGCAGAACTTGTGTAAGAGGTGGTTCCCAAGAATTGGAAAGAAGACTGTGGGACTTTCTTTAGGAAAAGTTTGACACAATGAAATGTTGCCTCTGTTGTGCCATCAGATGTGTTTCCCTTTTATCTCCTGACTGTGAATACGTTAGCATCAGCACTAGGGGGAGAGCAGACTTGATAAACCCTTGAGGGCTCTATACTCACAGGACAAATATTGCTATGGAGAAGTGCAGTCACTGATTGCAAACAAAGCAAATTCAAGGAGAAAACCCCTCTGAGCTAACATTTTTCAAGTAATCCTCTTAAGATTTAGTGTTACTTTTCTATTATTCAATTTCTTTTTTTAAACACGTAAGGGCATAGTTCCAAGAAAGTTATTTTATAATAAAATAGACTGGTATTTCCAGCATTGATAATGTGTGAGCTACTGCATAAATCTACAGCTCCAGCTGCTGGCAGATTTTTCTGTTTTTTCTCAGCCATAAGAGGTAAAAGAACCCTAAGAAAAGCATCTTTTTCCACATAGGAAAAAGAAATGCATAAATAATAGTAATAAATATTCATATTTTTTCTTAAACCCACAAGTGTTTTGAGACCTTGCAATTCCCTTTTCAGGGCCAGCCTTCCATTGTGTAACAAACAGATACACAGGATACATTACTAATATGGCACAAATCACAGGCTAGGTGGATGCACTGAGTCACAAAGTCAGAAGGCTGAGATACCTACATATACATATATATGTACACACATGATTGATATCATTAAACTCTCCTGTGCCTGACTGTCAAGAGATATTAGTGGATTGTAGGTTTCAAACTAAAAGATAAAATGAAGCTTCTAATTTAGATAGAAGTCATTGCTTTTATTGTCTCTTGACAAAAAAAAAAAATACAAAGAAATTCTTGCATATGGGAAGACTGCACTCAAGCCATGCTATCCAAATGACAAACCAAACCCACAATTAAATTATGGAAGTTGTTAAAGATAACAAGGGAAGTGACAAGGAGTAAAATGCCTTCCTTGAGGAATAAATTAGCATAAAATGTAGCAGGATCCTGCAATTGTTTTATTTTCAGGCCAGGTTCTGGAGTACACTGCTGAGTATGAGTACACAGTGATTGCCTAGTGGATCTGACAATACGAAAGATAAGGATTTTTCTCTTTTTCTATTTCTTTTTTCCCTAAAGTGATTAATATTACTGTTTTCATGAAACTTTACTATAAATATAGATGAAGTTATAGGAGAAATGTTGGAAGCAACTCAAAATGTATCTGGTCAGCAGAGGTTCAGGTTCATCATTGAGGGTCATATTTGGGAGACTGAGTAAATCAATAAAGTCTCTTAATATAAGAGAACTTAATATAATCCCCATGAAACCTTCTGATGAAACAGTGTCTCTAGAAACTCACCCACCAAAAAAACCTCAAACCTCCCCCACCAAAAACCAATCAAACAACCAAAACACTCATCATGCCCCCCTCAGATAATGCTACTGCTTCAGGTTGTGGTTCCATATTATCTATCTGCTCTGAGTGCTCATTGATCCAGAAAAGAAACTGCGATTGTTTTCCTCTCAGATTTATTTTAGCTCGCAGCAGATGGGTCTAGACCTCTGCAGGAGCACAGCCTGGGGCAGCCAGATATTGCAGGACTCTACTGTGAGGTCAAAGAGCTCAGACCCTTCTGATGACTCACATGAAAGTCAGGATCATGAGATCTAATGAAATTTCCTTTATCCTTATTTTGTGGGGTATTAATAGTACAATTTTGAAATATTAACCAGATTAAAATATGTAATTAAGGACCATAAATTTAGTTTGAAAGATTAGGAAATATCAGAATTACCTCTGCCTTGAATAAGGCTCTTTTGACTCTATCAGGCACTTGTGGTATGACTTAGGTTTTAATTACACGATCACATGCTATTTTTCAACAGTAACCCTACCTCATTTAGTTAATAGGTCATCTCTCTTCCAAGAATGGTCCCAGCTTGTGTAGTTAAAGATGCTCATAGCTTACACGTGGAACCACAGTTCCTCATACCTTAGTTCTCCACATGTAAATTAGGTATAATAATAGCATGCTGTCTCACTGGTATGTTGTGAAAATAACTTAATTGTTGTTTGTGCATCACTTGGTGACTACAGCAGGCTACAGGAAAGCCCAGGAGGAAAATAATAATTTTGTATCTAGAGAAAACCTTGAGTCACATGCATTATACAGGGTGTGGGACACATTTTGGACAATGAATAACAAACAAGATGTGGAAAGAGAACAGATCACCAGTGGCATAAGCTATCACATGTTGGCTGCACTTGATTTTAGCAGGTTAAGTGCATCCTGGCTCATCTGCTTGAAAGGTAAAGGAGAGGAAGGAGCAGGAGCACAAGAACTAACACAGTTCAGTCTGCACACTGAAGAGGATATTTACTGGAAGAGGAAAGATTATGTGGCCAGGGAAATTAAACTGCAGTGTAATCCAAGGCTTGCACAGGGTACGTTACTTTGCTATTCTCTACCTTTTGAGTGCTGGAGCTTATAGCTTAACCATACTCCTCTGAACATATATGTCTATCTTTTGATGTATCTATTTAGATTCCACCTCTTCAAAGCAACATCCTAACTGTTCTAGACTCTTCTCTGGCAGTCCTTAAACAAACATTCCTGAAATACAAACCTCATTCCACGGAAACCACCGATAACCAGAAGCATTCAAGATCCGTATCATGATCCATCCCTGCTAACGGAAACCTATCTGGTCTTGCAGCAGTCCTAGGAGCTCCTCAGCTGAGTCTTTAGTCAGTCATGCTGATGAGATGGCTGATGAAAGAAAGCCTCTGCAAAAATGAAAAGCCCTTCAAAAGATTAGGCTGTCAAACTGAGACATCTTCAAGATCATAACTGGCAGGATGGTTTCAGATGAGTCTCATTTTTGGGGAGTTTAGGATTGTAGAAGACAAATCAAATCCCTAAATATCCACTTGGGATTTTTTCAGAAAGCCAGAGGCAAAGCCAAGTTTTGTATCAAAAATAATACTCTAAAATTCTCGTAATAAAATATGACAAGGAAAGCAGTTAAATCTTTCACCTCTTTTATGTATCAGTTCATGTATTTGTTGAAGAGAAAACCTGTCCCAGCAGTCCAAATGCAGTTCTATAGAAAAAAATCACACTTCTCAATCTAGAAATGTAAAGTATATCTAAAATTACAACTGTAAATTCTGTATTGAAAGGAAACTGATAATGTTTAAAAGCATTATCAGTTTCATCTTGGTTCTGTCTGTGTTCTTATGTAACCCTTCTTCAACTACATTTAATCCTATAAATGCTTAAAATGTCTGAGATTGCTATCTAAAAGATAGGAACCTTATTTTATTCCTTCACTGTATTCTTATCCAAATTTACAGTGAATTCTATACTCTGCATATTTCTTACACAAAATCACAGCTAAAAAAAGCTACTTAGAAATTAAAGTCTTAGATGACCTTTGCTGCCTGCTATTGGAGGTACATTGATAATTATTTGTAGCAATTCTGTCATGCCATGAACATCAGTTATGATGCTGCCAGAGGCTGGAGTAGATTCAGGATACAGTATTTTCTTGTTATCAGTACCAGAGCCTACTCCATCAAGCTCCTTTGTTGTCAAAGGAACAAATCCCATATTTCACAACTATATGGTATATGTCTGCAAGAGTGATCAACACCCCCCTGACCCTGAACTTGTGCAGGACCTGCTGCTCCAGCTGGATCCCTACAAATCTATAGGGCCTGATGGGATTCATGCAAGATTCCTCAAAGAGCTGGCTGATATCACCACAAAACCTCTCCTGAACGTTTTTGAACTGCCTTGGGAACCTGGAGATGTCTCAGCTACTGGAAAGTGGTTGTTCTGACTTCCAAGAAAGGCAAGAAGGATGACCCTGGACTACAGGCCTGTCAGTGTCACTTTAGTGCATGGTAAAAACATGGAAAAGATTATTCTGGGAAATATTGTAGAACACCTGGAGGACAACGCAGCCATCAGTCACAGCCAGCATGGATTCATGAGAGGAAAGTCCTGCTTGTCATCCTGAATTCCTTCCACAACAGGGTCACCCACCTGGCTGATCAAGGGAAGCCAGTAGATGTAATCCTTTTGGACTTCAGCAAAGCTTTGGAAACTGTCTCTCACAGCCTCCTTCTGGACTCAGTGATCCTTATGGGTCCCTTCCAAGTTAGCATTTTGTATGATTCTCTGAACTTGTATGAAAGGAACGACTTAGCAGTAGCTGGAATGAAATGCTCTCAAAAGCTCAACCAAAGCAGGGAGTTTGGATTGGCTTTCCACATGGCTGGAAGCCATGAAGCAGCCTTAGCTTAATTCTTCTGGGCATATCAAATGTGTTTCTGTATCTTTCCTGACAATTTGTGAGTGTTTCTTGTTCTCAACAGCAAAAAGCTTAATAGAAGGGAGCATTTGTAATATGATACAGTGATCTTCTATCTCTGATAACACTTTGCTCTGTTGCCAAAAGGATTATTTTGAACATTTTTGCAGTGAATAGAAATTATATTCTCCAAAAGCACCAGATGTGAAGAATACTTTTTTAAAAAAATAATGGTAAAAAATTATAAGAAAACAAACCTAACCCGCCACCACATTTAACAATATAGGCAAAACTTTATAACTTTTTTTTGATATGTTTCTATTCTCAGAGAATATTTTAAGAAAGTATTCTAGTGAAGATTGCCCAAAAGCAAAACATTTAATTGAAAACTAGAAATATTTTGCAGAAGTGCTCATAAAGTTTCTATTTTCAGCTGAGTGAAACTGAGTGAAAAAATCACTGGTTTGTTTGTTTAAAAATAATTTTTCTCATGCAACAATTGACTTATATCATTCATCCATTATTATATCATTATCCATTATCAAAAAGTTAATGCAAATACTGGGATAGAGTGCTGACGTGGAGGTAATAAACATTGTTTAAAACCCTACCACCTCGTACAAGTCAAAAAACCAAGACAAAGCTGATGGAACACTATTTGTTGAAAGAGAAAACCAAAAGAAAAATAAATATTTTCAGCTAGTCCAGATTTTATTCTGTTCTGAATTCCTTTCAAACAATTTTTTAAAAATTAAATGAAATAACAAAAACAAAATGCAGAAACTGCAAGTGAAATGTTTCAGCTTCTCACAATTACCCATTACTTTTGTAGTCCCAAATCTGTGAATGATAATTTCAATCCGTCCAAATCCATCCTTCTGAATTTTTCTTTTTCTTTTTTTTCTAATAAATTAAATGGAATATTTGTAACAAAGCATAGAGTTTCAAACAGTGCTCCCATGCACAGATGACTATTAAATTCAGTGAGGATTCAGACTATTCATGTTGGCCCCTGCACTTATGGTTCTGAAGTAAGTGAAACAGCAAGTCTCTGCTCCAAAGTTGTGTTGAGAGCACGTGCTGAAAGAGGATCTGTTCTGGTGTGTGAGATGTGAGCAGTTCAAAAGGCCAAGCAGCTGTCAGACATGCAGGAAGAGGAAGAAGAGGACCCAGTAAAAGGCCTGCTATCAGACAAAAATCACCGTAATGTATTTTTCAGGGGAATTTTCATCTGCTGACTGTGGAAGGGTTTTTTGCTACAGTGCTTTCTTATTTTGAGGAACTTGTCACACAGGAATGGGGAAATGGCATTGCACTGGGTGTTCAGTGCAACAGCAAGGACCCAGCTCTTGTGTAGCTGAGGATCTGCTGAGCTGGATTACACTGAATAAGACTGTAAAGATACTGGAGAGCACATCTGAACCCTCTGATCCCACTGCAGCTTTGCATCCCTTGCACCTGGGTACTTCCCAGCCAGCACACCCTTTTTGCAGAGAGCCAAGACTGAACTTATTTTACTCTTTCAGCTGGCATGGACACACTTCCTTGGAATAATTTAAGCCACTGAATACCAAGTGTATCATCTGGATGAATATTTCATTATAGCCCCACCCAAGTTACACAACTCTGAACATAACCTTTTGTTTTGTAAGGAGAACTACCACCAAGTGAATTGCCTGGAGTTTCACAACAAGGACTTTACATTTGCATAGTTTTCCCCATAATCCATCCTGCATAATTAGGAACTCTAGTCTTGTCACAGCAAATATGGCAATGATTTTGTCCCAGAAAACCCTGTTACAGGCTAAACAAATCAATACATTGTATTTAATAATTTTGGAGAACGTGGGAATTTTGACATGCCTTTATGGTCTTGAAATCAATGTAACACGTATACAGCTGTTCCTTAAAATCATGTTTATTTGTTTTGTTGTCTAATTGCAAGTTTGTCCTGCATCAACAAGAATTTGTAAAGGAAAAACTGACTTTTTTCTTCCTTTTGGAGAATGATTGCTACTGTTCCCAGATGAAAATGAGTTTCTCCAGAGAATTAATTATCAAAATAATCTTCAATATCCTTCCTTGATTCACTTGTACTGCACAATTGTTACAGAGAAGTATCTGCTGATGTGAGTGTATGGTTTTATTGTTTGCTCAGCCAAGAGTTTGAGTCAATTCTTAAGTCTGGATGATGTCTTTATTTTGGTAACAAAGCACAATAGTGCTTTGCAAATCCAGAAGTAGGAAAAGTAAGAGAGGAGTTTTTTGTGGTGGGTGATGTGGTGGTGCTGATAGGCACTGAAAGAAGAACACTTTAAAGGGTTGAGACTGGGAAAGTTCTCTGAATTACATGACATAATGTAAAAAATGTGTAATGGTAGAGAAATACTAAAATATTAATGAAGAGTGTCTGAAAGATGCCAATCTTTTATTGTTGCTTCTTTTTTGGACATAGTTACTGCTTTTGTTTTGATACCAGAATCAATGGTAAGTCAAAGAGGTTGCAGAGAGTGACTAATTGAGGCTATAGCATTCTTCTTTCTGATGATTAAATATTTTGTTCATGAGAAATCAAGATCTTAATATATGGAGTTTCAAGAAAAAAATTAAAATATCAGAATATGGAAAAGGAAAGGTCTTGGAGAAACAAAACAAAAAGCCATCTACTCTGTTATACTCTTCTTCTCAATACTTAATGCTAGATACTTTTTGACAAGACAAAAATAAGAGAAAAGCAACTTCTCCCAACACATAAATAGGCTTACAATATCTTCATTGTTTTACTACAGGGTTTTTTTTAAAATCCAGTGTTTTAAGTCAACATGATGTTGACAGTGGTATGAGTAAAATGAAATAGATTTGAATCTGCTGTTTGATATCCAGAGTCAACAAATGTGATAAAACTACTTGTGAGTCAGAAGTTGTGTAAGCAAGCAAAATAGTTGAGACATCTTTCTCCCTATTGATTATAGGGGAGGTATTTGCTGTTCTGGTAGCAGGAGTACAACATTAACGTATTTGGCAGCGGATTTAACACAAACAAAGGAAGTAGTTTTTCTTTTGACAGATAATTAACTGATTGAACTTAGTGCCACAGGATGTTGTGGAGTCCAGAAACAGATTAAAAATAATTACAAAATTTTGCTAAGAATAGATCATCAGTGACTGTTTAATAGCTGTTTATTCTGTTAATAACAGAATTCCTTGAACAGCTGGCTGCTGAAAAATAGTGTTGCAAGTGGCAAAGTGTGACAGTATGTTCTGAGATTTAATATCTTTAATGTTGTGGCATCTGCTTCTGTTCATCTGTGGAAAAATGATTCTGGGATAGATGGACTTTTGGTCTGACATAGTCCTGTGAATAATTTTTATCCTTCTGTTAAGAAATGAGAGAATACTGAAAAATCCGTTCTGACTGGCAATATTGTTTGGCCCAAGCTTATTGAACTTTAAAGTCTCTGAGTTATGAGCTAAAGTATTTTGTCAGCCTTCTTGATATTGGATTTAGGAGGATTTGATGCCTTTCTACCTCTAGCAGCAGCTTGATGAGTAATTGATAGGTGTTTTTCATCTTTGTATCTCAGCTTCTCTATATCTTCTGGGGAATGCTGACCTGCAATTAGAGATCTTGTTAAAAGCACCTGCGACCGCCCCACCTCTAAGTTTTGTTGTTACATTAGTGTTAACTGTTTGCAGTAAATTATTTAACTTTTGGTAAAATTCATGCTTGTCTAGAAAACTGATTTATTTTGAGCTTTAAACTCACCATACATTCACAAATACTTTATTTTAGCGCCCACACTGAATTGCTGAGATCGCATCTGTAGAAACGTGGACCACAAAGGCACCGAGGCATCTCTATTTTCTATAATCCTGTTGATTACAGAAAATACAATCTTATATCTAAAAGGTGAGATTTCCTGTCGCTTTTATGACAGGTGTGGCTCCATCAGGCCGGGCGGTCGCTGAGAGGCTGCAATCCCGGTCCGGTCGGAGCAGCAGCACCCTCTGCTGGGACCAGCTCTGGGTACACAGCAGGGGAAAGGAAACCTCCTCCAAGGTGGGCGCTTTCGCTTCCCTGCGTTCCTCCTCTCTGTTACAGAAATAGGGAATTCCGTGACCTTTTCCGTCACTTAAAATAGAGCTGGAGTGCTGTGCGTAGTTGGGCTTCACGGGCTTCTTCTGGGTTGCATCCCTGCTGCACACTCAAAGGTTTTTCTGCTTTTCTGTAGAAGACTCAGAGAAAGAAGCAACAAACATCAAAGAAATAGGCAGTGTAAGACTGAATTAGGGAGTACTGCTATCTTTTTCTAAGCATCTTTTGGAAATTATATGAAAATATTTCCCAGATTAAGAGAAAATCAAGCAGCATAGAAACGTGTCCGAGAGGTTATTTATCTGTATAATACCAAACACTTTGGATCTGCATGGAGGTTTATAAAAATGAATATAGGCCCAGCTGAAGCAGAGATAAAGCTCTTAAGAATCCTAAAGAAATCATTCAATTAAAAATGTGAATTGAAAAATACAGAGTAAGCCTTGCAAGTGCCCTGTTTTTTTAGCAATTAGTTAAGGAGTGGTTTGTGAGTTGCAGAGGTTAAACCAGTGAAGTATGGTATAACTTAGGATATCAGAAAACCAGTTCTACTGCAAGCACACTTTGTTTCTCTGAGTATCAGAGAATAACTCTCCCTGCCATGTCCATGGTAAGAGCCCCAGGAAGGGCCCAAAGACTAGTGTCACCTCAGAATGGGTTTTTTACTAACATGGTAGAGCGGTTTGTTTTGCAGGAAGAATAAATGTCAGCCACGACAGCCAGGAGAAGGGGGGAGAAGAGGGAATCAAGATTAAAGACTTAGTAATGAGTTCTCTCAGTCTTGGCAGAGATGCTTCTCCTGTGGTGTCCAGAGGCCAGACCTGTGGCTGGAATGAGGAATGAAGATAAATGGTAGGGCTGAAGAGGAAAGTATTAAATGGAAAAGGAGTAGAAAATTGTGACATGAAAAGTGATGGATCAGTGGCTTAAAATGACTTTTAAGCAGCTTTTATTTGTGACAAAGTACCAGATCTTATAAGTGATGAACTGAGACATTGCCAAGAAACCTTTTTTCAGGGACTGACAGAGATGCTGAATTCCCACAGCTTCTAGTGGCTTTGCTAGGACCTTTGAGTCTTCAGTATCTGAAAATCAGTTAAAACCCATGTTCTTAGTCCCAAAACACCTTAAGAAGGGGAAATAAGTTCTCTAAAACTGAAGATTCACAAAAAAGTGATAAGTGTATCTTTTTAAAATCTGACTCCAAGTCAGAAGGCATGAATAAAATTTATTAGCCCAAAGACATCACTTGTGCAGAATGGTGAGTCTGACATGAACAGCAGGAGTTAGACAAGTGTTAAAGGAGGAAAGTCTGAGTGTTGCAAAACTTCTTCAGGGGCCAGACATGGTTTGATACTAGAACAATGCATACTATTGTTTGAAGGCAAGAAAAAATGCATCAAGAAAAGCAAATAGAAACACAGGTACTAAATAAGGTTCCCAAAATATCACAAATAAAAAAGAATTCACACTTGGGATTATTACAGCCTATCCAGGAAAAAAAATCAAAACCAAACACAGCAACCTATTAACCAAAAATCCCCACAAACAAAACAACAAAACAAAACCCCAGCCAACCAACCAAGCAACCAGGAAAACAATCAAAAATCCTAATACATTATAAAAAACTGTAAATGTTTGCAGAACTTAAGTTAGTGGGGAAGAAAAAAAGTTAACAGGATTATCTAAATAATGTTTTCAGCATTTGTGGTTTCTGAAATCTCTCTTGGAGTACACTTGTTCTTTCAGTTTCTTCTAGAAAGTAATTTCAGATAATTATACTAATCTGATTTCTAAAAAGACCTTTTTGACTGCTGGTAACATGGTTATTGGAGTTGGATTGGAATGTTCTATCTAAATGCAGTTTCTGAAAAAAATGCACTGAAAGGAAGGAAAATGTATTTCCAATTCTGATAGATATTTTATTCTAAACCCATTAAAATCTTTCTGCAAATTTTGATACAACACCTGAGGGAGCTGTATCTGGAATGCTTCATTTACCTTTGGAAGGACATTCCAAAGCTGGGAAGGAGAGAACTTCAACCAGGGACACCTTTTTCCTCTTGATTATGCGTTCAATAAAAAAGCCCAAAAATGTCAGAGTGTTTCATAGAATAGTTGGCTGGTTATTTATCTCCACCAAGCTACATCTCATTTATCATGAGGCATAAATTTTGTTTCTCTCTCTCTTTTTAATAAATATGAGCTTCAAAGATTCAGAATTATGCATCATATTCAGACTCACTGTGTCCAGTGACTTGGCAATAACAATTTTGCCATTTCTTTCTACAGAGTGTTTTATTTTTTCAGCAGATGGGAACAGAATAGAGCATCCTGACACAGCACACAGCTGCACAGCTCTGTAAACTGCCCCTGCTGCTAGGAGAGCTGTGACTCACCAGGGTTTCTTTGTGTCTGGGTCACCCAAGAGAGAAATGCTCTGGGTGTTTCAGGCATGAACTCTGAAACCTCTTACCATTCTTGAAGCAATTCTCCAGCTTAGATACCACAGTGCTGTTGTCAATGAGGCTGATGTAAGGGAAAGGTAAATGCCTTCTGGGAAGAGCAACTTTACTGGGCTAGAGCATAATCCATAGGGTAGGTCATCTCAGAAGCTGGAAGCAAACAGAGATGATAATTTAAACAGATTTATTTATGCTGAGTGCTCTGGGAGCCCCTGGCCATAATATAAAGTGTCTAAGTGTTATCCACAGCCTTTCAGCAGTTGCAATGGCAAGACCAAATGCATTAATCTAAAGCAGTTGTTATATGTCCCATCCTGCCTCCAACATTATTACCATTTCAAAGGTTTTGCCACTTGAGTTTATTACATCTATTTTTGCCACCATAGATTATTATATGAAAGCTTAATATTACTGACACACAAAGCCTTCTGCTGAAAGAAGTATCAGGGACATGGTATTTTTTTCCCAGACAGTCACATAAAAGATGGTAAGTGGCAAAATCATTCATTCATTCTTATGCTGTAGGGACATAACTTTTTGTATCTGAAAACATCAGGATTGTTCATCTACAGAACATATGGCACAAGAAAGCTTTAAAGGAAACCTTCAGATGTTCTGTACAAAAGATAAAAAGGACCAAAGAGTTTGAATCTCTTGAATTTGTCTGTGTCAGGGAATTTTCCATTAGTCTGAAACTTGTGATTCCTGTATGGTTGTCAAGACTCCTCCCAGCCCATACCAGCTTTTCAAGGTAAGCATCTTATGGAGATAAGAGAAGCAGCTTCTTATAATGTCATCACTCAGACAACAAGCACTTTCACTTATGCAAATTTAAAGGAATGAGCTATCAGCAGGAAACAGAAACTAGTAAAGTATGTGGAGCTCATGTAGTACCCAGTTGATGCATGGCCAGATTCTATTAAGACTGAAATAAAAGATCATGGGCATCAGTGAGCTCTGTGGCCTGTGCCTGAAGAGATTTAGAGCTTGAACATCTGCCTGTGCTGTCTGTCCACCTTGTGCCATCATGAATTGTGGTCAGTTGTGAAGAAAGGAGAGTTCATGTGCCTTTACCAATCCATCATTTTTTATTTGAGCTGGTGAGTGGGTGTGGGAAACCCTACTTTTTGTAGAGAAAAGCTCTTATCCGAGGTAATTGCCATTCTGAGCCTATGCCAAGCCTGTTAGAATGGCACAGACACTCATCCCCTTTCTTCCCCTATATCTCTATTGCTGTTTCTTGGCTAGACTCCAAAAAAGAAAAAGACACAGCAAAATGTTTTTCCAAGAGCTGTGACTTGAAGGGAGAAGATAATATTAATTATCTTGAGCAGTATTGTGAGTTCCCTCAGGGAGGTTGCAGAAACCTTAGCCAGGAGTTGCAGACTCCTAGAAGAGACTTGTGCAGTGTAGCTTGTTCAGTGTGAGACAACGAAAACAGGCTCCAATCACTGGCTACAGGTCAAAACCCCACAAATACACCCCTGCCAGAAATAAAATATAATTAGTAACTTTTTGATTGTTTTAAACACATTTAGACAGAGTTGTGGCCTGTTTTCACTTCTCTGTCCTGAACAATGTGAACTGATGATGATGACAATGTCCAAGTCTCTTTAAACATAAAGTACTGTATTACAGGTCATCCAGGAGACCTGAGTTCAAGTTCATTCCTTTTTGAGGCTGTTGTTTACACATTGAAAATATCCATTGGTGTTTGGTCTGCAGGATTCATTGTTACACTGTGCCTCAATAAGCGGTATTCTTGGTGAAAGCAAAAGGCAAATCTGTGCTGAAAAAAACCAAACCATTTTTTCTTTAGGAAAATTGCTGCTGTCATGGATTATCCTGATGCATACAGAATTGGATAGTTGATTTCTCTTTCAGATTTTTTCTTTATATTGCCCAGAATTAGCAGAATTCTCTCTCTGACCACCATGGAGATTGCTCCATTTCATGTTGACAACCATAGTTTTAGTAAGGTTTATTTGCAAAATTTGATTACTTCTGGGAAGGCTGAGTTTGCTAGGCATGTAGGAGATGTTAGTCTGCTGCCCAGTCCTTTATCTGTGCTGTTTTGTCTAACCAATATGCCCTCTCCTTCTTGTGTTGTTCATGTTAGACACAGACTTTGTTCACTCTGTTACTGCTTACACTCATTTTGAGCAATATCTTCCTGAATGAATTCTTGCTGTGATTCATAAATATCAGTTCGGATTTCTTACCTACCCATGTTCTAATAGTTCTAACTTTAGCTTTGCTTGTCCTTGAATGCAAGCAATCTGCTTTTATTTATGAAGGATTTGGATTTAGTTCCATTATTGCTTGTAACTCATTGGCTCTCTTGTAAAATAGATTGCAAAAAAGCTTTGTATTTGTCCCCTTTTGTATTACTAGACCCGCTTTCTGGTTAGACCCACACTTGCTCATCTAAGTATTACCTCTGATACTTCCTTTTTTTCTCTCAGTTAGAGGAAACTGCTTGCTCTGGGTTATTTTAAGTGCTTCTTGATCTTGCCTTTTGCTGGTCTGATTTGCCTGGGTGGCAGACACTAACGCTCCAGTCAGCTCAGTGCTGTGCTGCTGCTGGTCCTGGGAAGAGAGAGCAGAGTAGCCAAACATCACCAGTGATGCAATGTCTCATTTTACCCATCATCTTTTGTACTGTGCTCCTGAATGAGCAGCAAAGGAAGGTTCTCACCTAAAAGAAAGATACCTTATTTACCATACAGTAACATTATCATGTAGCTTAATTATTTTGATTCTATTGCAGCACTGATAGATATCCTGTTACCTGAGAAGAGTCTATTACAATGGTATATTTTTCAAAATTTGTTTTTGTTTCTATCTGTCACCTATCCTTCAGAAAACCTGCCTAAGGCAAAGCAGTGTATTGAAAAGTGCTAATTTACTGTCATACAGTTCCTCTCATTAAACATTTTCCACTGTTTAGCTTTTACATCTGTTTCAGAAACCAAAACAATGAATCTGTTAGATTCCATTGGTTTGTTTGGGTGTTTTGTTTGGGTTTTTTTGTTTGTTTTAGTTTGGTTTTGGGATTTTTTTGCTTGTTTGTGTTTTGCTTTGCTTTTTTTTTTTTTTTTTTAATTGCACTTGGCTTGGCTTCTGGCCTGCTTTAGAAAAGCCTTTTTTTCACAATGCAATCTTGTGGGGTAGAACTTAGTAAGATGCAGATGTCTTGCATGTAGACTTGAGTGTCTGAGCAACTTACCCAAGGCTCCTTTAACATCTCTTTAAGAAAAAATGAACTTTCAGGGTGCTCTTTGTCTTGTCTTATCTCATCTCAGCATCGCTTTAAAACAGCTTAGAAAAATTGCACACTGAAAGTGATACATCTCCCATGCTGACATCTGAAATTAGGTAGAATAAAGTTTGCTCATGATGTCACACCTTGAATCTGTTAGAGTAATTTCTGCCTTTCCTTTAAGCAAAATCTTGTCTTCCACAGACAAGAATAGTGGTAGTGAATAGTCTCTTGTGCCAAGTGCTTCTTGTGATTAGATTAATCAGGGAACATTCATTATTTTAATGTCTTCAGACACCTGCACTGTCCAATACTTCATTAGATTTTGTGAGGTCTTCCACAGGCAGTGCAAAGGGGGGTTTGCATCTTGTCAGCATCAGTAGTTCCATCAGTAGTTCAGTTATGGTGCACTTAAGAGGCTGCTCTTAGATGTATAGAAGAGCAATGGCTCTTACCAGCTGTGTGTGATCAGACACAGCCAAAGGTGGCCTGGTGGCACTTTGCAACTCCAAAAGCAGTCCCTGGTAATGCCTTTTGAATGCATACACACAATCCATTTCTCATGGCTGGCCTCAGAAGTGCTGTCACATTTTGGGTTTACATTATTGCTGCTTTTAAGCTGCTTTTACTCATTTCCAGTTCAGCACCTCCATAAAGTTGCAGTACTTTAGAATTGATGTGTTGCTTATGGTTTCCTTGTCCCTTTCAAAACCCTGTCCTTGGATGTCTCTACACTGACCACCACTATTCTACAGGTATTATGAAGTAAATAGTATCAGAAATAGACTTATTGTGAAAGAACTTTCTTTGTTTGTTTTTACTTTTCTGTGTGTGTGTATTAGAGGTGTGTCTGTGAGTTTTCCCGTTAGTTGGGGTTTTTTTAAAGACCATTCAGCCCTCTTATTTCCATTAAAAGTTTTAATTATTCAAGTTTTCTTCTTAGTTTAAGTTTTATACCAGGGGCATGTGGCAAATAAAACTTCTGGGCCTTCTTCCTGGATAGAGCCACATTGGTTTGTGTGACAGGATATCTTTATCCTTTGGCAAAGAAAATGAATTAACTCTTTGATGTACTAGTGCAGCCTTTCACTGGGGCTACTGCTGGAAGGTCATACAGTATTCTCTATCAATTTATACTTTAACAACATATAAAACTTAACTTTTTCTAGCCTTCTTCTATAGAAAAGAAACAGATGCATTTCTGAAAAGGTAGATATTATGCCTTTTTTAGGAGCAGAGAAGGTAACAGAGAAAAGTGATGGACATTGCTTAAGACTAGTAAAGGAGGGATGAGGGGTAGAGCTGAATTCTGAGTCTTGGTCCAGTGGTTTATCTGTTGGACCTTGATGCCTCCACTATATTTCATTAAAATTTATAAGGTGATAGTGCTCAGTCATGACACAGGTAAATATCACAGCTTAAAGTCCATTGTGTTCAATAAAACCACCAAAGTAATTTTGAACAGTTCATAGAAGGACAGATAGGGTGTTTTAAGCTTGTTTGCCTTATCATAAAAAGTATGCATGAGTTTATTTATTTATTTATTACCAGAATAATTACTTTGTTGGAAAAAATGGTCTTTCTCTTTCATTCTTGCTTCCTGCATTTTTAGAGGATATGTTTGTTTCAGTATCTGGTTAACTTCAGCAGTGATAGACATATTATTGCCTGTCAGTTTTTGTTTAGGTTGCACAGACTGCACTGTGTTTTGCTCAGCTGTTCTGACCCCCCAGCTGGTAACAGATCATAACGTGGATGCATTATTGCAAACACTCAGTTTCCCTAAGTCTTCTCAAGGGTAGGTAATGACCTTGTCTTGTTAACAAACCAGCCCAGCAAGATGAGTTATGCCTCTACTGCTGTCCCCTGTCAGATAGGGAATAAAGTTATCTGGTATCCATCCAGGGATTTTCTCTGAGGCTTGCAGGGTGTGGCAGGACATCTGTCCCTCACTCCTCTCTACCACTGATGGTTGGTGCATAAAGAGATAACCTGGGCGCTAAAAGGCCCAGCAAGGGGTTGTCTCTGGCACCAAAGGGGTTCAGGTCTCAGCTAAGAATCAACACCTTAATCTGAGAGCAGATGTGGGAAGAGATAAAAGAAATATTCTTGACTGAGAGACACTGTTTTGCAAACTATAAAACACACGTGAGTTATCACAGAGGCAGAAACCTTCTATACACACACCCTCAAAGTGTGGGAGACCTCTCCCCAGAGCCTGGACACACATTCCATGGTTGCTTCTCTGGGGATTGAGGGAAAGGATATGGATGCGTGCTGCACCAACAATTGGATAGTAAGATGCATTGAATCCTAAGTTATATTATTTTTTTCACTAGCTGTAACATTAACAGTTACCTTTAACCTCATGCTGTGTCTATCTACTAGTAGTTTCTCTTTTCTTTTTATCTTTGTTCCTGTGTAGTATTAGTTTGTTTTAAGACTTATGTCTGCTAGTTTTCTGTCTATTAAATAAATAATTCATTCTATAATAGATCGAATCAGACTTTATATTAAAGTACTTGTGAATGAGAGTGGGCTTTGGGGTGCTGGCTGCCTCAATAAAGCTACTGCCTGTTGCCAGAGGCCTGGGCAAAAGGCAAGGGCTTATCTAACCCCCACATTCATTTGTAGCACCAGGGCACATATTTTCTCAAGCAGGATTTTACCATATTGAACTGAGCAGATTTTGGTAGGGATTCATGCTATCTTTCTATTCCAACAATACAGGACAAGCAGGTTAGCTAGGTAGCCTGACTCAGTAGGTGCAAAGCTAGTATTCATTGTGGCAAAGGAAGAGAAATACCACAGAATATGGTATACAGAATAATGATGAAATAAACAAATAATAACTAATATGGTTTGAAAAGTGACCACTGAATGAACTACCTTCACTACTTCACTAGATGGTAGAATGATCTTCTTACACAGAAGGGTAGGTAAGTCTTGGGCAGTGATGAATGCTATATATATATATATATATATATATATATATATATATATATATATATAATACATATAATATATATAATATATATATTCATAATATATATATTCATATATATATATGGAATGACTACTAAAATTCTTGCTTCAGGTTTTTAGAAATATGAGATATAAAAAATGAGAAAGATATCAGTTCTATGCAGCAAGTTTATTTCTGTAACTATGGAGATAATAAATGGAGGAGCAGACCATTAGTTAGGCTATAATATGCTCACAGTACTGTTAATGAAATAAATTTGAATGCTGTGCTGCTGTGCTTCATCTCCACCTGAGACTGTCACTAGGGTAAATTAATTTTACTGTGATGCTAGTTTTAGGAACTTTTAGATATGAAATATTCTCTAAAGAATGTTTGTATAGATTGAGTGCATATGAAGATCTCTTACTCAATGGCAGGACAGAGTGAGTTATTGTTGGTGGAAGATAAAAGGGTAGAGATTGTTACAGGGCTCAGGGTCCCAGGAGATTTCTGTGTTGGCAAAGGAACTGCTTGCATTAGTGTTACATTCAAAGTGAAAATCCTCTCAGCTTTGAAACAGCTTAGCAGAAGCCAATGTGAGGGCAGTACATAGCACTGAGTGCATGGGAGAGACACAAGCATTTGTTTCACATAAAGCACCTGCTTATGTACCCAGAGGGCAGATGGAGGCTTTAGCAACTCTTCTTTCCAACTTCCAGAAGCAGCAAGAGCAGTTCTGTAACTTGATGCATTGCAAGGTTCACCTTTTAAGTTTGTACTCTTTTTGTGCAATGTGCTGATGTCTTAATGAAGGAATTAAAGACAATGAGACATCCCTGCATGGCTCACTGGAAGTCTGGATCAAAGCATCTTTCTAATTCTTCTTGAAGTAGCTTGGATCCTTGCCCATCAGGGGAGCTTATGTTCTGAATGCTCCTTCATAGTATGATAGAAAATGCTGCAGTGAAGCAGTGAATCAGAGATTATTATTTTCAAATTATTATTATTTTTAGTAGAAAAAGCCAGAAGACTTGAGACATCTGAGAGGAAGATAACTATGGCTGAATGAGATGGAAGTGCTCAGGAGTGTGCTGATTTAATTAACTGCATGATGAGTAAGCCAGTCAGGGTCAGACTTCACCAACTATGAAGTCTTTACCATTTATTGCTTGCTGTACACTGACCATTGCCTCCACAATGATGGTATCTCTTCTGTAAAGAATGTGCAGCCATTTCTGATCTGCTCTTCTGTGCCATCCCATTTTTCTTTCTTAAGGGAATACAGTGATAATTTGAAGGAATTTTGTATACTGATTATTTTACTGCTACTGATGATTTTACTGTCAAAAGTGAATGGTATTCTCTTTTTTCAGAGTTACAACTCCCAGTTAAATTTAAAGCCAATAACTATCATCACTCTTTGCCAACTACCACAGGCTGTTATAATAAAGAAACAAATTAAACTCCTAGTCAGAAGACCTTCTTATATAAACCATGGGAACTTAATTCTTTTCACCCTGAATGATCAAACAATAAAATAATTATTATGGTAAAATAATGAAGTAAGAGAAAACAATTTTCTGATACTCAACCCAAGGTCCTCAGGGTAGAACTTCACTGAAGCACAGGTTAAGGAAAAATACTTTCTGCCTCTGGAAAGAGATAGAGACTTGAGGAATAGGAGAGCAGGAAGGAAAAGGAGTCAAAGAGAGTAGAGAAGAGGACAAGTCATCACAGACAGAGTATGTAAGGAAAGAGCTGTAATTTCTAATCAACGATTTTGTGGGAGACTATATAATTTATACTCCTGTTATGTGGACATGAATGTTTGCAGTCCAGCTAGTGCTAAAATGAGAGAAAAATGCACATGGTACTATGATAGTGTACTTGATGTCTATTTTTTTAAAGGTGGACTTCCTTAGAAAATAGCATAGTTTACTCTGGTAAAGAAAAATCCATTTAGTAAATTTGAACATGGTGTTTTGCAACATTACAGTTTTGAAAAAACAGGGACCGGCAGATTTTTTTCATTTTTTAATGTGTTTGAACTGGTTTTGTTATTACATATGCTAATAATTCTGCCTTAGGAAATATTCTTGTTAGCTTGCACACTTTTTATATAGAAAATTTGTGCTCACTTTTCAGTTTAAGCAGTTTCACAATTAGAAGGTGGCATATGAATTTTGGAATTGTGAAGGAAAGAAGGAAAAGGTGGTAATTTGATAACGTTGTGTTGCAATCTTTCCTGCAAATAGGTGCAGAATATATATTTTCATTTGGAAGACCTGCATATGTAACCTTGTCCACTAGAGGTCATTAAATACTAAAAAATTTCTTTTAAAAAAGAACATCTGCTTCAAACTAAAATAGCCCTCAGAATCTTTCAGTTTCTTTTTTTCCCCTCAGTTTCTGCAAGTTTATTATTACAAACACCAAGCAGTGCCTGATACTATCTCAAGGCTAGAATTAAGCTGGGCAAAGCTGCTCCTTTTCCTGACCATATCCTGTGATCAAATGACTCAGCTCCACACGCTGAAAGCTGCAGCTCGCTCTCTTCGACATTTCTTGAGTGTGTGATAATATAGGGAGATTTGATTCATGCAGGAGTTATTTGCTCTGTCTGATCAGATTATTTTCAGGAAATCTTGTCGCTGCGGGAGGCACATAATGCAATGATTTAACCCGAGCCTGTCAGCTGCACACAGGTGTGCCCTCCCCTGGGCTCGGCTGTCACACAGAGCACAGCTGGCACTGACAGGGAGCCCAGGGATCTCACCCTCACCCCCACCGACTCTGATCACACGGATAAGAGCTGGAAGCCAGAAGGGGCTCTACTGAACTTTATTCTTACAACAGCTACCTTCTGTTTCCAAACCAACAAAACAGGGGCTGTGGAGACCTGTCAAACAGTTCTCTCTCTGTCTTTCATGGCTACCTTTCCTCTATAGGAGAGAAAATTGCAATAAGCAGTAATGAGAAACAAGAACTTAGGTGACTAGTTTTTGTGGTTTCAGTGGTGTTCTAGCAAAAATGTGTATGACTGTCATTTTCATACCCTCTTCATGAATAGAGGCTCCAATGGTATTATGAGGGCAATTTTTTGGTAGATTTTACTTAAATATCTCACTTTCTGAAGTGCTCTAACATGTTTTTCTCATGACAAACACATTTGTATTTGTGAAAGATCTTACATACGACAAAAATATTGATTATTCAGGCTAGAGACTAGGAAAACTAAAAGCAGATTTATTAGATTTAATTCTTTATCATACATATACATTTTAAAGTTTGAGTATTTAGGCTCTGAAGTATCTACCTAGGCCATATATAAGAGTATAAGACAAAGAAGCAGTGTATATTCCAGTAGGAACTTCAGGGCCTCAGAAAGCCAAAAATAACAAATTCTAAATAGTTCTTATTTTTATTTTTATTTTTTGTTGTTGGTAAAATTGATTAGAATAATGAAAAGAAAATATGAACCAATTACTATAGCACTTGGAAATCAATAGGAGGTAGGTCATAAAAGAACCCCTCTATCCAAGTAAGGTGCCAAGAAATTCAAAATTCATAAATTCTTTCACAGATCCAGGAGAGAAGAGGAAGGAAGAGAAGCAAGAGAATAAGAACCTTAATGAACTGAATCTTGCCTTTGGATCTCACTTTAATTGGAACATATGGCAAAACTTTGGATGTGGAAGTGGTCCAGTTCATTCATTTGCCCTATTAGATTATTCCAAAAGAGAGTAGAATTCTACACTTTATATAACTAAATATATACAGAGACAAACCTTAAATTTAAAATATTAAATAGGAGTGTTTTAATTAATATATAATGCAAAAGGCTACGACAATCTCTTCCTAATTTCTGCACTATCAGGATGGCAATAGTAAGGAGTTTTATCAAATATTATCCCTTTCTGCAGTGACAGATGGTGACAGCTAGAACTGTAAGGAATGCCTAAATGGCATAGCACCAACCTATATGAGTACAGAGTCAAATTTCAAAGCTTCATTGGTCTCCTCTGATCTGATAAAGCTTGGCACACATAGAGGCAAGCTGACCTTTTTGTGTCTGATCAGCTGTCTCCCAGGGATGCCAAACAGTAGTTGTCTTCTAGACGTTTACCTAGGTCTCAAAAATCTGGTGTAAAGCATAATTGCTGAAGGCTTTTGAAGATATGAAAGAAACTGCGGAAGACCCTTGGTTTGGGGTGAGGAATGAAGAGGTGAGAAAAAAACCAAAAAGATAGGAAATTTTAAATTCCAGTTTGTCATCTTCACTTTGGAATAAATAGAATCAAAGTCCTAAAGGAGATGAAATGAAACTGAAGGTTTGAAAACTGACCTCTGGTTGCCATCTGAGGGGCATGAGAACAATTATACCTCAGGACTATTCTGGTGACCTGCTTGATTAATGAAACTGTAAAAACATCATGGAGAGAAGTCTACCAGCCACTCCAAAAGACAAAGCCACTTGGTAGTTGGAAAGAATATATCAGTTCAAATACTTTAAAGTTTAATTTATAAGTCAATAGCTTTGATTTTTTCTGAAGCAGAAGATTTTGCCCTCATCTGCAGTGCTAAAGCATCCAATCCCCCCTTGAATGATTTAGTTGTTCCAGCTAATTTCTTGTTATTTTGAGTCAGATATAATTTTCCAGCAGCCACCAAGCCTACTCTTACCTCTTGTCTTCCACTACACACCTCGAGGAATAAATGAATATTTAGGCCACTAGAATATCTAGTTTGCAAAGCTGTGATTCAAAGTAAGAACCAAAGTTGACAGCAGGCCTGGTGCAGTGATAGTTAGTCTTGAATGTCTTTGGGCCAATTAAATTTTACATGGGAAGCTTAAAATCTCATTTTCTTCTTCTTTTCTTTCTTTTCTTTTTTTTTTTTTTAATTTTTCATTTTTTTCTTTTGTTTTGGTTGTAAATGTTTAAAGAGGATTTATAGATAATCCTAAAATACTGCAAAAGCACATCAGCATACATTTTTAATTAATATTCAATTATTTTATCTACTAATTTTCTGGTGTTACCTGTATATTTGTTGTTTATTTTTAAAGTATATGATTAAATTTAATTTAAAATATATCACTTTTCAAACAGGGATAATTCACTCTTTTGAAGCATGGAATGACTATTTCTATTATTTTTGGTGGATTATTCTGCACATTAAAGAAAAGCTGGTTTAATTTTTAATTGTTTCTACTGGATCATGACTTGACTGTTGCTAACTTTGAAGGGATGGCCGGGGCTGCAGGCTCTTCTGGAGGTCTCTACTCCCTCTCCCTGCTCAGAGCAGGGTCTGCTGGGGCAGTTTGCTCAGGGCTGTGTCCAGATGGGGTTTGACTTCAGTAGTAAAATTGGAGACTCCACAATCTCCCAGCTCAACCTGTGTTTGACCACTTTGTATGGTAAGAGAGTTTTTCTACTGTTTAAAAGGCATTTCTCTTACTTCTGTTTGTGCCCACTGTCTCTAATAAAAGCATGCCTTTATTATTTACTGTTATATTTTTAACCTGAAATAATAACACTTTGAATATATAGATTTAGATTATTTTTCTTCCTTTCAATAAAGCTGTTAAGAAGCTGATACTTATTAGAAAACCAGATAACCTGGCCTGATTTCTGTAAATCAGCACCCAAGTTACTTTCATTGTTAATAATGCAATTTACCAGTCTGAAGGAAATTTTAATTCCATGAAGAGCTTAAAAAACTTTCCTGAGTAATATTCTGCATGTTGTTTTGTGGTAGGTTAGACTGCCTACAGTAACCAAATGAAAAGAAATTGCAGCAATCTCCTGCACAGGAATGAAAGGCTGCAGTTTGGTCCAGAGCCCTGAGCCATGGGGAATTAGCATTGGCTATTTCAGACAGCTGTATATAAATGACAAAAAAAATTAAAAATATTATATCTACCTGACCACTTTTTAGGAAGTCACCAGTGCAGAAACATATATGTCCAATATTTTTACTTTTTTCCTGGAGAGAAGTCAGATTTTCACTAAAATCTCCTTGAATTTAAAACAACAAAAGATGTATTTATCTAATTATCAAAGCTGAAGTCCCTTGATATATCAACTTCTACTGCATTGCTAAAAGGAAACTTAGCTAGAATATTGGTGGACTCAGATAAGGAGGTTTTTCTCACTTTTTTAATGGGTATTTTCTTACATTGAAAAAAAATACTTCCAAGAAAAGTATGGAGAAAGAAAAATCCTTATATGCAAATTCAGCATACTTTTCAGAAGACTTTTGCATCTGTACAAATGAAACTGATTTTTTGATGTTCAGTATTCAGCTATATTTGAAGGAAAAGCTATAAACCAGTGCAGATTATGAAAATCCTTAAGTATTCCAAATCTAAAAACATTAGTTCAAGATATATTTCAAATGTATAGTTTCTTATTTTAGACAAGATCCACTGATTACTCAGCTTCCTCTCCTGCAAACTAACTAACTGTCATATTGCAAAAAATCATTGACGTCAGTGAAATTAGTTTTCTCAGCAAAACCTAACTTCTGCAGTTTTTTGGAAAGGCTGAGCTGATAGAAATGATTTTGTTGGGAGTAGCCAGCAATGCTCTGAGTTATCCCAGTTGTAGTCCCCTCTTTCATGTAAACATATGGCCTTGTTCCACATCATGAGCCAAAATATGCATTTGCCAGGTCTGTATAATGTTTATGTATAACTTATTGCAAAGGCAGACAAAATCAATAGTCCAAGATTTTTTGAGACTGAATGTTTCCTCTTTTATCCAGAAGCTAAGAATCACATTTAGTTTTAAATTCAACATTTCCTTTATTCTGGATGTATTCCTAACTTGTATGTTTAGAGGAGAAAGCGGTGTAAAGAGAGGCAGAGGTAAAGCCCTATGGCTCCCTGTTATTGTGTTGAGAAACACTGAAGACAGACCTTGGGGCAAGCAATAAAAACTGAAGCTAACTTTGTTTATACACTGCATTATATTTAGAAAGTAATTCTCTGAGGTGGTACCAGAACAGACTTGGGAAAAAGTCTTTAATGCACAGCAAGGGTTAGCTGTCTAATGAGGTATGAGACAATTATATTAATCAACTATGTCTTTTCTTACTGTTTTTTCTTACTCTCTCAGGGTAAAGAGCTGCACATTGGCTGTACCTCATTTTTATTGGGTCTGCCAAACTTAACTGCAAGTGAGAGTTCAGGAAGCTCCTAGAGACATCTGTCTGATATTTGTCTTGCTACAGCTGCTGATTAATTTATCTGTGTGGAGCAAAACATTTATCGTTTGTACTAGTCTGCTTCCTTTCCTTTTTCTTAGTTCCTAGGTTGAGACACTTACAGTTATTTTTCTTCTTCAGATATTTAAAATTTGAAACCATTCGGACATTGTGTTTTTCCTGTGTATATATATCTATATATTCTTGAATTGTTAATGGGCACCCAGAAACAACCCATAATACACCCCAAAATGATTGGCTAGTAATGGTTTGTGTGGCCAGGTTTTGGTAGCAGGGAGAAGAGCTCTGTGAGGCTGCCAGGAGCTTTGCCAATGTCCAACAGAGTCAAAGCCAGCTGGCTCTGAGATGGGAGATGGACCTGCTGCTGGCCAAGGCAGAGCCCATCAGGGACAGTGAAGACTGTGGTGAGGCAGGCTGTGGTGAGGCAGACTGTGGTGAGGCAGGCTGTGGTGAGGCAGGCTGTGGCGAGGCAGGCTGTGGTGAGGCAGGCTGTGGTGAGGCAGGCTGTGGTGAGGCAGGCTGTGGTGAGGCAGGCTGTGGTGAGGCAGACTGTGGCGAGGCAGGCTGTGGTGAGGCAGGCTGTGGCGAGGCAGGCTGTGGCGAGGCAGGCTGTCCACCTGGAGCCCATGAAGGTCCACAAGGAGCCCTGGAGATCCCTCATGCTGGAGCAGCTGGATGCCCAAAAGAAGCTGTGGCCCATGCTGGAGCAGGATCCTGGCAGGACCTGTGGTAAATGTGAAATGACGAGTCCATGCTGGAGCAGGTTTGCTAGCAGCACCTGTGACCCACTGGGCTGCTGGAGCAGTGTGTTCCTGAAGGACTGCACCCCATGAAGGGGCCTGAGTTTGAGCCGTTAATGAAGGAACTGTAGCCCATGGGAGGGACTCACTTTAGAGACATTCTTGGCAAACTGACTCCCATGGGAAGGACCCCACTGTGGCTGGGAAGAGTGTGAGGAGTCCTCCCCCTGAGGAGGAAGGACAAGCAGGCACAACATGTGATAAGCTGACCCCAGACACCATTCTTTTTCCTCCCATGGTGCTGTGGACAGGGATGTAGAGAAAATCAGGAGAAAACTTGAGCCCAGGCAGAATGGAGGAGTTAGGGGAAGGTGTTTTAAGATTTGAGTTTATTTTTCATTCTCCTACTCTTGATTTGATGGGCAACAACTTAAACTAATTTTCCCAAGTCTGTTTTACCCATGACAATAACTGGTGAGTGACTTCTGTCTGTCCTTTTCTCAACCCACAAGACTTTTGTTATATGTTCTCCTCCCTTGTCCAGCTGAGGAGGGGAGTGATAGAGTGGCTTGGGTGGGCATCTGACATCAGGGTCAGCCCACTACACGGTTATACAAAGTTTAATGTTAATGCTGTTAGATTCTGATCTTGTTTCCACTGGAGTGTTTTTAGGTACTTGTTCATATCCTGATGCCTGCCTTTTGCAGATCATTTTGTAGCTACCATTCCTGCTTATTTGTTGTGAGTCCAGTAGTTGCACAGCATGCTCACCTACTGTGAGATGGAGAGGGAAACCTGCAGCTGCATGAAACATGTAGGAGTGCTTCAAACCCCCTTACACTGCTTTTCAGTCTGTCCTGATTTATCTTGCTCCTTTCCTTGCAGTAGTCCATTTCTCATGGGTGGTTCCTAGAGTCCCACCTTCAGAAAATACTCAAGGTGGCTTATCAGCAGAAAGCTCCTTATTTTAATGCACCAGTAATTGTTACTTTTCTTATAACGCGTACAATGCAATGTGGGAACTTGGAATTGCACAATACAGATATTCCCTTGATGCCTTTCATCCCTCTCAGCTGCCTGAAGAAATGATGTATTGGAGAGCCAGAAGTGAGAGCTTTGTGATCCTTTGACCTCCACATGAGCATGCACAATAAAACTCAAACTCAAACTTTACTCAAAGTAAAGGAACTACACTACAGAAAGCCCTATCAGACAATAATAGCACCTTTATTTCAGCAGTAGCATTAACAACAGCAGGAGCCAGCTGTCTAAAGCTTCAGTCTGTAAGCTCATCCTGGATATTGTCTGAAGTGGGATTTGGAGAATACTACATTCAGAGAAAAGCAAGTTTAGAGGGATTTTGCTGATATCAGATTTGAAGAAAACCTAACATAATGTGCTTTTCTGAAGATGAAAAAGCTTCCATCTGACAGCTAATGCAGGTGTCCATAGTCAGATTTAAGAGTGTTAATATATCTACAGTGTAAAGAGAGATAAAACCTTGCTTATGTTTTAGGCTCATTTATATGTGTGACCAGTATTATCCAGAAGTTGCAGGCTATGATGGTAACAAGTAAAGGAATAAGATGAAAAAGGGAGACAGGAGTAAAAAAGTGTTTTCATCCTGATTGAAAAGAAGTACCTTCAGAGAGCTCAGGAAGGATACTTACTGCACAGATTTTAGACATCTGGTTAAAGTTCATAAATTAAGACAGTCAGCCTACAGTTTACTCAAATGGGAGAAGGAGACAGAATAATGTCTTTTTTTTTTTTTTTAATCTTTCCTGTTCAAATCTCTAATCAGGTCATTTAATCTGGTTTGCATTAGCACTGTAGTTTGAGTCAGCAGAATTCTTTTGAAATAATTTTCTTTATCACTCCTGCTTGCCATGATTTTGCAGAAAGGAAAGAGCTTGGGATTTCAATTGAGACCATCTCAAAACATGGGGTTCAGGAGTCTTCAGGTATTCAGCCTACAGAAGCACACTAGAAATGATCTGAAGTTAAGCCCCAGCAGCGCAGGTGGTGTGGAAACTTCTGCTCTCCAGATCAGTTCTTGCTGTGTTGCCCTGCTTGCTGATGCAGACAGAGCCTATCTGCTGATGTCAGTCCCTGTAAATGCCCTCTCCTGTATTTACTGATGGTGACACAGAAACCTGCACTATTGCCAGAATTGAGCCCATGTTACTAAAACTCAGTTTAGAGAAGTGAAAATTATTGTGAAATCAGATTTTAGTGAAAGCTACTTTATGATTACTGTTTTCCTGAGATTCTATTTGAGGGGAAAGATGTTAATTAATTCACGCTTAAATTTCTCCTAATCATTTGCACTCTAAAATTGCCAGGCTCTCTTGAGTCTTAGAATCCTCCACAACCTACCCTACAAATCTTTCTTGCAATACTTAGTTCAATGATACGTATGGCCAGAACACTGTTCTAAATTTGGAGTTGCAATCAGTGCTGCTGTGTTGGATTGTCTTTGATGGTCTGAGAGTCACTTCCATCAGGTGCCAGCATTAACATTTGTGGTGGCTGCAGCTGGTTGTAAATTCAGCATTGAATTTACAATGAGTTATCCTAGTTGTAGAAAGTTCAGATTGATATAAAGATCATGCCAAAGTTAACTTCAAGTCCAGAAATCAGTGTAATTCTTTAAGAAAAAGGAAAATCTGTTTCTTGTGGAACCCCAACAAAGGTAACTGCTTTACAACAAGATTTTTACTATCTAGTAGATTAAGCGTTGAATGAAGAAATGAATAGTCTTATCTATTGTTAATTTGCTCAGACATCTAGGAATGTTGGATATTATTTGGCTCGTGTCTCATTCTCACATCCTGATGGAAAAAATATTTTTTCTATCACAGTACGTGAGACAAGAAAAGAAGATGTCTCACTCTACAAAGAAGTGTACAGCTAGTAATTTTTTATTTCATTCTTTCAGATGAGCTGAATATTAAAATGCATTCGAAAGGTTGTGGCAACTCTGTGAAAAGAACACAAAATTTGCTTGGGAAAGGAGAGCTGGTGGACCTTCAAAGGCTCATAACATAAAATAGAGGTTCCCCCCACTAAACAGGAATATGATTGCTCTGGTAAAGTTTATAGGTACGATGCAAACTGTGAAGTACTGCCATTGAGCTGATGAAGGACGTAGCATGGCAGAGGAGGTGTCCCCAGGATCAGCCTGCATCAAGACCAAACATGTTCCCAAGAAGAAAATGTATGCACATAAAAACTGTGATTCATATACACAAACACAAAGAAATGAATACCGGTAAATACATAAATACTATCATATACATAGATATATACAAAGATCACACCCAAAGACACCTAAAAATATATATATGAAAATATATATTTATATATATATATATATACCTCATATGCATCATCTACAAAAAGACACATAAGCCACACAGAGAGAAAGAGGAGGCATTGGGGCCCTGCCTGCTACAGGACAACCCAGCCTGGTCCTGCCGAGGAGGGAGCAGCCTCTGGAATGAAGATACCATCAAAGGAATTGAAATTGGAGGAGAAAAAAAAAAAATAGGGAAATTTGGGCAAGTTAGTGACCATAAGAAAATGGACCGGGATTCTAGAATAGCAGTGCAAAATACCAAAAGATGCCAAAACTAAGCTCACAGACATTGCAAAAGCAGGGGAAAAAGTCAAGGAGGAAGACACAACTTGGAGGGGAAGATAAAAAAAGCGTGGCATGGTTGCTTAAAAAAAAGGAAAAAAAAACCGAAAAAAATCTTTCCAAAAGTCAAAACCATCAAAAGGCATGGCATGTCATCAGGTGCAGGGACATGCACCAAAGATTCCTCTCTTGGTCCCCATTGAAATCTTTTTGGGTTCGCAAGATTCCGTTTCCCTTCCCGAAAGGAAATGAAATTTCCTTTCGGGAAGGGAAACGGAATCTTGCGAACCCAAAAAGAAAGGCTTACAAACACTCTGGGAAGGAGATAGGATCAAATGAAATGGAAATGAAAAAAAGCCAAAAAAATCCAGAAAATCGGGAGTTTTAGTGTCTGCAAGAAATGGTCTGGGAGGAAATGAGCTGGATTGAAACGCACCAAAAGGTGCCAAAATTAAGCTGAGAGATGTTGCAAATGCAGAGGAAATAGTCAAGGAGGAAGACACAACTTGCGGGAGAAGATAGAATAGACATGGCAGGGATGCTAAAAAAAATTAAAAAGAAAAAGAATGAAATCTTTCCCATCTGCCATTAAGTGCAGGCACGTGCAGCAAAGCTTGCCAAAATTGATCCCTGCTGAAGGCCAAAACAGAGAAGAAGGACTAACAAACAGGCTGGAATGGAGATACCAGCAAAGGAATTGCAATTGGAGGAGAAAAAAAAAAAAATTGGGAAATTTAAGCAATTTAGTGACCATAAGAAAATGGACCGGGATTCTAGCAGAGCAGTGCAAAATACCAAAAGATGCCAAAACTAAGCTCACAGACATTGCAAAAGCAGGGGAAAAAGTCCGGGAGGAAGACACAACTTGGAGGGGACCACATAAAAGGCATGGCACGGTCGCCTAAAAAAAGGAAAAAAAAACCGAAAAAAATCTTTCCCAAAGTCAAAACCATCAAAATGCATGGCATGTCATCAGGTGCAGGGACATGCACCAAAGATTCCTCTCTCGGTCCCCACTGACATCGCAAGATTCCGTTTCGCTCCCCGAAAGGAAATTTCATTTCCTTTCGGGAAGGGAAAGGGAATCTTGCGAACCCAAAAAGAAAGGCTTACAAACACTCTGGAAAGGAGATAGGATCAAATGAAATGGAAATGAAAAAAAGCCAAAAAAATCCAGAAAATCGGGAGTTTTAGTGTCTGCAAGAAATGGTCTGGGAGGCAATGGGCTGCATTGAAAAGCACCAAAAGATGCCAAAACTAAGCTCACAGACATTGCAAAAGCAGGGGGAAAAGTCAAGGAGGAAGACAAAATACGGAGGGTAAGATATGAGGGACATGGTATTGATGATTGCAAAAATTAATATCAAAAATTAAAAAATCTTCCACATATGCCATTAAGTGCAGGCACATGCAGCAAAGCTTGCCAAAATTGATCCCCGCTGAAGGCCAAAACAGAGAGGAAGGACTTACAAACAGGCTGGAATGGAGAAACCAGCAAAGGAATTGCAATTGGAGGAGAAAAAAAAAAAATTGGGAAATTTGAGCAATTTAGTGACCATAAGAAAATGGAGCGGGATTCTAGCAGAGCAGTGCAAAATACCAAAAGATGCCAAAACTAACCTCACAGACATTGCAAAAGCAGGGGGAAAAGTCAAGGAGGAAGACAAAACATGGAGGGGAAGATATGAGGGATATGGTATGGATGCTAAAAAGAATTAATATCAAAAATTAAAAAATCTTTCCCATCTGCCATTAAGTGCAGGCACACGCAGCAAAGCTTGCCAAAATTGATCCCTGCTGAGGGCCAAAACAGAGAAGAAGGACTTACAAACAGGCTGGAATGGAGATACCAGCAAAGGAATTGCAATTGGAGGAGAAAAAAAAAAAAAAGGGAAATTTGGGCAAGTTAGTGACCATAAGAAAATGGACCGGGATTCTAGCAGAGCAGTGCAAAATACCAAAAGATGCCAAAACTAAGCTCACAGACATTGCAAAAGCAGGGGAAAAAGTCAGGGAGGAAGACACAACTTGCAGGGGACCACATAAAAGGCATGGCATGGTCGCCTAAAAAAAGGAAAAAAAAAACGAAAAAAATCTTTCCCAAAGTCAAAACCATCAAAAGGCATGGCATGTCATCAGGTGCAGGGACATGCACCAAAGATTCCTCTCTTGGTCCCCATTGAAATCTTTTTGGGTTCGCAAGATTCCGTTTCCCTTCCCGAAAGGAAATGAAATTTCCTTTCGGGAAGGGAAACGGAATCTTGCGAACCCAAAAAGAAAGGCTTACAAACACTCTGGGAAGGAGATAGGATCAAATGAAATGGAAATGAAAACAAGCCGGAAAAATCCAGAAAATCGGGAGTTTTAGTGTCTGCAAGAAATGGTCTGGGAGGAAATGAGCTGGATTGAAACGCACCAAAAGGTGCCAAAATTAAGCTGAGAGATGTCGCAAATGCAGAGGAAATAGTCAAGGAGGAAGACACAACTTGCGGGAGAAGATAGAATAGACATGGCATGGATGCTAAAAAAAATTAAAAAGAAAAAGAATGAAATCTTTCCCATCTGCCATTAAGTGCAGGCACATGCAGCAAAGCTTGCCAAAATTGATCCCCGCTGAAGGCCAAAACAGAGAAGAAGGACTTACAAACAGGCTGGAATGGAGATACCAGCAAAGGAATTGCAATTGGAGGAGAAAAAAAAAAAAATTGGGAAATTTGAGCAATTTAGTGACTATAAGAAAATGGAGCGGGATTCTAGCAGAGCAGTGCAAAATACCAAAAGATGCCAAAACTAAGCTCACAGACATTGCAAAAGCAGGGGAAAAAGTCAAGGAGGAAGACAAAAGACTGAGGGTAAGATATGAGGGACATGGTATGGATGATTACAAAAATTCATATCAAAAATTAAAAAATCTTTCCCATATGCCATTAAGTGCAGGCACATGCAGCAAAGCTTGCCCAAATTGATCCCTGCTGAAGGCCAAAACAGAGAAGAAGGACTAACAAACAGGCTGGAATGGAGATACCAGCAAAGGAATTGCAATTGGAGGAGAAAAAAAAAAAAAATTGGGAAATTTGAGCAATTTAGTGACTATAAGAAAATGGACCGGGATTCTAGCAGAGCAGTGCAAAATACCAATACATGCCAAAACTAAGCTCACAGACATTGCAAAAGCAGGGGAAAAAGTCAGGGAGGAAGACACAACTTGGAGGGGAAGATATAAAAGGCATGGCACGGTTGCTTAAAAAAAGGAAAAAAAAAAACGAAAAAAATCTTTCCCAAAGTCAAAACCATCAAAAGGCATGGCATGTCATCATGTGCAGAGACATGCACCAAAGATTCCTCTCTTGGTCCCCATTGAAATCGCAAGATTCCCTTTCCCTTCCCGAAAGGAAATGAAATTTCCTTTCGGGAAGGGAAAGGGAATCTTGCGAACCCAAAAAGAAAGGCTTACAAACACTCTGGGAAGGAGATAGGATCAAATGAAATGGAAATGAAAAAAAGCCGGAAAAATCCAGAACATCGGCCGTTTTAGCGTCTGCAAGAAATGGTCTGGGAGGCAATGGGCTGCATTGAAAAGCACCAAAAGGTGCCAAAATTAAGCTGAGAGATGTCGCAAATGCAGGGGAAATAGTCAAGGAGGAAGACCCAACTTGCGGGGGAAGATAGAATAGACATGGCATGGATGCTAAAAAAAATTAAAAAAAAAAGAATGAAATCTTTCCCATCTGCCATTAAGTGCAGGCACATGCAGCAAAGCTTGCCAAAATTGATCCCTGCTGAAGGCCAAAACAGAGAAGAAGGACTTACAAACAGGCTGGAATGGAGATACCAGCAAAAGAATTGCAATTGGAGGAGAAAAAAAAAAAAAATTGGGAAATTTGAGCAATGTAGTGACCATAAGAAAATGGAGAGGGATTCTAGCCGAGCAGTGCAAAATACCAAAAGATGCCAAAACTAAGCTCACAGACATGGCAAAAGCAGGGGGAAAAGTCAAGGAGGAAGACAAAAGACTGAGGGTAAGATATGAGGGACATGGTATGGATGATTACAAAAATTCATATCAAAATTAAAAAATCTTTCCCATATGCCATTAAGTGCAGGCACATGCAGCAAAGCTTGCCCAAATTGATCCCTGCTGAAGGCCAAAACAGAGAAGAAGGACTTACAAACAGGCTGGAATGGAGATACCAGCAAAGGAATTGCAATTGGAGGAGAAAAAAAAAAAAAATTGGGAAATTTGAGCAATTTAGTGACTATAAGAAAACAGACCGGGATTCAATCAGAGCAGTGCAAAATACCAAAAGATGCCAAAACTAAGCTCACAGACATTGCAAAAGCAGGGGAAAAAGTCAAGGAGGAAGACACAACTTGGAGGGGAAGATATAAAAGGCGTGGCATGGTTGCTTAAAAAAAAGGAAAAAAAACCCCAAAAAAATCTTTCCCAAAGTCAAAGCCATCAAAAGGCATGGCATGTCATCAGGTGCAGGGACATGCACCAAAGATTCCTCTCTTGGTCCCCATTGAAATCGCAAGATTCCCTTTCCCTTCCCGAAAGGAAATTTCATTTCCTTTCGGGAAGGGAAAGGGAATCTTGCGAACCCAAAAAGAAAGGCTTACAAACACTCTGGGAAGGAGATAGGATCAAATGAAATGGAAATGAAAAAAAGCCGGAAAAATCCAGAAAATTGGGAGTTTTTGTGTCTGCAAGAAATGGTCTGGGAGGCAATGGGCTGCATTGAAAAGCACCAAAAGATGCCAAAACTAAGCTGACAGATAGTGCAAAAGCAGGGGAAAAAGTCAAGGAGGAAGACACAACTTGGGGGGCAAGATAGAACAGACATGGCATGGATGCTAAAAAAAATTTAAAAAAAAAAGAATGAAATCTTTCCCATTTGCCATGAAGTGCAGGCACATGCAGCAAAGCTTGCCAAAATTGATCCCCGCTGAAGGCCAAAACAGAGAAGAAGGACTTACAAACAGGCTGGAATGGAGATACCAGCAAAGGAATTGTAATTGGAGGAGAAAAAAAAAAAAAAATTGGGAAATTTGAGCAATTTAGTGACTATAAGAAAATGGAGCGGGATTCTAGCAGAGCAGTGCAAAATACCAAAAGACGCCAAAACTAAGCTCACAGACATTCCAAAAGCAGGGGGAAAAGTCAAGGAGGAAGACAAAACATGGAGGGGAAGATATGAGGGACATGGTATGGATGATTACAAAAATTATTATCGAAAAATAAAAAATCTTTCCCGCATGCCATTAAGTGCAGGCACATGCAGCAAAGCTTGCCAAAATTGATCCCTGCTGAAGGCCAAAACAGAGAAGAAGGACTTACAAACAGGCTGGAATGGAGATACCAGCAAAGGAATTGCAATTGGAGGAGAAAAAAAAAAAAAATTGGGAAATTTGAGCAATTTAGGGAGTATAAGAAAATGGACCGGGATTCTAGCAGAGCACTGCAAAATACCAAAAGATGCCAAACCTATGCTCACAGACATTGCAAAAGCAGGGGGAAACGTCAAGGAGGAAGACAAAAGACTGAGGGTAAGATATGAGGGACATGGTATGGATGATTACAAAAATTAATATCAAAATTAAAAAATAATTCCCGTGTGCCATTAAGTGCAGGCACATGCAGCAAAGCTTGCCCAAATTGATCCCTGCTGAAGGCCAAAACAGAGAAGAAGGACTAACAAATAGGCTGGAATGGAGATACCAGCAAAGGAGTTGCAATTGGAGGAGAAAAAAAAAAAAAATTGGGAAATTTGAGCAATTTAGTGAGTATAAGAAAACGGACCAGGATTCTATCAGAGCAGTGCAAAATACCAAAAGATGCCAAAACTAAGCTCACAGACATTGCAAAAGCAGGGGAAAACGTCAGGGAGGAAGACACAACTTGGAGGGGAAGATATAAAAGGCGTGGCATGGTTGCTTAAAAAAAAGGAAAAAAAAACCCCAAAAAAATCTTTCCCAAAGTCAAAGCCATCAAAAGGCATGGCATGTCATCAGGTGCAGGGACATGCACCAAAGATTCCTCTCTTGGTCCCCATTGAAATCGCAAGATTCCCTTTCCCTTCCCGAAAGGAAATGAAATTTCCTTTCGGGAAGGGAAACGGAATCTTGCGAACCCAAAAAGAAAGGCTTACTACCACTCTGGGAAGGAGATAGGATCAAATGAAATGGAAATGAAAAAAAGCCGGAAAAATCCAGAAAATTGGGAGTTTTAGTGTCTGCAAGAAATGGTCTGGGAGGAAATGAGCTGCATTGAAAAGCAACAAAAGGTGCCAAAATTAAGCTGAGAGATGTCGCAAATGCAGGGGAAATAGTCAAGGAGGAAGACCCAACTTGCGGGGCAAGATAGAACAGACATGGCATGGATGCTAAAAAAAATTAAAAAAAAAAAGAATGAAATCTTTCCCATATGCCATGAAGTGCAGGCACGTGCAGCAAAGCTTGCCAAAATTGATCCCGGCTGAAGGCCAAAACAGAGAAGAAGGACTTACAAACAGGCTGGAATGGAGATACCAGCAAAGGAATTGCAATTGGAGGAGAAAAAAAAAAAAATTGGGAAATTTGAGCAATTTAGGGAGTATAAGAAAATGGAGCGGGATTCTAGCAGAGCAGTGCAAAATACCAAAAGACGCCAAAACTAAGCTCACAGACATTGCAAAAGCAGGGGAAAAAGTCAGGGAGGAAGACAAAACATGGAGGGGAAGATATGAGGGACATGGTATGGATGCTTACAAAAATTAAAATGAAAAATTAAAAAATCTTTCCCATATGCCATTAAGTGCAGGCATATGCAGCAAAGCTTGCCAAAATTGATCCCTGCTGAAGGCCAAAAGAGAGAAGAAGGACTAACAAACAGGCTGGAATGGAGATACCAGCAAAGGAATTGTAATTGGAGGAGAAAAAAAAAAAATTGGGAAATTTGAGCAATTTAGTGACTATAAGAAAATGGAGCGGGATTCTAGCAGAGCAGTGCAAAATACCAAAAGATGCCAAACCTACGCTCACAGACATTCCAAAAGCAGGGGGAAAAGTCAAGGAGGAAGACAAAACATGGAGGGGAAGATATGAGGGACATGGTATGGATGCTTACAAAAATTAATATCAAAAATTAAAAAATCTTTCCCATATGCCATTAAGTGCAGGCACATGCAGCAAAGCTTGCCAAAATTGATCCCCGCTGAAGGCCAAAACAGAGAAGAAGGACTTACAAACAGGCTGGAATGGAGATACCAGCAAAGGAATTGCAATTGGAGGAGAAAAAAAAAAAAATTGGGAAATTTGAGCAATTTAGGGAGTATAAGAAAATGGAGCGGGATTCTAGCAGAGCAGTGCAAAATACCAAAAGACGCCAAAACTAAGCTCACAGACATTGCAAAAGCAGGGGAAAAAGTCAGGGAGGAAGACAAAACATGGAGGGGAAGATATGAGGGACATGGTATGGATGCTTACAAAAATTAAAATGAAAAATTAAAAAATCTTTCCCATATGCCATTAAGTGCAGGCATATGCAGCAAAGCTTGCCAAAATTGATCCCTGCTGAAGGCCAAAAGAGAGAAGAAGGACTAACAAACAGGCTGGAATGGAGATACCAGCAAAGGAATTGTAATTGGAGGAGAAAAAAAAAAAATTGGGAAATTTGAGCAATTTAGTGACTATAAGAAAATGGAGCGGGATTCTAGCAGAGCAGTGCAAAATACCAAAAGATGCCAAACCTACGCTCACAGACATTCCAAAAGCAGGGGGAAAAGTCAAGGAGGAAGACAAAACATGGAGGGGAAGATATGAGGGACATGGTATGGATGCTTACAAAAATTAATATCAAAAATTAAAAAATCTTTCCCATATGCCATTAAGTGCAGGCACATGCAGCAAAGCTTGCCAAAATTGATCCCCGCTGAAGGCCAAAACAGAGAAGAAGGACTTACAAACAGGCTGGAATGGAGATACCAGCAAAGGAATTGCAATTGGAGGAGAAAAAAAAAAAAATTGGGAAATTTGAGCAATTTAGGGAGTATAAGAAAATGGAGCGGGATTCTAGCAGAGCAGTGCAAAATACCAAAAGACGCCAAAACTAAGCTCACAGACATTGCAAAAGCAGGGGAAAAAGTCAGGGAGGAAGACAAAACATGGAGGGTAAGATATGAGGGACATGGTATGGATGATTACAAAAATTCATATCAAAATTAAAAAATCTTTCCCATATGCCATTAAGTGCAGGCACATGCAGCAAAGCTTGCCAAAATTGATCCCTGCTGAAGGCCAAAACAGAGAAGAAGGACTAACAAACAGGCTGGAATGGAGATACCAGCAAAGGAATTGCAATTGGAGGAGAAAAAAAAAAAAATTGGGAAATTTGAGCAATTTAGTGAGTATAAGAAAACGGACCGGGATTCTATCAGAGCAGTGCAAAATACCAAAAGATGCCAAAACTAAGCTCACAGACATTGCAAAAGCAGGGGAAAAAGTCAAGGAGGAAGACACAACTCTGAGGGGAAGATATAAAAGGCGTGGCATGGTTGCTTAAAAAAAAGGAAAAAAAACCAAAAAAAATCTTTCCCAAAGTCAAAGCCATCAAAAGGCATGGCATGTCATCAGGTGCAGGGACATGCACCAAAGATTCCTCTCTTGGTCCCCATTGAAATCGCAAGATTCCCTTTCCCTTCCCAAAAGGAAATGAAATTTCCTTTCGGGAAGGGAAAGGGAATCTTGCGAACCCAAAAAGAAAGGCATACAAACACTCTGGGAAGGAGATAGGATCAAATGAAATGGAAATGAAAAAAAGCCAAAAAAATCCAGAAAATTGGGAGTTTTAGTGTCTGCAAGAAATGGTCTGGGAGGAAATGAGCTGCATTGAAAAGCACCAAAAGGTGCCAAAATTAAGCTGAGAGATGTCGCAAATGCAGGGGAAATAGTCAAGGAGGAAGACCCAACTTGCGGGGGAAGATAGAACAGACATGGCATGGATGCTAAAAAAAATTAAAAAAAAAAAGAATGAAATCTTTCCCATCTGCTATTAAGTGCAGGCACATGCAGCAAAGCTTGCCAAAATTGATCCCCGCTGAAGGCCAAAACAGAGAAGAAGGACTAACAAACAGGCTGGAATGGAGATACCAGCAAAGGAATTGCAATTGGAGGAGAAAAAAAAAAAAAAAGTGGGAAATTTGAGTAATTTAGTGACCATAAGAAAATGGACCGGGATTCTAGCAGAGCAGTGCAAAATACCAAAAGATGCCAAAACTAAGCTCACAGACATTGCAAAAGCAGGGGGAAAAGTCAGGGAGGAAGACACAACTTGGAGGGGAAGATATAAAAGGCATGGCACAGTTGCTTAAAAAAATAGAAAAAAAAAACCGAAAAAAATCTTTCCCAAAGTCAAAGCCATCAAAAGGCATGGCATGTCATCAGGTGCAGGGACATGCACCAAAGATTCCTCTCTTGGTCCCCATTGAAATCGAAATCACCCCACGACCTGACTGATGCAGTGTTTGGCTTCGAGAGAATTGGCTTCCTGTGCTTTTGTAATGTTTGAGGTGATTACAGTGTGCAGCCAAATATATGAGGAACACAAAGATATAAGTGTGAACTGCGATGTGTCCTTTCCCCCAGGTGAAAGCTGAACCTGGCTTACACGGAGATATCACCCAGGAAACCCTGTGTAGTTTTGAGTGCATAGAGGATTTTCTTTTTCTTTTTACTTCTATAATATAACTAGCAATATGTATCTTTTTTCCTCATAGCTTTGGAAGCACCTCACTAATATGGTTTTATTTTATATATATAGAATAATATCTATATCTTTTTATTAATTTGAAGCTCTAAATTTGAGTTTTCACTTTGCAGTACAGTCCTCACTTGGAACTTGGAGAGGTGCAAGAGACAATCCAATCTGTTGTTATGGCTTGTCCTGGATGCAGGCATCTGCCCTCCTGCCCTGTCAACAGTGCACAGTGCAGTTTCTATGCCACACTGCTCATGGGCCAGCAGAACTGGCAGTGCTGTTGCTCTGAGGGAGCCTGGAAAACCTCAGCTATATGCCCCTCATTGCAGTCAGATACCTCGTCACAGAAATGTGAATTTCTCCTTTCTTCATTAGAGCTGATGTGCCTCTGAATGCAGCTGCTTTCCCTTTTTCTGCTCTTTCAAACCACAGAAGGACCATCAGGTTGCTCAGCAAAGACTGTGTTCCAGCAGGGTGCTACCAAATGCTGAAGACCTAGTTGTGCCCACCATCAAGAATATTTCTCTTCAACTTCATGTCCTCTAAGCACATAATTTCCTCTGCATTTCAAGGCTTTTTGTTGTTTTTAGTTTAGTATTTTACTTACCCTGTTATGGCTGAGATTTGTGTATAGATATATATATTTAAATGCTAGCTTTAGATATATCTATCTGTGTACAGATATATATATTTAAATGCTAGTTTTTTGAGACTTTGCATTTGCGGATGCATGATGGTCAGAAATTTAGCTTCAGAGACTCTCGTGTACCTGTCTGAACACTCACATGCATTTTTTGTTCAGTTTTATGTTAAAATGTCATACTGACATCACAAGATCTGACAACATTGACATATTGAAAATGTCAGCATATATGATGGCGGTAGTTTGCAAAAAACACAGAAAAGTTGGTTTGACTGGCAGCTGAGAAACTTGTAGAGCTCTTGATCTAATATAAGTTATATTTTCCGCAATGAAACCAAGTTTTTTAAATAAAAATGGTGTAGTCTTTGGGCTTCCGTCTACCTAGCCATTAAAACGTTCCCAAATCGAGGTTCCTTAAAGCAGCTACAAAAATATCCAGTAATAAGTTTTGGCCATAATTCAGAAATCCTGACTTCCAGGGAAGAGAATATGGTTTTCACTTATTTTTTAAAGATTGCCTTAAATTTGAGACATTTCTCATAAGACTTTTTTTTTTCTCGTTACACACTTGAAAAGTAAATGCAAAAAAGATTAAATCTTAATTGAAAAAAATTAATGTAAAATGAGGTCCTTTAGCTCCAACAAGCTTTAGAGATCTGTACTGAGGTTTATTTTAACAAGAATGCTAATTAATTGCTAAGTGCTGTGGTTGTTTTAAACTTTGACCATTAGCCTGCTATAAGTATTTGCTCAGGTTCAGCAGTCTTTGAAACAGCCTTCACATTGAATGGCCAGACATTGGCTGGATTTTGTGACATTCCAGGGGGTAAAAAGTCTTATTAACCTGAAACAGGAGATTAGATGTCATTACACTGAGCTTGCATAAATACAGTTTTTCAAAGACCAGTGTTTGCTTGAAGACAACTACAACCACAGTATTTGGGAGTTCTGTATCTGAGGAGAAATCTGTCTCCTTCACATCTAGGGAGTACCCTGTGAGGAGGCTGACCTGGGAAATGGCAATGATCTACTTGTTTTTAAAGTCTATTGATCCAGTTGATCATTCATTCCCTTCTCATACCCACTGTTTAGTCTCTCTTCCTCTTTTAAATTTTTCCTTAATCCATATCCCATTCCTGAATGGCCTGTCTTGTTTTTGTTACTCTGCAGTGCAATTGCCATTACTCAAAGACCTCAGGAATTGATGTTTTTTCATAGGATTTGGGTTGATTTGGTTGGGGTATTTTTATTCAGCACTTTTCTACTCACAGGCTTCTAAAAGAGATGTCAGAATAGCACATCTGCTCACATCTCCTTACCTACTTAGAGATGGAACAAGACAATAAATAAATAAAATATTTGTAAGTCAGTCTCTGCCATCAAACCATAGATCTTTGAAACCCTTTGATGAAAGCATCAAACAAGTCTGGACAGGGGAAACCAGCTCAGGTTATATTTATAGTCTTTTTAAACATATTGTAATTGTTTGGTACTCTTGATAATGCCTATTTGTCAGATAGATATAAAGTGTCTAAGAAGAATTGTTGCCAGTTTGAGCCTTGGTGTTTGTGTATTCACAACACAGAAGAACGGCCAAAGAAACACTGCTCATCAAATTTTAAGTATAACTTACGCTTTTTTTCCTCTCCGTCAGCAAATGAAGGAAAAAAGAAAGAGAACATTAGAGGGAGCTGTTGTACCAAGGAAAAAACCCTTTTAGCATTTCAGAAACCTTTCATTTCTTGTAGGGAAAATAATAATAATAAATACAACGCAGAAGAAAAAGAGAGGGGAGTGAGCATGTAGGAAAGAAGCCATGACAGTTATAAAAGGGAATATGATTATGTTTAGTGATTTGATGAACACGTCCCATAACGCTGATCTTTGGGATGGCACAACTGGGAGGGCTGCTGTGCAACAGACAGGCTGCTTAAAAATGTCAGTGTAACAGTCACCCTGCAGCCACCTGAGCCCTTGACCTAATTAATTTTGCATGGCTTGCCAGAGCATCCTTCAGGTTCATTCATTACTTCAAAGCATAAAGCTTGTGTTGCTCTTTGTGCTGGGGAGAAGGAGGGAGAGGGAAAGAGCGGAGAAGCTGGTGTGGTCTGGGGAGCTCCTGCAGAGGAATCGTCCCTTTTAAAGCAGAATGGTGTCACCTGGAAGATGCTTAGTGACCTCATCTCTTCTGTGGTTTGTGTTTTCTGTCTGCTGTGCTACCCTGGGCACTTGGTCTGCCTTAAAAGGATGCACCCACCAGTGAGAAAGGAGTGGCTCCCAATTTCTGGAGGAACTGGACTTTATTATCGTTTACTAAAACACCATTACTAAAACACCATGAAACTGCTTGTTACTTTCCCTGTCATGCATGTAAAATGCAAATTTTTGGGCTTTGTTTCCTGAAATAGCATAATTTTTTCTGCTCCCTTTCCCACACAAAGACTTCACACCATAAAAATGGGACAATTTGGGGGCAACTCTCGATAAATTATGACTGTTTTCCAGATCCTGTAGGTTATTGTTACAAACAGGACTGAGTGAACAATTAAGAACCAAGATCCTTAGCAGACTCCACAATTAGGGTGCAAAGTAGAAAGAGCCATTTTTTTAACAGTGAGATTCTGTGAAAATTTGGTCTCAGCAGAAACAGTAACTGAAGTCACTTCTGTGTTCCATGTGCATGTGGTTTTAGTTTTTTCATTCCTTTTAAAATAATGATTTATAAAGCACAGTATGCAATTGCAGTCTACTTTCTTTTTATGTTTCAGGATATTATTTCCTGGAAAACCAAGAGAACACATTTGCTAGATTGAGATGAACTCAATATCACTTTTTTGGTGAATGGTCTAGTATCCATTTTTTCTACCTCTTCCTAGAATTGTTCAGACTACCAGGCAGATGTTAACTTTTGAAATCTCTTTGTTTTTTGTGCTTTTTAAATATTTTCGCATATAAAAAAGAAAATGTTGTAGTTTGGAATTTACTTAAATTTTGAATTGCACTTTTATTTATCAAGCATCTCTTGGTGTTAATTTGTTTTCAGTTAATTTGCAGACACTTCTTCAGTCCACATGATCATTTTGAAACAGGAAAATCTATAAAATTTGTATTCCTTAACAGCAGCACTACAATCCTGACAAACTTCACTCTTAGGAACTATAATAGATTAAAAAAGTACAGAAAATTCTGTTCACCTAGGGTTGCAGCTTGAAGAGCTGCACACAGAACTTTTAAAGACACAAAATAAGATGGAGAACAGTTTTCATCCCTACATTGCAGGGACTATCTAGCCCCTTCTGTGCATTCTGGGCATGCTATTTGATATATAGGCTTTCAAAATGAATTTCAGTTCAGGATTAGCCTCACTTATTTTTTTCAAGAAAATAAAAGCAGAAGTAAAAACATGACAATAAGACCATTTTGACAAAGAACAAAATGTCTTCTTCCATCTGTAAATCCCTCTATTTTGAATTCTCTCACAGCTTTACTTTTCCTGCACGTGGTGAGCAGATGACTTAGTTTTACATTCTCTCTGTGAAAGTGCAACAGCATCTATATTTGCCATATTGCTGAATACATTTAAGAAACTTATTCAAACAAAGTTTAAAATTATTTCAAAACTAGAATGTTAATGTACGCCATTTAGGAATTCAAAGGAGTGACCCATATCAGTACCTCTGATAAAGATATGACATTGATATTTTTTATTTATTAATTATTTTTAATTTTGGTGGAATCGCAATTGATATTGAATGCAGGAAATTTAAGATTTTTTGTATTTGAATGGAGGAAAATTTATTGAATTTGGGTCTTAATATTAAGGACACCAGCTTTCTTGAAACATAATGGCATTCTATGCTATTCAATTCCAGAATCTGAATTCTTCTGCATCTCGAGGAAAAAATGGAATAATAGAAAACTATAATGCCAGGTAAGTTTATTTTGAATGTGTGTGTGTTCAATGGTATTAAAATATTTGGGGCTTTCTATTCAAACAATTAACTCTCTGGCAAGATAACTAAGCCTATTTGGAATTTGATTTGAAAATATTAATGATAAACTGGAGTCTCTTCATGGTGATTTGATGTAAGGGCCTCCTCTAAACCTTACCACATTTATATTCTAATATTTAATACAATGCCAGAGATACATGTGAGAGTGTCATTATGTGTCTGGAAGACATGTCCTTTATTTAACTGCCTGTATTTCTTGCATCTTGGTGGGACACTCGATTGCCAGACATGGATTGTTAAAATGGCAATTAGGAACCATGAGATGAATGCAGTCTTGCTGACTTAATTAGCCTTACCATGCCACTTCAGTCAGAAATATTAGATAGAATACAGAAGAATGGAAACACCTCAGCCTCACTGACAGTGGCAGGAGGAAGCAGCTCTGCCCTCACGCCTGGGCAAAGGCTCGCTGAAATTTGTCTCACTGAACTCAGACTCCTGGAAACAAATTGTGCTAATATCTGGAGCTGCAGTCAGCAGCTTCATATTCTCTGAAGTAGGAATCCTATCTTGGTCTTTTTTTTGTTTTATCCCTTTTGGCATACCTTTTAACAACTGATAGCGGACAAAGCACAAAACCCTTGCAACCAAATGTGAGCTTCAGTTGCAGCTAGGGAAGAATTGGATTAATTAGTTTTGGAGTAGGATTACTTGGGGTAACTGAAGCAAAATTTTAGTCATTTTTTTTTCTTTTTCATACCATTCAATTAGATGAAGAAGACAGACTCAGTGAAATAAGTTTTCTGAAGATACTGAATTTAAAAACATAAGAAAAAAGGATTACATGACGTGCACAGCATCTTTCCCTCCCAACTGATCTAGTCTCACTTTCCTTACAGGGCTGTGGACATGACCCTTTCAGGCAACTCTGCCTGGGACATGCAAATCACTATTACCTAATACCTTTAAGCATATGTCAGAAAACTGCTTATGACACAAGTCTAAATGCAGGTCAAACACAGACCCATTTTAAAATCACTGTGTTGCTGAAGAGCTTTTAGGTGAATTTTATTGGACAGGTGTAATCAGATAAGATACACCATTTTCAGGGTTTCATAAATAACTTTGACTAGATAGATGGAGATATTTACATTTTGTCTTTAGTAGGACTAGAGTTATAAGATATATATTGCTGAACACAAACCAGCTGAAATACCTAACATTTATGAAATAGCAATCAGACATATGGATTTCTCTAAATCCCACAGCTGTCAGTCTGGCTTCTTTCTTTAGCAGAAGGAAAGGTAGGTAGCATCTGAAGATTACTTTAACCTCTTTAGTCTATCTACAGGAGATCTCCTACAGTAATATACCAACTGGCTTCCTGAAACAGGTTATCTGATCTTGTAAACAGTTGTACCTGATTTTTTAAAAATAGCATTATATTACCCTATTATGTATCACTGTTGAACTCTCCTGTCTGTAAATACTGCTCTTGTGTAGGCTGCTCCCTTCTCCCTTTATCACAGCTTCTTTTAAATTACTTCTACATACTTCCTCTGTGGACTGGAGAGTCCACCGAGATCTACATGTGAGGCTGCAGGGAAAAGAGGTGGGGAATATAAATGCAATCCTTACAGGAAAAGCTTTCCTTGTGGGACCCAGTTAGGAGTAGGTATGACATGAACCCTCATTTTGACTGCAGTAAAGATGAAAACTTAACTCCAATGCATAGAAACAAGCAGGATAATAATTCTTGGGTTTGTAAGGGTCCTGAACTGCCCTGCAGAACAAAGTAAGAAGGGGATACTAAACCCAGAGCACATGCAGTTATTTCTGTCCCCGCTCTGAGGAAAAAAAGCTCTTATCAAGGTAAATGAGGAATACATTAACTGAACTAAGATATAGATCTTTAAAAAAGAAAAAAAAATCTTTCTTCAGGAAAATAATCTTCAAGAAAAGATCATTAAATGAAAGCAGGAAGAAATAAAGATGACAACAGACTTCTAACTATGTTTCTGTAAAGACAGTCACCATGCCAACAGTACCAAAGTCAGGGACTCACCACTAGCTCTGTGGACTGTGCTTCACTGAATAACTCTGTCTGGGTATTCAAGCTGTTCTTGCTGAAATAGATGTTACCCGGTAGCAGGATGCTGCATTTTGTGTTTTGCAAGCCAATTTTTTTTTGTGTGAGAGCAGAACCAACACATTATTTTCCTTTATGGTCTCCTCTGTTTCTCATTTGGAAGAATTATAATTTTATTTTCATTACTTTTACTTTTCAATTTTTCATGACTTATTCTCTTTAGGTAGATCTAGATGATCAAGGTGGACAGTGGGCCTTAATATACTGGAATATTTTGAAATTAAACTATAGATAAATGGATTCTTTGAACTAGAAGTATGTAATAATGTGTTTGAAACACTAAAAGAAAAGGTAATTTTCAATGTTTCTGCAGTAAGAATTACTCTAGTACTCTACAGGCTACATTTGTAGTATTTTTCACTCAGTAATCACTCTCACTACTACTATAACTGATAATATGATTGGTATTAATCAGTAATCAAAGTCAGTTAAGTATTGATTATTCTTGCTGCTGACTGTGGTTGTTCTATTTCTAGAGTCCCATACTGTTGTTGTCAGATTTCTAAAATCCATACCTCCTTGGTATATTCTCATGGCTGCAGATCTTCACAGCACAGACTCCTCCTTCTGCATGTTGTTCTCTTGCAGTTCAGGGCTCCTTCAAGGCTCTCCCTGACTGGCTGACCCGCCCCCTTTTATCCCAGTTATCTTCATTGGTCACAGCTGCAGCCCAATTAAGGACATCGCAGCTGCAGCCCATCAAGTACAACCGGGACCTCCCAGGGCAAAGCCTATACACAGATATTCAAGTACAATACATTTCCTCTACTATATTTCCCCCTTTTCTTTTACTTACAGAACCAGGTTTTACAGACAACACTTCAAGTACAACACCCATATTTCCCCATGACTCAAAGGCCGTGTACAACACACATAGCTCCTTGCTCAAAGGCCATACTCTTTCACAGCTCCTTGACCCAAAGGCTATGTTCTTTCACAGCTCTTGGCTGTCTTATCTTCTACCAACTATCACTGCAGCTCTTGGCTGTCTCATCTTCTGCTAACTATCACGTCAGGGTCACCAATTGTGGTTGTTCTATTTCTAGAGTCCCATACTGTTGTTATCAGATTTCTAAAATCCATACCTCCTCGGTGTATGCTTACAGCTGCAGATCTTCACAGCACAGACTCCTTCTGCTGCATGTTGTTCTCTCTCAGTTCAGGGCTCCTCCAAGGCTCTCCCTGACTGGCTGACCCGCCCTCTTTTATCCCAGTTATCTTCATTGGTCACAGCTGCAGCCCAATTAAGGACATCACAGCTGCAGCCCATCAAGGGCAACCAGGACTTCCCGGGGCAAAGCCTCTATACAGATATTCAAGTACAATACATTTCCTCTACTATAGCTGACTACCATGGAATTTTAGACAGTAGTTATTTAGAACTAAATACAAATTTTTTTAGAAATAAATAGTAGAAATGAATATCACATATTAAAGTAACAGAACAACAGAAAGAAATGAGGGTATAATTGAAGAATTTATAGAAGTAAATGAAATGTGGCACACTGACTGGCAGGTGAAAACTTCTACAATGGTATTATTTACCCACACATGGCTGCAAGCGTGTCAACTAATGCTACATCTCAAACTAAACTCAGCAGTAAGTCTCACAATCCCAAACTTTTATTCCTGTGATTCACCAGAAAAGAGACATTTGAGGCAGTGAAGCCAGACTTTTTCCATGTATCTCCACCACAGGAGCTCCCTATGTGAAATTCTGTGTCTCAGATAGTACCTGATTTGCACCTGGGATTATTTTTATTACTTTTCAGTGAGGAGGACATTTATGTCTGACTCGCCTTCTGGAAACTAGTTCAAATGAGCTTCATTTGCCCAAATTAAAACATGTAAATTTGAAACACTGAATCTGAACTAATCATTTTTGTATGCTCTGTATTGTGAGGAGAAACCTTTGCAGAGAAGTCCTTGCAGATGGCATTCCTCTGATGGTGGATATTCACATATGGAGCAGCCCAGCATCTTTTGCAAGTGCTGATAACACTTGATCTTCTAAAAACATCTGTATCAGTATAGAAGATCTCATTTTAGAAATTTCTATTGCTGTTATCTATATTCTCCAATGTAACTGTGACTGATTATTTTCCAAAGCAATGCATTGTCCCTGAAATACCACCTGCATTGAATTCAACTAAAAACTGGTTTTTAAAATTTTTTTTATTCTCTAAGCCCAGTGTAATACTTGAAAAAAAAATCACCCAATATTTAACTGTGGATATCATGGGGATTGGCAAAGGTCAAAATAGGTTGGGGAACAGTGATTGATCCAGGGTTAATGAGCTGCCATGAACTCAGTCTGTGAAATGTACTTGTGAGTCATGTTAGACTTTGAGGGAAAAGTAATAAAGGAAAATCACAGACCAGGTTGGACTAAAGAACAAGTGCAGACCTTTGGTCCCTAGTGAGGTCTTGCCTGAAAACAGAAGCTTATTGGATTGTTTCTAGCAGTTGATTCACCCTTTTCTGTGAGGGTCTGACTCTGAAGTGGCATTTTCCGATTCCTGGTCCTGACTTCAGTTGCTACACTCCTATCCCTGCAAAAGGTAATTCCATCCTAGCTATCAATTTATATTTGTTTTTGGGTTTCTTAACCTCTATAAGCTTCTTTAACGATACAAATGTACCCGTCCTTGTGGCACTGTAGAAGGGAGATGTGTCTAATTGATAGGCTGCCTTGGGAGAAGAAATGGCTCTCTTTTACACATTCTCACAAAGTTTTAATCATACTAATGTATTTATTTTCAAGGTAAAGAAAGGTTATTCCTTTCATTCAGAGGCTTATGGCTTTAGACTTTAGGATGCACTACGTAACAGAGGTTTATTGGTACATTTTTGGTATCAGAACAAGTTTCAGCTCTCCAGAGCTCCAGGATGCCATCCCAAAGTGGAACTTCAAGCAGCAACTCCTGTTGCCAAATACCATGCCAAGTGTAGCACTTCAGTGTTACTTTTTGTGTGAAAAAAAAGAAGAAAAAAGAAAAAAGAAAAGAAAAGGATCATAAAGAGCACTTTTAATACCTTTATTTTCTTTAATAATGCCTCTCATAGAATATCGTGCTTTTCTGGTAGTACCACTTATTAAATGCCTCAGTTCAATTTCACGAAAAAGTTCAAAGCCTATTTTTATATATTTTTCCTTTCTCAGTCATTATCCATTGCAAATAATTCTTTTGTTTCTTTAATAGAAGCTGTAAATGTATAACCTTTCCCCCAAAATATTCTCTATTATCTTTGAATGTTATTCAAAGCAAGAAAGCAATGATATTGTTTCCAAGCCAAATATTTAACCCTAAATTACCTTACTGCAAAACATTTTCATTAAATAAATGATAAAAAGAAGACCAGCATAAAAACTCACTTAGTAGGAAGAAGTAACTTGCAAAAAGCAAATAAGTAGGGAAAAGTATTTGTTATGGCAAAAAGAAAAATTCCCAAAGCAAAAGACTCACTATTATTCAAAACAATGGCTAACAAATTACTTGCATCTCAGATGTTACTCCAGAGTAGGACATTGCAGCCTAGTAATGACAATGATGATAGAGCCAACTGTGAAAATGCCACAACTTTACTATTATTTAATTCCCTGCTTAGGCATATCATTATTAAATACCTCAAGAGTTAAGAAACATTGAAAAAACATATTTAAGTGGCTAGTTACTGAGTTCTATATCTTCTCTAAAGTCCAAAATACTTTTGTCATGGTGTTAATTGATGGTTAAAAAAACCTGGCTAAGAAAATAATATCAGGAAATCATTCTTGTTTGTTTGCTTGGTCACAATGATCCAGTCCCAATTGTACTTCACACAGGAGGCCCTGGAAAAAGCCAAACTATGACTAAAAGCTCAGCAAAAAAAAAAAAAAAAAAAAAAAAAAAAAAAGCTAGACAAAATGATACTGAACTCAGAGTCAGGAAAGTGAATTTCCTGAGTAAGGTTCTGCTGTGGTGACAATGTGCTTGTCTATCCAATGCCAAATTGCATAATTGCTGTCTTCTAAAATTCTCAGGCAATGAACCCCTCTCAATTTCAACAGGAAGATTCACCCAGAGTAGGGCCCCACCATCTGCTACGACGTTTGAATGGAATAATGTGATAGTTCTGCAAAGACATCTCCTGTGACTATGTGGGGTAAAGAAACACATAGATCACATGAGAATGAGAATTCCCATTGTGTGGGAAACATAGAATTCAATATTAGTTTAATTGAAATATTTTAGAATATAATAAATGTTCAACAAACAGTTATTATTAGTTCAGCAACAGTGACATTGAAATCATAGTCTAAATTATCTGTGGAAACCCAAAAAAATCTAACAACAAAATAAAATATATATACAATTTTTCTTCCATATTCTCACCCTTTCTCTGAATCTTAAGTTGATGGCTTTGGTCTGGAAGAGAGGGCTAAAAACATCATAGATTCCCAGGTCCCTCAGGTGAAGAAGTATGATTTTAGAAGTGAGGGATTTCTTCCTTCTTCTTGCTGAGAGGAGTATGATGGTCATAGTTGCTTCCTCTTCACACTGGCATCCATTCATGGCTATTTTTAATATATGCCCTAGCACAGTTTATACCCTGATTTTTTTCTTTACTGGTCTTTGATTCCATGTTGTATCCAAATGTATTGCAGATTATAGCCATTACATATAAGATAAAGGTACTTGTTCTTTGTTTCCTTTATCACACCTAAAACTGGTTTTAGGTACCTATGAAGCTCCCAAGGATGCATTATTTAATATTCAGTAATTGTTCATTGTTGATTTGATTATAATTCTTGTGCTGTCTTCAAACTTTCTGGGCCTTTGCATTGCACTCCTCTGCCACATCTGTATTCCAGGGTCATCAGCAGTTCATTCTCTATAGAGCAACTACATGGAAACACTCTCTAGTACTTTCAGAAATGTATCAAAATTATTGCAATAATAGGCTTTGCATGTTCCAATTGCACAAAGTGAAGCAAGTCTAAAAATAATTGGGTGACAGCCACCTTGTCAATGCAAAACTGATGTTAGAGATAAAACAAGCAACCTCCAGGCAAGCCTAAGATATGCTTGCTGGACTAAGCAAGCCTGACAAGACTCAGTCCTGAGGCCTCAGAGAGCCAGAAAAAAACCTTCAGCCTTTTATTAGCAAAGAAATACCATATTTACTGGGCTACATGAAGCTACCCTTTTCTGGTTTAGTCTTCTCTAGTTTGTAGTATTGGTCTCAACAAATGCTCGTGATCTTCGCACCGCTTCCGGATTTGCAAGTACCTTTTATTGCATCTTTCACAAGGAAACAAATCCCAGGAGAATTAAGGTCCTTCTTTCCTGGATTTGAGTTTTTTTGTGTAGTGTGCTCTTTAATATTTTAAGTCAACTAATATGCTCAGAAGTATACTTTCAACATGCTCCTGAATTATCCATTTCTCCACTCTGGCAGTGTTTCAGAATACATGATAGGACAGACTTATGTTGCGGTATTTATGAAAGTAAAAAAAAAAAATCAGTGTGTTCAGCTGTGTTCCACTTTTATGTAAAAAAAATAATGCTGTTTAAATTTCTAGCAGTGGCTGAAAGCAAATTCCTCTCTGTTGGTATATATAAATGAAATGTTAGGTGTAGAGCTAGTTGTAAGAGACTCTAGATCATCCTCCTTGGACCTATTTTTAGAATTCAATTAAAATTGAAAAAAAACAATAAAATCTCTGCCTGGATATAAACCCAGGGCAAGACTCAGTTGCACTGAGATGTTAAATTCAGGTTAGGGAATTTAGTGTGATTAAGTCAGATGCAAAAGTCTAAAATTAAGGATGGGATTCATTTTACCTGATTCCCCTAGGAAGTAATAATGGAATGAGCAAATCTTTGAAATTCGTGTTTGTCTCCTCTGACTCTAAAAGTGGGCTAAATAATTTCCTTGATGTATACACCCCTATCTAATCTAATAAATCCAGCTGCAGGTGATGAAATATCTAAACCCTAAGCATCTAAATGTGAGAAAAGATAGATTAAGTGAATGCCACAGCCCAGTAATAACCACATATGTTATTGAAACAAATCTAAATGCACTGATTTAGCATGACACTTAGAATATGTTTATGTAGACAAGACACGATTTTTCTCCCCGGGATGTCAAGAAAAGAATATATGTCACTAATAAAGGATAACCTCAGAGTGATGGTTGCCACCTACACTCTGAAGAGAACTTTCTGTGTTTAACTCTTCTGTAATGAGCGCTCCTCTGCCTATAAATAATATTGTGTGTTAATGGCATCTTTTGTCACAAGTCTCCTTGTGTAGTCCAGTTGTGCTGTAGATTTACGAAGAAATGCATGACCATAAGAAAAATGACTCAAATGGAAGACAAACTTTGAAAGACAAACTTTGAAAGACCAGTAATGGTAAAAAAAATTTGCCAGAACAAAGATATCACAATCTTAAACTAGTCTAGTAAGTAAAGTAGGCAAATAAAATTCTAAGAGATAAAAGTCATGTTTATTTGCAGTATAGTAGAAGTATACTTACCAAAGTAAAATTATATTTTATAGACAATGAAACTTTAGTTTAGGTTGTTAAGGAAGGCAAGTAATCCAAATGTCAAAAGATGGGACAGTGGAATAAATATTAGGTTAGAATAAAAATGGATTTGAAAGATTCAGGCAAAGCAGGAATTTTCTCACGTGCAGGACACAGTTCCTGGAAAATCCTTCCATCCAGTCAGCACAGTTATGTTATGCTGTCAGATTTTTGAGGAATAGTCACTTTGCCTCTTATTATATTGAGTAAATGTTCACATCAATCAATATTATCAGATTATAATTGTAATTCATTTCACCTTTTTTTGGGTTTTTTTGGTTGGTTTGTTTTGTTTCTTTTTTTTTAGATTTTTACGGACACATTTGGCTACATTCATTTTGTGTCTAGCAGAATTATATTTGAAGTGGTTGTTTCACTATCTTAAAAGCTGGTTGTGCTTTTAGGAGCACATTACTCCAGAATCATTACTTGTCTAAATTGATTTATTATACAGCAAAATTTGCAAGCAGCATGTACAGGGATTGTTGACCATAAACCAAAAAAAAGTGTTTTACTGGGTCAGATCAATTTTGTTTCTGAAAATGGCTTTACAACAGTTAAAGAACAGACTTACCTCATTCTTGTAGTATTTTCCAAGCCTTGTTAAGGATGTTAGAGACTATGTGCTTGTGTAGATTTTTATTGTGCACTTAAGAGCCTGTTGCCCATGAATTTGCCATAACCTTTTTTTGAGCTAGCTCAGCTGCCTCCATAGTTGCTTTTGCAACTAGTTCCAGAATTTTAGTACAAATTCAGTAAGTTCTATTCGATACTATTGCTGAAGCAATTTCAAACAATAAAAAAATCATAATATTTAGCTTTTGTCCAAACAGTTCTTGAACTTAACGGAAATCCATATTTATAATACAAATTGTTTATAGGATATAATTTTCCCATTCTTCATTGTTATGTGTGTTGGGTTTGTGGGGCAAGGTTTTGCTAGTGGGGGGGGCAAAAGTGAGGATCTTCCAGCAGTTTCACCCTTGTCTGACAGAGCCAATGTCAGCCAGCTCCAAGATGGATCTGCCACTGGCCAAGGGCGAGTCTAGCAGCAATGGTGGCAGTGCCTCTGGGAAAACAGATTTCAGAAGGGGAAAAAGAAACTGGGCAACAGCAGCTGCAGTCAGAAAGAGGACGGAGAATGTGTGAGACACACGGCCCTGCAGAGACCATGGCCAGGGAAGAAGGAGGGGAGGAGGTGCTCCAGATGCTGAGACTGAGATTGCCCTGAAGCCTGTGGTGCAGACACACCATGGTGGAGGAGCTGTGCCTCTGGAGCTCATGGAGATCAACACTGGAGCAGAGGAGACCCCACACCACAGCAGGAGGATTCCCAAGGGAGACTCTGACCACAGGGAAGCCTGTGATGCAGCAGTCTCCTGGCAGTGCCTGTGACCCTGTGAGGACCCACACTGGAGCAGTCTGTTCCTGAAGGACCTGCTCTGGAGCAGTTCATGGAGAACTGCAGCCCACATGAAGGACTCACATCAGAAAAGTTCATGGAGGGAATCCAGGCTGAAGCAGGGAAAGAGTGTGATGGAGCCTTCCCTGGGGAGGAAGGAGTGGCAGAGACAATGTGTGATGAACTGAATGCAGCCTCCATTCCCCATACCCCTGAGCTGCTGGAGGGGAGGAGGTAGAGAAAATCAGGTGCTGCACCCAGGAAGAAGGGTGGGTTTGGGAGGAAGGGGTCTTTGTGATTTCGTTTCCTTTATCTGATTTAATTAGTAATAAATTAAATGTCCCTAGGTGGAGTCTGTTTTGCCCATCACTGTAACTGGTAAGTAATTACTCCATGCCCTTATCTCAACCCATAATGTTATAGTTATATTTTTTCTCCTCTGTCCAGCTGTGGAGGAGAGTGACAGAACAGCTTGGGTGGGTACCTGACATTCAACCAAGTAGCTCAGTAGATTAATAGGATATGACATAATTTTCTAGGTGTTTCCTGATATCCTCTCTTTCAGTGCCAATTGCTTTAAATTTCAAAAAAGCCTTGATAATTCCTAGCTCTAACTCTATTGTCTGCAGAATAGCTAAATGATCTTATGATCTTAGGAAAATTATCTCTTTTTGCATGGCAAAATTTATTTCATTAGATATTCATTTTGGTTTACTTTATGTATTTACTTTTATGACTTACTGATAATCTCCTTTAAAGATTTGGGTGTGTAGTGCTATGCTTTACATAGAAGAAAAGTAGATTACTTGCCCAAGATATGTAATATACCTAAAATACATGGTCTGTATAAGTAAGAGAATTTAAGATGTATGATGCTTTGGTTTCAAAACATAGATATGAAGATTTTCATTATATCAGGTTGTTAGGAATAAGATGAAGATTCCCAAATTGCAAGTATTAGTATATTTAGAAACCTTATTTTTAAACTTACTTTTGGCATGCCAAATTAAGTATTTCGTTTAGTACTGTTTTCACCAACATTGAATTTCTTTAAAAGAGGAGGAAAAATGAAAGAGTATGGCAAAACCTGTGTTCAGAGATCATGCTACATTTCTGCAGGGACCAGGAACTAAATAACTAATTTCAAAGCAACCAGGATGGCTTTAACACCTTTCTGGAAGTCTCTGAATTTCAAATTACAAACAGCACTCAAAGGCAGCAGAGCAATAGTGCTGAAAAAAGCACTTAGTGAGAAGATCTGGCCCTTTTTGCTCACCTTTTTTTGCTATGTTATTTCTATCTCTGTGAATTTGCTTGTAAGGTGAAAACATTCATCTTCATAAAACTCTGATGACAGATTCAAAATGTATTGACCTTGGAGAAAGACATTTTTAATGCTGCACTTCAGCTGAAACGAAAATACTGCATTTCATAACATTTAGGTTGCAAACATCATGGTACAAATTTATATTCATCACCCTCATTTTTCTTGGTGATGTCATAATTCTTAATAACATTCCTGAGTTTTTCCTTTATGTTTTATTTTCATGAAACACTTTGGATGTGAGATATCATATTGCCTTGTTTTCTCCCTTTTTGGACAGAAGAAACAGTCTTTTCACTAATTGCAGTGAAAAATGTGGAAAGAGGAAGCGTGTTACTTTATAGCAAATACAAAAACCCCATAAAACCTAATGCTGAAAATATCTAAACACCTTTGTCATGACTTTTCTTCTGTTCACTGTCAAGAGATTGCTACAGCATCCTCTGTTGATTCTTTTTTATATTATTTTTCTGCAAAAATTATGGGAAATTTTCTGTTGGGGAGATTTGGTGAATATATTCTCCAGCTACAGCAGAAAGATGAAGCTAAAGCTTTATTTTTTTTGTTTTCCAAACAAGGAATGTGTAACTCTAAAACCAGTGATAATTGCTGCAGTGTTTTTGCCTTTTCCTAACCAATCCCACAGCATTATTCAGCTCCTCTGGGAACAGTTTTTGCTTTGCCAGCAGAAGATAAACTATCACAAAATTACAGCTTATATCACTTTTTGGTCTGTTGGCCCGTTTTGACTGCATTTCATTTCCAGCTCGTAAAATTTGATGTTTTTAAATGGCAAGCCCATCATTTCTTATCAGAGTATGTCCAGCATAACTGACATTAATTATAAAACTCTCCATCATCCCAGGTTACTGTATTGAAATATCATGAGAAGAAATTGCTGCTGAGACTTCTGTCATCAATCGGACATACATTTTCATCTTTTTTGTCAAAAAATAATATAGATTATTCCTCTGGTTATGGCTTGGTGAATGTTATTTTAATAATAGATAATGGTTATTCCTGATTCCCTGAATAATATGAAAAGACAGTAATATAAAATTTTACCTAGGGATGAGGCAGGCACAAAGGAATGACTGTTTACATCTCTGCAGCATTTTGTTCTGATCTATATTTGGAAATTTCTGCTTCCTTTGGATTTAAATAAATAAACTTTTTCTTTAATAAGTTATACTCACATATACATAAGTTGTGAAAATTTGTAAAGGTCCTAGAGTAACCCCCCACCTTGTCACACAGGCAGACACACACACAAACACACACAGACACACAAACATGCACACACACTACAGGGAATGCAGACTCATTAGTCTAACCTCAGTTCCTGGGATTGTTATGGAGAAGATCATACTGGGTATTATTAAAAATATTTAAAGGATAGTGCAATCATTAGGCATACTTACCCTTGGGTCACAAAAGGAAAGTGTAACTAATTTGCTATCCTTCTATGACAAGGTCAGTAGCCTGGTGGGTAAAATTGCAGAGGTAGATACAGTTTTCTGGATTTCACCCTTCTGGGTAAGTAGTCCAGCTGTGGGATGAACACAGTGCACTGGGTGAAGACTGGAGGATGGTGAAGCTCTAGGGGTTCTAGTGAATGGGGCCACATCTGGCAGGTGTCTGGTCATCACTGGTGCTCCTCAGGGTTCAGCTCCAGAGCCAGCTCCGCTCAATGCATTTATCAGTGCTCTGGGTGCAGCAGGTGAATGCAACATTTGCAAATTTGCTCACGATACCACAGTGGGAGGTGCTGTTTCCTGACTCCTGTCGGGTCCGGCTGTCTGTCTCTGCCCCGACACGGGTAGGGTGGTTCTAGGGTGGCACGCGATTCAAAGGATGAGTCTGGACTCTTCAGCTTTTCGATCTTCAGGTTGTTTATTATTTCTTATCTACAAAATTTTCTGTCTGCCCAACAGAGGTCTGATCTGCAAGCAGTCACAGGCACTCTCTGACCACCCACGGGGCGGTCATGTCTTTTTATACTAAAACCTACGTATACAATATTTACCTTTATTTCCCAATGCTTTTCGCCCATGTTAGCAAGTGCACCTTCACCAGAAACCAATCTCTAAGTGCCAACATCATCACAGGAGATGGAGGACAAGAAGAAGAAAGAAGAAGGACGAGACACGCCCTGATCCCTCCATCTTGTCTCCATAATCCCCCTGTACCAAAAACCTTAAAGTCTATATCTCACCCTCTAAATATGTCTCTTTTACACCTTGTACTCTAAAGTGATTCTCTTGTCCTCAAACTCTTGTTACTTCTGTGGATGGATCAAAATCAAGCCACCAAACACTCTTGGCAACATTCCAGGATTTTCGAGACCCCCCAAGGGTTCTCCTGGCATCTCTGGACATCGGGAACGATGTGCTGAGATCCCACAACTCCTTTGAGGGACAAGAGGTTTTGCAGAGGGATCTGGATTGACTAGAGCAATGATTAGTGGGATTAAATGTAACAAGAAAAGAGTGGCATTCTCCAGCTAGGACAAAGGAAATGCAGACTAAGCATAAATGAGGAGAGGAATGCTGGGCAGCAGCCCTGCAGAAGGGAAGCTGTGGTTGCTGGTCACAGAAGGACTCAGTAGGACTCAGCAGGGTGCTCTGGTAGCCATGAAGACAAGCCCCATCCTGCAGTGCACTAAACACAACACCACCAGCTGCTCAAAAGAGGTGATTATCCTGTTGTATTGAGTTTTGGTGCTGCCTTACCTGGAGTACTGCATGAAGTTCTGGGCCTCCTAATTAAAGAAAGACTTGCAGGTGCTTGAGTACACCCAGAGGAAGGCAACAAAGCTGTTGAAAATGCTGTAAGGAATGTCTTATGAGCAGCAGCTGGTGTCACTGTGTTTAGAGTGGAGGCTGAGTTTAGAGAGGAGGTTGAGAATGACCTCATTGCTCTGTAAAGCTCCCTGGGGAGGGAAGTGCTCATCACTTCTCCCTGGGACCAGTGACAGAAGACATGGGAATGGCACAAAATTGTGCCAGGGAGCTTTAGAAAGGACATTGGGAGTACTTTATTTACCCAGAGTGTGGCAAAGTCCTGGAACAAACTCCTAGAGAAGTGTTTGATGCCCCAAGCCTGTCAGTGTTTAGGAGGCATTTGGACTCACTCCTCTCAGTAACAGGCTTTAAGTTTTGGTCTGTCCTGAAGTGGTCAGGCTGTTGGGCTGGATGGTTAATGTAGATCCCTTCCAACTGACATTGCCCATTCCATTCCATTCCATTCCATACATGTTTCAACATTTTCTCCCCTTAATTTGCATCAATGGTCTCTTTTTCAGTTCAGCAAAACATATACACAATAAAGCATTTTTGCCAAACTTCCTTTGTTTGAAAAAAAACTTATTTTTAGAAGAAATCTCATATTTTAAGTAATTTACAGAGACATGCCTTAGAAATGCTGGAGATCTTATATTTTCGTGCTCTGACTTGGGCTAGTTAGCCTGAAAGTAATCATTCTGCTGATAGGAAGACTGTGAGAAAAAAAGGACTAAAAATTAAATAGATGTCTAATGGCAAATTGCTCCTTTTTAAACATCAGAGCAAAATTTTTGGTGCAAGGATTTGGTGAATATTCAAATTTCCAGTCAATACTCAGGCTTGTTCCTGTGTCTGGAGACATGAAACTTTTGGAAAAAAAGAATTTAAATGAGTCAAAATTAATGTAGGGAGAAAGAATGACTGTTCTAATGTACCTTTGTGATCTGTCCACTCTTAGCTGGAGAGAGAGACGGTGATATGAGTTTTCCATATTTTGGATTTGCCTTCCTAGCACCCTTTATAGGAAAAGAAGTAGCAGTGCTTCTGTTAGTTTAAAAGACAATAACAATTGTCCCTTTGTGGTTAGCTGACCCCAGACAGCAATGAGGCACCCACTCAAGCACTTGTTATCACCCCTCCTAATGGGTTGAGGTAGAAATTCAGAAAAGCAACAGCAGGGAAACTTGTGGTTTTAGTCAAACCCTAATAAGCAAAGGAAAGAGAAAAAAAAAAACAAAACAAACAAAAAACCAAAAAGACCAAACAAATCAAAAAACTACCTACCAGCCAACAAATAGGCAAAACCCAAAACAAGTGATACAAAACTGTCATTCATCACCTTGTACAAGCAGAGCAACCAGTTCTCAAGCAATGGCTTCATAGGAAAGACCAGACCACTTTTTTTTTTTTTTTTTTTCTGCACATCCTGCTATATAGTGTGGAATATTCCTTTGATCAGTTTGGGTGTTCTGGCCTGGCTGTTTCCTTCTCTTTCTTGTGACCTCCTGCAGCCTACTCTCTGGTGTGGCAGAATGAGTACCAAAGAAAGTCTGGGCCCTGTGCAAAGGACTACTAGGCAAAAGCTGACACTGGTGTGTTATTAACATCATTTTAGCAGCAAATCCAAAAGGCAGCACTGCATGAAGAAAGTTAGCTCCATCCCAGACACATCCCATACACCCTTGATTTTGTGCACAGCACTTTATAGTAAACTAATGTATCATCCTGTCTATTTTCAGGATGCCAGTACATCTTATGTCCTCTGCTTCTGAGTGAGCATAGCAAAAGAGAAATCTCTGGAGAGCTTTATTTTTAGGAAAGGTAAAAAAGGGAAATAGTCCATTTATTCTTTCAAGAAAGAGGTCTGCATTTTATTAGATAGTAGTGGAGCAGGTGTGTTGAGGATCACAATATTTATGAAGACATGACACAGTAGGAAATTACTCGATGACGAGTTACTACAGGCTGGTAGCTATAAACATGCAATCAGAAAATAAGTTGAAGTAGCTTACCCCTTAATGAGAAAATAACAAGTTACCTCATTTTTTTTCATTGAAAGCAGAAGTTTACAAACAGGCAGTTTCCAGAGAATCGCTAATGTACAGGATCACATTGCCCCTTAGCAATTGCTTGTGTTTGAGTACATTCAAGTCCATATTTTCAGTACTAAAAATTAATCTCTGCAGTGACACAGGGAGTGGGTTGGACTGAAGCAAATCATGATTAAAGGAAAACTTATGCAACATGCTTCAGTCAGTAATCTCATTTATACCCTACTTCATGAAACCCCAAACAATTATGGGAGAAAAGCACTGAGGTAGTGCTAATGTTTGCTAGACACAAATTCAACTTTTTCTTCTGCATAAATTTCAAAGGTGACTCTGAGGGTGCACTGTGCTTGTCTTTGTATCCTTAAGGCAGATCTGTGACTCTCAGTACACACACCAGGCACAGAGCATGACCAGCTCAGCAGGGCAAGGGCAGCTCCTGCAATCTCTAGAGAGGTGCAGGTATCCCATATTCCTGCCTGCTGCTGATCTAGGAGAGGGACATAAGAGTCATTGTCTCACACAGACACAATAAGCTACTAGCAATGTCTAGCTCAGTTTCTTCTGGCTATGTCTCAATTGTGAGAGCACATTGAAGAGTGTTAGACTTGGCTTCATCTGATTCTCACTGGGCCAGGGTCAGGATCAGCATGATGCAGTCTGGGCAGAGGCATATCAGCAGCATCACATAGCCAAGGATCAAAGGAAACAGCCTGAGCTCAAATCAGCTCTGCAGCTAAAGCCTCTGAGCTTTGGGGCCTTGAGAGCTAGCCTGATAGAACAGAACAAGAGAGGGTTTTCTCCTTCAGTCATATCTGAGATGACTGGAGACCAGAACAGCACAAGATGCAAAGCATGACTGCAGAGGGCACTCTCCTTGTGCAGGAGTCTCCAGTGTTATGGAGAGAAAAACACAATTTAAAACCCAACTGTCTGAACTGCTAAGATCCATGAAAAGCTAAGCTAATACAAAATGCTATTTTAGGTAAGGATAATGAAAAAGGATGCCCAGCAGTTGGAACCTGGAGATATGGGTCTGACACAATACTAGTTGGAGAAGGATGTTTTGTGTTTGTAGTTGTTGCCATGTGAGCATATGGGCAATGACTGCAGAGGATAAGAAGGGAGGACAGGATTAGGGCACACAACAGAGACCTGCAGTTAAAGAGAGACTACTTTATACTGCATCAGACTTCCAAAGCAGATGAATGAAAATGCAGTTTGTTGAATGTAAGCACTTCCTTCTTTAAATGACCAGAAGCTGCAGGACGCAAATAAGAAATTAAAGCACATTCCTACTTGCAAGCAGGGTAAAATAGAGACCACATAGGCACTTTCATTAATTCAGCCTCAAGTGCCTTTCTAGGCCTGTTTTGGTCATTATTTGTCACCTTGTATTTGTATGCATGACAGTTCTCCTTAGTACGTACAGAAAAGAGGCCAGCCCTGAATATGTTTGAAATAAACAGTGAAAGATTTTCATCCAATAACCTCTAATTCAGCTGTCTTCACAGAAGCAATTACCAGAAATGAAGAGGAAATTTGTTTAGTCATTCATTCATTCAGACATTTCCTGGAAAGATTCTCTTTGACTGTCAGTGTATTAGATTTCCAAACATCTACTAATAAACCCCCCAAACACAACAAACCAAAAACCCAAGCACTTTTTTTTTTTTAGTAATCTAGTAAAAAATATTTTGGATTGATGTTTTCTCTTTTTTTCATGACATTAAGGCATCCCAGAGCAGACTAATAGAACGTTTAGATAAATATATCTGGAAAAATAAGCAGAATGGGAAAATTGTGGCCTAGAATTTTTTTTTCAGAAAGGGATGTTCTGGATATACCTGATGAGCTGCAGCTCAGCTTTTCTAATTAGCAAGATGGTATGAATGGGTGATTCTTTCCTAATCTGATGGCAACCAGAGAAAAGGGTTCTTTGTTCAAAAACTAATTATTATGAATACATATAAGTTATCTGTGATGTTTTATACTGTCCATTATTGGTGTTTCATTTAAGGAAGGTTTAATTGAAAGTAAGGCAAATTTAAAAGTGTGATTTTATTTGAAAGATAGCATTCTGAATTCAGAAGCTTCATCTCCTCAGACCTTTTGATAGTATAGATAAAAAAGAGAAGTAATATCAACACGCTGAATCTTGCAGAGGGAAAAATATCTCCCTCCTAGATAAATACAGCTATATCAAAAGTATCTATCACAAATCAAGTGAGGAACTGAACTGAGCAAATATGTTTTGAGAAGCTGCTCTTGAAAAAAGTAATTTATGAAGCATTGCCAACCATAAATATGCCTTGAGGTTTGGTGTTAATACATATTTCAGTTATCACTATGGAAACTCAGAGTAACGACTTAGCTAAAGATCTATAAATACGTGAGTAAAAACAGAAACAGATTTTCAAGCAGCAGCTGAAGGCAGAAACAAATGTATCTGTCTTTTCTTGTGGCAGTAATTGCCAGAGTAGAAGTACCAAAGGTTTCCACTGGCATTTCTAGGTTTCAGCTCCTTTTGAAAACAGTAAATATACAGTAACAATTCAGAAGACTTCAGCATATCTTCCAGCTAAATGTTTCTAGTTTATCTGGGGAGGCATACAGCCTGAAAACTACAAAATGCTTAAAATGTTCATTTCCTACAATACAATTAAACTTATGATTGAGAAAAACAGGTAAGCATTAACAATGTCAATGCTTGAAGGAAGCTAGATGTTTCTTTCCTTTAAAACTTTGTCAAGTATGAACAGGGAAACTTGGTTATTAAGCTGACTGAGTTGTTTACAATCGATACATAACCCTCCTTCCCTCTGCCCAGCATCGCTTCAGAGCCTGTTATAGTTTGGGATAGCAAAGGATAACATACACACCTGATGATAAGACATTGAGCTAAAGAGCTGTATTTTGATATGTAGTCTAAAAATGTCTGATATTCCTTGATTTAAAAAAAAAAGTATCCTAAGTAAATCAGGAATGAAGTTATAGACCTCAAATAATATTAGACCCAGGCAAAAACAAAAGATATTTTAAATAACTGTAACTCAAATATGTCCACTTAAAAAAAACCCCAACAACTTGGGCATATTCTTTATAACAGATATATCAATATATAGCTGTTTAAGAAGTGTTGTGTAGAACTGATGTTTTTACAAGAAAATTCTCAAACATACATATTCAAGGATGTTCAGGCAATAGCACTAAAAAGATAAAGTTTGTAGCAAAAGGTAGCATCTTTTACTAAGACAGCTGATATAGAGGGGAAAAGAAGATATCTTTTGGACTTGCAGACCTTTTATGAAACTCCCTGTGTGTCAAATCTTTTATCTGCCTTTTTTCCAGTTGGTTGAGCAGGAGAGATTACATCTTTATTTTAAAATGTCCTCTTTTGCTTTGTTGCTATACTGTTCTACCACTGCTACTTCTAAAATAGTACACAAGTGTTTCAATAACATATATTAAAAATATATAAAATTTATTTTCTTTTCTGTGTTGGTCCTATAATATACACAGAGCACCAGTCTCATTCTAGATACTTTTAGGAGCAGCAGCTACCTCACTTCTTTCCCTTCTGATGAATGCTTTAGACTGGTGCTTTTAGCTCCCAACCCCTTCTGCTTCCCTGACTTAATTTCCCTTCAGTCCCCAGCTTTTTCTCCCTTGTTGTAAATGTGAGAGCAATCATCCTTTACTGTCCTGACTCCTGTTCTCATTTCAAAGCTTGCCTCATAGTGAGGCCAACTTCTCTTCTTGTCATATTGTTATGTTTAGATAGATATTTTTTTATAAACAGAATAAATTATTGTAAGTTTAGAGCATATTCAAGAAAGTTCTGATTTGACATTATAGAAATCTGAAATACAGTGTGGTAGTATCATAGGGGATTTTAGAATAGTCTTAGCTTTTGTTTCCTCCTTGATATTCTTAAAATATCTGACCCACTCAGGTCAGCCTAGAAATAAGGGAATTGAACAATTTACTTATTCAGATCTGGCAGAGCTTGAGGAGGTTTCTATTTTAGGAGCATGATGGCCTTAAATTAGAAATCACGTGTCTGGCTTGAATGCTCCTAAGAAATACATGTATTGACATCCTGATTTTCTCATAATTTAGCTACCAGCTATCCTAAGAACAGAACCAAGAGCAGCTGAGGGTTAAACTATTCATAGATACAAATAGAAAGATGAAATGTATGAATTTAGAAGGGGAATCTTGCCTCAGACAGTGTCTTCTCGGGAGGGCAAATTTAAGATACACAAATGTGTATAGATATGTACACATAGGCTTCTTCTGAGCACTATATAGTGTGTTCTTTTGTGACAATACTGCTTTAAAACAGTTTCTTCACTGAGACAGAAAAGAACTGAACTGCTTTGAGATTAAAATATAGACTCAGACTACAGAAAAGTAGTAGGGCTGAATCTAAAGGATGTCTGAATGACTAAAAGGACAATTTTTTGATGGCAGACATTTAAGTCTAAGCCTGAAATCCAGCCACCCTGGCAGTGTTCAGCATTGATTCTTGGCTCATTAGATGGTCTTTCTGGTCTTGAATGGTCTCATCAGTTCTGTTTCCTGTCTGGCTGTAAGTGGTTTCAGTGCTGCAGACAGTAGAGTTCCAGAGGGATCTCTGTTCACACTAGAGCTTCTGAACTAAGAAAGCCCTCCCTATTACTTTCTGTGATCTGAAGGTTGTACTGATAGTTTACATTTTCCTTGTAGTCTCTTGTAGGTATCTACCTTGTAGTTATATTCCAGAAAGTCTAATGGCTTGCCAGTACCCCTGTTGTCATTGAGTCCTTTTATTTCTTCCCTGACCTGTTTCTCTAAGGAATGACTCAGCTTGCGACAGAATGCAGTCATCACTGGTTAGAAGGCAGTAGTTCCATGTTTTTTTTCTTGAATTGCAATGCAATAAAAATATTCTAAAGCTTTTTTTCTTTCTTCTACTTTTTTACGTTTTAGTAATGCTAACAGATAATAGCAGCTGCAAAGGATATCTACAAGTAAATGCCATACACATTCTGTCTGTTTTTTTGCTTCACTTGCTCTTTAAAGCACTTTTCATCTAGATTAATGTATTCAAAACCTCATTTTAATTATTTTTATTATGTGTGGTTTCAGCTTTCTGCCTTAAAAATGGGAGTGTACAGTTCATTTAAGGATTCAATACCCTTGTTAGACTGTAATTCATGTCATCTTCCCCATTTACATTCTAGCAATTCATGGAATTTAGTTGATTTATAGAAGCATTTGGACCTGCCTCTGCCACTGAATATGGTTTTGTGTAGGGACTATTTTACACACTAAAGCATAACAGTTAGTAAGTAATTAGCCATTTCTGTTTCGGGCAGCTGCTGCTGATATTGTGTTTTGTGATTATCTAAAGGCAACTTTCCTTTTCTCTCCACTTTTAAAATATTGATTTCAGTACTAAACTGTCCACTCCTCAGTGCTGGAGAAGCCTGCTTGGACAGTCTTGGTAGGAGTTCCAAATATTAGAAGTGAAAGAACTGAGACAGATACAGAGGTGGAAGTAACATTTTTAGTGTTTATGTAAGCATTTCTTTTGCAATTCTGGGAAAATATGTTGTTAGTTCTTACTGTGAAGTGTGATGAAGTGGAATTCTTTATAGTGCAGGGCAAGACAGAATTCTTTTATGCCTCAACTGGAAACTTTTACTCTAGATTGTATTGACACATGTATCACATTTTTGAAGAGCTGAATGGGGATTTAGAGTTAAAAAGTAAGAAAATACACAAATATGTTTAGAACTCTCTTCCGGGAATGGTTTTATCTCATGACCACTTTTGACTGAATGAAATGGATCAGCCAGTGCAAACACAGGGCCAGAAGGCACTGGCTGAATATTCATCCAGTTCCATTGGATTCCTGCTGAATAATTCAGAATGTACTTTCTCAGGGGAGGAAGAGGATCCGTATGACTAGGCATGTGCATGTGAATTGGTAAGCCATATTTGGAGCTCAGAAGATATCTTTGCCTTAGGACATCTGTCATAATTTTTCTTCCAGTGCTCCAACAACCTCTTTTTCTGAAGATTCCAAGGATGTGGTCTATTACCTCTAACAAGCTTTCCTGAAACAAAATATGGAGATGATTTCTGGCAAGCACATCAGTCAGACAGACACCATTTATAAGAACTGCAGCATAACAAATCAGAACCCACCTGTACTTGGTCTTGCCACTCTTTAAATGTCTTATTCTCATCTCAGTGAATCTGCAGCAATCTGGAGAGAAATGCCTTGAAATGACAGAGATAAAGCAATGATAAAATGCAGATGCAGTAAACTGAAATTTTTGAATATGTCAGGATGTGGCTATTTATATGTACAATGTAGCACCAAGTTTTGAGATCAGCTCCCTCAAAAACAATTGAATCTTGAGTGTCTCTGAAAAGACAGAAAGTAATCAAATTTATGAAGATGGGTGAAAGTTGAAATTTTATATACATTGATGTCCTTAAAGGAAAGCTGATGACATGAGCTGTTTGTGGCATGAGATTGCTCTGGCACGTTGTGATCGCCTAACACTTCCATGTTGAGATGAGACAATATGCCTGACCACCAGAACAGCTTTCTAACTGTGGGCTTCACATTTGGTGATGCACTAATATTTAATAATAATTTGTTTGTTTCAATCTATATATGCTCAAGATGAGAAGACACATCTTCAACTTCAGGAAAACTCAGTGGTTGTGTTCCCACTGCATGAGAACCTTGTCAAGGAAGATAAGCCCTCAGCCTGGCAGCCTAAGGCATGCTTGATCATTTTGGTGTGTTAATCATATTTCACTCTGAGTATAGTGATGAAGCCACTATGTCTTGCATGTGCATATTTCTGGGTTTAGTCATCTCTCTAACCCCAGTGCATCTGCTGTGAGGTAGATCCTATAAAGGATGTAAAATGTCCTCTGCCAAATACTTCCTAACACAAACTTAAACTTGTGACAATAACTGTCAAACCATATTGAAGACAAACTGCTATCAGTGGTTGTCAATTCCTTTGCTTAGTCCTGCAAAGCTTAGGCTGAAATTTTGAGCTTCGTGCTTTTGGAGTCTTAGTTTTCTCAGATGTGAAACAATTTTGGAAATTATTTATTTTCACACCTGAGATCTCCATGTGTCTCACCCTCAGAATAAAGCTTAGTTCTTTGTTTGTCTTACATCTTCACAGTGAGTTCTGAAGTGTTTGTCTATATAGTGCTTTCCCCTATAAACATCCTCAGCAGAAAGCAGACAAATAGTATTACAAGGTTATTTTCTTCTTGGTGAGAATTTTTTCTAAAACATGTGAAGTTTTTTGTTAGATGGTAGATCATGACACACGTCAAGGCAAACCTATATAGCTTCTTACCAAAGTGGAGATAGCAGGTATCATGTCAGTATTGGTGCACCTTGCAGCAGTTTGCAGCATAATGTCAGTACTGCAGGGTTCTGCTTACCTATGAGAAATAAAACCCTACTGCTGGGAAGCTTCCTCATCATTATGGACCTCATCAAAGTTCCTTGTGGGATATATGCAGCCTGAATAGATTGTAAGCACCCTGCTTATGCTTTCTGCTACACATCTTAGTGAAAATTAGTTGTGTGAATGTTCATATACACTTCACGCACTGACTCTGCTTTGAACTCATCATTAACATTATTCTCCCTCTCAGATACCTTGTGAAGGTCTTGTGAACTAGGAAAAATGGCTCTTCTTTCTTTAAAAGTAGTATCATACCATAACTTATTTATTGTTGTGTGGGAGCTGCATCACAGATTCTATTGCTATCCTTGACATTTTTGGCTTATCTACCTGTTGCTTTCTTGAGTGCCAAATCACTGTGGAGCCTCAGTCTGGGTGTCATTCAGCAGGCTCCCTTACCCTAAATAATAGCCTCCTATCACTAAACCTCTTTATGGAGCTATTGAATTTTGTAAGTTCATGGAGGGCTGTGTCAATATTTTCTGTGGACTCCTTCCTCATGAAATTATGATAAATGCCTCTCTCATACATGAAATTTTAGAGGAAATTAAAGAGCCATCAGACTTAGTGATGATGGTATTATCTGATTTCTGAGGTCTTGGTGGGTTTTTTTTAGTTCCATAGCTGACACTGTGATTCCTTTCAGCCTACAGGATTTTCAAGCACCAATCATTTTTTTTCCTCTTCCGGATTACATTTTAGGTTTGACAATGTGGAATAGCTCTGATAAGCTAAAACATATCTTCTTATCCACTCACCACCTCAACAAAAGAAATATTTGTGTGTAAGGAATGACAGTGAAGTAAGAAGTCAGGCTCTGCTTACTGCAGAAGCAGTGGGGGAGGCCACAGAGCTGAACAGTGATGAGCAGTCAGATGACACTTGTACATGAAACAGTTGGGGAACACAAAAAGTACATGATCTTTTAGAATGAGAAAGAGTCATGCTATGTCATTTATTCAAACTTCTACTCTTTTACTGTCTGAAAAATTCTGACAGTAACAAGCAAAAATGGCAAAAAAAATTCTCATTCACCTTATCAGGACAATTCTTGGGAAATAATTCTATAATGTGAGTTAGCATAATATTTTAAAAAGTTTTCACATATTGTATAAGTAAATGCTTAAATTTAATACACATGATTTCAATTTGGAATTTGATTCTCTTTTCTACTCCTCCTGTGTTAACCTAGGAGGATTTTGCACAAAGCTGGGCAAATCACAACATTGAAAACTGAAGTAAATGTGTGAACAACTAGGTCCTATATTCATAAGGTTTGACTACATAATATTAACTGTTCATGGAAAGCATGAAAAAAATTCAAAAAAGTTCTACTTGAAATTAGTTTTCAGACTCAAATGAGTATTGCTTCAGCTCTCCTTCTAGCAACTAAATGATAGTGACATTTGTATTAAAGTCACCTAATGCTTCTCATTAAAATCTCTCAAACATTACCTATCAGTGGCTTATATTTTTTGGTAAAACTTGCCACTCATGTTAATATATCCTGCCTTTTATCAAAGTTTTCTTTCTTCTCCCTGACACTCCAAAAAGTTTTGTTAATAATAAATAAGTCTCTCTCAAGTGTGAAATACAGACTACATGGAAAGACACAAGATCTTTGAATATAATTTTTTTTTCTATTAGATAGGACTTTGGATACAGATGGTGGATTATTGCAAAAGCAATCAGTGCCCTGTGAGAACATGAAATAGGATCTCATTTTCTTTTGTGGTTCAATCTGCCCAAAAATCAAAACAATATGTTAATGGGACAGTCCCCTGGGTGAAAGAAATACTTAAAGTTAACACAGTAAAAAAAATTTCCTTCAATGTGAGAAGAGGTTGTTGATTTATAATATTTCCTAAGATAAACTGCAATCTACATGCTATTAAAGATCTACCTATCTATAGTTCTCTGCATATATTCTGTGCATTAGGCTAGTGGTATTTCCAGTATTCAAGAAGTGAGTTTTGTGTAACCACTTTTGTACACAAATTATTCAGAAATGCAAATATTTCCCTCACGTCAACTGACATGCAAGATCGATATAAGTAATAATCCATTATCACAAAATTGTTTAAAGCAGCTGGAACAGTATCATAGAGAGAAACAACTATTTATTTTTCAAATTAGTATGAAGTCATTCTGCTCAGCAATTCTAATTATATGTGCAGCTACGAGTGCTATATTCCTCTTCTTTCTAAGAGGCTGTTCTGAAATGCAAGTGAAACTGGTATATTTTTTCTCCTACTTTCTGTAGAGAATGTTTGTGGCTTTTTTTTTTCTTAATTGCATTATGCAAGATAAGAAAATAATTTAGAAGTAGGCAGAGAGTAAAATATGTTATGGCATCTTTTAGTGATTTTATTGATATATATATATTCCTATATAATGCAAGTAAGCATATTCCTCTTGGTCATACAGTTCTTAAATTCTGCATGGTGATCCGTCAGATCCATTGATCTTTATGTGTCATGTGGCAGTTGACTGAAAATAAACACAGTAAAAAGGTTACTGAATAATTATAGTTGAGCCACTTCATATTGACTTCTGAGGGTGAGAGGGAAAGGGGGTTGGACTGGGTGATCTCCAAAAATCCCTTTCAACCTCAACCATTCTGTGATTCTGTGATACAAGTAATGGTTTGTTGCACTCATCCATGCTCCACCACAGGTATCTTTCAAGAATCGAGGTTTCTTTCAATTTTTGTCCATTCTCTGTTTCACAGAATTACCAGATTACTTATAATGTATGCCAGATATGGTCCTGGGACATTGAGGTGTTGCAGATATAGAAAGCAGGCTACTTTGATTCATTATAAGAGACAAAATAGACTGGTTAAATTGGTGCTACAAAGAAAACATCTGGGAGGAAAAACTGCATGAGGCTTATGAAAGAGTTCTCAAATCTTATCTCCTCTTTCAACCACAATAACTTCCTCTTGGGGCTTACAATTTCAATAAATGGAGACTATGTTTCCTTACTCTATCCTACTCTATCCACATTTGTGGAGGGATAGGATATAAGAGAATAGTGCAGAAGGTAGTCTCACCCCTGAGGAGTTGCAGCTGTACTAATCACCAAAGATTAGGAACAGGCCTGCCCTTAATGGGCCACAGCTGTGTCCAATAAGAAGATGAGTGCTACAAGAGAGTGGATTAGCCGGGTGAGGAGAGCATTGGAGTTTGTTGCTTGTGCTGTGAGGAAGGAGTCAGTGCTGTGAGGAGGTGCCCGTGAGAAACCATTGTGATGGTATGGAAGATTTACAATAAGATGACAACACACATTTGCCATTTTAATGCACCAAACAGAAGGCGTTATAAGACAATTTGAGAATTAAATGTGTATATTTTGCCTTTATTAGCATCCTCTTGCAAAATGCAAATATATACTGGGAAATATAGCCTTGCAGACTTGGTCAAAGTCTTGAAAAAATTTGAATACATTAAGATGCTATACATACAAAATATTAATAAGATATATGCTTTAAGGTGAAAACAGAGGTTTGTGAATTTTATAAGAAAGCAAATAACAGTTTGTTTAATATTTTCTGTATGGTCTGAGTCTGCTTCAATCAGAAAACTGGGATTTATGGTTTAGAGTGAGAACCTTAGCAGTGAAGTCCTCTACAATTATGATTTTCAGTAAGATTTATATGTGCAGGCTTATTTTAAATGTGGAGCTATCATTCCCCTCCCCATGCCCCACCCCCCCCCAAAAAAAACTGAAAGTCAAAGTATCATATTTTGATCAAAATGTTGTTCCTTCATTTTAAATCCTAAAAAGGACAATGCAATAATAAAAATTATCAGATAATGTCACCATCTTTTCTTTTTGCCCTCAACCAAAGTACTGGTTTTCACATTGGATTATGAGAAATTATTCAGCATAGTCGTATTGCGTCTTACCTTAGTTTCTTTGGTCTTATTTCATCACTTCTACTTCCTCTTCAAAAGAAGCCAAATTCACAGACTCTCATGATGGCTGAGTTTGGAAGGCAGCCCTGGAAGTCATGTTATCTAACCTTCAAAGTAACCTATAGTCAGTTTGTTTGGATTGTGTCCACCATCTCCAAGGTGGGAGTTTTTACCACTTCTCTGGGTAGCCTGTGCCCATGCTCAGTCACCTTCACAGTAAACAAAGCATTTCCTGGTGTTCAGAGAGAAACTCCTCTGTTTAAGCATGTGCCTATTGTCTCTGATCCTGCCACCACACACCACTGAAAATAGCCTGTCCTTGTCCTCTTTGCACCCTCCTTCAGGTATTGATGAGATTTCCCCCGAGCCTTCTTTTCTCTGGGCTTCTCCAGCTCTCTCAGCCTTTTGTCATAGGAGAGATGCTCAGTTCCTTAATCATTTTTGTGGTCTTTTGCTGACATTTCCCTTGTATATTCACATTCCCCTTGTACTGGGGCATGCAGCATTGGACACAGCATTGCAGGTGTGGCCACACCAGTTCTGAGGAGATGGAAAGCACCCCCTCCCCTGACCTGCTGGCAGTACTTTGTGTACTGCAGCCCAAGGTCTGTTAGCTTCCTTTGTAACAAGGACACACTGCTGGTGCAAGTTCAACTCAGCATCCACCAGGATCCCCATGGATTTTTTTTTTGCCTAGCTCCTTTCCAGCTGGACAGCCCCCAGCATGTTCTGTTGCTTGGGGTTGCTCCTCCTCAGGTGCAGGACTTTGCATTTTTCCCTTCATGTGGTTTATTTTGGCCTCTTTCTCCAGCCTGTCTAGGTCCCTTGGGATGGCTGCATGACCCTCTGGTGTATTATTCACTCCTCACAGTTTGGTGTCATATCAAACCTACTGCAGGTTCACTCTGCCCTATCCTTGAGTCCTTGCAGGAATTACTGTCTCCTACCAGACCCTGTGCTACTGATCACCACCCTCCAGACCCAGACATTCAATCAGTTTTCAATTCACCTCAGAATACAACTCTGATATGAATAAAATGTTATGATCAAGGCACTTACAGTTTATAATTTCTTAAATAATTTATCAGTTGTGCAACTTGAAAATTAGTAGTCACATCCAGGTAATTATTTATGTATTTGAGTATTTTTCTGACTATTTGTCTGAAAATGGGTATTAAAATTTCAATTATTCTCTTGTTTTTATTGATTTTACTGATCTATAACTCATTAGTAGTGACACTTAATGAGGCACATATGTTAAAGGAGGATTAGGTCCTTATTATGGATATATTTTTATAAAGTAGAAACAAAGTATAAGAAAATTATTTAGTTTAAATTCCCTAATCAATACATACTATTTTGTATTGCAAAAAGTTAACTTGTATGTGGTGGTTTCTAATGTGATACTAATTTTTATTCATAGCTGTATGCTGTTTTAACCTACAGTGAAAAAAGAGTAGAATAACCTGGTAAAATCTTTTCCTTAACATGTTGAATCCTATAATTTTTTAAGTTCCATTCCCAACATGCAGATTGTCAAAGACATGACATTTTGTATGTATTTTGAAATTTCTGAAGGAATTTATAAATATTGAACAGAGATCATAAGGAAAAGGAAATCATCACTTTGGGCACAGCAGTCAGTGTTCTTGCCCATGGGCTGGAGAACACAATTTTTTTTGTTACTAACAGATGTCTTGCATAGTAGTACCCAATCTTGATTATGACAACAAATTATAGCCTACCTACTGCTTCCTGCAGCTTTATTCCTCAAATCTGTTCATCATAATTTTGTATTTGAATTTTTTCTCCTCCTAATCTCCTTCCTACCTCTGGCTAGTTTTCAGTCTCCTCACTTCTATTTACCTACACGCTTTTTCCTCCTTCTCCCTTTCTGGAACTCATCAGCCTTGCTTTCCTTCCATGCTACTCCCAAGTCTCCACATTGAATCCTTTGTGGGTTTTTTTTCTCATTATTCCCTTAGGCTATCTTGTGACTTTTAATATTTAAGAACAATATTTCTGGCTCTTGGATGTGAGGCAGTTAGGGAAGTCAGCCTCTGTTCTTTTTTTCTTGGGGAAAGCAGAATTTAACATGGTTACTCAACAAGGCATACAGAAAAATACAATACTAAGAAAAGTGTTGATTTTGTTTTCTGTTTTTCAAAATCTTTGTAGTCAATCAGTGAAAGAGTTAAATCTGGATTCACAGAAGCATCTGTCAAAGATGAATAAGAGGTGTGAATAGACCAGCTACTTTTATGATAAACAAATGTGTTTACCCCAAGAATAATAAATAACAGCGATATAATCTGATACTGTATCCCACTGCATTCATCCAGACACTTTACTCATGTGGCTGTCCCTCAGACAAAATGTCACAGCAGTGAAATTGTAGGAAGGCTGAAAGCTGCAAAATGACCCATCTAAGCAATCTTTATAACCTTGGATATCTTCAAATATAAACAACAAATGCAATGGAGGCTGCAAGATATCTGTTCACCTCAATAATCTTAATTAATCAATAACTATAAGATGAATATCCATTCCTTATATGCATTATCTTCTATCACATGTAAAATAAGTACTATAGCTGTAAATAGCTAAGCCTCTGGAAAATATGTGCAAACTCCACATTTTAAATAGTAAGCCAGTCAAATTTAGAAAAAACATATCTAATATAAATAATTTCTCTTCCACATTCCAAAGCCCAAATGGAGTGAAATAATATGAAGGAAAAAGTCATCAACAGTTTGTTTTAATGAATATGGACAATAACTATTGTGCTGCTCTCAAATCCTTTTCCTGAACAACTGAAAAATTAAAATATTTTACCTGAAATGTAGAAACTGAGTATAAATAATCATAGTCTGAGTGATGTAAACTTGATAAGAGCAGTATTCAGTTTAAACCAAAGTCTATTCAATATTGCCTATAAGACACACTCTTAGCCACTTTCACAACACGTTCAGGCCAAGGCTATTGCTGCCATAGAACACAGAATTCCAAACAAAAGTGACTGAAATTTTAAATGATGTGGCCTATAAAATTCCAAATATTTTAATTAAGAGGAAGACCTCTGAAGTTGGTTCTTGTTGTTCAAAGAACAAATTATTACCATATTTTCCACCTGAACTGAGAATATTCTTTAAGTTATTTTTGAGATTAATACCATCATAAATAATCAACACAGTAAATGGCACATTATAAGTAACATTTTCTGTGATCAAATTCTGAGAAAATATAGCATTTAGTAATTATTTTTCTGAAATGTTTCAAAATTGCATTTTTAGGACTTTTTGCTCAGATACTGAGTAATCTGTGGGGTTTTAATCCTTTCAGCTCTGCTGGTTCTTCAGATTAGAAAGACTATTATCTTTGCATTTTCTATTACGCTAGATATGTTTCTTGGCTCATAAATGCCTTCTCTTGTTCAGCATGTAATTTTTCTTCCCACTTCATTTTTATATTACTTTTTTTTCCTTCCCATTTGAAATATCCATCCAAAGTCTTACCAGGACTGGAAATGGAAATTACCATCTCAGGTAATTTTTCTGTTATGTTCTTAATAATACTCCAAAATGTCAATATCAGAAAACAAGGATTGTTTTAGTATCAATCTTGATGGTCTTAATAATATGCATTTCTGCCAAGATGTCATTTCAGGATGAGAAAGTTCAAGTGCCAGGAGATAATGGGTTATGATTTAAGTGACCCCTCCAGTTTAACAATCATTTTAACAGATTGTAACTGTTTTTTCACACTTGATTTCTCCTATAATCAAAGTACCCTGAAGGAAACACCATTTTTGATTCTGTACTAACAAAAGGATGATAAAAACTAGTCAGAGTAAAGGAAACAGCACAAAGCAAACACTGATGTGTTATTTTTAGAGATCTGTCTCAGGTTTTCAGATAACTTCCATTGATCTTTCTCAACTGTTCTGCAAAAGGGAAATTCAAGGTTTGCACACTTTTCTCCCATCTAGAACAGTCACAGAATATTGGAGTTTGGCATGCTACCAATACCACACTCACTGGAGAAGGTTAGTTCTGCACAGCTGTAAGGTAAAGGGATTCATGTTTGCAAGGCTATAATGTACTGCTCTAAATGTGAAAAATGATAAAAATTTAACTTTGAAGGAGGAAAACAGTGCCACACATCACTGTGTTTCTAATGGGAAGTCTGCACAAAGCTATCAGCATTTAAAAAGTATTTTTCCTTAATGGATCATTGATTGATGTGCTGGATAAATTTCTGCTATGAATATCCCTTGTGCCATTCCATTATGACTAATGGGGTTGTAATACTTTAACCTAAATCTGATGTAGTATTAAAAGGAAGACTTAACTCTTTTTTTCATTTAACAAGATATCCTAGCAGTCTAATCTAGCTTCACTGGTTCCAGCGGCTCAGGTCTTGATTTTCACCAGTTTGATAGATGAAAGGAAGGAAATCTGAGTAACTGTCATTCTGTGAAATTTTGTCATTTGAAAAGAATGCTTTTACACATAAATTGCAAGGAAGTATGTTTCTCGTTTGAGCATATAAACTCTGAAATAGGCAGTAGAATAATTTTTGCAATTAAACAAATTATCACTTTAAAAAGGATTTTTAAGTTCAGACAGTTATGAATATTGGTTGAACTTAATGATTTGTTTCAAACAAGTAAAAAGAAGACAAATTTTAGAGCTGCTGATATGCTTTGCTTGAAAATTGTGAGCCATGTTGAATCTAGCTTTTGAATATGGAATCATAGAATCGTAAGGGTTGGAAGTGATCTCTGGAGATCACCCAGTCCAAACTGATGTCAAGGCAGGGTCACCTACAACAGGTGACACAGGAATGTGTCCAGGTGGGTTTTGAATGCCTCCAGAGAGGGAAACTCCATGAGCACCCTGGGCAGCCTGTTCCAGTGCTCTGCCAGTCTCAACATAAAGTTCTTCCTCACGTTGAGGTGAAACTTCTTGTGTTTTAGTTTAAGGCCACTGCACCTTGTCCTGCAGTTGGGCAATGTCAAAAGGAGCCTGGCACCATCCTCTTGACACCCATCTTCGAGATATTTATATTTACTGATGAGATCCCCTCTCAGTCTTCTCTTCTCTAGATGAAACAGGCCCAGCTCCTGCAGTCTCTCCTCACAAGAGTCCCCTAATCACCCTTGTGACCCTTTGCTGGACCCACTCCTGTAGAAATTTGGTTTTCTTATGCTGAGAAGACCAGAATCGAACACAGTACTCCAGCTATACCCTAGGGGTGTTGAAGTTTTTGGCAAAATATAATGGGAAATGATACTTACCCACCTCACCTTGGAAAATATCCAAAACACAGATATTTGCATTTACTAAATGTTCCGGAAGCAAACCAGTTAATTTTGAGTATAATGCTACTTTGATATACTGAGACAGGGCTGGATTTTCACTGGATTAAAGCAAACTGATTAAAGCAACCTGATGAAAGAAAATCAAATGTTAAAATAAATCACCTGTTGGAGAAGCTCTCTGAGAAGCTTCAGAAGCAAGATGTAATTGCATAAATAATTATGAATAAGTTGTCCATCTCTGTCACCATATTTTGGGAGGACCATTTAGACATGAAACATGCTATAACCAGTTAGAGCAAGCAACAAAATGGCTGATTTTCATCTTTCTTTCAAAAGCCTGATGTAGAAATAAGTGATTAGAATAATTAAACTGGCAGAAATTTCAAGGTAGGCTTGGAGAGATTAACTGCCAGTTTTCCATAAATCAAGACAACATTTTATATTTTCTTATTGTAGCAGAGAATCTTCTCAGAGGTTTACAATAATCACGTGGTATGCATGATATTCTCAACATACAGATTGAAATTTGCTTATGTACGGTTCTAATCATATCATTTCCCTGGAGGCCCATGTTGCTAACGGTGTCTCTGAACAACACTTGCAGCAGTAGATGAAAAGTTTATGTGAATAATAATAAGCAAGGCTTTCTATCACAGATTTTGATCTTCAGATGTAGCTCCCTTCTCCTAAGGGAAACACAAAGAACGCAACATTGTGCAAGTTACTACCTATGGGGGTTTGAGGAATCTGCACAAGAGCCTGCTCAGCTCAATATGCTAACAAGTTACTTGGAAGGAGTGAATAAAATGAACATGTTGCTTACAAAGGATACAGTATTATTTAGGATAGTCAAGTCCAAAGTGGACTGAAGATTATTTCATGATACTGAGTGGAAAAATGAGCAGACAAAACTTGTTAAGTGCTCTTGAATAAATGTATTCTAAATAGATCTGTATGTTCTCAGTTATTATGCTGCTGTCAGATCTCTGAGAACATCAACTCAGTGTTGCATGGCAATCAAAATGGCAAAAAGATTAGAAGTTGTTAAAAAAGGAATAGAGAAATAGAAAATATCATACTGCTCTAGTATAAATGCACAGTATACCATTTCCTTTAATGTTGTGTGTGATCTTTAATAAATGCACCAAAACAGGAAAGGAGAATAAAAAGGGAAATATACAGAATCACAGATACTATGAAAATTCTGAAACCCTTTTCAACATGGAAAACAGGAAGGCTAAGGCATCAAGAATAGTATAGCAAACATGGTTTGTAAGGCTCAAGTAAGATTGAATATAAAACATAAATGATATCTATTTACTTCCAGCAATTGGATAATCTTGGGTCCTCTAAAACTCAGACTATTCTATTCCATTCCATTCTCATAATAAAATTAATGTATATGAGGGGTTTTTTTTTGTTTTTCTTTAATATTGTGACATGAATAGAAAATCAGAATTTCTGGTTGGGATCTAGACACTAGTCTTGCAAAATTAGTGTTTGTTCTGTTTAAGGTAGCCCTACAGAATATTTTTTCTCTTATTTGTTTCCATTAAATGGGTTTAAAATAATGGAAGTTACCATATACAGAAAGAAGATATTCAGAGCAGGAGAGAATCATATTTGTCATTGTCATGGAAGACAACATGGTAAATTTTGGGGCTGAAAAAGGAAAGAGAAGGCAATACCCAGTTCAGTGGGAGGGGAAGAGAAGAAAATATACATTATTATAGATACAATCATAATGGAAGTTAAAGATGTGAGTTGAGCCAGAAATTCTTAAAAGTTGAGAAAGTAAGCCATGGGATTGACAAGCAATCCAATTAGTCTAGAAAACATAATTTCAGTTCTTATCAGAGTAGCCACAAACTACACTAAAACTTAGGAAAAGAAACATATATGGTGTTTGCTTAATTTTGTTTTAATCTGTGTGTCTCATGCACGAGATAGTCCATTGCTTCGAAATTTGTACCAATAATAGTAAAACTGGAAGCACAGCCTATAGGACTCAACTCTAACAGTTGCAAGCTCAGTGACAACATCCAAGCTCTTGGATACAGATGATCCACACACAAAAGAGATGTCTTCAGGCATGAAACCTCATTCTGTTTCTAGAGACCTATGAGCTCCACCTATACTGATCCCACTGGACTGACAAACATGGCAATTCTATTTGGGTATTAAATGACAACTCAGATCAGAACATCTGTCTGAATAAGTAAAGGCTAAACTTAACTAGCAAAACAAAACCCAAAGCAGTCTGTTATGCAGTCTGTTATGTCAGCTAAAAGAACTTCTGTTATTTCAGTTATACAGCTCTGTTATCCAGTATCATAGGTACGTTAATTGTATCTATGCTAAGCAGAAGTATTATATATGTTACTCAACTCCATTTCTATTAGTTTGCTTCCAAAAAAACCTCAAGAACAAATTAAAAACTCATCCACTCTATTGATATTAGAGGAAAAAAGAGCAAATATCTGCTTTCCTCAGGCACATACTTTGTAATGTCTTTTAACCCAATTTGCCTAGTTTCTAAATGGCAAGCATTGATCCATATACTATTACAAACCGTGACCTCACCCATGTTTCAACCCACTGGCTTACAATGAGCAAACCAAGTAATTGGATGCAATCTCAGTGTCAAAACAGCATGAAGAACATTAGAAAAGATCACCCCTTCTCTCCACTCTCGCCTCAGCAGTCTATAAAATTTATAGAAAAGCTCATCAGCTTCTGCAGTGCATTCCTCAAGGAGCACAAGGGTTGCGGAACTCTGTCTGTAGCCACTTGATGAATTCTGTGGTACTCTACATGCGAGTTCCTCTCCTCTGTCCTACTTGTTGAAGCATGCAACAAACCTTACCCTGCAGGGGTTTATGATGCTGGTGAACCACTGTTGTGTAGTGGAACATTTTGAAGATCTAAAGCAGAGCCTTAAAAAAAGCACAAATAAAAAGTCTCTTGGTTCTGGAAGATTAGAAAGATTTAAGCTGAATTGAATTACGCTTCATGGTGCTTGTGGAATGCAGGTAGACATACAATAAAAGCTCCATATAGTTAACATGGCAAGAAAAGCATGAAGGAACTCAGTTTTTCTAAAGAACAAACAAAGGTTAGCCAACCTATTTATCAATATTCCTTTGTTCCTGCTGTGAGCAATGTCCCCAAGCACATCTCTGTGATATTAACTAAGTTTTATTGTGATATTCCAAAGGCTATCTATGCAGTTGAGCTACAGGCACCACATTTTAAAAGCAAGTAATACTAAGTAAAATATAGTCAACATTTTCTGGGACTGAACAATTAAAAGGAAAAAAGTCAGAAGTCTTTACAAAGGACCTGCTCTTCTGACAGATTTTTTTTGTTGTTCTCACCAGTTTATAAGGATTCCCAAACTGTGTCTTCAGTGGGTGAGTGCAGGGAGTCAAGGTGAAAAAAGGGTCTTCCTTTTCCTTATTTTTTTTCTCCTCTCCTCAGCCATATTAGCACCTTTTTGTAGCTTCACTGGGAATGATGTACATAAATACCCATGAAGAAATGTAACGTACTGCTTTTTTCACCCTTCTATTTTATTTTCTGTGGTCAGATTCATATTCTAACACTCATTAATCACTGCTGCTAAACACACGCTCACAAGCATTGCCACCAGACCCTTCTCCTGCCCAGACTTGGAGCAGGATCAGGAACTACTAGTGTAGTTCTTCTGATGGCAGAAAGTCACATCTAATTAGGTAGTCATTGTCGACTGCCCAGTAAACTCTGGTCAAGACCTCTGGTCTGTGCCTTCATTACAAATAGTTTGGGAGAGAGTAACTTTATAAATCGTATGTATCTGGTGAAAGGCTGTATTTTCCTATTTTCTCTGCTTGTAGTTTTCTGGGTTTCTTTGAGAATCAGCCAGGTAGGATGAGCTGGTAATTAGTGTCAGAGACAAAGGCTAATTGCCCAATTATCCTTAGGAGGACAGCTGGGAAACTTAGTGTCCAGAGCCAATTGGAACCATTTTGTGTTTAAGAACAGATTCCAGGCTATTATGCTGGATAAATGCTCTTCCCTTGAAAAAAGTTCCTTCAAGTTACCACAAAATTTTTTTTTTTTAAGACACAAAATGAAAAAATGCAAACACTAAAACACTCACAAAACTAAAACACCTACATTGTGTATAGGTTAGTTATTCTTCTAGGGTGGGTTGATACTGAGGCCACTCCATCACTCATCTCCTCAACTGGGCAGAGAAGGGAAAATATAACAAAAGGCCTGTGGGTTGATATAAAGGTAGGAAGACATCCCTCACTAGTTACTGTCAAGGGTGAAACATACTCAGCTTGGGCAGGAAATAATTTAATTTATTATCAATCAAGTTGGGAATGAATCCCTACTCACACTCATCCCCTCTGCAGTGTGGGGTCACTTCCACAGGAGATAGCCCTCCACAATATTAGTCCTCCCCATAGGCAGCAGTTTATCATGAACTGTTCCAGCATAGGTCCTTCTATGGGGTGCAGTCCTTCAAGAACAGACTGGGTTCCCCACAGAATCATAGAAGTTGCCAGCAAACCTGCTCCAGTGTGGGATCCTCTCTCCATGGGGCCACAGGTCATGCCAGGAGCCTGTTCAGGCTTCCCAAGAGGTCATAGCCTCCTTTGGCCATCCACCTGCTCTGTCATGGGGTCTTCAGGGGCTTTAGGGGATCTCTCCTCTGGTGTCTGGAGCACCTTCCTGGCTCACTGGTGAAGTTCTGGATGACTGGAAGCTGGCCAATGTGATACCCATTCACAAAAAGGGTGCAAAGGAGGATCCTGGTAATTATAGACCAGTCAGCCTGACCTCAGTACCTGGCAAGATAATGGAACAGTTTATATTAAGTGCCATCACACAGAATTTACAGCATGGCCAGGGTATCAGACCCAGTCAGCATGGGTTTAGGAGGGGTAGGTCATGTTTGACCAACCTGGTCACCTTTTATGACCAGGTAACCCGCCTAGCGGATGCAGGGAAGGCTGTAGATGTTGTTTATTTGGATTTCAGCAAGGCCTTTGGCACTGTCTCCCACAGCATACTCCTAGACAAGCTGCAGCCCATGGCTTGGACAGGGCACTCTTTGCTGGGTTAGGAACTGGCTGGATGGCTGGGCCCAGAGAGTGGTGGTGAATGGTGCTGCATCCAGCTGGGGCCAGTCAGCAGTGGTGTCCCTCAGGGGTCCGTGCTGGGGCCAGTTCTGTTTAATAATAAAGATGACATGGATGAGGGTTTAGAGTCTTTCATTAGCAAATTTGCAGATGACACTAAGCTGGGAGCATGTGTCGATCTGTTAGAGGGATAGAGGGCTTTGCAGAGGGACTTGGAATGGTTGGATGGATGGGCAGAATACAATGGGATGAAGTTCAATAAGTGCAAGTGCTGAGTCCTGCACTTTGGCCACAATAACCCCCTGCAACGTTACAGGCTGGGGACGGTGTGGCTGGACAGTGCTCAGGAGGAAAGGGAGCTGGGGGTGCTGGTTGACGGTCGGCTGAACACGAGCCAGCAGTGTGCCCAGGTGGCCAAGAAGGCCAATGGCATCCTGACCTGGATCAGGAATAGTGTGGCCAGCAGGAGCAGGGAGGTCATTCTTCCCCTGTACTGGCACTGGTGAGGCCACACCTTGAGTGCTGTGTCCAGTTCTGGGCCCCTCAGTTTAGGAGGGACGTTGAGATGCTTGAGCGTGTCCAAAGGAGAGCAACAAGGCTGGTGAGGGGCTTGGAACACAAGCCGTATGAAGAATGACTGAGGGAGCTGGGGTTGTTCAGCCTGGAGAAAAGGAGACTCAGAGGTGACCTTATCACTCTCTTCAACTTCCTGAAGGGTGGCTGTGGTGAGCTGGGGGTCGGTCTCTTTCTCTGGGCAACAACAAACAGAACAAGAGGACACAGTCTCAAACTGCACCAAGGGAGATACAGGCTAGAATTAAGGAGGAAGTTTTTCACAGAAAGAGTGGTCAAATACTGGAACCATCTACCCAGGGAGGTGGTGGAGTCACCATCCCTCGATGTATTTAAAAAAAGACTGCATGTGGCACTTGGTGCCATGATCTAGCTGAGGTGTTAGAACATGGGTTGGACTCAATCTTAAAGGTCTCTTCCAACCTAGAAATTCTGTGATTCTGTGATTCTTCCTCTTCCTTCTCTGATCTCAGTGTCTAAAAGGCTGTTTCACATATTCTTACTCCTTCCACAGCTGTTCCACAGAAAGTGGATTTTTTCCTGTTCTCTTCTCAAATCTGTTATCCCAGAGGTGCTACCACCATCATGGATGGGCTCAGCCTCAGCCAGCAGCAGATCTGTCCTGGAGCTGGATTGCATTGGCTCTGTCAGACAGGAGGGAAGCTTCTGGCAGCTTCTCACAGAACCTGCCCATGTAGTCCCACTACTACCAAATCTTTGCCATGAAAACCCAACAGACTTACAGACTATCTACATTAATAACTGGATGTTATTAATCCAGTTCTTTAGCCAAAATTCCACTTCTAAGAAATTCAGAATGCATCTACATCAATGTTTTCAGAATAATTAAGAGGGTGCTTTTGAAATGAATGTTCTAATTTTCCCCCCTTGTAGGAGTTTGTGAAGCACCCTGAGAACATGCAGACTGGATGTGTTTCAGATTAAACTAAATTGAAAGATGAACTGCAGAGTTGTGTTTAATACCCTCCAACCACCAAGAGACAATTAAACTCAAGGCTAGGCTAGAGATGCTGTAAAATAAAAAACTGTATAAATTTTCATACTGTGAATACCAGGTCCTCAGCAATTGTTTTGCTGCACAAATCGACTTGTACTTGTAGGACCAAATAGTGTTGCTATTTGTCAGTGTATACATAACATCAGATGCACTGGTTTCCTGTTCTTAATTGTCTTCTGGAGTAATCTTTTATTCCTATTGTGATTAGGTACCACAAAGGGAGATAAATCTTAGTAGGCTGAAATAAACCTGTTTTAACATTCCCATTTTTTTAATTATTAAAAATTACCTTCTATGTTTTAGAAAGTTTTATCTCTTTTAATAGTGATTTTCATCACCAAATTTTCTAATGTTGTAAATTATACATTAATGTATTTTTAAATTAATACAGTGTTTATATGCACAGATATAGGTCCATGTAATTTATATATGCATTTTACAGCAGACTTGCTGAGCTTATTTTAGACTTTGAAGCTTTTTAATGACTTTCATCAAGAAATTCATGCACATATTTTTCTAATGAAAATGTGAGAGACACATGGTAAAATAAGGATGGTAGAAGCTCACTAGTAGAGACTAAGACATTAATTTTTAGTGCTAAGTTTAAAGTATATATATATTTCCTAGCCTACTATACATTTTTAATCGGGTTTGCAAGAACACACTACTAAATTTTATTAGATAGTTATTTTTTACATTACCTGCAGGAAATCTTTATGAAATATTACAATAAAAACATGTTTCTTCAAGAGGCAGTAATGTAATAAAATGCATCACTAGTTTTGATTGCATTGATAGCTTGTAGGAAGAGAAGTCCCTTTAGGGAGATGTGCTTTGTGTTCATAAGGAAGAGGAAAGACTATTTTGCAGTGCATTAAAACCATGGGAACCATTAGGTTTGTATAATAAAAATCTTGTAAACACTGATAGTTTTATGGTTAGTTTTCTCAAAAGCTGTTTTATAGAAGAGCCTGTGGATACCTCAAGTCATAACACTTTTCAAAAGGGCCATATTAGCTTTTGTTAACTCATCCTTTATTTTAATTTTCCTAACTTGCATAACCATGAATTGTGTTCCAATTTAAATCAATTGTAATAAAAAATTATTTTTAATTTTGTGTAATATGAAACAATTTTGGAGGGCCCATTGACTTTAGAGAGTGTATATTATTTTTTAGTGAGGATACAAAAAACAAAGAGCTCTTCTTAGAGAAGTAGAATGAGAAAAAAAAGCTTTAAAAAAGGAGAAAAAAATTGGTGTTGCCTGAAAGAAGGAGATATACATGAAGGGGATATATCTGATGGCTCAAGGCAGGGGGACAGATTAAATGCAGATGGACAGAGGTAAAACAAATTGAGTCATAGTTGTATTTAAAGTGCCCACCTGCAGTAAGTCCTATAAATATATGGACCCAAGTTGAAGGGCAACATTCAGTGTATTTTGAAATAGTTGCCTGATTTGGTTAGAAGGTGAAAGGAATCTTTGTCACAGAAAACAGCATGATGGGTTTAGATGGTTTTTAAATGTGTACAGAGGGATGGGACAATTTTATTGGAGAGAAGACAGAAATGTATGAAAAAACTTCAATAGAAATCTAACTCAATGAGTTTAATTAATCCACTCAAGGGTAAAACTCCACAATGAGACTTCAAGGGCATAGCTGGAGGAATGCTTATGTTTTCATATATTTGAAAAATTGTTGAGAATTTTATGGGTTTTAATTTTTTTTCCTATTGCCCATAGAATGAAATTCAAAAGTAAAGCCATTAAAGAAAAAGAAAAATCCTGCCTATTCTTCAAAAGCAAAGATGGATCATCATTAATTAAATGGAACACAGGGGACTGAGGTTTCTCTGTAGAAAAGAATTGCAATTTCAGTCCATGCTAACACCCACTAACCAACAAATGTATTTCAGTTCTGTAGTAATAAACTTATTTCCTTTCTAAACTTTTCAAAGGGTAAACATTCATATAGTTCAACTTTTTGAAATTTTTCCACGTAGACTTTCCTTGGTCCCTGTGCCTTGACTAGGTACAAAGAAAGCATCTCATCTCTCTACTATGTGCAACATTATGATAATTTTTCTTAAGGAAAAAAAAAAGAAAAAGAACAAACAACAAATAAAAACAAAGCAGAAAACCTAAAATACCAATACTTGAAAAAAAAGAGAAAATAGAGGTGCTTGTATGGTGACCATGAAGTTGTCCAAGAGAAAAAACAGGTTTAATTGCTGAGGATGCTTAATGAAGAGCATTCATAAAACTTCTGTCTAATCTCTAGCAGATAATCCCATTCGTGTCTGCTCAGACTCTAAAGATGGTAGTAGCCAAGTCCTGATGCACCACATTTCTTCTCTTATTTGTGATTTTTATTCTACCACCTTAAAAGAAATTTTTTTCTTACCCTGCTCTTTAAAATTGAAAAAACGAAAAGGCTAAGGAAGCTCCTAGACAATGTTTAAAACAATGGGCAGAATGATAAGGGAGCTATATCAAAATATTTCAAACTTTGTTTACTTAGGTAAACTAAAGCTTTTCTTTGGAGTCCCATTAAAGAAATGAAACAAAAATGCTGCAGTGAGAAGGGCAGTAAATTAACTTTTGAGTAAAAGACCTGTGCTTACAGACTCGGTGTTGAATGTCAGCATAGGAAATTTCCTGTTGGGAAAGAAACTCTCTGGAGATTAAACCTTTTCTCCTAGGTGTTGAGAAAACCACTGCTCCTTAGTATCTCAGTTATCAATATGACCATTTAAACCCCTTAGCCCAATTAAAGGTTTTGAGAGCCTTAGAGGGAGTATTCACTCAAGTTTTTCACTCAGGCTAGAGGAACACATGGAATTTCCTTCAGGTGCTCAAAAGCACCATTTTTTTCAGGTAATTCAGTGCCCTAAGAGGAAACCAAATTTTCACCAGAAACTAAGACTGCAGGTATAAGTTGACTGTTTAACAAACATGAACTCAGATGCACTTGAGTAATGAATTTTGCCTGAAAAATCAACAGTAATACATATTCTTGTGCCTTTGATTTTACTGTTGTAAGTAAAAATTACTTACAATGTGAGAGATCATTAATTTTAAAATCTCAGTTTAATTACAGCTACCTTTCTTGTTTCCCCTCCTTAATTCACCTCCTCATTTTTATAAGTCTTTACTAATTTCCTCTCATTGAGGAATAAATGTTGTTTTTCAACACGTTCTCATTTTAAACCTTAAATTCTAATGCTGCTAAAAGGAGATTTCATGAAGCAAGACCTAAATAAAACATTCACTCTATTTGCTGTAGTTTCAAGCATTAAATTAATATTCTCAACGTTCATTCATTAAGTCCCTAACTTGTATTTAGGATTCAGGCCATGCTTCTGATTAGACGAGAAAAAGAAATCAGCCCACAGAGAAAGGCAGCTTTTCATTTGAATCCAATCAGGGAGTGCAAACACACTCCAAAAAGGGTTTCTGTGGTATATAGATATAATTATCATGAAGGAAAAGGGAAAAACAACTCGGAACCTTAATGAATGTGAAAGAGGGTGTTTTAGCCTTGAAAACTCCCTGCAGCAATGTTACTCTTCTTAGCATCAATCCTATTGACCAAAACTTGGCAATAGACAACAAGAAAGTTTTCTCATAATTAATCTAGTGTTCTTCATTATATTCTAAAATGTCTGAGCTGATTTATTACATCTGGTAGATCCATGCAAATGAAAGGAAAGATGGCACTTACACACAAGCAAGCAAAAAGATTATGGCAGCCATATTAGAAACCAAACCAAACCAATCTCACACTTTGAGGTGAGATGAAGAACACCATTAGAATGGCAGCCACTGGCACTGCTGGATGTAAGATCACAAAATATTTCCAGTATACAGCATGGAAAAATGAAAATTTGTATTTGCTGCAGGGAGTACAATTAAACTAAGTTACATATGAAAAGGCAGAATCCTGTTCTTAGTTAACATAGTTCTCTTAGTTCTTTGAACTTTACTGATCTCTGAGGGTTGATGGAGTATTTTTATAAATCAGATCACTTAAATATGAGATAGTTTTAGGGATCTAATTTTTGGTTTCTGGAATTCTTATTTGAAATATAATAGGGAAGATTGTTTAGCTGCTGTTGGCTTATAAACTGGTCTTTGTCCATAGATTTTGTCATTAAAAAGCAAAACAATTAATTTTGATAGAAGAAGGCAATGTGCAAAACTAAATCTTTGCTGTAGTGACCAAATAGCTAAGTCACGTTTAACAGATTTCAAAATATATATTGGCAATTTCTTTTAGCTAGTTGGTTCACTAGCTGAAGTAGTAATTTTTATGTAATGTATATTGTAAAATGTCACTGAATACCATAGATCCTGTACAAAAATTAGTCTTCCCAGCCATGTTGCCCCCAGGGATTCACCTCTTCTGCTTTTCCACACGCATTCTCTCTTAAATCCACCCACTACCCTGCTCAGTGGGACTGCAGACTTTTAACTAATATTGGCTTTTCTGAGAAATGCCCACAATAGGGCTAAAATAAAAGTAATTTATCTTGACACTACATCCACTTCTAGATTCTAGTGAATTATTACTTCTTAATACCAAAACTGCAACAGAATGGCCAATTCTAATATTTGTAAAAAGCAAAGATATTTAGTTAATATAGGTATGTAAAGATAATAAAGGTATTTAGTTAATAGATTTTTTTCTAGAACTTCTCATTCAAATTCATGACTACTTTTGTTGTGTTTATAAAGCTAAATTTTCAGACGCAGGTTGAGAAGTAGGTATATAAAATCTTTTGCCAACACTAAGGTATTTCTAGTTCTGTACCAGGGCCTTTGTTAGGAGCATTTGGACCAGTAAATAAGCTTTTGTCATTACTAATAAAGGCCACAGAGTTTCTGTTGAACTCACTGCTGAGGGTCTTATCACATGTCTGAGGTTTCCACAGCCTGAACTGGTCTTAACTTATTCTAACAGTCATCTAAAAGTAGTAACATAACTATTGTCTAGCCTGTTTAACTCAAGGAGATAAAAAAAATTAAAATCTTGTTGGAATTGATGGGAACTTACAATCATTATAATTGAAAACCAGTATGGACAGAAGAAAAGTGGTGAGACTATTTGGTCCAATATGTAGTATAATTTATAACATAGGTAACATAAAAAATACAACATTAGTATAACATTCTGCCCTGATCAATTACAGTTTAACACAATGGTTACACGGCATGACCCTGAGTCCTTCCCAGAAGCATGCAAAGGAATTCTGAAAGTCAAAGTATGTATATTTAACCTGCTGAAACATATCATATTCTTTCAGATCTGCATGCAAAGAAATCTATCACGGGGGGGGGAAAGTAGTAGTAAAACTGACTGTAAATATTGAATCCACAATGTGAGAATGGGAAGAAAAAGGAGATGGAAAGACAATACAGAAAACAAATAACTTAATTGATGTGAAAGAAATGAAAGTCAGATAATTTTTCATCTACAACAGAACAGATATAATGCAAAATTAACAGTTGAAAAATGGGAGAATAATTATCCCTTTGTGTAGGGGGATAGAATATAAGTAAAGAAAAGTAGTATAGAAAGTAATCTTATCCCCTAAAGAGTTGCAGCTGGGTTAATTATTAAAGATTAGGAGCAGGCCTGACTTTAACAGGCCACAGCTGTAGCCAATAGGAAGAGTGCTATAAAAGAGTGGATTGGGTGGTTGAGGGGAACTGGAGTCAGTTGGCTGCTGTGAGGATAAGGAAGAGTCAGTGCTTAGAGGAGATGCCTACAAGAAACATCAAGGAGGTATGAAACTCTAGCACTATGGAACCTTTGCAATATGATGACAACAGAACTCTTGCAATATAATGACAACACCTTTGAAAAGGTTAAGCTTAATAAAGGAGCAGATAAACTGAAGTTTTTTTATAATGCAGAAACTGATAGCCCTTGCCTACTTGTGTGTGCTGGTTTCCTCTAGAATGGTCTTCACAGAAGCTAGTACAGCTGTTTTGAATTTGTGCTGCAAACAGTGTTGATAAGACAGGAATGGGTTTTTTTGCCTGTTTCTGAGCAGGGCTTACTTGGAACCAAGGTTTTCTGTGCCTCTCACTCCACCCCACCAGCGACCAGGCAGGGGGTGCACAAGGAGCTGGGAGGGGACACACCTGGGACGGCTGGTCCCAACTGACTCCAGAGATAGCCAACACCTGATGACATCATGCACAGCACATAAAACTGCAAAGAGGAAGAGGGGGATGCTTGGAGCAATGTCTTCCCAAATCAACATTCTGCGTGATAGGACCCATCTTTCCTGGGGATGGCTGAACTCCTGCCTGCCAGTTGAAAGTCTCAAGTGAATTCCTGGTTTTGCTTTACTTGTGGGTATGACTTCTGCTTTAAAGTCACTATTAAATTATCATTATCTCAATCCATAAATTTTCCCACTTCTGCTCTTCTTCCTCTGTCTGCATCTCACCACTACAGAGTGAGTGGAGAGTCTGTTTGAAGTTTAGTTGCTGGCTGGGGTTAAATCATAACACTGTGAGAGCAAATGTACTTCAGAAAGTTATATCTTTGAAATTAAAATTTTGAGTTTGGGGAATCAAATGCTGAAAAGCACTGAGGATGACAACAATGCTCTTAAGCAATTATTTAGAATTTAAATTTTCAAATGCATCTGAAGTCTGTGGTAACAGCCACTTCTGTTCAGGCTAGACATACTGTTATGAAAACTAAGGAGAAACAGAAACAACTTGAAGATTATCTAAGTATGCAATAAATAAAACCAGTGATATTATGGTAATATGGGGAGCTTGGCATAAATTGAGCAGTAATATTCTTGTGTTTCTACAGTAGCACCATAGACACAAAAGTGATATGGTCTATTCTGATATGGAAAAATTATCTGACCATAAAAGAAAAGGAGTTCATCATTTTAGAAGTGAAATATTTCTAAAACCTTGACATTTGTCTGTGAAAGCATAGGTCGTTTCAGTTTCTACCACTTAACATTCAAACATTTTCAGGAAAAAAGAGGAAAAAGTAAAAGCTGTGTTACTAACTTAATTCTCTTGGAAGAAACTTAGGTAGATAACTAATTGATTTATCCTAAGTAATTTTTTTTTTTTTAATGACTAAATTTGTAAATAATTTCCTCAATGTTTCACATTTGTGACTCATACCTTACAAAACTAGAACGTTTTTCCTTATGAGTACATATTCTTTTTTGGAAGCTACCATGATAAAGTCATGAAGACAACTCCTCAAGGAATTTCCTCTGAGAGCACATACAATTCTTTGAGAGACAAAGTTACTAACCAAGTAGGAAAAACAACTTAATAATTTGAGGTCATCAAGAGATGAGTCCCAAAGTTTGTCAAATCTGTCTAAATGATGACTGGTGAAAGGACATGTTATAGCAATTTAAAATCATGGAATGATATAAATAGCAAAGGGAAATTATTTAAAGGGGAAAGGAAGAGTAAGAATGAGAAATGAAAAGCAATTTCAAAAGGAGAAGGTGATTGATAAATTCAGAAATAATTTCTGTCCCAGCACCTCTTAAACATATTTCTGTGATGAAACGAAGGGGCCATGATTTGTGATATTTATGAGATCAGAAAATAGTCTATGTAGTACAGCATTGGATTAGTGGGGCAAATTAGACAGAGAATAGAAGAATTCCAGAGACTAAATAGAGAAAATTTCTGTTATTAATTTCTCAACATTATTCCCAGCTGAATTCTAGTCAAACTAATACAGAAGCTGAACAATGCACTTTTACCAGTGTAAAAGTAAAACACACAAACACAACACAGAATCTTTTTTAAAATTTTTTTGACTATAGAGAGACAATCTAAAACACAGAAATATTTCAGAACAGTACTCTGTATTCTGTGGAACACAGGGGACAGTTACATAGGGAGGACAAAATTGATATCTCCAGGAATTATGAAATCCATGACTTGAGATTAACAGCAGTGACTGATTTCTTATTAATGATATAAGTTACAATCTTACCATCATGGGTTTCACCTGAAATGTTGATATGGGTGGACCTAAGAAGCACTAAATTTTAGTCCAAGTATCTATATCCACAAAAATATTTGCTTAAAATTGTGTTCATGACAGAGATGTCTGTAATGAAGTAATCCAGATATATGTTTTTAAAAACTTAAATGAAAAAAGTTATTTTTCCCCCGAGGAGGAAAATAACTACATGAAGAATATCTTAGAGGAGGAACCTGTAAGTGTCATACTTAAAATGTATATCTATGCAGAGACTCATTTAAGCAGGACATTAGGCCTGGAAAAAATGGCCGAGTGCTGCATACAATCCATTGCCCAGAATAATCAGGACAGAAAAACAAGCAAACAAAAAAAGTCTAATAGTGGACATGAAAGGGAGAAAATGAAAACCTTAAGTCATTTAGGTAGGGAGGGAACCATGTTGTGGTTGTTCTGTATTTCTCTTGGCAAACTTTTTGTACTTGCAGTGTATCTGGGGCTTGAGATTCTGTGATTTTTGGAACCCAAAACCTATGTATAAAACAACCTAGGTGGATACCTAACATTAGGTGAGGGAGTAAAAGGTGCATGTGGTGAAGCTGAGGCCAGGCAGAAAGGTGGAGAGGAAGCCATGTTGCCGTAGTACTGTATTATACTTGGCACGCTTTTTGTAGCTGCAGCGTATCTGGGTCTCTCGGCTTTGTGGTTTTTGAAACCCAAACCAAGGTGTAAACATAACCCATTGCCAAAAGCTAAGGATGTGTGAAGGAGTCAAAAGTCCATTAGAGTGAAGGTGGTGCTGAGCAGAAAGGTGGGGAGAGAGCCTTGTTGGGGCAGTTCTGTGCTCCCCTTGGCATGCCATTTGCACCTACACTATGCCTGGACCTCAGGGATTTCTGGTTTTTGCAACCCTAACCCTAGTCAGAACCCTAACTCTACGTAGAGCAATAAAAGCAGCCTTGGTATAAGGGTGATTCAAAGGAAAAAACTGTGGAAGAAGCCATGATGTGGCAGTTCTCTGTTATCCTTGGAATGCCAATGGCACCTAGAGTGTGCCTGGAGCACTGGGCTTTGTAGTTTTCAATATGCTAAGCCTAGGAAGAACCCTAACCCAAGGTGAGGGATTAAAATGTGCTTGGGGGTAAGGCTGGTGCCAAGCAGAAAGTTGGGGAGGGAGCCATGTGGTGGCAGTTCTATCACAGGCATAGAACATAAGTAAATAAAGGTAGTATAGAAAGTAATCTTTCTCCCTAAAGAATTGCAGCTGAGCCAAATACTAAGGATTAGGAGCAGGCCTGATGTTAACAGGCCACACCTGTAGCCAATAAGGAAAGCGTAATAAAAGAGTAGATTGGTTGGTTGAGGGCAACTGTAGTCAGTTGGCTCCTACAAGGAAAAAGAAGAGTGAGTGCCTAGAGGAACTCCCTGCAAGAAACATCAAGGAGGAACAAAACTCTAGCAAAAAGGAACCCTTGCAATGTAATGACAATAGAACTCTTGCACAATAGTGACAACAGTTCTACATTACTCTTGGCACACTTTGTGTACCGGCAGTGTACCTGGGTCCCTGGGATTAGTGGTATTTAAAACTATAACCCTAGGCTGAACCCTAACCCTAGGCAGAGCAGTAAAATCTGCCTTTGCTTAAGTGTGGTTCAAGGATAAAAGCTGTTGCAAGAGCCGTGTTGTGGGAATTCTGTGTTCCCCTTGGCATGCCTTTTGCAGCTGCAGTGTGCCAGGAGCCCTGGGCTTTGTGGTTTTAAAACCGTAATCCTAGGCTGAACCCTAACCCTAGGCAGCTAAATCTGGTTTAAGTGAGAATGTTGTGGAGGAAGCCATGTTGTGGGAGTTCTGTGTTCCCCTTGGCATGCCTTTGCAGCTGCAATATGCCTGGAGCCATGGGCTTTATGGTTTAAAGCCCTAACACTAGGCAGGTAAATCAGCCTAGGGTTAGGGATGGTCCCAAGGAAAAAGCTGTGGAGACAGCCATGTTGTGGCACTTTTGCACTCCCCTTGGGATGCCTTTTGCAGCTGCCGTGTGCCTGGAGCTTGTGGCTTTCTGGTTTAAAAAATCTGAACCCTAGGCTGAACCGTACCCTTGAGAGAGCAGTAAAAGCTGACCGTGTCTAAGTCTAGTTTAAGTGAGAATGATGTGGAGGAATCCATGTTGTGGCAGTTCTGTGTTCCCAGTGGCATGCCTTTCACAGCTGCAGTATGCCTGGAGCCCTGGGCTTTGTAGTTTTAAAAACCCTAAGCCTAGGCTGAACCCTAAGCCTAGGCAGAGCGGTAAAAGCTGACCACAGCAAAGTCTAGTTTAAGTGAGAAAGATATGGGGGAAGCCATGTTGTGGCAGTTCTGTGTTCCCCTTGGCATGCCCTTTGCAGCTGCAATATGCCTGGAGCCCTGGGCTTTGTGGTCTTAAAAACCCTATCCGTAGGCGGAACCCTAACCGTAGGCAAGTAAATCAGCTTAGGTTTAGCGATTGTGCCAAGGAAAAAGCTGTGGGGGCAGCCATGTTGTGGCAGTTTTTACTGCCCTTGGAATGTCTTTTGCAGCTGCAGTGTGTCTGGATGTTGGGGCTTTCTGCTTTAAAAACCTTAACCCTAGTAGTAACCCTAAACCTATCTCTAGGAAGGTAAATCAGACAAGGGTTAGGGATGGTCCCAAAGAAAAAGCTGTGGAGACAGCCATGTTGTGGCAGTTGTGTGCTCCCCTTGGGATGCCTTTCTCAGCTGCCATGTGCCTGGAGCTCGTGACTTCCTGGTTTAAAAAACCCTAGCCCTAACCCTAAGCAGGTAAATCAGCCTACGTTTAGGGATGGTCCCAATGAAAAAAGTTGTGGAGGCAGCTGTGTTGTGGCAGATTTGCCCTCCCCTTGGCATGCCTTTGGCAGCTGCGGTGTGTCTGGAGCTCAGCGCTTTCTTGTTTGAAAAACCCTAACCCTAGGCTTAACCCCAACCCTAAACCTAGGCTAGTAAATCAGCCTGGGGTGAGGAATGGTCCTAAGGAAAAAGCTGTGGAGGCAGCCATGTTGTGGCAGTTTTATGCTCCCCTTGTGATGCCTTTCGCAGCTGCAGTGTGACTGGAGCTCAGGGCTTTCTGATTTAAAAAACCCTAACCCTAGGCATAACCCTAACCCTAGGCGGAGCAGTAAAAGCTGCCTTTGCTTAAGTCTGGTTCAAGGGTAAAAGCTGTTGCAAGAGCCATGTTGTGGCAGTTCTGCGTTCCCCTTGGCATCCCTTTTGTAGCTGCAGAATGCCTGGAGCCCTGGGCTTTGTGGTTTTAAAAACCCTAACCCTAGGCAGAACCCTAACCCTAGGCAACGCCATAAAGCTGCCTTCGGTTAAGTCTGGTTCAAGGGTAAAAGCTGTGGAGGAAGCTGTGTTGTGTGATTTCTGTGCTCCCCTTGGCATGCCTTTTGCAGCTGCAGTTTGCCTGGAGCCCTGGGCTTTGTGGTTTTAAAAACTCTAACCCTAGGCCGAATCCTAACCTTGGCAGAATCCTATCCTTCACTTTTTTAATAAATATGTTTTGATATACTTTTTTATATGCTTATAGATATCTTTACATTTGCAAAGCCCTTGTTTTGCTTACTATTTTGAAGTAGTAGGTTTTGACTTGTTATAGTATTCTGAGTTCAATTTTGTAGAGCTTTTTCTTTAGGTCAATTGTTGTGCTTCCTGTGTTGTGATCTTTACAAAATTCTTGATCATTAATAATTATTCCAGTTTTCCATTTTATTGTTGTTCTTTAAATGATCCTTCAGAATTAGTCAAAGTTTAGATTCCCAGGGTTTCCAGTAATTCTTCATGGTTTTGAGGGCAGGTCTTTATGCTTAGTCTTTCAGTGGAAGTTGGCTTTTGAAAATCAGAGTGAAGGAAAGGTATATAGAAGGGAGAGACACAAAGAAAGAATTGAAATAGTGACAGTAGCATCAACAAAAGATAAAAATCTAAGTAGTTCTTGCAAGGTAATAATGAAGACCCCAGGTCATTTTGAAGGACACAAGGTACCCATCATCATATAAGACCCACACCAAGGTTATACTGTAGATAGGTGTCTTGAAAAGACTCTCAGAAGGTAGGATAGAGCTGTTGGGATCCAGTGTCTTCCCATATCTCCATCTACTGCAGGAAAGAAACTTGTTTTACTCTTGGGAGGGCAGCAGACTTCCCACCAGCTCAGTACTAAGCCTCTCTTCAGGAGATTTCAGAGTCTATGAAACCTGGGTTTCCAGGGAACCTGGAAACCCTCACTCTACTCTGGTTTTCTTTGGGAAAGACTGAGGGACAAATCTGCACCAGATTTGGTTTTCAGGTTCAGGTAAAGAGGCACACTCTGCCTGCAACCAAGGATACCTTGGTGTGTGAATTGACACAAACAGGCAGCCGGAACAACCACAAAACCACAGTTGAAATGCAAAGAGTAAATTAGCTTAGCTAATTACCTTGCTAGCCAGAGGATCCCAAATCAACACCTGGCTTACTCAGTGCTAGCAGGCAGCAGGCCTGATGTTTGCACCAATTTATCACAGGTCTGTGTGCATGGAGTTTGCTGCCATGCTGAGATCTCAGTGCTTGTTATGACCCCTGAGCTTTGATCTTCTCTCTCCCAAAACAGGGAGCTCAAGCTTTTCCACCAGAGTGCCTCCAAGTCTCCCAAAACACTTACATTATCTCTTTGCAGAAATTCTACTTATCAAAACAGAGGAGAAACAGCAGTAGGCATAATATACGAGTTTCCTCACTGTTGTTTTCCAGACCTTGGCATTCCCACCTGCAAGGTTATTTGAGTGAATCTACCATCCTCCTTGCTATTCTTTTGCTTTTACTTCTTTCCTCCAAACACCCCTATTTGCCACAAGTTCAACATTCTGGTGGGGATCAAGTGTGGGAGCTCATGTCTAGGAAGAGTAGATGGTTTAATTTCTCTCAGATTTCACATTTCACCTACCACATTTCCTGTTGCTGTGGCTGGCTTTTAAGATGCTTCAAATTTTATTTGAGCTAAATCATACTTTTCAACCTTTTTTGTGACCTGCTGGTTTTGTGTTCCTGTTCTACAGCATTTTTCACTATTAATAAAATTGGTCAGAGACTTTTGAAAGCCATTTTGCTTTTTTTTCTTCAATATAATTAATGTCAAAACTGTATTTTTGGAGGGAAAATATATTTTAGTATGTTTTATATAAGAGTAGAGTACAATTAAACCCTTCAGGAAACATTTAGAAGCTAAATAAGATAAATCTTTTATCAGATAATTCCCGAAGAGCTAATTCCTTTGGGCTATATCCTTCACACAAAACCTTCTGTTTCAAATTCAGCTTTTCTTCATCAGTATTAATTAGGCAATAACTACACTTAAGAATACTCTAGACGATCAAAAGGGCTTTGGTATTTCTGACAGCACTGAGAGATTAAAGACACTAGTGGTCTAAAGCAGGAACCTTCATTTGAGCTGTTAATAAAGCTATCTTTAGTCTGTCCATTTGTGATATTGCTGTGCTCCTTCTTACCTCATTACCAAGGTATCAGACTGTTTCAAAACCTACATACATTTATTCAGTCTCCATGGTTGTGAGGTAGGAAACTCAGTGGAGCAATTAAAAGAGGCTGAAACTGCTGTGTTAAAGATTTGTAGGCAGCTAAAGATGAAGATGAGTGCCTAGTGGGATTTTGAAAACGATTTATGGGTTAGGATTACAGCAGCACCTTGTGTCTGAGACACTAGATGTCTAGCTGTTACTTTAGGTACTGTTCTTCAAAAGCAACTTGAAAGCACACTGTTTATTCAAGTTTTTTAAAGTGGATACAACTTTTCTTCTCTTTCTCTGATCTTCTTTCCTCCTTTTTTGCTTTAGTTTGTCTTTCCTCATACTGCCTTCCCTTCCAGAAGTAGTCTCATTTCTCCTCTCTTTGTTTCCTACTCTAACGGTTATTTCAGCAAGAATAACCCAACCAATTGCTCCTCAGCAGCTGCAGTTCAATAAATTGTCTTCTGAGTACTCTTTGATGGATCAAATAATCATGAGGCTTATAGCTGTGGTGCTGATTCCTTGTGAGTTTCTTACCCTGCATAAGCCTGAGCTAGATCCAATACTGGATGGTTCAGAACAATTTCATTTCTAAACCCGAGGCTTCAGATACTAAGTATTTCGTGTCAGGCATCAGTAGGATTCCTGAAATTGTTTGAAAATTGCTTAGTTCATTCAAATTTCTAGTTATATTTTCCATGTATGTTTGCTTCAGGAAAATGCTGTTGTACATAACCATACAGGTAAAAATAATGCAAATATTCAAAGAATATCAAGATGCAGGTAGTTCTCTTGTGGTTTATTTAACCTGTTTCATTGTAATATTTCTACCAACTTTTTTCTGTTATATACAATTTTCCTTTTCCCCTATGTAGGTGAAGTTAAAATATCTTCTTTCTATCCTTGTCTGCCTTCTTGGAAGTGGGTGGTGCTTGATACTGACTTAATTTAGGTGATAGTCAAATTAGTAATGCTGTTGTGAATTCTCTAATCAGCTCATGGTACTTGTGAGCCAAATAAGGGATCACAATCATTAAATTAGTAATAATTTAAGAAAATTAATGACTGGTTCTGAAAGTAAAAATACAGCCTCAAATCCTGTGAACAAGGTGCTGATTAACCAGTAAAATGGGCTCACAGTTCTCTAAGAAAAGCCTATACAAATTGCTATTACAAGTACTAAATGATAAAATTATTTCTTCTGGAATCAAAAGAAATGAAAATAAAATGTAAAGTATTCACTTCTTTCTGCAGTGTTACTAAGATATATACACTCCATCAAATGTTCTTATACTGAGAGAAAATTTATCATTAATTATACATTATACACACACAAAAGTAGCCTTATTTAGAGAAATTCTCATAAGGCTGCCAAAGCAAATGCTCAAAGGTAAGGAAAAGTTTAATCAAGATTGCTGTGCAACACTCTCTTTTTTAATAATGTAAGTGTAATAATTGGAATGCATTAGAGAATTCTATTCCAATATAGCTCTTAAATTTTGGCAGTTGAGTAATAATAACAAGAAAACAGTGGTAAGAAATTATACAATTAGAGCAAAAATTCTGCTGTAAAGAATTATTTTTTGTGGTTAGATGCTTGCTTTTTTGTTTTCTTTTTTCTAATGTTTGTTCTAGAATTTAACAGCCAAACAAAACCAAATATTATAGAATTGTACAGTGAAAAATTCAGGCTCCACTTGAGGCTGAAGAATACCACTAATAATTCCTCCAGCATAGAGTTAATTTATCTTTAAGATGTTCCTATTTGTACATACGTCTAAATAGTATTTGCATTGCCAAGAATAGAAAATCCATTGCACAATTGTCAGTTTGATCAATATTTTTACTCACACCTTTCCTCTAAAAAAAAATCCTTAAAAAGAAGAAGACTGATGTTATCAAATTGGTTTCAAAGGTAATCAGAAGGGGGAAGACAGGTTTCTCTCTGCAAATAATTTTTCTTTTTGCCTTTGAGAAATATATAAATGTGATCTTGGAAAACTAAAGGTTTAGTTGTTCCAAAAATGTCTTCAGTTAGGTAAAAGGCTGTTGAATTTATTATTAAGAATTTTACATCATGTCATATCACCATTGCTTGCACTGATGTTTGTTATGGTAAAAGAAAAGTCTTGTCCCATTACTGACTATCAAATCATATTAAAGAATACCAGCTATCTTAACATAGTGCAAGACTAATAAGATATGATAGAAAATTGTTGTTTTGATAAGACTTTCAAATTGTATTAGGCAAGTAATACCACAGCTTCATGTTTTCTTTGCACTGAAAACTGCCACTCAGGATTCATTTTTTGCTACATTTTTCTATTGGATGGGAAAATAATCTTGAAAAACTAGTAATAATTTGGCTGGCAAGCAAGCACTCCCTTAGGATAGCGTGATCTATATATACCTACAAACAGAAGAGTTTAAGGTAAGAGAACTTGATTATTTCAAAGTCTAGTCTCTATCTTTATTATTTTATACTAAAACTGTGTTTTGGACACAAAGTTCCCTTTCCTTAGCTGGGTAAAATCTGGTGTCTTGGAAGCAATTTTTCAAAAGCCTGATATGACACAGGTGATGAAGAAAAAACATGCCAGAGAAGGATCTGTTCTAAATCTTTCTAATTCTGTCCAACCTTCTGAGACATGTACCAGAGCAGAGTGTACGATTCAAATGCCCCCTTAAATTTCAGCATAGAAGTATTATTATTATATCACTTTTGACACTGCCTCTCATAGCATCCTTGAAAAACTCAGCAAGTGGGGGTTAGAGGAGTGGAGAGTGAGGTGGATTGAGGAATATCCCAGAGAGTCATAATCACACAGGGTCTAGTTAGAGGTCACTAATGGCATTCCTCAAGGTTCAAAACTGGGCCCAGCATTGTTTAACTTGTTGATCAATGACCTGGATGAAGGTGAAGATGCCTCCTCAACAGGTTCAGTGTAGCATTGTGTGATTTATACAGGTTTTGTTGTAAAGTTGGTTATTTTTTATAAATTGAGATTATGGTTTGACCCTCGGTTCCCCCCATGTTCCTCCCCCTCAATGGTTTATCCCTGCGTTGTTTGTCCCTTGTTTTCCCAACAGTGACCTGTCTGTCAAGGTGACCGTTCCTTTATGAGGAAAGTCCTGCCCTTTATGTCCTTATAAGTTTATCTCCTCTCTCCTGGTGCTGCCCAGTTTCTCTGTCCATCATTGTAACCACCCCCCTCCCTCTTTATTTCGAGAAATTTCTATGTCAGTTATCCCTTATTTAGGACATGATTTGCCTCCTGAGCCTTTTCCCTCCCCTATGCAATCCTTATTGGTTCAGTTGTGTCCCTCACTCCTCCCCTGGGCTTCGTTTATTGGTTCCCTCGTGTCTCCTCCTGTCACGCCCATCCCCTTTATCAGTGCCTCCCCAACAGTCTTTCCCTGACACCGACACTGATCCCTCCTGGGGCACTAAAGCGCCTTGGCACCTATATGAGTGTCCGCTCTCTCCCTCCTTTGCCTTAGTACTTCATAGTCCTGCTCTCGCCTGTGCCACCCATGCCGCAGACGGAACCACTACCTGGGGTTCTTGAGAAGAATCTGGGAGTGGCGGAATCCGTGGTCTCCTCGGGCCACTCCAGGAGCAGCTGGCTGGCACACGTCAGCTCCTGTGGCCACAGGATGAGACTACAGTTCAGTGACACTACAAAGCTGTGAAGAGTGGCCCATACCCCAGAGTGCTGTGCAGCCCTTCAGAAGGATCTCAGCAGGTTGGAAGATGAGCAAAAAAGAACTGCCTAAAATTAATCAAAGGCAGATGCAGAGTCCTGAACCTGGGAAGGGTTAACCTCATGGTTAGTACAATACAGCCTCGTGACAACCTCCTGCAATGTAACTCTGCATAGAAGGACCTGAGAGTCCCGGTGGACAAGTATTCATGAGCCAGCAGTGTCCTTGTGACCAAGAAGGCCAATGTGATCCTGGGGGACATTGGAAAGAACACTGCCAGCAAGGAGGTGATCCTACCCCTCTACTTGGCCCTGGTAAGGCCACATCTGGAGTGCTGTGTGTATTTCTGGGCTTCTTAGTAGAAGAGAGACATGAAGCTCCTGGAGTAGATCCAGCAGAGAGCAACAAAGTTGATTGAGGGACTGGAGCATCTCTCTTATCTCTCTGAGTGAACTGGCTGGTCCAGTGTGGAGAAGAGATAATTGAGAGGGGACCTGGTGTCTAGCAGGATCTGAAGGGAGGGTGTCAAGAAGATGAAGTCAGGCTGTGCTTGGTGATGCTCCACAATAGGATGGGGCAATGAGCCTGAATCACAAGAAGCTCCACCTAAATATGAAGAAGAACTTTACTATGTGTGTACTGTGCTGGGACAGATTCTCAGAGAGGTTGTGGAGTCTTCTTCACTGAAGATATTGAAGAACCAGCTGGACACAATCCTATGCCATGAGGTCTGGGTCTAATAATAAATTCTCATCTCTACTCTTAATTGTGTTCTTTTTTGTTATTTTGAAGATTTTGAGTGCATTGGGTTAAATTAAGCTGAACAGCTTGTGAAGAATTTAGTCATGGGTGAAAGATGGAAAAGTTAGGTATTCCACCATACTGTCTTTCAAACATATCTATGTGCTGGCAGACTTGATCTTGAGTAGGATGCCCTCATCTATTGGATCATGCAAAGTGCTTGAAGCTTTTTGCCTTTGACATTTTAGCAGGGACTCATTCATGACACTGCATGTATTCTGTGGAATCAAGATACCATGAAGAGTAAATGAACAGCATCTCAAACACTTCATAACAGCAACGTGGATATGGCTGTTCTTAGTAGTCTACTGATAATTTTTAAAGATAAATTGAATTCAATATTGTAGTTATGACTAAGTATATGTAGTGTGCACTTTTCTTTGTTCCTTTTTGGGTTCTTCCTTAATTCATTCCTTTTTAAACAGAAGAAATTAATCATTGCTACAAAAACATTAAATTGATCATTTTCAGTTTGAGACTTTAAGTCGGCGAACATTTACAGCATTGTCTCTCATATCTATTAGACACTTATCCTGTACATAAGATATTTTTCATCTTCAAATTTTTGGTTATGTTATTAAAAGCTACTATTGTAATTAGAAAATCACAGAGTGAAAGAATGCATTTTCTGCTGATTTCCTTGGGAACTGGGAAATGCCATATGCATTTCTGAATGGTGACAAGACATGAAACAAATGAATGTATTTGAATAATTATCTAAATGTTTAAAAAAAATATGACAGATAATGCCTGTATGTTTATTAACTGTGCAGTGATGTCGCTTTTTGATTAAGGGTGTTTGCTACTTCATACAGTTGCCATTACAGTGTTAAGAAATGTAAGTTAATTTTCGATAGTAAAGGCTCATAAAACCACACAACTTGTTGTTTGATTTCTTGCCCTGTTCCTTCCTGAGTGATCATCTCATTAAGGTTATTTCTGCAACTTGTAGTCATAAAGTTATTCTTAGTTCTAAATTTTCCTCTAAAGCTGCCACTGCAATAACTTTTGAACATTTCTCATCTATCAAATTGATTATAGAAGTAGGATGGTAACAAGAGATACATAGTTTTGCTAGTTCCTTGTTGGATTTAGGTCATTTCTCCTGTTTATTTTGACTTTGGCAGCTGTTTATTTAGAGTTCTTAAAGCTCATTCATCATGCATTTGCTGCCTACTAGGGTGTGAACTAGTTCTGAGACTGCCAATCAAAACTTGGCTATTTTAAGTGCATGATGCTGAATAAATAGATTGAAAGAAATATCATGTAACTTCTAACTATATCTGTTAACACTTTCAGGGTTTTTTTTGCTGCTATTTACATATTGCTGTAGAAGGGAAAGAAGTTGAAATTAACAACAACAACCAGAAATAAATTGTATTTCATGATTAATCTGTTCAAGTACTCAATGTTGGCACCAACTCTGCTGAATTGCTTGAATTTTACTGTAAATTAAAAATATTCATTAATACTCAAATTAAAAAACTGCTCATTGTCCTCCATTAAGATTCAAGACCTGCCTCTTAATTGAAGGAGTTACCTGTGGAAGTTTTAACTGTAAAATCCTATTTTGTACACTTCTAAATTGCATTTACACTTTGTTGCTGATAAATTTCTCAAAATAGCTGCTTTTCTGCATGCAAGCAATCAGGCATGTTTTGCCAGTACAGAAAGTGCTTACAGGATTCTGTTGTGTTGCTCATTAATGTTCAGACAAACATTAGACTTCCTGGTCAATCAAACCAATTAACTGCTGCTGCTGAGCTGTATAGCTACAAAATTAAATTTAAAAATTTAGTTTCCTTTTACAGTGTTGGACTGAAGTTATCAGAATATTCATAGCGCTCTTGCAAACAATCAGGTCTCTTATTTGAAGAGAACTAGATGGTAAAAAATTCTTTACCTCTCAGGAATACTATCTTCCCTATTAAATGAAGAAGAATAATTAAAACAACTTGATCTTGATCATATGAGCAATGAAAGATGTGGGTGCTGAATGCTGAGAAGGGAGGGCAGTAATTTTCCTCAGTATTCTGGCTTCATCCTTGCAGCCCAGTACTGATGTGCAGTTATCTCTTATCGTGCTTGGCTCAGTGATAACACGCTGTCCCAAGGGAACCCCGGGTCCTTATCTACAGGGCTAATTTTTATCCATGCTGTTCCTAGCTTATACTGAAGCACAGTTCTTAATACCTCAGGCACAAAACATTGAATTTCCTTTTTCTGGCCCTCATGAAAATTTTGTAGGTCCAGTTGTACATCTGAGTGTTTCCTGTCATATTACTTCAGCTTGCTGAGGGGACATTTTGGTCCATCACCCTGACACTCATGTTGCCTTTAAATGGCATCATCCCTCCAGTGTCTATTGAGGAACGTTTTGTAACACATGTCCATCTGGACTTTTTCCTGTGGACCTCTACGTTTTCAGTATGATGATCTGTTTTTCACTAATCAGTACACATCTCTGTAGCTTCACAACAAGGATGTTATGAGTAGAACACATCAAAACCCTGTCTATCTCTCAGCTCTTTCTGCCCCAGCTCTTTGCAAGATGTATGATGCCATGACACTCAAATAAGTTGTCAGAGAGCTGTCCCGAGCATCTGTAGCCAGACCCCTCAGGGGAGGGACAGACAGAGCCTGTGGGTGCACTTGCAGCTCTAGTTTTCAGAATTGGGGTTTTTTTGAATAAGCTGGGGTCTTCTGAAAGCTAAGGAAGAACATCATGCCCTATATATGAACTGGGGAAAGCTTGCCAGAAGGGACCATTCATTGTTCATATCCAGACAGGACTTCAGTCAGCAGGTGATGAGCAATTTTATTGTCTCTCACTTCTTTCTGTTGGGTTTTATTCCTCTCTCCTTTTAAATAATAATAATAATAATAGCAATAGCAATGATAATAATTTGCAATAATAATGACCATATTATATTATTAGTCATATATTTATTAGTAGTATATTTGGTTTTAACTATTAAATTTTTCTTAACTCATGTGGTTTACATTTTGTTTCTCATTCTTCCCACAGGGGAAATATCTGACACTGTTTGAAAAATGGGGTGGAACTGCATTTAGACATCTAATTAAACAGGGCTACTGACAACAGTAAAGAATTGAGGGCAACAACGAAGATAAAAGCTCAGTGAAAGCAAACTATTCCTATTGCATTTTCCTGAGGGCAGAAATTGGGATCTGTTTGTCGTCTGATACCATAGTCTAAAAGTGCTGTCAGGTATGACCATATCCCCAGGTGCCACATCCAGATACCTCTTGAACACTTCCAGAGGTGACTCCACCACCTCCCTGGACAACTTATTCCAATGCCAAACGTGCCTGATTGCTTGCATGCAGAAGGCTGATCTAGAACAGAGCTAAATAATAAAGTAGGTGCTCATTAAAAGGCCTCAATGGATACACCTTTGGCGGTACAGGAGCCCAGCCAGGGCTACACCCAGGATGAACCCAAAATGGTCACAAAATGGACAATTAGTCACAAGGTCTCACACTTCCATAAGCTTTGGTCTACTGGCAGACTGCAACCATCTGCCCAATCACAGCTCCAGGCTATGAAGTTCCATCCTACCTGTTTTTCTCTCTTCAATTCACTGCTGCCCACACTCTCTGGGCTGGAGCTTTCAACAACTGTCCTTGGACAGGAAAAGGATTGTTTTGTCTACCCACCCTGGGAAGAGAACTCACCAACACCCTATATGAAGTTCAGAGCTACACACCAAAGCAGCACAGAATCTGAAAAATATAAAAGCCAAAACTCAAGGCATGATTTCCACTCTTTTAGTGATTTTTTTTTCCCTAATATCTAATCTGAACCTTCTCTGGTGCAATTTAAGTCCAGGGTTAAAGCACTTCAAGAGAATCTCTCACTAGTGTATGAATTGCATTAATCTCTCAAAAAAAACCCCAAAACTTGAGTTGTCGTTGGGGTTGAGATCTTGATAACTTAAGTCCTTGGAGTTTTGCCTCATCTGTCTGGATTCCTATCTTGCCAAGTAAGACAGTTACTACTTAAGACCCTCATCCCATAAGAAGGCCAAGATAACCAACTAGAATATTTATTAAGAGCAAAGGGTGAGGTTCTCTGCTGATTTAGCATGTCTGAATGCTGAAAGCTGGACTGCAAAATGCATATCTGCATACATTCTCTAGCAGTATCGATGTAGGATTGTTATATAAAATTGAGGAGAGGTAATATCAAATGATCTAATTTGACAATTATTTATTGTTGTGGGATATCCCTGACAGCAGACTGGGAATATATGGGAATAATAAACGGACAAGAAGCACATACATGCACACAACCCCTGAGTTATTCTTTGTGATATATTTTACTGGAATTCACATCAGGGCCATCAAAATGGTAATCTGTAACACACAATGTGCTGCTGGTGAAGCCCATGCTCAGAGGCTGCATCGATAGTCTTTGTTGCTCACTCACCCTGCAAATGTGAAAATGAGAACTGTGGGGTGAATCCTAATAGCTTCTGTCAGGCCTCTTAGGACGAGTGTTTGTATGACTGCATTGGCTCCTCATTTATCCTTGCTATCACTCCCTATTCATTTCTCTCTTGGCTTTGAAGGTGAAATCCCTTATTCTCTTTCATCCGAGTTGACAGTAGCACCGAAGCTTTCTCTCCTGTGTTACAAAATTCTTCTTTCTAGAGCATGGAGAGATTTCATCAGGAAAAAATATAAACCAAAACAAAACTGACTTTTTGTGTAGGAATGCCATTAACACACAGTTAATTGCATAATCAGTTTTTCAAACTGATAAGATATTTAATCCTTTGGTTTTCCCTGCTGATTTGGCATGGAGATAAGTGTTCACAGTGTTTAGTTTATATGGAAAATTTACAAAGTAAAAGAAATTAGTTCCAATTGATGGATTCTTATTTATTCAAAGCTAAAAATATATTACTAACTGTGTTATCTTTTTAAAGTGTTCAGACTTTAAACTTTTTTAAGCACCGCCTTATTTCTAGGAACACCCTATGGCATGCCTAGCAGCCTATAGGATACCGATGTTCAGATTTAATGAAAACTGGAGTTCCCTTTTGCCCTTTGGTTCTCTGAATCAATGTACTCTGTGAGGAATTGCTTACGTTTCTGAGACACATAGTCTTCTGCTTGACAACCTTGTAAAACTGGCTCTTTGATTCATGGAACCTATGTTATATACCCTTCCCAAACTTTGCTACACATCTTTCAGCTTGGCTGAAAATTGCTTGTTGAGTTTCTATGTTGCTCTTTGCAGCACACAGCTAGGCAAAAAATTACTTGACCTACCAGTAATGCCTTATAACCTCTGATAATGATAGAGAGCAGATGAAAATATAACTTTGTTGCTGGGCTAAGTTTATTTGTAATTACTTTGTCTCAATAGAGAGGCCTGCATCTAATGCAGTCAGTAAATGAGATTTTTAAAGGAAAATATAAATTAAAAAATAAAAAAAGTTTTCATTTTAAGGTTTCTACAAAGTGAGTAATATGAACATATTTTGATATACAATATAAGAATTCAATGCAATACCACCCCAATTAAAAAAAAATTCCTAAGAGTTTTTTTAAACAAAATTAAGAAGGATATGGAAAATCTCTATCCAAATGATTCTTTTTTTGACAATTCCTCTGATAAACTAAAGGCTTTTTTCAGGATATAAGCATAGTCAAAGACTTCAAATTCGTGTTAACAAATTGCTGTCCAAGTTTCAACAAGTACAACTGTCCAAATTACTACATTTACTACCAACAATGGTAGCAGACATTCTTACGGCAATCACATTTTTCAGTCCATTGATCTATTCCTACAGAAAAGGAAAGAATGCCCATACTGACACACACAGTGGATCAAGAAGAGTACAAAGACAGCTCTCTTACATTCCTTGAGATTCATAGTTCTTCTAAACGGAGAAGAGTGAAGCTATGAATTGAGCTAAAAAGTCTGAATTTCCCTACTTCAACACTTCAAACTTGATTTCTGTGGCAGTTAAAATAGTCTGTCCTTTATATTTCTCTCTTTCTGCAGTTGATGGATGTTCATCAAACTTTTGTGCATAAAAATGCAGCGATGCTTAGAAGCTGGGACAGAAAGTTTATACCTTGGCTTTAAGCATGCAAATAATCAGAATATATGATGAAAATCATAAATTTTAACTTCAAAACCAGCAGAAACTCTGACCATAAGAATAACAGTAATAAAATATATTCTTTAATCTTTGTATAAAACAATATTAGAATAGGGATGCCCTTCAGTTAATAATATTGTGACTGTAGGTGCTCTCATGGACAGAATGGGAGCTTCAGACAAATTTATTAGAGAAACCCTCCAAATGAGTCACAAGGTGAAGAAAAACATCCCTTGCTTTCCAAACTGCTTCTCAGAGAGGTGTCTAAGTGTGGCTGGATCCAATCTCAGCTCCAGACTTAGTGGTTTATGTTTAAAAGTTTATTTTGTGCAATTGAACCTTTAAACAACTTTGTCCCAGAGGATTAAGGATGAAAAATCAAATATAATATATAAATACAATTAGTTATTTATTTAAATTCATTATCATAGTGACAATATTTAGATGGAAGACCTTTTTAAGAATTATTTACTAAACAGCATGGATAGTTGTAACTGCTAGCAATTATATTAAAGCTAGCAAAACAATTAATAAATAGTGATTGATATTACTCACCTAGGTGAACAACTGTGGATAAAACTCTTTTGCTTGGCCTTGAGAAGTAACCTTGAGGACTGTCCCCACTCAAGGGAATTATTTTCACGCTCATTTGAGAGATATGCTGGAAGTCCTCATCACGAAACTGGTGTTTTTAGTATAGTGATTGAAGGGCAGGCATATACATTTCAGGATTATGTGTTTTGAGGCTTATACAGTAAAATATGCTCTGCTGCTGAAAAAATTATCAGCTATGGCTATTTCTGCTCAACATCTCCAACTCTCACTTCATATCAGGGACTGCACATCCCTTCTGGTTCCAGCCTCAGCCTGGGAGATCTGCCTTGCACATCCTGTAGGTGGGTCTGATACTTTGGTCAAACTGGTTGTACCATTCTTCAACACTAAAACAGGCAATCATTTTTTGCCATGTTATCACTGGTCAGCAGACCCTCCTTGCTCAAGCCATCATTGGTAACTTGGAAACAAGATACAGTTTGGACTGCTTAGGCAGAGTGTCCTGCTAAGATGCAACAAGATACTAGTCCATTTGTACAGTTATAAATCACAGAAATCATGGAATCACAGAGTTTGAGTTGCCTTGAATTGGATGGGACTTAAAGATCCTCTAGTTCCAACCTGTCTACTATGGGGAGGAATGAATAATTTAATTCAGTTTTCTATCAGAGTAACTGCCATATGAATACAACTAAAATGGTATCCCTAACATAGTATTTAGTCACAAAATTGTTAGAAAAGTTAGAGGTAGGAAAAACCTATTACAGTATTTAAAAATTTTATTGCTACAGCAGGATTTTTTTCCTGCTGGAATTGTATTTTTAGTAAAGTGAAGGATTAAAAGTCTTCCTTATCTCATACATATCAGCAAGCACTATCTGGAAATAGCATTTGTTATTCAGATTAAATATTTTTTTCCTTCAATTTATCTTCTAATAGTTCTTTATACTTGTGTATGTTAATCATTTATTCTCTGTTCTGGGTGTCAGATTATAATTATGTTTCTCTTTTACCTTTGCTTAAAACCCTAACACATTTAGACTGAGTTTCTTAGAGGAGCTTTTGAAAGATAGAGGTGCATATCCACCGATCTTCAGAAGATTAATGGGATTTGGGCAAAAAGCATCCAGTCTTCATTCTCTACTTTTGAGGTAAAGTACTTTCAGCACATTTAATTCATATTAAAATTTCTCACTGGACTAATTATCTTTCAGCATCATGCAATATGCAATTACAGTGACATTTCATGTTCATATGAATCATAATCTTCTTATCTATTATCTCCCTATGACTATGTGCTTTTGCCTATACTTTTCATCGTTGGAAAGGATGATTTTAACTATTATATGTGCATTTTAATACTGTGTCAGTATATCCATTAAGAGATAGTTATAATTATTCCCACACAGAAATAATTGCATTGATGCATTTTTAAATATTTTCTCAGAAGAAAAATCACATCTCCTTTACCAGATGAACCTTAATATGAACATACTCATTTGTTTTACTTCTCCAGAGTAAATTTCTCAAACAACATTGATTTTTCCCTTTATTGCAGTGTAGTATTGGTTGCATACTACTAATTAAGCCTTTGCTTCTACATATTCACATACTTATTAAAAAACTTCTGATTTAATGTCAGTCCTTCTGCCATCATTTCTGAAAGTCAGATCAGGCTTCACAGGAAGTTACAGAGCCATGGCCAATGTTGGGTGGAATAACAAGAAGAGCTTTTTTAAGTTTGTTAATGTCGAGAAGGGGTCTAGAGAAAACATTGGACCAATACTTGTTGAAGATGGTCATATAACAAATATGCATGGAGAAAATGTAGAGACCTTCAATGCGGGTTTGGTTTGTTTTGTTTGTTTTTTTTTTTTTTCCAGTCTTTATAATACCAGGAGAACTTGAGCCACCTGGTCCTGGATTAAGTTAATGGGAATGGTTCAAACCTGTGTCAGAAGAGGTTTAGACTGGAACCATTTTTCTACCCATAGAGTGGATAAACCCTGAAACAGACTTCCTAGAGAGATGGTCAATGTTCAAACCTGTCAATGTTTAAGAATTATTTGGACAATGTCCTTAACAGCATGTTTAAACTGTTGGTCAGCCCTGAATTGGTCAGGCCGTTGGACTAGATGATTATTATAGTTCTTTTCCAACTGAAATATTCTAGTCTATACCATAAGTAAACTGTTTATGACTTAGTTCCATCATGTGATTCCCCACATTTACACAGGACTTTATGGATAATATTTCATAAGAAAAAATCACTGTAAAATTATCATATTCTCACTATGGTTATTAAAGTTGTATTCCTTAAGCCACTGTTATCACTTTTTAGAGACCATTCATCATTCACAAGCACTATACAAAACAGATGTATTATTTAAAATACGTACTCCAAAACCATCTTCTAATAATTCCCATAGTATTTTGTCAGTTCTCAATGCCTGCTCTATACCAGCTACTTAAACAACTCTTGGAACTACTTGTCTGGGATGCAATCTCCTCGTTTCTCAAACAAGCATATTCTGCAGTTTGAGAGTCATTGATCTCATTATTTTGAAGTTTAATATCCTTGAAGATGTCTCAGCATATATCATGAGCAATTCCTTGCAAAGTTCTCTCCCTGAAAATGGTCTATATAACCCTGGAAGCTAGCTGACCCTGTATTACAAATGCTGTGTGCAGTCCCTGTTTCCTGGCTGGTTCATTTTCTTTTATCACTAGTCTCTCTAGCCTTCTGATATCCTCTGTCATCTGTGAACATTTTTAAAGCTTTTTGCAGTGTTTTACTTGAGGAGAGAAAAGGATGATACTACACAGGTACTTGAAAAAAAAATTCTGGAAAAGGATCTACAGTAGGCAAGGATTTAATGTGTAGACAGAGCAGGAGCAGATGATCTATTAGCTCTTCTGTCAAGTCATAACGTTTTTAGGCTTTTATCTGTCAACAAAAGTCCAGCTGTATCTGTATGCTCAGTTAATGGGAAATGTCACAGTCAGTGAGAACCAAGAAAATCTCTTCTATGACTTTACAGATTTTTATGAAGACAGGAAACATAAATAGGTTGTTTTGGTTTTTGTTTCACATGGCAATCATCAGTTAGCAATGACAACATCCTATTTCATGAATTTCAAGTCTTAACCTCCATAAAACATTATTCATCAAGATAAGCTAAGAAGCATTACAGCTTTCCAGACAAAGAAGCAAACAAAATAAACTTTCATAGATAATTTCTCTACAGGTTATGAGCAGATATCTTTTGTTCTGAACCCTAACACCAAAATTATTTTGCGTCCTCTGCCTTGTAGTACTTGTATTCACAGCATAAGGAAGAAGTAGAATTGAGAAGTGTGGCTTTCCATTGGTAAGCTGACTTTCTTTCTTATAATGGAAGTATCTTCCCAAATAACCTGAGATGTTTTTCAGTTCCTGGAATAAGGCCAGTGGTATAAACATGAATAATAATGGGAATATTTCTAAAGAAGTCATTGCAATCCTATAGTTTACAATTCTGGGCTTTTCACAGAAGTTCCAAACACTCTGTATGAATCATCAACCCAAACTTGCTTTCAAATAAAAACATGCACTTCAGGCTTGGGAAAAAGTTTCTGTCTACTACTATTAGGACCCTTGCAGAAGACTTAAGGAGGTAGAGATGTGCAGCAAGCCACAATAGTTATATTAGATTTTGTATTCAGAGCTTGAGAAACCCACATGTTATCATGAGTCACCACAGTATAACCCTATATATATCAGAGCACAAGAGATTGTGCTGAAACACTCACTGTTATAAAATATGGGTTGTAGATATGTGTAGCTAAGATTGCTGTAGTGGACATTAAGAGATAATGTTCTTTTCTGTCAAAAGAAACTGTGTGGTTTTGTTTGTTACACCATTGCATAGGGAAAATGACAATTCCCATGGATGGGCTCTGTGCATCATGCTCTGGCTGTCTACCTGAGGTCCATCTGGTGCTACATGAAAACATCGAAAGGGATAGCAGATATACCCATTATTTCTATTACTTTCTTTTCTATATCTTGTTAAAAAAACCAATTCTATTATAGTATTTGCTGCCATGCTTTTTCTTTTGGGATCTGAAAACAATCCTGTGTTTTGTCCTTCTGATACAAGACATGCTGGAAGATGTCAGGTAGAAAATTACTGGATAAATGATGCAACAGTTGATGTTCATGAAATCTTTCACTATTCTTGCTGTGCACACACTAACTGCCTCCTTCTTTATTTTACTATGGCCATCAAAATTTTATCATGAGGGAAAAGATGCTTTTATTTTCCAAAACTTGTGGAAGAACAATGGCAAAAAATAAGCTGAAATTGCCAGTTCAAATTTAGTGCCTAAGATTTTATTTAACTTGCTAAATAAATGCAGACAAATCTTGTCCGTCTAGTCTAAAGTTCCTGTATAAGTTGCAGTAAGTATTATTGTAGAATAATAGAATAATGATTAGCATCCGGTTTATGTTATAACACCTAGAAATGTTCAGTACTTCTGTTTAGGCAAAGCTTAATACTCCATCAGACAAATTATAGTATCCTCTGCATAGTGCAGGTACAGGGACTTGACTATTTTAGAATGGACTGTGATAATCTAATTAGCATATCATTAGGTGAGGTGCAGTTTGCCCAGCCCACTTTCCATTCCTTTAAATAAATTACTAGTAGTATGGTCTCTCCTAAAACCAACTACTCCAGTGCTACTTGTTGAAGAAAGTAATAAATTATGGGACTTTTAAGTGTTGCTAATTAAGCATTTATTTTTCCTTTCTCTTCTCACTTTTCCCAATGAAAAGCTCACTTTAGAATAATTTTGTGAGTTTTTAAATTAAATTTAAATTTTGTTCTAATGTCCATAGGTCCTAGTTTTTTGACCTTTATTAAATAGCTCACTCTCACTTCACTAGTCAAAGGTGACGAAGAAGAAGCTAATGAGCTACACTGTCATTCCGCCAGATGGAAAAGTAAGAAACAAACTAGATGAAAAGCTGCTCAAGCATTAAACATTCTAAAGCTTTTATTGTCATTCATTTAGCTCATAGCAAACAATTTGATGTAGTTTGACATGACCTGCAAAGTTGTTCTTTGCTAATTCTGAACACATTATCATTAATACATTATAGAACACAGATTACTTGCAAAGTCAAGTGGCTTCCAAAAACACATTTCTTACACTGAAGTAACAATTATCTTACTTATGATTTATTGTTGTTCATTGTTTACTTATGTAGCGTTTTCTCATACTTACAGACCAATACATAATGTTAGAACATGTGACATTGAGACATACTTTATTCTTCTCTTCAGCTGCAGATACCAGAAAGCAGAGTAATTTTTTTCAAAATTCTAAATTGGCAATTCAGTTTTGGCTTTCCTTTTTATTTTTTAGCATATGTTTGGGTTTTTGTGTTTTGTTGGTTTGTTCGCTCCACAAATTTATATAAAACAGTCAGATTCTCAGAAATTTTTTAGACAATATCACTTCTGAAAGTTCATAGATTCACAGACTCACAGAAAGTTTGGGTTGGAAGACACATTCAAAGGTCAGCTAGTCTAACTTTCCCACAAAGAACAGGGACACACTTCATTTCAATCAGGTTGCACAGAGCTACATTCACCTTGATTTTGAATGTTTCTGGGGATGAAGGCATCCTTGTCTCTGGGCAACCTGTGCCAGTGTTTCACTATCCTCTGTAAGAAAATTCTTCCTTATACCTAGTCTAAACCAAGACTCTCCTCTATTTTAAAACCATTACCTGCACTAAAACATCTGTTCTCATCTTTCTTATAGACTCCCTTCAAATACTGAAAGGTCTCAACTTGTAACAGTGAAAACCCAAAGTAACTAATGGGATAGATTTTTTTAGTGTTTTGTTAAAAATATTTTTCTTTTTTTTCTTTACTTTCTGCTTCTTTTTGTTTTGTTGGGTTTTTTTTGTTTGTTTGTTTTTTTGGGTTTTTTTCCTAGTAAATAAAACAAAGTTTTAAAACAGAAAAGTACTTGGAGGTTGATATAAACTGGAGGTTGTTAAATTCCTGCAGTGTAAAAAGTTTTGTTCTTGTCATATAACATGGTGACTGTGGTAATTATACACAACTAGTTATTGAGGTAGTCCCTGTTGAAGGAACCACAATGGTCCATAACTATGGAGCTGGAAAGTGGAAAATAATTTCTACTGATCATTCAGGGTATTCAACAAGTTTAAGAAAGTCACTTTTCATTAAAATGAAATTTATGACATTTATTGAAACCACCTAAGAAATAATAAAAACTTTCAGCAATGATAATATCTTATTGTCAGAAATTATTTGTATGGGAGGCAACCTAAAGTAGGCAATTCAAAGAGTGTGACACCAATCAAACAATATGTTTGATTATACTGATTATGGATTAAGAACAGAACTCTGGATATTTTCCTTTCCTGTTTCAAATAGACCTATTTTTTTCTCCCACATTTTTAACTTTTTCAAAGAACATTGATGCTCAAACGAGTGGGCAAGAACAGTACTTTGAGATATATGGTACGATGTCCCTACAAAATCTTAAGTTTTAGCCACTGAACTCACTTGAGGAAGTAATATATAATCATAGAATACTTTGGGTTGGAAGGGCCCTTAACAATCATTTTAGTTCCAACCCCTGGGCTGTGCCCAGGTACCCCTCCCACTAGACCAGGTTGCTTCAAGCCTCATCCAGCCTGGCCTTGAACACTTGCAGGAATGGGCCACACACATCCCATGTCTCATTACCCTCACCATAAAGAATTTCTTCCTGATGTCTAATCTATAGGTATCTTTCAGTTTGAAGCCCTTCCTCTTTATCCTATTACTGCATGCTCTAGTAAAAAAAAGTTTTTCCACCTTTCATGTTGTCTCCCTTCAGGTACTGTAAGGTCACAATTATGAACCTTAAAAGACAAGGGTTATAATGGTAAGATGATTAAAATCTATATCTAAAATTTGCTCATGGATATTGTACTATCCTGGAAACCAATGTAAACATTCAAATGCAATCTATTATTAATTCAAATGTGCATGAAGTTTAAACTGGAATCTTAAACCTCATAATATCAGAAATATCTGAAATCTACTTCAGGTATTCAGTTTTTGTACAGTCCAAAGACCTTACAGAAATAGGAATAGAGACAAAATAATCTGGTTCTCAAATGTTTTCCTCTAGGATATATATTTCCCTTCTCATAATATTTTGGACCTGTCAGAAAATAAAAAAATAATTTACTTTAAAACTTATTGAATGTAATTAGTATTTATTTTAATGACAGCTGTCCAGATTTATATTTAGAACAACTATTTTTTCACTGTGCTTTGATGTTTGTTTTCAGAAATGCTGAGCAATAAAAATATAATTCCTGAAGATGTGACCATATAGTAATCAAAACGAGTGATGTCAGACATCTATAAAGCTAGCAAGACAAGTAAATAACACTTCAGTGTCTAAAGACTCATATGCCGTTGCCATAATTTATTTTTGTTTTCTACTCACCCCTGACACATCATCCCCAGGTAACGTGGACAATGAAAAGAAAGTCTGAAAACATTGCACAATTGAAAGCAATTGATCATATAGCTCTCATTTAAAGCACATAAAAATTTATGCAAATGTGTGTCAGATAGGTACTGGCAAATTCCCAGTGTCATTCTCATCAATGCTTCTGACTCATTCCATTACCCAAGAAGGATGGCCTAAATCCAAGCCTAATCTCTGGTTTGAAAATCTGCATATATTCTTGAGAGAGGAACAGATTTCGTTCCTAGCCTGTCACTCCCTATTGCAATCCCAATGTAATATAGGATGGTAGTGCAGAATAGTTTGTGAGCTAACCACAAAGGAAATTATGTCATCTAAGTCTCTTCTGAACATCTGAAAAAAAATTGCTCCTACAATATCACATAATTAATTTGTCATCCTACGATCAATCATTAAATAGTATATTATGACTAAACCTTAGAAGTCTCTAAGAAAGTTGTGGAAGAATGCTTAATTCCCTCATAAAATGTGGACTGAGCTACAGAATGGGGTGAAGGCACAGGGGAAAGAGAATGTTAATAGTGGGAATTGCAAAGTGAACAGTGTGATTTATCTCAGCTAAAACAGCAGAGATTTTGAGGAGATAAGACTGACTGCTGTCCTATCTGCCATCCCCCATTAGCCATTTTAGTGTAGTGAGTGAACCAACTCTCCAGGTATTCCTCTAAGACACAGCAAACCCTGAAAATGCTCATTACAGCACTCTATCTGGAAATAGGCACAACAAAAAAGGCTTATCAGTTTAAATATTGTAATGGTTCAGTTAGAAACAACTGAACAGTTAGAGTTTCACTAGTGAAAAAGACCATGATTAAATTAATGTTTTTGTGTCTGCACTTCAAACATAGATACCTATTTGTCTCCTGTAAACATTGATATTGAAAGCACCTGTTACCTCAGAATTATAGTCAATAACTTAATATTTCAATGTTCCTCAATGTTTAATGTAATATCCTACTCTTACAATCAGAAACAATTATTAACCTGAGATATTTTTCTGCAACAAGTAATGTACATGACAGATTGATGTCTAACAAATTTTGATCACACAGCCACTGATTTTCATTAGTGTTGGTGTCCTGTTGCTTAGATGTTATCCATTTTGATACATTTATACATTTCAAAGAAAATACACCCTCACTTTTGTTATTGAAAGAAAGTGGAAGACAGATAAAAGACATTACAGCTGTCGAATCTCAGGAGTTTGGCAGAAATTGCACAGCATCTTCTGAATACTAAGATGCCAGTACAAATAACACTTCAAGGTAATTCTGTTTGGAGGTCTAGGAGTGTCAGGTACTGAATATTGTAATTACTCTAGCTAATGTAGATGATTAAATGAAAGTTTCTCTGGAGTAGACTTCAAAAAATCTATTATGGTTTTGGCATCAGCTTTGGTATTGGTTTTCTTCTTTGGAGATGAAGATTATGGAGGGATATCATATATATATTTTATATTCATTCAGGTTTAACTCAATACTTTTCCCAAGGGATACTAAGACACTTGTGGGAGGTTTTTGTCAAGTTTTTAGAAGTGTATATCACTTACACAACACTTATGATCACGATAGGAACAATAGATATGCAGTTTAGAAATCTGCAGATTAGTGACATAAAATAACATTCACTTCCAGCTGCGTAATTGTGGAAGCCCAGAAGATAAAGGGCTAATGTGTGTGTCTCAAACACCAATAGCTATGGAGTCAAGCAAGGACTGCATAAGAACATGCTATCGAAACAGGCAGGAAAGAACAGGATATGGCTGGAGAAGGGGGCCATATGGATGTGGGGCAGCACTTTCAGTGTCAAATGGCCTGTCCTGGCTCCTGGAGAATAAGCACAACAAAGTACATTGCAAGATCAGGAAAGAGTCGAGTAGCAGGCAAGACCAGTAATGGAGGAAACAAGAGCACCAAAGAACCCCAAAGCCCTTCTATCAGTTTCCAGAAAGGTCTAGAGGAACGGACAGCGCATGCTAACTCTTGCATAGCAAATGAGAACCTAAACCCTGGGACAGGGATATCTTATCCATAAAAAGGCATCCCCACAAAGCCTGGGTGGTGACCCCCAGGACCCTGGACATCCTGTTGGCCAGATCAACACCGGACCCAGGACTGATGATCTCCTTTCCTTTTTCTCTCTCACTCCTTCCTTTTAATATTTGTCTCCCCAAGCCCCTACCCAAATCAATGGAAATCTTCAATGAAGGAATTGAATTTTAATGCATTGAAGACTACACTTGAAATTTATGTAACTTCTGAAGAAGCTATTTCATCATCAGAAAACATTGTAACATTTCTGGAATTTGAAGATCATAAAGCTTCAACTTTAAAATAAAAAATAGTAGTAAAATAATAAAATAGTAGTAATATAATGGATTTTTTTTTTCCTGGCTCAGAAAGCTCAGGGTAGGTACTATTTATTTTGAATTGGAGTCAGATACTGTATTATGGGTGCCTAACTGGTGTATTGCAATTCCTAGGCAGCAGAGTCTGTCCTACTTGGTAAAATTGTAGTTCTCATAGCAAGCAGTAATGATGCTTTACACTCAGTAAGGAAAATTAGGTACCTCCAGGGAGCAATTCAAAAAACCTAGGCAAGTTATCAGTCTTTCTCTATTGGCAGCATAGAAAAATGCATTATTCTACAATGATTCAGTAATTCTGCACTCAGAATGAAGCCTCCCCAAAAGCAAAGCACTGTATTGGGAAAAAAGTGTCTGTAGTCTTTGAGGTTTATTCTGCAATATATAAAACTCAAAAGATAAAATAAGGTGAAGACAGGATTTATTCTCCAGAACATATTTTCCCCAAGTGTAGTTCTTAATACTCTCAAATAGTCTTGAAGAAATAAAGATTTAATTAATGATCCATAGCTGATTAATCCCTCAATTAAAACTGTTCCATATTGTACTCACGTAGAATGCCTCTCTGAATCTTAGGTGACACAAAGTGATTTGAAAAGATGGTGGTTGAGCCATTTCTTTACAGATGCACTCCACAAAGTCAACACAGGGACTTGTACTTCTAAAATAAGCCTATAGCATAAAGAGTACATGTCATTAAACCAGGTTTAATAAACAAGATTTCATATTCAAATGTTAGAGTCCTAGTGAGGGATATTGTTAGGAGAAGTGATAAGCAGCTCTTCTGCCCACACAGATTGAGTAGAAAAGAAAGAGTGTCAGTGGGATAAACTACTAACCTCTCCTGGCTGTTCTCAAGCTTATCAAAGGAGGACCACCAGACCATCAAAGTCCCATCCCCACAAGTGCAGGGGAACACACAGGCAGAATGAAAGGCAAAGAAACCCTAACTGCAAACTCCTGAGAAGGAACATCTGGTCCAGACTCCTCACAGGACTTTTCTAAGACCAGCAGATCCATTGCTCAGGTGTAAAACCCTCCAAAATAATGAGAGCGACCCTCTGCAACATGTTTTTGGACTAGGACATGGTTATTGCCCTTAGATGTTAGACTAAAGGCAATAAGCATCTCCTGGTCCAAAACCTTCTCCTGCAATATAGGTTGCAGGAGAACAGAATGTTGGTATTACATGAGTTGTTCTGGGATGTATGTGGGAGGAAACAAAGGTGACATAATGGAGTGATCTACATGGTTTGTGGAAGGAACTATGGTGGGCAAATTAAGAGACAAGGAAATAAAAAGGTCCAGTCACATGTATGTAGGGTCTTTTCTGTACAATCTAGAGACATCTGCACCAGATCACTGCAGTCTGCCCTGTCTTCTCATTAGGATCTACTTTCAGTTATTTTTCCAGTAATAGGCTCTTAAGCCCATGTGTGTATGTGTTTATGAGGGATCTGGGTGCCAGCCAGTGGAGCCAAAGCATTGGTCCAGATGATCTGTGTGTCCATGGTGGCAGCAACTGGAGAGACCTGAGTGAGTGAAACCTAGTGACAGGCACCAGGGTGGTTCCAGGGGTCAAGGCCACTTGTCCCTGTGATGCAATACCTGGAGTGAATGAGTGAGGTGAAGAGCAAGCCAGGTAAGCTGGTGAGTAGGTGAAGTGTCCTGGTTTCAAGAATTCTCTAAAGGTAAGATCACAAAGTTGGAGATTGCTGTTGGGGATCAGAGGAGTCCCAGCCACTGATGGCTGTGGGTGCATGTGGTTTTGTGTGTTTGCAGATGTGGCAGGGTAAGACAGTCTTTATCAGCAAAGAGATTGGAGTTTGTATGTCCCCCATATGCCATCCAGTGGGGAGACTGGGTTGCAGGTGCAGCTACTGGGCATACCAGAAACCTAAGCCTAGCTGCTGGAGGGCTCTATAAAGTACATATAAACAAACATGCACGAACATATATATGGACTATTTTTTCATACATCTGTTCCAGCTGAGCAGGGTGGAGGTGCATTATTGACACTCCATACTGGCCCCTTCTCCTGCTCAGCCAGAGGGGCTGGCACCGCCTGTGTTCATGAGTGCTCTGTATGTGCACCTGTGCACTCTGTGTGGCCAGCCAGGTATACATGTGTGTATGCTGCATACAGAGCAAGCTGTCTACTACTAATACACATTCAGCCTTGGTGCTGGAGAGACCAGGTCTTCAATCAGACTAGGAAGGAAAAAAAGACTAACCCAGATGGCCCAGCAGATGTAGGAGGAGCAATCTCCTACATTCCCAAATGTTTCCAGATCAGGTAGTCACATCAGATCTTACTCAAGGTCAGAACTGCTTCTTCATAGTTTACTTCTGCAGTGGTACCAAACTGCAAGATCCAAATTAGAGAATCCCTACCTGCAAATTACCATGACAGTTTCTGTAAGCAATGTAAACTGGACTCTTAGCTGTTAGGCAGGCAATGCAGACTAAGCAGTCTCTTGCTTCATGCTGTTTCTCTGAATTTCATGAACTCTCTGGGGAGGAATGCAGAAGGTCTCTTTCTGCTCCCTTAGTACAGCTTCAGAGATCCCCATGAATTTAGATTCAGAATTTTGCCACCACTGCTCCACGTGCCCTTTCCCTTCCCTCCTTGTGCAGACCATATGTGTATGACTGTCCATAACAAATATGGGGGAAAGAAATGCTGAATTTGACATGCTGAGAAGGAAGAAAAAGTGTTAAATTTACTGCAGAACAGCATTACAGTGTTCGTGCCAGCTGCACAGCAATGCAATAATATGGCTGATGAGAGTGGAATTCAGAAAAGAAAATAGATGCAAAAGTAGTCAGAGATCTCATTTAGCTAAATAAGTGTGCTAAAGAATTCTCTTTTACATGCAGCAGTAGGAACACTAAAATCTTTCATGTGAGGCAGAAAGAGGGGACACAAGTCCAAGCAGCTGAATTTGGGATAGTACCCAGTCACTAGGAGTTTCCTGTTCAGACACTGGCTGTGAACAGGATGAGGGAAATCCCAGGAAGATGAAATTGGATCATAGGCTGTAGGTAGGGTACAAACAGCCCCAAAGCCCAGCTGGATAAGGATAGTCAGGACTGGTGATGCCCTCAGAACCCTGGCACTGGAGTAATATCATGACTGCTATGATAAGTAACACATTATTACCTAATTCATTAGTTATATAATTTATATGGATACAGAAATGAATGAAAATGATTTTTTTGTCAAGATAGATCTGCATTTCTTCCCTATTAATTCTATTGTAATGAATAATGCAGCAGGAAAGATTCTAATTATAGAATGCCTTTAATTTGGATAGATTTCATACATTTTTTCCATCTTATTAACCCCAGCACTCTTTTCTTGATGTGGAAGGATAATTTACACTCATTCTTTTGTTTAATTGTGCCACTTACACAACAGGTGCTCTCTGTAGTAGTTCATACCATGTGCAGATCAATGCTGTGCCACTGTTGAACACTTCTATATTTAAATTCTTAATAATACATACTCCCTTGTTACATTAAAATGTAGGAAGTAAGAAGTCTGCCTGAAAATTTGATAGCATTTGGTCATGCAATATTCCCCCTTTTCCAGCTCATGAATAATCTTTAATTAGATATTATTACCGGATGGACAAAATTTTAGGATTATGCCTGAGATAATGAGCATGAAACTACTTTATGTGCCTAGTCCAGAAGGACAATAGTTCCTCAAACCCTTGTGGCTTATTTTCTCAGGGTTGAAGTCAAGACAAGTCATCTGGAAATAAATTTTTTCTTAGAGCAACAGAACTGTTGCAAATGCAGCATCCGTTGCCCAGAGTTACTGCAGCCTTTGACCCTAATCTGCCTTTTATCCAACTTTTTGATACATCCTGCTGAAAATAGTCATATTGCTACTCTGTGTCACCAATTTGTGGTGTGAAGTTATTACTTGACTTTGGCAGTGTTTGTCTATTTTTTGTCAACTGTGCTAACAATAGTATGGGAGAATGTACCAGCTAAGCTGGGGCACAGTGATCCTGACCCAAACATTCCTGTGCATCAAGGAGCCAGTGATCCCCAGAACAGCTGACCTGAATAAGTGCAGGTCTGTGCTGTGTTGTACACATTTGTGGTCTGCCAGAAGAACTTCACTGATTAATTGTAAAGGAAAATCCATATGCAGCTCCCTCTTGACCCCTGACCTTTCTGCCACCTCTTGTATCTTCTTATCTTGAGGATAAGCAGCATGATTACATAGAATGCTCCTCTGCTTGACAACAGAAATGATGAATAGAGCTGTTTTTGCTAATGAGGAAATATGATAGAACCTCTAAAAATAACAGTGCTGGCAAACAGCACAGAAAGGATCTGTGCAGAATGCCATGCTCTGACCACTGGGCTACTATTCAATCCTATAAAATTTGGGGTTCTCACCATTTGAAGGAATGTAAGATTATCTGTGTCATCCCTTTTTTCCTTCTCCTGTAATTTCCAGTAAATGGCATTTTAATAAATATCTGACAGAGCCTGATTGCTTTTCTTACTGGTATGCATAGCAAGCACTTGCATCAATGCATTGCATTAAGCATTTGCTGAATGTGCAAGTCCAGTACCAGTGCCAGAGGCTGGTTCCCTGTCAGCCTCTTTCTGCAATCTGTCAAAGTCACACTGAATGGCAACATGACCCTCTGGCATTCCAGCCACGCCTCACAGTTTGGTGTGCATTCTGTCCCATCACCCAGATCATTAATGTTGATGTTAAACAGGGCTGGACCCAGTATTGCCTCCTACACTTCTCGTCATTAGCTTCCAACAAAATGTACCAATTAACTAAACCATGTAGCCAATTTTCAACCCACCTTAGCATCTCTACATCATCAACTCCTCTATGGGAATCATGTCAAAAGCCTCACTGATTTCCAGGTAGGCAATATCCTCTGTTCTTTCTTCATCTACCAAGCCAGTAATTTTTTTCATAGAAAGCAGAAAAAGTTGTCAAGCATGACTCCTCTGTGGTGAATTCATGTTTTTTTACTCCTCATCACTTTCTCATCTTTCATGTTCTATTATATATGTATTCTGCCTTACTACCTATTTACATGTGTCTAGTAGTTATTTATTAGGCCAAAGTACATAAATTTTAAACTTTAACAGGATAGCACTGATTTTATTCTTACTTATTTTGATGATTGAGGGTACATAATAGTGCTGTTGGAAACACTGGTCCAGGACTTCCTACATTATACCATAGCCCTGCAGTAGACAGAGGGAAATGAACAGTAAGAAATAGCACTTTATCAAACATTCCAGCTCTGAAACATGGTTAAGGCCTTTCTCCAAACATTCCTACACATGGTCACATGAAGGTTATCCTCATATAATCTTTGAGTTATTGTGTTTACAACCAAAACTGAGCAGCACTTTTTTCTTTTTTGCCCTTTTTAATCTAGGAAAATAACCCTGGGTTTTGACTAAGCCTATTAATAACCTTAAAAAAGAGTGAAACATAAAAGATTTTACTCAAAATATACAAATAGTAATATTTGCTTTATCAAAAATTTTTAGGTGAAACTAATATTTATTAGGTTAGATTCTTTAAAGTACTATCAAAGGGAAGACTATAATTCTGGTGTGTCCTATGGGAAAAATATTCTGTCATCTTTAATTCAACACTAATTTATTAATGTTCAAAGAAATTGTCACCAAGAGGTTTTAACAAAGTCAGGATGATAATGAAAAATTAAAATAAAAGTCATATGGAGGGAAGTCTGGTAAAGCTATTTTCTCTCCTTGAGCAGCCCATTGATTTAAAAATCAGAATGTCATAAGAACAGTCTAAGATTTTAATAGCCACAGCCACATGGTCAAGTTAATTATTAGTGGCTGCAACAACTGACAGCATACAGCAACTCTAATAGGGAAATTACTTCCAGGGAAGAGTAAAAAAGGGGTAGAGAGAGAGGAAAAGGAGAAAAACTGGGCAAAAGCAAGGGCAAGGGAAGATGAAAGCTCACCAGTGGCTGGCTTGGAAGAACACTGGCAGGGTCCCAGATGAGCATCCTTTAAAGGAGGTTCTCTTCAGTGAAAGAAATGATGAGGAGGAACAAGACAGCTGTGATGATGATTTCTTTGCCTTGCCTTTAACCCCTAGGACTATATGATTTTGCCATGCTATAATTTGTTCCCATTTGTGATGATGTTAGCATAGACATATACCAATCATGTGCAATCATTGAATACTGATTATCTGTTAAAGCTTCTGTGCACAAGTATTTTTAAATGATGACAGTCAAGTATTTAAGAGACCATTGTCTATTTTACCTTATGCTTTTTTGTTTTTTTCTATATTGGAGAAAACTGGAAAAAAACCCTTTAAATACCTAAAATCTGTCAAGCAATAGGAAAGAATAGGCATGTAAAGAGGAGTTATTGCCATACCAGCCATAGCCACTTCCCACAATAACCCACCATACCAACGCAGGTGCAGCTGCAAGCCCATGAGACCAACAGTATGGAAACAGAAGGAAAATAAGACCAGAGAGGCTCAGTAAAGCACTGCTACAGCAGCACAGCTGAAAGGTTTCAGAGCTGTAAAGAGCATGCTTTTAACATTACTATGACCAGTGTACCAGGGCACCTCAGGCACTGCAGTACACATTATTATATTTTATAATTATGTATATGATTTCATTTGGGAGAAAAAATATTAGCTATGTCTGTATTTACTTTGTCTTGTTAGTTTTTCTACTTTTCAGGATAAAAACTCACACTTAACTTTATTACAGCCATATTTTTGCAAGTTCTACATTATATTATGAAAGTACAGAGGAAAACAACTATTCATTTCATTCAGAGACTTAATTATAATTCAACCTCACATTCATGAAATCTATGGAAGTGGTATCATCTCTACTTGTCCAGAATTGAATATTACTTAAGGATAGCATTTATAATACTGACTTTAGTTTTCCTTTTGAATTGGCTGAGGATTAAATCAGTATATTAACATGCTGAAATAAATAATATAAACATGACAACTGTTGCATTATACCAAATATTAATGCCAGAATAACCACGGTAACAAAACACCTTGCTCAAAGGCTTTGAAAAATGAGTTGCAAGGCAATTAATAATGGAAAATTTATTGCTAATTCTGAAGAATACTTTGAAAAGCAATGCTTGCGTAGGCAACTGTTAATTTTAATAAATTGATTGTGAGTTTTCCTTCAAGTGTGTAATGAAAAAATATAAACATTTGCAGTTCAGTTGTTTGAGGACTTAAAAGAATAAACAAAGAAGTGGCTACAATTCTAAAACTACTTTCTTTTCTTTGTTTACCAGATCTATTATTAAGAACTGCTGTTTAGGTTTTCATTGCATCTCTGTTGATGTTCAATATGATGAGAATGAATCTTAATTTCTGTGGCCAATGAAAGGTTTTACTTTAAATACCAAAGCCAGTAAACATTTTAAACTTATCTGATAACTGTCTGTGTACAAATTCAGGTGAGATTTGTTGTTTACTTAGCAGAATTGTGGTACACTGAATCTTCATAGCATATTATTCTGAATATATGTATGGCTCACGAGCTTTCAGTTTGAAACCTGAGTAGTTTTGTTTAAAATTGACATCTAATGCCTGTTGGTTTTGTGTATGTGTGCTCTGTTAAGATATTCCTTTAATCAGGAGCAGCGGAAATACAGACCTTATGAACTTTACAGCTGCTTTTTGCAGCACATGATAGCAAAATATTCTCTGAACTCTACCAAAACAGCTCTCACTACTTTACTCCCACTTGGTGTGAGTTTCCTTGATGACAGAGTGCACTGGGCTGTGTCAAATGTCTGTGGAACACATTTAGTTCTTATGGTTAAGTTCTTATGGTTAAGAACTTACAGGGTACTGCTGTCCCATTATTCGGGATGATGATTGAGGTTTACATGCTCTTTTGTCTTATTTTATTTTGTATTTTGAACTCATATAACATGAGTTACATGTGTTATTTTAAGATACATGGAGGCTGATTAGGTTTCACCAAAAGGTGTGTTTAAAGCAATTTTTTCCTACCTTTTCTTTTATCCTCACCTTCCTATATGGTGAGTTAATCTGGGGAATAAAAAGCTTTGCAAAAGAGGTTCACTCAAAACTGTTATAAAATCCACTCTTGTGCATAATTTTTGTACCAGCATAAGGGATTGGCAGAGCTGAGGGTTGAGTACCTCATAAGCCTTAGTCATCAGGTCTAAGAATATATCATCTCAGATTTTAATGGAGAGAAAAAAATTATTGTAGTCTTCAAAACCATGAATAAAAACATGAAGACAATAAGGAGCAAGACTGATACAGGTCAAAATAGTGATTTTCAGAGAGCTAAGTGCTCTGTTCTTTGTATCATATCAATGTCATAACCTTGACATTGGTTACCCAGGGTTACCCAGCCTGTGGGTATTCCAAGATTGTGACTGTGCATTCACTGTATTCTGTATTACACAAGACTACAGGGGCTTTTGTCCCCTAAATTTCTCTGTTTTATTTCAGATTACAAAAAATGCCATACAATTCACAAACAGCAAATATATTTTAACAGAAATTACCACTTGCAGGTTTAACTATGGTTAATGAAGTGAATATATATTTATTGAGGTAATATAGGTTACTATAAGCAATCAATTTTATACCAACAATCAATATAAAAGCAACATCCAAGTACTGTAATGGGTTACCACAAACTTATCTGTAGTGAAGCAAGCTTATAGACAATACAAGTGTGGGTAATGAGACATATACAATGTCAAGAAAATTTGGCACATTTCAGAAAAGACAAAACCATCTGAAGGAGCAGGATAGCTCATTCCCAGAGGGCAGGACACAACCATCCCAGATACGGGAGAACAAATTGAACTAATCCCAGAAGTATGAGTACAGGGGACCACCAGTAGAGTAACACAATCTCCCTTCAGAGATGACTCACACCAAAGACTTTGGAGTCAACCACGAATTCCCAGCAAGGGTCCAAGATATCATAGAAAGTTTGTGAAGAGAGTTCAACTGTCTATGAAAGAACAACTGAATTTTTCCAAGAGAGAGGATCCATTCTGGGCAAAAAATAAGTATTTTTTGAATCATAGACATATAAGAGTGCATAGGACACCAACACTGCAAGCAGCCAACAGGTTGTTGGCTGTTAAGTTTGCCTGAAGCAGCACATAGATTAAGTTGATTTCTCTTTTCAGACCAACTTTTGCTTTTCCAGACTGTTTTCCTGTTCTAGCAATTAGAACGGCCCATGACAGCTTCCAGTTCTCATTCTTTTAGGATGTTTCCACCTTGTTCCAGACTATTTCTTGGCTTTTTTTCTTCTAAGTTTCCATTACAGTTATATTTGCAGTAATTGATGATGTCTCAGGATGTCTGTGGTCTCCAAGTACCCATCTTCATTTCAAAGATGCCAGCTGCACTTCTCAAGAATACTTCTGGTTCACAGGCCTAGACAGGTAGCTCCCAGTCTGGCAGGTGTTTTCTCTGTGAACATTTGAGCAGACAACTTCTGCTCAGTAGTTTTGCCCTTCTAACCAAGTCACCTTTCTGGCTGTTCACAACAATTGCTAACTCCAAAGACCCTTTTTCCACCACCATTGTCTCTTCAGGCTGTGACTCTTACTGCAGCCCTGGTGGTTTAACTAGTGACAGCAGAACAGGTTTGAACCATCTCATATAGCAATTCTTCAAACTACTGTGTTTCATAATGGTCTTCCAAAGTTAAAGAGGAAACCACAAATAAAAGTGTTCCATTCCCATGTAGCCCTTTTCCTCAACCCACCCAACCTCATTGCCTTCCCACACAGGGAATAAATAAGGCAAGAATGGGAAAGGAGAAAAAAAAGACATCATTGCTTTCCAGTTGGAAAAACTCTGGACTAAAGGAATAGCAGTTGGCAGCTTTTCATTAAAATGCACATGGCAGTAAACCTTAGAATGGTCTTGGCAAGGTGGCTGAGTTGCTCTAGGGCTGAGAAATACAAGTACACATAACTATGTGAGAACAAATAATTTCAATGTCTGTGTAAAAGTATGGAAAAATAACTTTCTTCAAACCTGAAATGCAGAATTAATTCAATCTTGCATGGATATAGCACTCTGATACAGGGCTCTTGGGAAAACCATGTATTATTCTGTGGAATGAGGTTTTTTTTTTCGTTTTCTCTTTTCTTTGCATAAAAGTAGGTCCACAATGCATGTTCTCATGAGAATCAAATATCTCTCATGGCGCTTCCTAATGTGAATATGAATTTTCCATCCATACACCCCAGCTTTCTTCAGTCTGATGCTGAAAATACAGTAAAAACTAAAACTCATGAAAAATGCGTGTACTTATCTATAGGCTTATAACTACATTTACTCTTCTCACCTTTGAAAAATCATATACAACCTTCCCATTCTACAAAGAAGATTCCAAGGGCTTAGTATTCTAGCATATTGTCTTTTTGGTAACTGACTGCTGGACTAAAAGCCTTCTTAAAATGCTTTGAGATTTTAAAAAAATGGATCCTTTGTAACACGGAATCAGAAGTCACTGTTCTTTGTGTTTTAAAGCTCATCAGCAAGGTTTTGATTGATGCCTAGAATCATTATTGGGTTTTTTATGAATTCTGTGGCAAAAAACCAAATTAATTTGGTGGCTTTTTTTTTTTTTTTTTGCAGATGCACTCACTAGTCTCTATAAGTCTTCAATATTTGTTATGTTTGTAGCTAGTTTTAGCAAGATAGGTGAAATTTTAACATTTGTGCTGTAAATTCACAGCATTTATCCTATTTTAATGTTTTATAGCACCAACATGGAGTTAAATTCTGCTTTTCTGAGCAAGACTTACTTTCAGGACCATCATGAATATCATCCTAAAAGTAGTGAATAGATACATGAAAGATTAGAAGGATAAAGTCCTCCCATTTTGCCATTGCTTTAAAAAAGAAAAAAAAAAAAGGTGGGGAAAAACCCCATTTATTTTTCTTGTACTGTATACTTAAGCAACTCAGTATTCAGCTCTATGTCAGTGCAGTAATTTCTCTCAAACTTTTATGTTCTTATTCAGTTTATTGTCACTTTAGGAGTAGAAAATAATAACTGGGGAAAAAAAAATGAGAATTTCTTCCTGTCAATTAGTCTCTTTAAAGAGTTCACATATGTTAAGAAACACATGATTGAATTTCTTAGTCCCAGAAATTCAATCTATTCAAATTTTCTTGGCAATTCCATTCAAAATATTGTTTGTTTGGTATTTTGGATTTTGTGAGGGAGGAGTTGCTCTTTTTTTCCTTCATTTTTTGGTGTTTTATTTAAAATTTTTAAAATAATTTGTCTTTATCTCAAGTATTTAGCTCTTTTTTCATCTTTTGTCAGTGAGATGATACACCTGATATTCTTGTAGAAGAAGTGTAACATTTCTTGTGAGCAGCAAAGGTATAACACTTAATGTTCTCCCTTTTTATTTGGAGATTTTTCATCTTCTGGAGGAAGAGAAAAAGGAGCTGGGACTCAGGGAAAGCCCAAGTTTAATTTATTTTTCTTTTAAGACAATGAAATCAAGACATCTCAATCAGGCATTAAATGCCAAAAGCAAGTAATGAAGATAAACTAAAAAGAATTTAAATAGAGGTAGAAGTAATGACAGGACAGAAAGTTTGTAGTTGGAAAGGACATTTGGAGGTCCAGGCTCCCTTCTCAAGCCGTCCAGGGCCATCCAGAACCAGTTGCATGGTGCAGGGCTGTGCTCTTCTTGAACTCCACGAGGTCCCTGTTATCCCCTTTGCTCCAGCCTGTCGAGGTCCCTCTAGATGGTGGCACAGCCCTCTGGTATATCAGTCTTCCTGGGTTTGGTCCTTAGCACAGCTGCTGAGAGTGCAATCCAATCCAACATCCAGATCATTAATGGAGATGTTAAACAGATGTGGACTCAGTACTGATCCCTTGGATGTACCACTAGTCACTGGCTTTCAACTAAACTTCACTGCTTCACCTCTGGGCCTGGCCTACAGAAAAAGTAAAAATCACAAAAACCATAAGAGGTCCTAATATGTTTAAACATATTTTTTTTTAATTGAAGAGCTTTCCACACAAAATGTGGGCTAAAGTCAGTTCATGAGCAATGCATACCTAAGGTGTATTTACGGGGCTGTTTTCTTATATACTATTGCCTCATCACCTTAAATTCTCTGTCCTTGAGCAGAGTTTGGGAATACATGTTGTATATTAATTAGGAAGGCTCACCTTGAGTTTCTGGACACTTTCTTTTGGACATCTCTATTTTGGTTTTGCCTTCTTTTAAACCCAGTATTCCTTCCCCATGTACACCCCAAATCTTGTAAGTTCATATTCTGTGGACAGGGTTACTTGGCAAAATACTTTAAATAGGAGAATTGGTAAGCAACAAATACTGAATTTTTATCCAAAGCATGGACTGCAAATATGGTATCACCATCAATACTGAGTTCTTTATGGTTGAGGGTGTCAGTGGTGGCATGCATCTATTAAGCCTGTGTCTTGGTTTCAACTTAAATTACTTTCTTTTTAGTAACTGGTGGGGAAGAGAATCAGACAGAAAAGGTACACTTTGTGGTTGAGATAAGAAGAGTTTGAATAATATTGAGTTTGAATATTGAATAATAACAATATTAATAAAAATTTAAATGAAAATAAGAGAGAAAGAAAGAGAGGGGAGAATAAACCCCAAGACATACAAGTGATGCACAATACAATTTCTCACCACCCACAGAATGATACCTGGCCAGTCCTTGAACAGTGGTGGTCAGTCCCAATACAGTTCACCCAGCTTACATAGTGGGCCTGATGTTCCATGGAATATCTCTTTGGCCAGTTCAGTTCAGATGTCCTGGCTATGCTCCCTTACAGCTGTTTTGCAGCTCCTCACTGGCAGAACATGGAAAGCTACAAAGTCCCTGTGAGGATAAGACCTTCTCAGCAACAACTGAATCTTCAGCGTGTTATCAACATTATTCTTGCTCTAAATTTATGTCATAACACTATAGTAACTACTAGGAAGAAAACTAACCCTATCCCAGCTGAAACGAGGACAGCCTGTTGGACATATATATAGTTAGGCAAATAAACATAGGTAACATGAAATCTGATTTGCTCTTCAGCTAAACCATTCACATATATTTTTCTGTGCTCACCATATAGCAGCAGCTGACTAACTGTCCATGTCACCTAGTTATACCATACCTCTGCCTCAACACAGCTGAGCCTAAAAAGCATTAAATCAGAAAATGTGTACTCAGCAAGTTTTGTGCCCTTATCCCTGGCTAATTTGACATACTATTTCAGGCAAAGTTTGGCATAAAAATGGCTGCAGAGAAATTTCTCCAGGTGACAGCTACAACTTCATGACAGTTTCCAGCTTTGTCAACCTTCATGAAGTCAGACTCAATTCATAGGCCTGTACAAAGGGACTAGCACTGCCTATGGGAGGGTGAATTCCTTACTTCTTGGACAAAAATGGTGTTGAAGAAAAAATGCATTTTATTAATTGTGGGTGAAAACACAGTTGAATCTTTCAAGTATGAAACCTTTCCTCTCATGGGTGATGTATCAGCACATTATTATGTAAGCCATCAATTTTTCAGAAACTGTGAATGACTGCTGAATCTACTCTACTTTCAATGGTACACTGTTACCCAGCATTTAGTGCCTTTTATAAGAAAATTTCTACAGAAGGCAATGTTTAAATTCTGTCATTTAAACACATAAAATCCCCAGTCCAGAGAAGGTGCAAAAAATCCCACAAGTCAAAGTCAGTGGATGAGCTTCTGCAGAGGTAGCCAATGATGTTTGGAAGGACTTCTGAGGAATGAAAAGGATTCTGGAAGTGAGGCAAACAGAAATAAAAGGAATGTGTGAAGCAAAGCCAATGCTATTGAATGACAAAAGGTGCATGTTTGGTGGATTCTTTGGCATCAAAAAACATTTACAGCTGCTGGTACTTAAAATTTACAGTAGAAGTTATGCTTTGCTTCTTAGGAAATTCACTCCTTCAGAACTAAAAGCAAAAGATCAAGAACAATATTTTAATTTCTTTCACCCTCTTCCTAATGGTGACCATTTTGCTTTATTTTCTAATTTAAGTGCTTATGATTGAATATTTCTTCAGCTATTTCTCATGGAGTTTACTAAAAGAAAAGTATTTCATTGATGTCCTCCCATTGTATCATCTCTAAACGTCAGTATTTGAACATTTATAATTTCAATTATGTGCACCCATAAAGCTGTTGTCTTGGAATATACAAATTGTACATGACATCTCATCTTTTAAGCTAGTAAATCAAATAATTTCCTTCATAATTTCATTTGGAAAGAAAATGTAATTGGTAGTCCAATAAAATCTACATTAGCTTTTTCTAAATTCAATCTGGGAAAAAAAAAAGAAAACGGCAAAACCCTGCTACCCTGCTGCAAGAAATCACTTTATTATAATCTCAACTACTCCAGTAAACCACAATAGTTGTACTGAGCAAAACTCTGCTGAAACAATCATCAGATTGTTACTAATTCTGAAATTGCTCATTTTTAATGCTATCTAGTATTGGGGTTTATTGTTTGTTTGTTAATAAACAAACCTGCTTAATATAAGATTTTTTAAAATTTTTTTCTTTTGCGCGAGTGAAAGTCTCATGCGTACACAGAACTAAAGGCAATCATCTTTGTAGAACCTCACTGTTTATCTTTGGTACTTTCTTTAAATCTGTATAAGTTCTTGTAGATGGAAATATAAAAGAGAAAGGAAAACGGGTGTATTCAAAAATACTCAAATCCTTTTGTAAAGAGTTAAACTCAGATTTGTATGATAACCTATTTTTGAAGTTTAGAGCTGGTAACACAGCTTTCAGCTACACCACTTCCATTTAATTCAGTCTTGATTTTATTTTTATTTTGCCTGTAACTCAGTGTTATTTAATAGCACACACCTGTAGGACCCCCTTCATCACTACATGAATTCATAAGAGTACATTCACAGAATGTGTCTAACTGAATTCTTTCTCAAGACTGACTAGTGCAGCAATGCCTACCAGAATCTAATCAAGTAGGACTTTTTAACATTTACTTCAATTTGATGGTTTTATTTTTCTTTCATCTTTTACTGTTGATTACATAATTTGTTCCTCAAATTTATTTACATAATTTGTTCCTCAAATTTATTTATAGGAATAATCATTATACTACTCCTTTTTTTCTTCTAATGTTTTTTGTATTTCTTCTTCATTTTTTTTCTCTAAAATTCCCTGTTACTTCTAGAGGAGGGTGAGTAAAGAAAGAAAAAAAAAGGAATTCTGTACACTGAGAACATGGTATATTAAGGTTCAAAAACATACTGCTTTGATGGGCAATGGTTAAGTGGCTGCAACTGCTAAGTGGAATGGAATCTTTTACAATTTAGTTACAAATCCTTTTAAATATATCTATTCATTAAAATGTACAAAACTTTTTCTTTCTTCACAGCTGTGGATAGATACAATATACTTAAAAGGCAATTTGACTATTTTCTTTTTAATATGATGATGTACAAGAGAAATGTGAATACTTGTTTAAGTTCCCAAGATGAAAGCAAACATACAAGATACAGAACAGCTTTGGCAAAATTGTTAGGGTTTATTTTCTTCGTTGGGTTTGGTTTTTTGCCTGTATTTCAGAAAACAAAAGTAACAAGAAACTTAATTATAGTTACCCAGTTTATCAACTACTAATCGAATTCTCTGTGTTGATATCTTTTTTTTTTTAGTTGAACTGGTCTTTACAATATTTCAGAACTTTCATGTCAGAAGATCTAAGTGAAGTAAAAATTTGGATGGGGTCATAAATTAACTCTGAGCAGACAGCAAGATAAATTCTTTAAAGAGCTTCAATAAAGCAAGCACAAATATTTTGAAATAAGTTTGTTTAGACTAGGCCATTCCCTTCTGATCACTGTTGTGTCAGTTGGCTTGAGGTTGTTCTTTAAGAAGCTTTGGGATCTGTAAGACAGATTTTATCTAGCCAACAATCTACCTCTAGTAAACAAAAGTCAGTGGTGAATATATTCCCTAACAAAGCAAGAAACTTGAAGATTTTTTTAAAACTTTGACTTCTCAAATGCAAAACTGAGAATACTAGTTAAAATAATGACATATTAGGTGAGAGAAATTAACAAAATATTTTTCTATATTTTATTTATTTTATCAAAGAAAAAATCTCTACTGTACATATATTTAAACAGTCAGTATTTGAAAAATTATATTAGCAAGACAGGCAAATTCACTCTAACTTTGATTCTTTCAAGAATTCTGAAGAGGTGCCAGTTGTAGTTAAAGCTATCTCATACAATGTTAATGGATTTGAAAAATCACAACATATGAGAACTGGCGTAGACAAACTGCAGTGCTTATGCAGTAGTCTTAGTAGCTCATGTCAGATTACTGTTCAGAAGTTTGACATTAAGCTTTTACTTTGATGTCATGAACTGCTGATCAATTAGGAAGCAAGCTTTAAAAGTACAATATGTCTTGAGAAAAATCAATAACTCTACTTTGTCCTATTTTAAAGATAAGATGAAAATTTGCAATTGTCAATGCACATTATTGTTACTAGTAGTGGGAGATTCAAAGACATACTAAATGGCTACTTATGGATAGTTATGTGCAATAAAAGGTTTAACTCAGACCTTCTCACCTACTTTGACAGACAGCCATTGCAAAACAAAGACCTTAGTATTGATAAAAGGTTTGACTTGGCACCATAAATGGATATATTCATAGCTACACCAGAGCCTATGCACTTCACCCCTTAAAAAATATAAATCTGTGCATTAGATTTGCACAGTGCTGTATGCTGCTGCAGAGGTCAGAATTTAGAAAACAGAATGACAGTTTTTAAGGTTTTCTACAATACTGGGGAAATCCCAGTTGGACTTCAATGATCCTTGTGGGTCCCTTCCTACTTAGGATATTATATTATTCTATTAATCAATCCCTCAGTTACATGCTTTAATTCCAGAAGCATGAATTTTCAGTCCATTTCAGTATAAGTCAAAGTCAATTTATAATGGCCCTGTGCTGCTTCTAAGTGCTTTCTGAGAACTGTCCTCTTTGACCAAAGTGAATCATACAACTAGATGATATAAGGTCAGGCAACATATTAATGTTACACTTAGAGTTAATTGACTTCTATTTAGACTTTTTTTTTTCAGTTATTTCATTCTAAAAAACATTGGACTAAGAAATAATATTACCTGTATCTCTTCTCTAATGCTTGGCAGAGATAAGCAATACAAGCTAGAAAAATTTGCATCTATGAAACACTTTTCCACTTTTGCTAATAACATTCACTTTTTCTCTTTTCTCATTTCTTCTGAAAATTTTAGAGAACTGAAAATACTCCTCAGCCTATGGCTATCCACCATCAAAACAAAAGTAACAAAGTTTAAAATATTTAAAGAAAAAAAAAAAAAGGATGGACAAGTAAATCCAAATCCATTGTCACCTATTTAGATTTATAGTATACCCTTAAAGATTCTTTCCTTACTTGGGGGAAATATCTGGAAAAAAAAATTCATATAAATCAGTGTGAAAAGTCAATTGTTTTGGCTTGGTTCTCTCAGACTCATGGACCGGTGTGGTGGATGTGACCGACCAGACCTTAAAACTGAAGGTCTATCACAATTTAAAGACTATGCTTGTAACACACATATGCATCTATATTTGAGTTCTATGCATCCATATTTGAGTTAATATTTAGCAAAGTAATGATGGTGAAGTCAACTGAAAAATTCAGATGTAACAACTTGTTCCAATTCCATGGGTCCTGAACCACTTCATGTTCTATTTAAGAGGTCTTTCTGAAAAAAATGAAGTCAACAATGACCTGCTGTCACCTTCTAGGTGATCAGAAATTGTTGTTTCTAGAATTGAAAAAAACAACTTTCAGGCATAATTTTCTAGCCAAATATTGTCTGACATGAATTAGCTCCTTAAATTATGTTAAAAAATTAAAGCAACCAGCAATATCACACTGTTAAAATTATTATATAGAGGGACTAGAATATCTAGAACTCCAACTGTATAACCACCCATTCCTTGAAAGCAGGTCAATTCAAGGAATTTGCTTTTTGCCCTAATCTAACTCTATTTCTTTTATGATGTCCCCCTGCAAATAAACAGGAACATGAGGAGTGAATCTTTTCTAGGAGTAAAGACATTTTATCTCTGTTATCTGTAAAATAGGTTCTATACAACAACCCTATCTGTAGGACAAAATCCTTGACTTTACATCCACAGAGAATACCATACTTTGATTGTTTAAATATGAAGGATGAAAACTAGTAAACTAGAGTTACTGTAAAAATATAAATTTTATGTTAAAGCCTCTGGGTATGTTTTCTTCTCTTCATGTGTACTAATATTAATCTAATTTTATATTAAATACTCTTCAAAGTATTACTGAAATGCTGCTGTGACATTCATACTCAATTTTCCTGCATTTTATCCTTTACAAGAGCATGAACATCTGACATTTAAGAGACTTATAAAAGCCTATATATGTCAAGAGAACTAAAGTGAGTGCTATTCTACACAAATGCTCAGACAGAGAGAAAATTGTTAAAAAATAAAATTTAGAAAAATGGAAGTAGTAAAGAACTCAGACAAGAAAATGGAACATAATATTGGATTTCTGCAAGGCTTTAGACTGTTCAAATTCACTGGTACATTCAGGGAATATCTATAGTTACGTAAATATTATCACGATGTCTTACACCTAACATGTAGATCCCTACAAGGAAATGTTTCCATTAACATTGTAGCTTATATTTAATTTTACTTAGAATAATGGAGATCATATAGAGTGAAAAATCAAAAACAACATATCTATTCATATGGGTCATAAATACTCTTCAATAAAATCAACATGGTCTCTTGTTATGAAACAACTCATATAAAAACTTTGAATAATTAATTTCAAAGGACTGACTGAAAATTAAAAAGATCCTGAGAGTCTGGAAATTCATAAGAAATTGGTGTCTAAATCCAGCACCAAATTTGACATGTTAAGCATCACAAGTGTCTTTTCTTTTAAAATACAGGACTCATAGGAGGTGGTTTGGCAAATCATTACATAGTGGGGAGAAATTGACAAAAAGCACCAAGCAGCTAAGTGTGGATAGAATAGAATAGAATAGAATAGAATAGAATAGAATAGAATAGAATAGAATAGACTATTTCCAGGTGAAAGGGACCTACAACAATCTTCTAGTCCAACTGCCTGACCAATTCAAGGCTGACCAAATGTTAAAGCATGTTGCTAAGTGCATTGTCGAAATGCCTCTTACTTCCAAGAGAATCCTTGTATTAATTCAGGCTGCTTTATATTCAAGAATGTAATATTTCTGAATACAGAAGAGAGTCTGACAGTAGCATAATGAGAAATCTCCCCTAGCTAGAAGGTGAGAGTCATATGATATGTCTACATTAATAAATTAAATGTACTCAGGGCTGTTCTCTGGCACTTAGGTCAGCTCACAATGAATGGCATCCTTCCACACTCTTAAACCCTCAGAATCTCTAAAGCAAGGAAATGTTTTGTTCAGTTCCAGAATATGCTGTGCTACCTTGGGCTGGGCATTCCCTGCAGTGGAAAAAATTGCGGATTAATTATTCTTGAATATTGGTAGGAATGTTTACTCCCCAGCCTGATACTTAGGTGATTCAACATCTACTCAAAGCTGCAGCCAAAAATGGAGCCCAGAATACAACAGAAAAGTGCTTTGCTTCACTTAAGAAAAAAAAATAGATGGAATATTTCTAAAGAATTACAGTGAGGAATGAAGATCTGAATTTGTTATTTGCAAAAACTATTTTAAAACCTATTTTGAAAACTAATGTCTACTCTCTTTTAAAGTGTTTCACAGGCAAGAAGAATTAAAATTCTGGATAGCAGCAAAATATAAAAGGAGACTAGAGCTTTTATAAATCTTCTTTATATTTTCATTTGTCAAAAATTAATTTATTTTCTTTCTGTTGCTTGTAGACTCTCCAAACCTGTGAACAAGATGAACAACTCATAATAAGGTTGTCCATTTTCTGTGTACATTTCACACAGGATAATTTTTCTTTCATCATTTTTTCTTTCATCCTAAAATAGAAGGTGAGAATAAAAGTCAGGGAACAACAACAATTGAAACCTTGCTAATCAAAAAAAAATATACACAATGAGGAATGAAGCAAAAAGGAAATAGACAAGTCTTCACAGCAACTATAAATAGACATATTAAAGAAAAGGAGATCAATATAAAAAGACAACACTTATGAATGCCCAATTTGAAAATACAAGGAAATATAGCTTCTTATTGGCAGTGCTCTGATTTTTTCCATGACTTTTAAATATTGTTGACAAATATTTTGCTCTTCCTACTAACAAGATAGGAATAGATTGGAGAAAGAAAATGAATCTAATGTAAAATGCACAGCAGGTAATCTTTCTATTTAAGCTGTATGTGCCATATTTCATGTAAAGACATGAAAACCTGTCTTAATATTTGCTTCCATTGTGTTTACCACAAGAGATTAACAAATTCAGCTAGAAGAAAAAAATACTACACTCAGAAATCAAGTATGTTTGTTTTAGAAGAACAAACTCCACATCCTCTTGGGCTGCCTTTGTCTAGAGTATAAATAGAAAATATAAAATATTGCCTGAAACTACAGTTTTTTAATAAGTTTTCATAAATGTTCTTTTAAACTAGAGTAAAAAATATTTGAGTTTAAAAGGATCATATAAATTTTGCTTGTTGTAGAAAGCAAAATTTATAAATAGCATGAGAAAGACAACAATATTTTCAGTGCAATATAGCACAAACCCTTTGAAATAGGTTTGGTCTTCAGAAAATATAATTGGAGCACTTGGCCCCTCCAAGTGATCATCTGATCACTAAGATGATTCAATACAGTTACAGAAACAAAAAAACCAAAATTTAAAGACCAAATGATAAATAATATTCACGTTTATTTCAGCCATCCTCTCTACAGGGTAAAATAATGGCTTCTAGTTGCATCAAGTGAGGTTTAGATGCAATATTAGGGAATTCACAATAAGAGTTGTAAATCATTTCAGCAATCTACCAAGCTAAGTGATGGAGTTACCATCCCTGGATGCATCCAAATAATGTGTTGGTATGTCACTCGATATGGTTTAATGGTGATGGTGCTAGGTGATGGCTGGACTTGGTGATCTTTACCTCAGCAAATCTATGATTCTATAATAATAATGTTGTTTGACCAAACTAGCAGACAATTATGAGACATAATCATATCTTTAAATGCTTTCACTATTCAGTGATAGTGTGTTTCAAACCAAACCAAATAATTTTTCTTTATGTAGCAAACTCAAAAGCAGAAAAAAATTTAATACACAATATATGCATATAGTAGGCAGAAATCTTTATAATTCTTTTCAAAGTAGCTGATATGTTTTAAATTCTTCATCTAATATCAAAATCTCTCTTTGATACAATCCAAAAGATATAAGTTCTTACTAGTCTATTAATCTATTTTTCTTCCATGTTCCTAATGAAAATTTTTATGGCATTTTTAAAGCCAAAAATTTTTTAAAACAAATGTTCTTTAAAACTAGCAGCTGTTGATGAAACTAATAGAATTCTCTTAATTCACCATAATTTCCTAGCTTCCAAAGCAGGAGCAGGCAATCCTCTGGCAAATTTGCCCTGAAAATAGTTGTTGCAGGAGTTTGTTACCCGTGTTCTCCTTCAGTGGTCATAATAAGTTAAAGAAAGACGACCAGCTTAAAATTTGGAATAAAATAAATATGCCCAGATTCATGAAAGGTAAAGGCCAAAAGGACCTACCAATCTAATACAGAATAAATTTATGTGCTGCAGTTTGACTGTGAGCATAAAAATGTTCACTTTATTGAAGACATTTTAAAGTATTAGAAGTATTCACATACCTGCAGTCAGTTAGCTCAAAAGGAATGCACACTCTCTAGAAGTAACTTCTCTCCCATATTAAATCAACAGGTTGTGGTAATTCCACTGTTTTATATTCTGGGACTAAATACTAAATCTGAAGATTCTATTATTCAATGCTGATAGAAGTTACACTGAAATTAGCATCAAGCTTGCCTGCTTAATTAATGTGCTTTTTCAAATTCTTTCCTAAAAAGAAAAAATATTAGAAATCAATATTTATCCAATTTGTTATGCCAGTACTGGAAGATTAATATGAATATATTAAGAATTTTTTATATGTGTAATATGTTAGATTACAGTATATATGAATTACATAAATAATTGTCATTTTGTGGTTCTATGAATAAAGTGCTGCCAGTATTTGATTTTACCTGATCACTTGGATTTCACCAAAATAAAAGAACTAATTCCATCTTATACATTATAGTGGTTTAAGTAAGTGCTTTTTGTAAGAAGACTGCAAAATATTTCAACTGTTTTCTTTCTTATGACTTGACCTTTCTGGTTCAAAAGAGTTACATGCTTCATATTTAACACACCATACTTTAAATTTCACTTTATTTTTTCCACCTAATGCTCTGCTGCACAATCTTTTTAAACTTTAGATAAAACAATATCCAATTCATTTAAGTGAAATACACTCTTGCAAATAGATCCCTATGAACCAAGAAAAAGCTTTGAAAACAGGAGGGGGCAGAAGGGCACAAAGAGGTGGAATGAAAGATGATTAGATATTTTAGTGTACATTAAGACGTATTTTCAGTGGTTCAGCTATGAAAGGATAGTTTCACAGATTGTTTCATGAGTAAAATCTGAGATGCCAACAGTTACTCTGAACCAGATAAGGAGGCAATCTCTTTTAAAGTCAGAATTCTATACTAAACATTAACCTTTTTGCTATAGATTTGAAGAATATTTAAGGTAGAAATGCTCTCTTGTGTGTCAATCTCTTATTTAAATTTGTATTTAAATGGCTTTCTCACACCATTTAGAGCCTCCTCAAGATACTTTACAAATGTCTCAGTAACCTAACATACCTTCCTCTTCAGGTGTACAATTCAGAAATTATTCATTCCAAACTTGCCAAGTCTCTCCAATTCAGAAAAAAAGCAAGGGAAAATGTCATCAATTTTCCAAAGAGTAAAATTCTAGCAAAATTTTAGCTACTATTTGGAGCCAGAAAGCCCCTTACACACTAGCATATTCAGGTGCATTCAGTAATGCCTTTTTGCAGGATTTTATAGCCATAGAGACTAAATAACTGCAGTAACTATGATTTATTGAATTTTAGAATCTGGTGATCAATTTTCCATTTGCAACTCTTTTAGCTGAAATGATCTCTATTTTTAACTGCATCTGAGTCATCAGCCAGGTGCATAGCACAGAGGCAAACACTTGTTCATTCTCTGCTGCTGGATCCTTCATTCATTCTTGATATTGGAGCTGCTGAAGTCATTGCAAATGCAGAAAGAGAAGCAAACAAAAACTATCAAAACACTATATTACATTACTAATATAAATGTACTTCATAAAAGTATTTGTTTCAGTTGTTTACAACACCCCACGGATGACACCCGATGCATAACAGAAAAATTTGCCTTAGCAAATTTTCTATACTTGTAGAGCACTGAAAACATGTCTTCTTACAGTGTATGGATGAAAACACATCTAGCATGTTTTTTAGAATGACAAAAGGCTGTTCTGACTAAACTGAAGCAAGAAGAAATGCTGATACCATCTGCTATCAATCTAAGTTCACTATGGACCTCAGGAGTCTGACTTGAATAAAGCCACACATGAACTAGTGATGATGAATCTACATTTCTGTATCTGATCTTGATACTAGATCTGCTCACAAACTCTCTCTATAAATACATACCTTCCATACAAATAGATAGTATCTCATGTGTCTTCTCTTAAGACAACAGAAAGACAAATTTTTTAGGTCTTGCATAGACTGTTGATTAAAAACAAAGGATTCTTACAGTTATGTGTGCGGGAAAAAGGTTTTTTTATAAGTAATTTCAAAACCACCCCATTGTGTTGCTTAATTTATGTTTTTGGTTTGGTTTTAATCTGAAAAATTAATACAAAGGGGAAAAAAATAAAGCAGGATAAGAATTAAAGCAGTTACCTATTTAGATTCACTGAAGTTACTTTGCAGAGGAACAAAACTTGCTAGACTGTTCAAAACAATGAACAAAATTCCAAATTATTATTAGTAGTAGTAGTAGAAGTAATAATAATAGTAATAAAAATAATTTTTATTCAGTATAGTTGAGAAGTGATTGGATCCTCATTTGTGGATAAAACATGAACTATGTAATCAGAAAGTATAACAAAGTATCATGTGTAATTCAGGTAAATTGAAATGCAGGCATATGGTCACATTGATCAGAGAAATACATTAATGCTGTTATCAAAAGGAAAATGACAAGCAGCCAGTAGTATTACAACAACTGTTAACAGTTAGGAAGTAGAGCCTTTCATAATTGTAGAACAAAGCAGATTTTTATCCCGTTTAGGATTTGATCTTAACCTCTACTTCCATCCTTGAGCAGAGAATTTTTGATTACAAGCAGAGTGTTGCACACAGTCAAAATCGAAAGATTCAAAGTTTGTATAATTGTTTATTTCCATTTCCAAGAGGATTCCTTGCAAACTAAGGACAACTCAGATTACTGAATCTGAGTGTCCCACCCCACTGAAGAAAGATACCTAGGAAGTAGCAGAAAACTATTAAGTTGCGAACAAGATTCCTTTGTCTTGGTGAATCAGGATATTTATGAAAACTGTCTGCTACACAGACTTTAAACTCTGGTGTCAGACATGCTGGGTGGTGTAACCTCACCTGTGAAGGTTGGCTACTATAGTACATTTCCATCTGAAATGTGAATGATTGATGAGGTATGAAAATTTTATTTTTATTTAATGAAAGATATGCCATCAACCTTCATGGATGAAACAGTCAATGATGATTTTTCTTCAGGTAATAAAAAAGTGTTTAATTTTTCAGTGTATGCTTTTAGAGATGGAAAAATCAAAATTCTCTAACTGTACAAGATGGTGATATTTAGTTAAACTGGGTTATGGTTTTTAGAATGAAATTATAAAATGCTATAACAAAACACTACTCTTATATCTAATGTATGAGGATATCATCAGCCACACTTGAGTGAGACTGAAACTGGAATGGATTTTGGGATGCATGTGGATAGGGGAGGGGGCAGGTCGGGCCTTGCCCTGGCAAGGCAGTAAACTCTCCCACATCCTCAAGCGCCCTAGAGCCTATATCCCAGCTTGGCAGTGGCTGTCTATTACTGGCACACAGAAGGCAATGCTCCACACCTGCCTCGAACCCCTAGCGCAGCTCCTGAGTGGCCAAATTACCAGAAGTCCCAACTGAGGAAACGTCCCAGGATTGCCAAGGGGTATTTAAGGCCCAACATGCAGCGAGCACACATCTTGACCTCACCTCCTCTTGGGATTTCTATCAGTTGAACATCACTTGAACCCAGGAGTTGGTATATATCCTTTTCTATATATTTTATTTTTTCTCTTTCTTCCTCTTCTAATTCCCTCTTCTTGGAATTATTGAGTAGCTAAAATCAAAAAGGCTTAGAGTTTGCCAAATAGAATGGACTCTGCTAATGTGGTGAGAAGTTTTTTATGTTGACTGAATGCTGCTCTAAACCTTTTGCCAAAGTTCTTTGATTTGCCAGTAAAGTCTTTTTTGTTGTCTTGACCTCTTGAGAGCATCCTATTAGTGTTTCTTCTGTACATCTAACTCAGAGCACATAAACAACCATAAGTCCTTTCAAAAGCCTCATCAAGTAAGTTTTTTTGGGCCTTAAAACAATATTTAAGTCAATTTCATTTTTGGATATTCTTAAAGAGTAATAACTACACTGCTGATCTTGTGGCTTATTCTTTTTTTTTTTTTTTTAATCATTTGTCTCACTGCTCTCAAAATTTTCCATTTTATCATCTCTTAGGAAGAGCAGCAGCCTTTTGTTTAACTAAAATTTTCCTCAAAAATATACTAAGTTTCTAGTTTCTTTATATGCTTTCTAGTTTCTTCTTCTATCTTCTTTATCCAAAGAAATTCTGAGCACATCTTTCCAACTAATTAATCTCAGAATTTAACGGTTCATTTAATTGTGCATCTTTCATTCAACTGGATATGACTCCTTGCCGATAAAGCTTGAATGCATTAATGTTATATTTAGTCCACTAGCCTCAGAAAAATCCCTGAATGCGCAGTATTTCTTAAAACTCTGAACTTGCATCTTGATTTTGAAATACTTATTGCATTATAAATCATCTTATGAGCATGAGAGGCTATTAGATAAAAGGAAGTACATATTCCACTCACCTTTTCTGAGTGCCGCTTCTCTGTTCTGCTCTCCTCCTTCTCTATTTAAAAGAAAAGACAAACAGAAAACATTTCTGAGTCTCTCATTATCCTAACTTAAGGCAAAACCTCCAGCTCAGTTCATAAGAAGTAGTATAAGTGCATAGTAGAAGCAATATAATTCCAATATAATAATTCTCTTCTAGTAGATGCAATATAATTAGTGTTCAGACAATTTTTGCAAGTTTTTGATCATCTAAACCTGAGGTCTTTCCAGCAGAACTGAAAATACGTGCAGGTTGCTGCTGAAATTTGGTAATATAACACAACACTTTTAAAAGCAGGTCAAGAAGCTCTTTGGCCCAATAACCATTTTTCTAGGGAGACTTGATTAATTTTTTGTGCTGATGAAGAGCTGTTACTCAGGGTTCTTCAGTAAATTTGCTCACAGACAGCATTCCTTTCTTTTCCTCATGCTCTGTCAGGTAGTGTAGGAATATCAATAGCAAGAAATGACTGGATTAGCAAACTATTGGGAAATGCACTGTTCTGTATGCTCTGTTGGAATGTGCTTCCTTCTTCTTTTTTCCTTTCCACCTGACTATCTTTATATGCACTCAAATCAACCAAAAGCATTTCTTTTACATAAAATTGATTTTCTTTCCAAGTTACTTTCTCTAGGTATCTTGGACTTCCTCCTACAGTAGTTGCAGAATCTGAACAAGACTCATTAAAGACATGTGTCTCTGTTGGGATGGGGTGGGAAGGGGCAGGAAGGAGAGACATGGAAACAGACAGTGCTAATAACACAAAGAGAAGGGTCTAGCATTTTTCTGCTACTTTTGTCAAGAGAAACATAATGCCTCTTAAAGGAAAAATGGTGAGATATTGCTTAGCAATGACTGATGAATTGAAGAGTTGTCCTATTATCTTCAATCACTTCTACTCAGAGTTTATTATTGTTATATCTCAGGAAACCACACCCCACTCTTAAAAACTTATTTGTTTGACAGAATACAGTGACTATTATAGAATATACTCTCTTTTAGAATGCAGTGGAAAAGACGCTGTCAAAAAAAATTAAAAATATAAAACTGTGACAAATTTATTCTTTATTTCTAGCCACCCCAGGAGTGATTAAAAAATCCCAAAACTTAGGTAAAATCACAAAAACTATGCAAGTGGAAAAGGTCGATGAGATTCAAACTTGGAACCATAAACTAACAGCAAAAAAGAAAACTGTCTTTTAACACGAATCCCTTGCATTTCCATCAAAGAATATTAAATATCTAATTATGTATAATGAATCCCATGCACTGGATAAATGCTGGGCCATTGGCTTTCCTTCCTCTTTCATTTTTTGAAGTTCAGTTATTTACCTGAGTAATAACTCTTTTTCCTACAAATAATAACTCTGGTTCCTATGAACAGGGTAACCACAAATTGCCAATGTTTGGACATTTGTTGTTAATACCAGAGAGGGGAGCAACGCAGTGTACACTGTCAGTGTCCAATTAAACTACAGCTTTTGTTTCTTCTTTCTTTTCAAAGAATAAATGTCTTTCTGCCACAGAAGATCTTCCTGTAAAATGAATTAGTAGAGCAATGGACGAAGTTTTGTTGGTCTTCTGCAGATCAGAATTGCACTGGAAGACATAAGTTTTTTGGTTTGGTTTTTTTTTTTCATGACTACAACTCTTTTTCCTAGAAAATAACAGATCAAAATGTAACTTCCCCTCAAGCATTGTGCACGGTCTGCAAAAACATCTCACCATTCATTTGGATAAAGGAGAATTTACCCCAGTGTTACTATCTCTATGCTTTCTAAGCAATTCAGAGAGTAGGAATCAAAGAAGATATCCTTGGACCTAAAAGTGAGAACACTTCAATGGAAAGACAGAAATCTTGTAAAATGAGAGACCTCTGTACTTTTAAATTGCAACAGAGAAGTTTGTTTTTGATGAGAAGATTAGTGCTATATACCATGTAAATTCCAGTAAAATGCACAAATCAAATGAGGACTTCCTACAGCTAACAATAGAAAGGACTTGTGAGACAGACCTCAAATGGAATGTATTTCTGTGAAGTTGAAAGAAACCAGTTTAAAAAAGGGAGACAAGTGAAGTGCAAAGCCAGTGTTCAGTGGTGAACAAGAATGTGGGTTTGTCTTTACACCAAATAATACTCTGAGTATTTTAAATTTTTAAGTTTTACCCTCAGAAATTCTGTCTATTAAGGAAATTCTAAGACAAAAAGACCTAAAAATGTCTTTTCTATTGACACTTCCCAATGAAACTAGATGGGATTCATGTCCGAATATTCCTTAGGATACGGTTACTATGATTATGGTATTTTTATTTAGCTTTTGCTGGTATTATAAACTTTACTTCAATTAATTTATTTCAGTTGACATGCAATTAAAGAAGAAGTATTTGTAATTTTTTTTTATTAAGTCAACAGAATTTACTTATAGATTCTCAATTAAAGGAAGAGGAAAAAAGAAACAATGTAGAATAAATGAAAACAAACAAAAAGAACTGGGGAGGAAGTAGAACATGAAATAATTAATTGTTCATCATGGACTAATCATATGCAGATGTCCCAACAGTATCATTATAGATATTTGGCTATAAAGAGTATGAGAGCTGTACTAACATGTCTGAATAGCTTTGAAGTCAGATGTATTCTTTAATGTTCTTAAATATGTGCATCCATCAATGGAAGAGTATTTCAATTAAATACATACATGCATGCATCCACATATATCTCCAGATACAGCTATTTAATCTTTCACCTTGTTTAATTTCAGGTGATGCACCCTAAAAAGATTATTCTTTCCTTTAACACGTACTTTTGAATGATATCACAAGCAAGTTTTAGCAACTTAGTTATATTTCAAAAACAATTTGCCATGATATTTTTTTTAGAATATCTGCAAGTATATAACTTTAAAAGATAAGTACAACACCTTATTTTCTAGTTATAAAAACAAAACCCAAGCTTCTGAGTCTTAAAATGATGTTTTTTCACTGATCCCAAATGTGTTCCTTCCACGATATACACACTACCACCAGAATCTTGCAACTCAGATCTCTTCCCAACACAGTCCATGAGAAATGTCCAAGAATCGATATAAGATAAAAGAATGCTAGGCAAAATCAGAAACCATAGAGGACAACATCCAACTGAAAAGTGAATCGTGTTTTCCACAGGTAGAGAGATGAAACAACATCCCAAATGTAAACCTGAGAACAGTAGATGTATATAATCAGACTTGTTTTGAGAGGGAAAAAAATGTGGGGAAAAATTATTTTATTTTGTGTTCTTGGAAAATCACTCGTATTCTAAGTGGTGATTGTGGTCTTTAATTTAACATAATACCATGCATCTTACTGGAATTTGGCCAAATTTAACAATATAGGCTGTAATTTTCTGTTTCATGACATTTGATGGCATCCGATCAGTGGATAGGAAAGCATAGACTGTAGTTTAACCCATTCACACTGGTAATAAGGGGGGGACAATCTTATTTAGTATGTTTTGTGTAAGCACTCAGATTAAGTCTTTAATTACCTTGTCACTTGGTATTTCTACACAGATTGTGCCTCTGTAAATGCACAAAGTATTTGTGAGGATACCAAAACTGAGCTGTGAAATAAATTGGCATCTTTCTTTGTTTCAACTGCTGCAAAAGTTGGATTTTGTACAGTGAATGAGCTAAGAGTGGCAGAAGGAAAAATGATCTTTGCCCAGGTAATGCAGATAAACACCAGTCTGATGCTTTCAGTTCTGTCTCTGTGATGACAGACAAGTCATGAAAATGAACATTTTCTCAGATGCACACTAAGTGTATATTTTCCATGTTCTGAATACTACTGAGAACTGAGAATCAAATTAGCAGTCATGCTGAATGCTTAGTAGCAACAACTGCCATTTAGTAGGGAATACTTTGGGAAGGGAAAGTGCCAAAAGAATAAATTAAAAATCAGAACATAGATATTTAAGCTTACTGAACAGCTTTGGTGCTAATGTTTTTGAATCTTCTTATTCATTAATTCTATCTCCATATGCATTGTGAAAACTTAAGTAAATGGCTATGAAGCTGTGAAATTCCACAGTGACATCATGGTAGAAAATACCATGAGTTATAAAGTTAATAATATATACATTACAATTACAATACAACTAATATCTGAACAATATGAGATAAAATAGGATAAGGGCCATACCCAGAGTGAGAAAAATGCAAAAGGGCTTGGAATAACTCCTTTGAGAGATATTTCTACAGGAATAACATGGAAGCTTAATAAAAGTAAAGTTTGAAATTAGACTTCCTTGAATACACTTTGGATACCATTTCAAGCTCTAAGAATCTTCAGCGACCGCTGGTGTGAGTCTAATTTTACACTCCAAGAAAAAGTTTTGATCCGTTTTTGTGGAGTTACGCTTCATTCCATCATCCTATTTGTAATGGCCAAGTTGTACTGTCAAGCATTTTCCATGTTCAGGGTGAATAACTGAGGAGCAGAGAAGAAGAATGCCAAAAGGTCTTGTGTTCTAATTCACTAAGGAAAAAGGACTGCAAGTATTCCACTCACCACTGAGAAATATTATGGAGTAAATTTTCTAGAGAGTCTGCAGCCTTAGGGAGCATTTCTGTGTTCCTCATTTTCATTCCAACCTTACTAAGATCACTATTAGCCTTTAAAGCAACACTACAATACGTTGCATAAGCTTTGATTAAATTTCCTGCATAAAACACAGCCCAAGCTGTTAGTCAGTTTTATGCCAGATACCAATGAGTCAACATTTCAAATGCTGAATTATTCTTGTTACTGGCATATTTAAATACAAGAAGCATTTCCATGTGTCTTAGGTGTTTGTGTCTGGATATCTTTCAAGAACACTTAAAAAATTAAAAGTGTATTCTGTCTAATATACCCGATAAAATGTAGCTGTTGAGAGTGTTGTGGTAATAGGGTGTTTAATCATAATTTTGAGTGTATGAGCACCAAGAACTCCCACTATAAAGATTCTACCAATTTCATGATGTAATGCAACCCCTGGGTCTGAGCTCTGATGCTGATGAAGTTTCCTGAATAATCTTGGATAATTTTAACAGTTTAGGAAACTTAGCATAAATCAAAATAAACTGATACCACCATCAAAGTTTTTACCTGCAGCTTTGGTAGACTCCAAAATCTAGACTAAGAATTCTAACTATGCTTTTAGATGAAAGCACAAAAGAATGTATGTGTGAAATAGCTGCCTCACCTCAAATTGTTGTCAAAGGAGATACACATTTCCACTCCAGTTGCCTCATCTGTAGTTCATGCTATTTCCAATGTCCTGAACTACCTTGCCAGCCTCCAGCTGCTGCCCTGGAGGACATGGATTCCTTGTAAATAATATGCTATATCTCAACACTCCATGCCTCCTACACCTGCACATTTATATATATAAAAATATTTATAAACCAAGATGACTTCCAGCAGGAGACAAATATTTACCCTACTTGTCTAAAAAGTACATATATAAAGAGATTTATATACTGTTGCCAGATAAATGGGATACATCACAAAGATGGTCTTCTTTTTCATCTCTGCTGAGCAATCTCCCCTTGTTTTTTTGTTGTTTCTTCTTTGAAACTGAACCCTTTACTGCAAGCTATTTGTCATGAATCAGTTCTGCACAGGTCTGACCCCTGAAAAAGGTAAATCTTCAGTAACTTTTGCTTTACTGACTACCTTTGTAATTTATATGATCAAGTAAAGTTCATAGCATTTGTTTTTAAGGACTCCTTCAACCCTAAATATTTCCAAGGCTATGTACATAAAGAAGTCAGTAAATACATCATGAATAGTGAAGCTGTGAGTTATATAGTTTATACCAAACCCACAGCAATAAAATCTTTATACTGCAGAACTGCATATTCTGTTGAAAAATTCCATGTTTTACAAAGTAAAGCTATTATAGAAATGCTTCAGAGAGTTTTGCTTGGAATACAGTCATCTGTAAAACTAGTCTGCTTCACACAAAATTTATCCACATCTACAGGCCTCCAAGGGAAAAAAAAAACCCACATAAGTTAGCTTTTCTTCACACCATGTTGTTCAAATCTCTTGAGCTTATATTTATGAATTTTGTGGGCATAGACCAAACTTCTCTGGATCCTGTTCAAGGACAGCCTTGCATCCTATTCAAGGACAGCCTTGATGTGCCTGAGGTAGTGTTCATCTTCTGCTCCCTGCTTTGTGCCCTCCCAATAGTCTTGTGTCGGGCCAATTGTCTGACAGGGCAGAAAAGGATCGGAGTACAAAAAAGAACTGGAACTGAGAAGGCAGGCATACTTATTAAACACTACACAGAAATACTTTTTTTTTCTTTTTCCCCAGAAATGTGAAAGGAAGTTATGGTACTGCACCACAGGCCCAAATCATACAGTTGACCATGGCAGGTAGATGAAGTTTATAGAGAGGTCTGACACCTCCTTTATCTCCGTCTCCTTGGAAATGAGGTTAAAAAATCAGTATAGCAAGTGTATGTAAGGGAAATTTTAAAATGCACAATCTTCTCTTCAACTGTTAATGGTGATGTTGATTTTATTTCTGCATTGTATGTAAGCAAAGCACAGCTATTTTGTCATATGCATGTTGTTTTGTTTTGTTTTGTTTTGTTTTTTTTCCCAGAAAGTTGTATCAGGTTCTGCGCAAGTATAAAGCAAACAAATTACACATTAAAAACCACTTATATAAAATTTAATTAAAATATTTGGTAATGCTATTATGTTCTTGTGCTCCTTTTAAAACTCAATGGAAAAATGAAATCCACTCATATTGTCCCCCTTTCCCAGTAGAGGAAACCTAGTAGGAGAGCTTATAAATTGGAGTCACAATTTACTGAAAAAATCTTGATAAATATAACAGTATTGATAAAAGATTGAACAACAGAGAGGATGTTTTACCCATAAAAAAGGGTGTTCACTTATGAAGGCTGATGTAGAACAGAAACTAGATGGAGCAAAAGAATAAAGTAGGTATTTATTAAGTGGCCTCAGTAGATCCACCTTGGGCAGCACAAGAGCCCAGCCAGGGCTACACTCCAGGTGAACTCAAAATGGCCACAAAATAGACAACTGGTTATGGGGTCTCACACTTTTATAAGTTCTGGTCCATTAGGATATTGGAGCTAATTGTCCAATTACAGCTTTAGCCCATGAAGTCCCACCCTGCTTGTTTTCTCTGTTCGGTCCACTGTTGTTTATGCTCTTGGGCCTGAGATCTGGATTGGCTATCCTTAGGTCTCCAGCTAGAGAAGGAAAGGTTTTGTCTACTTACTCTGTGAAGAGAGCTTACTATCCCCTTATATGAAGCCCTGACCCACACACTAAAGCAGCCCAGAATCTGAAAAATATAGAAGCCAATGCCTGAGGCATCAGAAGCAGGGAGCCTCACTCCACCATGTGGCTCCAAAGAACAAAGGAAGGAAAAAAATTAATAAGGAAACAATGTTGCAAATGAGTTTCCACGGTTAAGCACCTACCCCCAATCAGGAAACCAGGGAAAACAGGGGCACAGAAAACCTGGAAAGCTATTTTCTCTGGAAGGGGTTTTGCTGCTGAGCTGCTTGTTGCATGTCCCCTGGCAGGGGCTGTCCCTGTCAGCAGCAATCTCAGGGGGTGGCTGTGGTGGGGACTTGCAGGGTGACTCCCGCTCCCGAGTGAGCCCAGCAAAAGAAAAAGGACCCCTCCGTGGCTTTTAAAAGGGGAAAAACCACTCCTTTCCATGACTGGGCAAGAAAAATGTTCTGCTCCTGACACCTCAGCATTCCCTGCTGAAAACTGCTCCCGCTCTCCATGGTGATGTGTGTGGTATAGAATAGACAGAGCCAAGACTGCATCTCTTATCCCTCCACCCCGAACAGTTACACAGCAAAATGAGATGCTCAGGGTCTCCAGAAGTTCCGATGTTTGTCTTCAGGAGCAAACTCAGGGGAAGTAGCCAGACATAACCTGATGATGAAAAATAGAGAATAAATATTTGTTTTTCTTTTTTTCTATGCACACAACCCTTGCTTTTGCTTTATTTCAGTGCCTTTATCCTGAACCATGATGTTTTTTCCGTCTTATTTTCTCCCCCACTGTGTTTTGCTGAGAAAAGGAAGTAATAAAATGGTTTGGTGAGTACCTGGCATCCAGCCTGTGTCAACCTACAACAGAAGAATCCCTGCACCTCAGAAACATATTTGTATCATTCCAGATACATGGTGTCTGGAACAAAGACCTTGAGCATTTTCTGTATTTATATGATTGCTGTTCAAGTTAAATTTCAGTTGCAAGACAAAAATAAATCCACATTAAGTTTTATAAATCAGATTGAACCTGAAAGTCAGAGAGGAGAAGTATGGTTTTCCCTCTCAACTCTCATGTTTATATATAAACCTAAATCAAACATGACAAAAATCACAAGTAAAGGCTTCTTTACTGATGACATTTTACACAAAGTAATTGGTTTAGACAGGTATATAAAAAAAGACAGAGCTGGAATTTGTTACACCAGATCATGCACCTACAACACTTTTCAAAGACTGTGGTGTTTAGGACTGACTTAATATTACAGGTGACCTTATACGAACTTTCATTGCAATCCATTGTTACTTTAGAAAGCAGTTCTGAAGTGACTTGATTATAAACTACAGTTTAAAAAAGTTCATGCAAGCCATATTTCTGATAGAATTTTTTGACTGTCAAAATAGGTCCCTCAGGGAACTTTGATGCAGGTGTTAATATTAATATAGCACTATACCTACCATGCAGCACCTACCCTTCTGGGTTATGTGCCAGCTGAAATATCAAGGTCCTACTACAATATAAAAATGTGGTATGAGAAATACGTGTAATTATGCAAAACTCTGCGACATATAAAGACTCAAAAGAAAGATGAGGCACAACTCAAAATAAGGTTTGACAGAAATAATAGTGGTTAGAATTGATCTATAATATTTCTTCACCATTTATTAAAGAGGTCTGTCCTTCAGCTGTCAGACTGGCCCTGAGAGTCCTCAACATCATCTCACAGAGCTGTTTGGGAGCCAGAGGCTAGAAATAAACCAACAAGCAAGCAAACAAAAAACCAACAAAAATAATAAATACTATTATTTCCATCTGTCATCAAACAGTGACTCTATTTAAGTTTTAAAATCAATCTGCAAATGGGAAATAGTGAACTACAGAAGGCTTTATCAGAAGGTTGACTCACTTGTCCAGTCCTTCACATCTCCAGAGCAAATAATTTAGTCCACATTAGTTAGATCAGAAAAAATGATTCTGACTCTTAAACTTTCTAGTGAAATTCTGTAGTCTGTATGGTGCAGATGCCATTTTAGGCAATCAAATGCCCTCTTTGTCTTCAGATTTTTTGGAATTTATCTATAATGAATAGTATCTGTGATCAAGACATATGTGATTACTAAAATGAACTACACTAAGAGATGTGACCCTGTGGCTACCCTAGATCAGAGGACATTAGCCACTCATAACTCAGTGTTTTCTGAGGAGGCATCTGCATTCTGTTAAAATTCACACCATTCACAAGGATAAGAATGGAGAGACTTGAGGAGTCTTAATCCTGTAAGCCATTGGGACAGCAATCTTTACAAGATACACAGTATGGTTCTGAATAACAGTCTTCTAATAAGGTAAACCAACAATTAAATATATTATTTTCCCCAATTCATGCAGAAGTCTGTCTCGGTTTATGTTTGTCTCTTCCATTTTTACTTAATTTCTTATTCCCTTTAATTAACAAGTTTTATTTCCAGTTTAGAGTAATATGCGTTCTCTCTTTTTTTTTTTCCCTTTAAGGAGTGAGTTTAAAGAATTTGTTTAAATTGTAATTTAGGTCTTCCCTTGTCATATAAATGGCTGTAATCTATCACTATGACTGTTTGTTTATCCTGCGATAACAATTATGCCTTTATTCAATACTTCATCTCTGCTAAGTATCCTTTAAGAGGGATTACAAAAATCTACTCAGACTGATCCTTAGGCTCATGGCAGAAAGAGCCAAAACTCATGGGTTTCCTTACAGTTTTGAGTAAGAGGGAGTTTCCCCCTGCAACTGGAACTGTTTTCTGTTTCTATGTTGATTATTGAACTCTATTTTTCCCTTAAAAAAAGAGAAAATATTAACTTATCTGGAGGAAGCAAGTGAAGGAGTCATGATCAAGTTTCCTGCTATTTCATTCCAGAATTTCTTCCTTCAGCATTTTGAGACTGTATTGGAGAAAAAACATCAGCTTGCAATACATAAATATTGGACAAAGCTATCCTGAGCTACTGTTAGTCTTTGGAGTTTTCTGTACTAAAGAATTGTTAAGGTCTATCATAGCCATCAAAGGTCGAAAGAACTTTGAATGAGACACTTTCTGCCTTGGGAGAGAGTCTTGTGAGCAATCCTGTATTACAATGTGTTATCAGAATCTTGAAAAGAGAGGGAGATGTCCACCATCAATATTTTCCTAGGATAATTGACTTTCTTACTCCTTAAAAGATGCTTGGAAAAAACCAGTCATACTGCAACAACATTTTGGTAAGAATAAATAGTGAACACGAGTTATTTCCAGTGTTCATCACCCCTATTATATTATTTACTTCTTAGCGAAAGGATTCACAGTCGAAATTCTAAAGGAAGACAAGCAGAATTCAGCAAATAAAATGAGTCACAAGCTAGTATACTGAAAACTGATTGGAGATTTCCTCCTTCAGTAAAAAAAATTCACATTGACTGTAATTTATTCATGAAAAGACTCAGCAGTCAGCTTTGGTCATCTCTGTTTATATTTTTCTTGTGAGATATTGCTTCCATTTTATTATCTGCTCATTCAACCAACATACCTAAACATGCCTGGGAGATATTCTCTGTTCAAAACCTTGCATCTTGTCAAAGTAGGATATTTCATCCTTTTTCTCTGAAAATATAATATAAAAAATGATCTATAAATGAAAGATTATTAACATTAAGTTCAATCGTTCTACATTGCAGAAATTCTCTACAACTCTGTATTTTTTTTCACAGGTCTGATTTTTTTCTTTTATGTATTCATCTCTTTTAACCAGTCCCTCTTATTGTAACACAAGATGATATATCCAAGAAAAGACGGGGTTCTGTGCCACTATCAGAGGAATAACTAACAGATAAAGGATTTTAACAGAGGCATTCACTTTGGCCTTTTTCACTGCTGGCTTGGCAGTTATTCATGAAAGCAAACTTAAAGGGGAAAATGGGGAAGAGTGGAATGAGAGGAGTTCAGGATACATCCTTTTTTCAGAGTTTGGTAGAATTATAACATAGGAAATCCTATAATGTGGACAGGCAAGCTAAATATGTGAGTATATCTTCAGGACAAGGTCCCATAAGCTGAAGTTTAGGGAGTATTCTTTAGGAACACCTTCTGGTATACCTGTTCTACACCACACAAGAGAAATGCACAAGTTCCAGTTCAGAAACTGTTTTGCCATGCAAAGGAACAGGGCAGAGGAACAGATCTAGAGGTTAATTTACAGGCATTACAGAATTCTAATCTTTTCTGCTCAGGTTGAGTGCTACATTTTTTTCTGCATCTCTGTGCACAGTTCAAAAATAATAATGTTTTTCCATTTCTACTTGTAAATTTCATAAGTTTACTTATGAAGTTTATGTTACTAAGTTTACTTCTATGATTTACCTAATGATTATGATCTCTGGCTTGGAAGCTGGTGCCATACAGCCTTTTCTGCCTACTGCTCTGGTGACCAGTACCCAGTCCAACACAAAATAAACCAGAAAAACTTCTCCCTCATTGGAATTCCTTGGAATTTCACTGTTGTTGTGTTTTCCATTTGAACCTTCAGTGCCTGATGGCTCTGGTGTAAGTTGACATATAAAATCAAAATCTTATTCACCTTCTTTCCCCATTGATTTTGAAAGGACTCCATCTGTTACCATTTCAGACGTAAAAAATTCATTTTGATGGCTTTAGAGAGCAGACAATATGGATCTGAAGAGTACTAGAATATAAAAGGAGCAATTTTTTTCTGTGCTTCATGTTTTGTTGTCCAGATAATTTGCAATTTTTGGTAGATTTGAAAGAAAAAAAAAAAAGGATAAAAAATGGATAAAAAAATGCCAAAACTCATTGTGTAGAAATAACACAGACTAAAATACATGTCATTTTCCCCTTTAAGTTTGCTTTCATGAATAACTGCCAGGCTAGCAGTGAAAAAGGCCAAAGTGAATCCTTCTGTTAAAATCCTTTATCTGTTAGTTATTCCTCTGATAGTGGCACAGAACCCCGTCTTTTCTTGGATATATCATCTTGTGTTACAATAAGAGGGACTGGTTAAAAGAGATGAATACATAAAAGAAAAAAAAAAATAATCAGAGCTGTGAAAAAAATACAGATTTGTAGAGAATTTCTGCAATGTAGAAAGATTGAACTTAATGTTAATAATCTTTCATTTATAGATCATTTTTTATATTATATTTTCAGAGAAAAAGGATGAAATATCCTACTTTGACAAGATGCAAGGTTTTGAACAGAGAAGATCTCCCAGGCATGTTTAGGTATGTTGGTTGAATGAGCAGATAATAAAATGGAAGCAATATCTCACAAGAAAAATATAAACAGAGATGACCAAAGTTGACTGCTGAATCTTTTCATGAATAAATATGTATAACATTTTTAGGCTGCTGAGAATAACATCATGTACTTCATTGTTTGGCCAGGCAGGAATAAATAAGAAAAATCTTCTATCTCTCTAGCTCTACAAATATCAGATAATAACAATTTTTTCTGATAGGAATTTGATATCTTACTATGTTAATTTCTGGAATACAAGACTCCAAGATACCATGGATGATTATTAGGACACATTTTTGTATGAGAATTGTTTTGATGCCACTGAAACTGTTTCTCTGAAAAACTCAGTGCATATATATATACACACACACACACACACACACACATACACGTACACCCACATACATAATTCTTGATCCAATGTTTCGTGTCCATAAGTTAGAACTTAATAAAAGAAACAGAGTTGTGTCAGATTTTTAATAATCATTTATGCAAGTAGCAGTACAAAATACAATATAAAATTAGCCAAGTATGAATAATATTTTGAACTATTAAAACCAAAATACAGCAGTTTTTAAATTACAATAATAATAGTCATAATAATATTACAATAATACTACTATTTTCACAACTGCAGGTGTTTTTCTGCCTAATGCAACTGTAAGCTGGTGACTTTAATTAATATCTCTCTGTTGCTGCTTTAGAATTTGCATATACCAGAGATTAACATGAGAAATATTAATAATTAGCAAAGCAACTGTAAATAACTTAAAATTTTGAAGTAAATCATATAAAAGGGTTAATTTGTTTTCCTGTCAGAGCTTCTTTAATATCTCTAAGTGCTTGCTATAGTAAGAGTGTACATATTACTATTCTAGTAGTACTCTAGAGAAGTATTACTATGTGTCAGCCATGCATTCTTTCTGAGACAGAGGGCAGTAATTTCTTGATATGGATCTTATTTCTCTTTGATTTTTTAAACTATTATACATTCTACATACAGCAGCACCACTTGCTGTTCAGAACATTAAATAGTGTTAGAAAAGGTGGGTATTTTTCCCCCTATTTTTCACCCTGTTAATTTATATTCAAGTGCTATGAGAAATCCTATCCAAAGAAAACATGAAAAAAAACTATTCAATATTTTTTGAAAAATACATTTTTATAGTATTCTACTTATAATATAAAGAGATTAAAAAAGAAAAACAGGCTTTAGTTTTCGGTTAAGTACACATTTTCAAAGAGGTTTAAGTAAATGTATGTGTCATTTTTTTAAAAAAAAGGTGGTTAAAAAGTCATATTGAAGGGTGGTAATATGGAGCAAAATGTCTAACCTTGAGGCTCTTAGCCTTAAATAGAGGTTTATCTCCACAAAAACAACTCCACTGAAAACACTTTTTTACGAGAAAATTACCCTTTTATCCAGAAAGTCATACATTTGCCCATTTACTAGTTTTTCCAATATTGAGTCAAAGACTTTATAAAAGTTTAAAGTGCAACTGTAAAGCACATCTTAAAAAAAGTTATTTCTTTCTACAGGTAGAAAATTTAACATATCTCTCTCTGTATTTTAGTCCAGCAATTAAATGCAATATTTTTTCCTTTTTCTTTTTTTGCTTTGGTATGAAAATAAAAACCTGGAACTTAGGGGAATAGACCATTTTTGGGGGGAGTTTTTGAAGTGTGATTTAGTTTTATGGGAGGAAAACAGGGAAACTATGTCCTTAAGTAATTTTTAACTCTGTCTGTATTTGCATTATGGCAGAACATAAGATTAGATTTGTAGGTAAACACCTTTTTGAGGGTCATCTGCTGTACAAGTGTTTGGAGGACTTGTACACTGAGCAAGCTCTAGGCTGGATGTGTGCTCATTAACATCTGGCACACTTACTGCACTCCCAGCACAAATCTACATCCCTACATCCATCCACAAGCAGCCTGAGATGGCCCTGTGGTGTAATCCAAAGCACAGTGATACAGCAGAATCGAGAGATTTACTTTAAAACTGCCCCCTATAAAGCAAACTAAACATTAATGTGGACTCAATATCTCTGAAATTTTCCTGGCCTAGTTGTTCACTACCATTATTTTTGCATTTTCCAAGAAAGGGCAACAAAGCTGATAAAGGGTCTAGAGTATGAATCTTATGAAGAGCAGCTGAGGGAGGTGGGGTCCAAAAGAGTCATCAAGTATTGGAACAGGCTTCCAAGGGAAGTGGTTGAGTCATCATTCCTAGAAGTCTTCAAAGGATGTGGTACTTTGTGACACAGTTTATTGGAGGACTTGAAAGTGCTGGGTTAATAGGAGTGAAGATCATCAGGATATTTTTCAATCAAAATGATTCTGTCATTCTATGACTTCCTAAGACAGCCAAACTGAATACTCCGTTTCACAGTCATTAATGTTAGGTTGTTTGTTTTGCTTTTTTTTTTCCTCACTTTTAAAACTTTTTTAGCATTATCTTGTGAAACAGTGATACAAATCACACAAATCTGATATCTCACAGCTGTATTTACTATTCTACTGCTATTTACACAATTGCTAGTACAAACTATATTTTTGTTACTACTTTGCTCTAAGACATTAAGTTCAGGCAGCTGCACTTTCTCCATCATTTCACTGGTAAGGTTTGTGTGTTTTCCTTCCAGTGCATTATGTTCAGTAGTGATTTATATTTATTACCAATTAATTGATGAAAATGTTGAATAGAACTGTGTCCAGTACAAAACTTTGTGGAAAATGATGGAGAAAAATAGAGTAATAGCTCCCCTGTCAGTCAGGCAACTAATGATCTACTTGTGTGATTCCTTTCATCATTATTCCAAATCTGTTTACAAAATCTACAATCTTATGAAGGCTGAAATCAGATTTGCTTTGCAAGATTTATATTCCAATAAATCTTGTTGACTACTAGTAATTATATTCTCACTACTTAACTCATTATGGTTTAGATTTTGTATCTATTTGTCTCCAGTACTATCCAGATCTTATTTCAAGACCTTTCCACAAAATTCCCAGTGGTCTTGCATGAATCTGGTCCTAATTTGCTGGTATGAATTTGTAAATAGGTTGTGCTTGTACACTCAAAGTTTGGTAAATAAAGAGATTTGGTGAAAGAGCAGCAAAAGGTCAATTTTTGCAAAAGAAAGTTAGGAGAGGAATGTGCTGCTGACTGCTCATTCTAGAGTTTGCTTCTCCTATTAACTGCTTGTTTCTCTGTAGCTCAGAGTGGAAAAAGGTTTCATGACTACTGTAATGCAAAGCCCAGTTATATATATTTTTATCATTTAGGGCATTTCAAGAAACAGACATTTTCAACTGTCAAATGGCTGCTGTTGTAAATGCCATTTTCCTCAGGCATCTAGCTGAGGAAGATATGGATCACTATCAATATTTCTTAGAAAAGTTTCCATTTATTAAGCTGCTATTAGTAATAAAATCCAGGTGTTATTCTAAATCATAATCACTAATATAAGAATCTAATTGAATTAGCTGGAAAAAAAAAATCCCCTTGATATACAATTTAAATACACAGCCAGAACCAGCTGTAACACTGCCAGGTCTTTGCCTTAGATCTATGTAGACTTTCACAGGCACAAGCCACTCTATTGCAGTTCTGTTCTAAGCAATACCACAAGCAATAAACCCAAGCAAAAGATAGGGCTTTTTCATCAAGATCAAAAGGTCTGTTTTTTGAACAGAGCACACAAGGAACATCTCATCAGCAGGATGTCATGCACCCTAAACAGCCAAAAGATGAAAGCAAGGTTATAGTGTATAACATTACTCTATCAGGAAAATAAACTATAGCCAGATTTTTGTGCAGATTCCAAACTTACATTGAAAAATAAAAAGCAAAAAACAAATCCTCAGAACAAAAACCTTGCCTAAGGTTTGTGGAGGCTGGAGTAAGTACTGAAGCAAAGGACTGCTTAATACCTGTTGACTTTTGCAGAGTATTTAAAATTATGTCAAAAAAACCCCAAAACTTTATTTTTGTCAGTCAAGAAGAATCCAAGGCAACCGTCTTTAATGCACATTAGTGTTCCTGGACAGGCAACGTGGACTTGCATACCATGATGATCTTGACTCTGTAGGTGTGAAAATATGTGTGTGAATGAACAAAATCCATGTGAGAATGCGTGTGATAGCTGAAATTAACTCCCCTAAAGAATTTGTAAATAAATCTCAGCTTTCTCTGCTCTAAAATATCAGACTGAATTTTGGTACTTTAATTTCTTATATTATTCATATTAATTTGAAGCTGATATGAAAAGTTGATTATTTGACTTTATTATTTGTATTAATGTATTTGTATTATTTGGTTTTTTTTTAAACCTGAAGCTGATATGAAAAGCTTTGATTCAAAACCAGGATGGGGTAACCTGATATTAACATGATTTTATTGTCTTGCTTGCCATGCATTGGCCATGTGGATACTAAGGAGAGTAGACAAGTAAATAAGATGGTTGTTACACAGAGAGACACTTTAAAAGAATGAGAGGATGAAGAGCAAGTACCAAATTTCTCCCCTGCTGCTGAACAGGAGACCACCTGAACGGCTAGTTCCAAGTAAGCAAGTATACTAATCATCTGGTTGTGTCAGTTTATTTTGTTATGTCTTACTGTGTTTCTACAAAATATATGCTCATTAATGAATTTTAATTTTGTCCCAGCCTACATTTTATATTATTATTTTGATCCTGTAAAAAACACTTGTTTTAGAAGTCTACACATAGTCTCTTCTCGTACAGGTTACCAACTTTTGCCTTGTTTTCAGAATACCTTTCTCAAGTGCTTAATTATCTTCCTCAGGTTCTAGCCAAACACTGAAGTGTATTTAGTAATGCCCTATGGTAAGTCTGTGTACAAATCATACCTCTCAGGCACTATGGAGAACATTTTATTGTTCCAATGGTCTCATGGTACATTGTGCTCCCCATGGGTGATGTGAGAACACGCATATCTTGGTGTGATGCAATTAGGCTGAACTTCATTTCAGTTATCTCAACATCCCATAACTCGGTTGCAAACAGTTAATTTTATGCAACTACTCAGCCCTTTTCCACAATGTATCTGACATTAACTTTCTCACACAATACAATTCAACCTGAGGAGTTCAGACTTTCTTGCCTAACACTTGTGTTAAAAACTAATGCACAACTTTGAGACTGAACTTTTACCCTCACTATACCATTTGACTTATGGAAGGAAAGAAAGGAAAAAAGTACTGTACTTGCAATTATAGCGCTTAATTTTTCATTGTTGCAATCAGAGATTAAATGTGATGTGGGTAGTATTTAACAGCTGGCTGTCATTTCTTATCTTTATGCATTGTGAAAAAAATAGTGAATGCTTTAGGATATTTCTGCAAATAGCTACATTATTCAGACTGTATTGATGAGAACATTTTTCAGTAAGGCCAAAAGAATGGACCATGGTCACAGAACAAATCCACAATAGAATGACAAAAGAGCTGTAGCTGTTTCTGACAGAAACAGTGACCTCTAGTAGGAAGATAAAACTCCTGCATGTCAAATGTTCTTCTAGTTGATCAAAATTTTTCACAGAAGCTCATTTATTTTGTATATTTCTATATTACATTTAGGGGTTTGCCTTTAACTTTTCCTCTTCATCCTGTAAACCTTTACCTGTATAAAATTACTTTTTTTAAAAATGGGAACAAGGACATTAGTAATTGATACTTACAAACTTAGGCTTTGCATATGTTGTAGAAGAGAAAATGAATTACTGCTCAGAGCACAATCTTGAGCTGCATCGAAATACATGCAAATTGCCAAGTTACTGCCAGATGGACCAAATCCCAAGCCTGTAATGTTATGGTTACCATGTGTGTCTGCGTGTGTGCTTAGAGGCCTTCACAGGCTCGTCAGTTACAGCACAGGTATCAGAAGTGCTTATATGGTCTAACACAACCAGGCTCAGTGCTTGTATTCTTCCATATGGGCATGGATGAAAGCTGATGCTAGATCTGAAAAATGGGCCTAAAAACGAGCTAGCAAAATATTTTCATTTCTGCTTTAGACTGGAGACATTTCTGAATACATACATAAATTTTCAGTCTCCTAGGTTTATTTTACACTTTTGCTTAGGTAGATGAACAGTCTATAAGTAGCATTTTTAAATTTCTGTGTTAGTTATTTATTAACATGCTGCTTTTCAAATTTTAATTTAAATACTAAAGGTTGAGATAGCTGGAATATGTATTAAGTCTTTGGAGAAAAAGTTAAAAGTTATTGTCAAGGTTATATACCAACCTCACTAATCAGCCTTTTATCTGTATTAAAAAAGAAAACCCATGCAAGGTTAATGCTGAAAACTTAATTAAGTGTCCACATAAAGGAGGTTCACATTAAAGACTGATTAGCTTGGTATTGTAAACCAATTTTCCAAGATACTGCTGAACTTTGTTCCTCCTCAACTTTAGCTTCTCTAATTCACAAATTGCCTTTTATTCAAGTGCCTCACATGAGAGGCTATATAAATTTGAGTTTTTCAACATCATGAGGATAACACCATCTCAGAAAAATCTTCCAGACAGTGCAATGTCCAGTATTCCATCTATTCATGCAAAAATAAGATCACAATTATGTAAATACTGATTTTGTCTATTTCTTGCAGAACATAAAGAAAGCATTGGGGTGTGTCTATTTACTTCCAATAATCTTCTACTTCTGGGCTGAAGGATGATATCCATCAAGGCTGAAGAATTTAGGTGGTGCTATTTTAAAATAATTTTTGAGGACCATAATACTTTAGATATTATCATTCTATCCTATATCCTGTTATAACAAATTTTAATCATTACATGAGAAGAATGAGCCTTGCTATTTTTTAATGTTGTAGTATTATCTTTCAGGTATCTGATCACCCTGAAAAATTGTTTATTTTAGTGCACGTTACCCTGTCATTAGGACTAGGTCTTCACTGACTTGCCTAGCAAGAGTGCAAAGATAAAGTCAGAGGAAATAGATCATTTAAATTTTAATTTCAGAAATGTTTTATACGGTTATTAAAAAATTTATTTATATGTTTATAGACTGTGGCCTTTTGCATGTGTGTTTAAACCCTTTCTTCATGATGAGTGAGGTTTTAATCTATCACACAGAACCACAAAAGAGAATACCTCCTATCCAGTCAGGGGTGCAGTAGCTCTTTGACTGTATATTCTCCCTTTGTTGATGTAAGGGCTACAGATGAAGAGAAGTGGCAGCAGCCAGGGCCCCTGAACCCAGCTGTATCTTAAGGTGCACAGGCCAATGAGAGCTGTGGCAACTGATTGTGTTAGCTCAAGTGTATTTATCTTCTGCTTGACAACATACAAATCCTTTAATGCTGAATGTTTATCTAGAATTTTTATATAGCTTTATGCATACAAATTCATTTGTATGCAAAATAAATGAACTGTGTCTATACAGTCTTTAATATAATAGATGAACAGAAATGTAATCAGTTCATCCTGTAATGACCTCTCTTGTGTAATCACAAAATCATTAAAAAGCTCCCAGGTGAAAATCTGAAATTCAGAAACTATTTCTTTACCTGAAATTGGCAGATATTAACATTGACTGATTTCTTCCCAAGTGCCCATGCACAAATGAAAATTTAGCTTTTACATTAATGAATTATTCTTAATAATGCTTTTGCTTTAAAACAATGCTGCTGTATTTTAGGTGTTTGAGATTTTTATTTCTAGTTGCAATAGCCTGTTCAATGAAAAATCGAACAGTTTACCATGGGGGAGCAAAAGATCCTACAGTAATCTCTAAGAAAGAGGCACTTAAACCCCTTTCAAAGGGCACGGAAGTCAATAGACTCTTAAAAAAGCCAGTGAACTTTTGATAAGACCATACAAATAAATTTTTGATCAGCCTAGTCCCTACAACCCTTCCAATTGATTCTCCTTGATATTCTACCATCTCAAGTGTGACCACATTTAAATTTTCCATTGTGTCTGTAGCATAGAAAACAGGTTATTACAGAAAAGGTGTTGGGCCACAGTGTTTAACGAGAGTCTGAAATATTCTTCTGTATTCTGAATGGTGTTAGGTAGCTGCATCCTGAATCAGACTTACTGTATTGTGCAAAATATCAGGTGTAGTAAACTTTCAGATCTTTACAAAGATTTGTTTGAAGTTTTTTTGATAAAATTTCTTTTACATAAATCTGGAGTCCTTTTAGTTCTACAATTATGCTACACAGAAATCATATTTTGCAGAAAACTACTGTTCTCATAGTCCTTGTCTTTAGAAAAAGAGCTTGCCTTTTGGCATGGAAGTTAATTTATTATACTGAAAATCTATGGAAATCTACACAAATCTAGCAAATTTACAAAGCTTTAAAAATCAAAATTTCCTTAGTTTAATGAATGCTTACCTAAACTCATTCATACATTTGATAAATTTAATTTACACTTGTGGGTTTCACTGTTTGTCTAAGCATAACATTTTTTGATCTGATCTTAAAGATCTGGAATCCAATGGCAGATAAATGAAAAAAAACCCGAATATTCCTATCATGTTTTAAGAGCAGCCATCATTCTTTTATCAGCATATCAGGAAGAAGAGGATATTGACTTGAAAAACAAGATGACAAGATGCAGGTCAGAAAGCAAATAAACCAATAAAAAGTGAGCAGCGTACTCAGCATGAAAATATAAAATATGTTTCCTAAATGCTGAGAACAGCTGGACAAAGAACATAAAGCTGAATGAAGGCAAGCTGATAATAAGTTTCTTGAGGAAAGAATATAGATACTGGGAAGAAATTCAGAAAGACTAAAACCACTGAAAATTAGGGAAGAAAAAAGCAAAAGTGAATTGAAAGAAAATAGTGTTAGAAATGATGATGATGCATAAAAAGAAAAGATGACAGCATGACAGCATAACTGGCAATAACCAAGGAGATGTTTTAAAAAAAAAGACTGAAAATCTAAGGAAAGATTAAGAAATTAAAGAGGAATATAAATATTAGACTAAGGATATAAGGTAGTGAAAAAATAAAAAAGACATTTGGAGGTAAGGGCAGGTAGATACCAGGAGGGAAATAATGGATTTGAATGGGAAGAGAACTTAGAAAATTACATTTTCTTAGGGAATGACATTAGAGATTAGTTAGTTACAGAACACTAGTACAGGAGGGGCAAAGAGCCAACAACTGAGGTTAAAAAAAAAGTGTAAAAGGAATGCAAAGCTGATTGTGTAAAGATTATGAGGTAACAAGTTTTAAAAGAGGAGATACCAATTTTGTATTCATGTAGACTGGAAGAAATAGACAAAATCAGGTATGGGGTTAAAAGGTACAAGGAATTTTCCATCAACAGTATCACATGATGACATAACATGTCTGGTTGAGTCCAGCACTGAATTTAAGTGATTGATAGAGATTGTCTAGTATACTATATAGGTTAGGTATAAAATTATAGGGGTTTTTTTCTGAAAGGAAGATATTTGTGCCAGTGTCAAGATGTGGTACACTGAATATTTTGACACTGAAGGGAGTACATTGATAAGGTGATCGACATCATTTGCTTAAGTATTGGTGTCTATGGCATCTGAGGTGCCATAATGTCTACAAGAAATGCACAGTGGTCCAACAGGCAGGATACAGGACCTATGTGAGGTTTGCTCTGATGCTGAAACAGCAGCTGACAGCAATCAAAGTACTCTGGAATGTGTTATATGGAACCTATCACAATTCTTTGACATGTACCATATCTCAGCTTGAATACTTAGTTTTAATAAGGCAAAAAGTGAATGTTCAAATAAAGGTAATTAAATCAATTAATGGTTTGAACACAGAACCCATTACATATTGTTTTATCATTTTACAGAATAAAAACTAATTCTATGAAACAACTAACAGCATTAGTTCTGGGCACTGCAAGAAAAAGGTCTTCCCCTCAAAGGGAAGGGCCAAAGGCTATTTTTTTTTTTCCTTCCATGGCAATCAGTAAGTATTGAGAGAATACATGGAACAATGAGAAAGAAAATGGAATCTGAACAGCTGCTGACTAGTGAGTATTAACATTTCCAGGCACCACATGGGGCAGATCCCATGTTAATGTGGTCATGCAAGTAAGACAGACACAAAATAAAGAGACATGAGTGTCCACTGCACAGACAAGATGGTTTCTGATATATCATATTTTTGAGTTTCTTTTTTTTTATTTTGTTAAAGATAATGGGGTTTCATTTCATAATCGATTATTTTATAATGTTACATATACATAGGGGTCCCTTTGACCACTGCAAGAAAAGCAGCAGGAATTTTTCTCAGGCCAAGATGGAATGGGGATTGGTATTGTGAAAAATCCACTTTATCTATCTGTTTGCTTCTGCGACAAAGAAATACACTGTGCTCCTATGCTATCCAAGAACAAAGATGTCACTCCAATATATTGCACTTGGGTTAGTCCTTTCTTACCACATCAAAAGAAGAAATCCATTTATTTGGTTTTATTGTGAATTGATAAAACATATTTCCAGGACTTTTCTCTTATAGAGAAAAACAAAACAACAAAGTAAACCAAACAACAACAAAACCCACCAAGAATACAGAGGTTTAAAGAAGGGGTTTTCTGCCAAAATGAAGAGAGGAACAAGGAAAAATTAGTACCTATCTGATCTAGGCAGACACTACAAGTCTGTCAGGAAGGGGGAGATGTGCATGGACTGCTAAATACACAGAATCCAGAGAGGGAGCTGCTGTAGTCATATTCCATCAAATGTGCTGACATAACAATGCTTGTCAAATTAGACTTCGGTCAAAGGCTTCCCTCTTCTCTGAAAAAACAATGTGCCTTTATTCAAAATTAAATGTTTTAAAACTTATGCATTTTTCTTGTTCTTCAAAAAGCTTTTATCAGGAGCTAACTGGCAACCACTTTTGTAATTGTGGGAAAGTCAAGGGAAGCATGTGAGGAGATATAAAAGAGGAGATACCAATTTTGCATTCATGTAGACTGGAAGAAATAGACAAAATCATGTATGGGGTTAAAAGGTACTCCTCTTTTATATAGTTCTTGAGTAGTAAAAGTACTAGGTGCACACAGACTTACAGCATTACTTTTCAGGCTCAGGAATTCACAAAGACCAAAAAGACAAGTAAATATGAAACAGGGCTCAATTAAATGAAGAATTTCTCATCCTTTGAGATCATTTCTCATTTCTCACCATTTCTCATCCTTTGAGATCTCCAAGTCTTTGAATTTATATCCAGATGAGAAAGATCTTAGCAGTTTCCTACTGCTTGTTGGCATCGTGATTAAATGCATAGGACCACAGTGTATTTCTGCAGAAAGAAAGTTTGAAATGAGTTTAGCAGGTCAAATTCCTCACAAGTAAGGACACAGCTCACTTGGTAATTTGGTTACAAACAAATACTATTTGGTCTAAAAAATCCTATATCTTCCGTCATAGACTCAAGTATGCTTAGAACTTGGAGGAAGTCATCATGTAAGCAGTGCCTCTGAACAGGGATTTATGGTCTGGGATGGATAATGCCCCTCACGTAAACAGAAAAAAAGACTTCTGAGGAAAAATTAAGGTTACTTGCTGTTGAGTTTGTGCTAGTGTCCCATCAATAGAACATCTAAGCCTTTATCTCATTTCAAGACATTAAGGAGAATTGTTGTTTTAGGCAAAAATAGCAGAAAAAATGATAGTGAGAACTGACCACAGAACAAGATCAGAGTGTTTTAGGTTGATGCCAAGATGATGTCTTTTCTTTTATATACCTTTTATATAACTTTTATGTATCCTCAGTATTCTTAGCATGCATACTTGTAATTCCTTATGTCTGATAACTTAGCATCATCCTAGAATTTTGTCAGGCCAGGAGACCAAACATCCTAAAGTAGTAGGAGGCTGGAAAGCCCTACACTATCTTGAGAAACCAAGGTCCTCTCTAGAGCATATCCTGTAAACTAGAGATTTGGCCCATGCAGGGGGCAATTCCGCAGATGGGGGAATATCATGCCACTCATCCAGGGCTCCCATTGGGGCATCCTTGTTAGATGTGCTAATTAGTAAGGTCTATAAATTGTGTACGCAATCTATCGCGTGTGTGTGTGCAATGTGGTGTATCCCACCTTGACGAAGTGTTGCCCCAGTAAGGATCCTTATTAAAGTACTGAGGTAAAAACCCTTAATCCTTTAACAGTGTCTGGCTCTCAATTTTTTACGACCAGGAAAATGCATCAAGGTAACCACAAAAAATTTAACTTAGCATAAGGGTTAAACGTCTGATAACTTAATTACATCCACTTTGAGTGCAGCTATTAATGAAAGGTTTTGCAAACAATTACAGAGTAAGAGATGAGCTCTTTTCATGGAAAAATGTTCTGGCACAGAGCTGAATCTTGAGGTCCTAAGAGGTCAGCCACTTATCAATATTTCTTAGCATCTGAAAAATTAAGACATTATAATTCTTCAGCCTCTTCTGATTTGATTATGTTTACAAGGCTATACTACTTCTGTAATTTTTTTCAGTTGCATCACTCTGAACAATTTCTAGAATTCTATTGCTACTTCTTTCAGTAGAGTAATTTCAAAATCAATTCTCTGCTAACACTTTGATTTTATTGAATCAAGGATTTGGCCTTATTTTGTTCTCAGCTCATATCTTGGGATCAACATCAGGTTCTTACTTTAAATCACTTTTCTAATGGGAAATAATCTTTTAAAGCTATACATTTAATTAAAGAGTGCACTTCAAAAATAGTATCATCATTTAATTCATCAATAGTGAATTAAAAACTTCTGAATTTTTATTCTTATGGTGATAATTTCAGTAACTCTAAATATTAACCTCCATTTTTACAAGAATTACTATGGACACAAAAATTAGCTCTCTTAAAACCACTCAAAAGAAAGAAGCAAAAATTAACCTTTCTTCCAAATCCCATCTTTGCATGAATATACCAGAGATGGGTCTCCACAGTCACGAAACATTGCCTTGTTTGCACAATTTCAGCTGACTTGAATGGTAAAACTTATCTATTGCTTTCTTCTCTCCAGTAACTTTAATTTGCAAAAGGGTTGACCTTGCCTGTAGTTTGGTTACAGCCCATTGCATTTGCGACACAGCCTGTGTTTAGGATTTGCATAGGCTAATTGCATCCCTAGATTTCCACCCTCCCAGGTATCCTCTCTCTGAAATTTGTAAAATCAAGCTTTTGCTCTAGTCCTGGACTTCTGTAATTTAGTAGCTACTTAAAAATGTGCCTGATTCCAAAATTAACATAATGTTTACATAATGATTTAACCCATGTAGCTGACAGTACTTGTACCACATCAGATGTTCTGTCTTGCATATACTTCAGCCTCGAGCTCCTCAAAGGAAGTTTCTGTTAGTAGCAAGGAAGGTTTGAAGAGCTATTGGAACCAAGGGAATTATCAAATCTCAATTTTCTTTTTCATCTGGTTATTTTCTCAGGGTTGTTTTAGTGTTGGTTTAATCATCTGTTTCATTTGTTCTCATATGCCAGGTGGCTGAGTTTGTAAGAAATGCATTTTTTTTTTTACTGTTGAACTCTTCACATCTTTGAATATTCTCAGAACAGCTGTCAGATTCAATCTTCACTGGGACTATTGAAGATAAAAAAGACTTTTCCACTATGTCTACAGTTGTGACTTGCTCAATAGTCCACTGCAAAAGAAATCATCTTACTTCAGACTACTGAGGGAGAGAACCTACTGTTACATGTAGAAATTATTCCTTTAGGGATTTCTATCAGTGGACCCACAAAATAATTTTGAAAGCATTCTGTCATTCTTCCTATCTCTGAGAACCCGAGGGGACTTTTTCTTTAAATGTGATAGATTGCTTGGAGAAAATTCAGGCATACCTTTGCACATTTACTTTTCAAGCCAGAAGCCCAAGACAGGAAGCTTCTGGAAAGTCTTGTCCTAGATTGCCTCCACTGAAGGTCTCACCAGCGTAATAGCACATTTCCTTTCTAAACTCACTTGTTATATACATATTATATACATATATATATATGAACCTTACTTCCTTCAAATATCAGTAACCCAAAAATTACTTTACCTAAGGATCATTTTTACCAGTCTTTTTACTCACAACTATTACCTTCATACAAGGAGATGTTTAAATTATTTTCTTTTTTCCCGGTCTTTAAATTAATTGCTTCATTTTGATGTGGTTCTTTCATGAGAGTTGCTAACAATATATCTACTCCAATGGATTTTTAATTTCTGTTTAAAGTTTACACAATTCCTTGTTTTAGCAGCTGATCTGGTATCTATTTTGAGTACAGTCCCAGAACCTTTTAACTTTTGCACCATGAAACGTTTCTTCCATTTAGTAATGTCACAAATACACTGCAACAAAATAACAAATGTATAGAATTGACTCACCAGAAGTGTGCTCATGAGCATCCTGTTTTGATAAGAATTGTAAAAGTGAACTGCATTTCCAAGTAAAATCTGAAAATGAAGTAAGCATTCAATTGTAACAAAAATATTCAAGTGCAGGTGATAGAAAGCAATTCTATGGTGAGCTAAGCATGGGGCAGCTGAATACCACATTTCAAGTGCTTCCAGGTGTTTGAGTGATTGTCAAATCCTGTATGCCTTTTCATGAATGCAATAACTGGAGCCACTATAAAACATTAGTTTTCAGGCCCATGTGTGTGAAAGTAATGATTGAAAGTACCATCTTCTCCATCTTTTATTTCATAGCAAAACCTGCATGGCTCTGTGGGTGTTATGCTACATAGTGTGATTTTGACTGGTCAGAAATGCAAAATGTTTGATTATCATTAGGAAGTGCTCCTCCCTGTGGTGGTCGATTCCCTCCTTTCCTCCGTGGGATGCTCTGTGATCTTGGAAATTCTCATTAGGCCTCAGCCTTGATCAACAACACCCAGACTAAGCTTCTCTTGAGTTTATCAGAAACACTGTCTGCTCCTAAGAACTTAGGCTATCTAATGAGCTCCTGATTTTTAATGAACAGCTTTGGAAACTTATTTTTCTTCCCTGAATAACAACCCAAGTGGAATAATTTGCTATTGAACTTTAATAGAAAATTACAAACCCAAATTGAATCCAGAATGAAGAATTATTATGAGTAAAGCCAGCTTTAATGACCTGTTTAACAAGTCCATAAATGTGATCCTAAGTGAGATCCCTTGACCTCTCCTGGATGGCCACAGGATGCAACCAGTGATCCTTCTCTGAGTGGGACATCTCTCAGAGCCAGCAAACTCTCAAGTTTGCTATACTTGGAGGATCACTGCTGAACAGTGACAGAGAGCTTGGGCTGATACCCCCACTGCTAGAGGTTCAACACTTCACCCATTGAGAAGATGCAAAGGCATCCAGAAGGGATACTTCACTGAATTTAGGGGAAGTTTTTCACAGGTATAATTTTTCCATATTTATTTAGGTCTGTGTGCATGTGAGCGTGGATAAGCTATAACAAATATACTACAAATGCTTCTCTCTTAGATTATTATGTATATTAGAGTTGTAAGTTAAACTTATCAGTGAGTTACTGTTGTGATATAGTAAATGATTTCAAAATATTTGTTAACTTTTTTTAAAGTAGGTTGTTGATTAAGTATTGTTAAAAGCTTTAAGCTTAATTTGTTGGTCAAAGCCACAGTGAACCTTATGCCTCAACAGGACAGTCTCCCTTATTTCTTTATATCCTTACCCTTTTCCTACCCTTACCCTTTTCCTGGTCACCATTCACCCCAGACTCCATGTAACAATTTTTGTGTTGATTTTAGTTTTAGATTGATTTATTTATGATTTTAAGGGTTTTTTTTCTCTGCATGCTTTAACCATCTAGTTAGTAGAATGAATATTGCCAACAAATTTTGTTATACTTTCATTTTTGTACTAAACCTGCCTTTGCTGCTACCTTTGTTGGGGATTCTTTAACTGACCTAAACCAGTAATTTGGACTATTTGTGTGGGTCTCCTTTCCACGCCATTTAAACTGCTGTTTCTGTAATCAGTACAGAGCTCCTCTGAGACAATGATATTGGGAATTAATTCTTGACAGTACCATTCAGCATCCAAAAAATAAAGTACTGGTGAGTGAATGAGAGTTCTTTCACCATGCTTTCATAGTGACACAACTCTCATTCTACCACAATTATATTATTTTTTATATTTGACTACCTGTACACTTCTGTTTTACAGGATTGACATTTTGGCCACATTTATAGCTGTAGAATCATAAAATCACTGAGGTTGGAAAAGACCTTTAAGATCATCGATTCCTATCTTTGACCAACCACCATCATGCAAATTAACCATAGTACTAAGGGGCACGTCCAGTCTTTTTTTGAATTCCTTCTGGGATGGTGACTTCACCACTTCCTTGGGCAGCTCATTCCAATGCCTGACCATCCTTTCAGTGAAGAAATTCTTCCTGATGTCCTACCTGAACCTACTCTGGCACAGGTTAAGGCTATGTTCTTTTGTCCTGCTTGGCTGGGAGAAGAGGCTGACCCCCATCCCCACTACTGTTAACTTCTCTAGCTGCAGTCCCACTCCATCTGCTGGAACAGCCCACTTCTACATGCACACACAAAAGTACACCCCCATACATGCACCTACACCCTGCACACTGTGGATCCCTCTGGTGATGCCCCCTGCCCCACAGACATAGCCCCACGACCAGGCAGGTGCTCAGCCCTCCCACTCCTCAGGGAGCCTTTGTGTAGGAAAAACATTCAAAAGGGAGATAATGATGATGCAGGAGATGCTGTGTTGTCCACTGCAGACACTGCTGGCATATGCACTGAAAGGCCCCTGCTCACACCCCAACAGTCCCTCTCATCCTCTTTTTATCTGCTGCTCTGTTTCACTTCTTGCTCTCCAAATCATCTTGATGTCTCCCTTTCCTGCCTTCCATTCTGTACCCTGAACATCTACAATGACACAGGGTGACCCCCTTTCTTACAAACACCACTGGTCTTTTGTACACAGCAGCACCATGACACCACTTGCTTCTTTCTGGCATCTCAGTGTTTGCCCCAGCACATTTCACACTCGTGTCTCTGCCTTTCAAACTCCTCTCCTTGGTGCCTCTCTGTAAGCATCCTGCATGAACACTAAACGCATGCTAAGTAACTGAAGCCAGCGACATTTCTTCTGTCAGAATTTTATACAGAGTGCTTTTGGAGCTGTTGTAGAATCTCAGTAGCAGGGATGAAAGTGTCAAGCGACTCTGAGAGAGAAAACTCAACACTGCCCTTGCGGAGTTTTAGGTGGGATGGATTGGTATAGTTCTCTAGGAGACCGCTAGCGCTTAGGGAATGTAGGCTTCTGTGGAAAATTGCAAAGCTTATTTCATTGATGGCATCACTATGCACAATTATTCACTAGAGCTCCCTTATTCTCTGCAGTAATACTTGTGTCTGTTCAGATTATGTGAGCAACTGTTAGGATTAAAAACCTAAGAGAGTAGTAAACTTCCTTTCTCATGTTGATAGTACTTCTGCAGCAAGGGCTCTTAATTTCTGATTCTTAAGGGGAAGAGAACCATAAATTTTATTATGCCAGTGACTCTTCAGTGGAAAAGGAAGTTAAGTACTTAATCAGGAGTAGTTCTTCCTTTTCCTTTTTGTGAGTAGAGTTGTTAACAAATAAGCTAATATACTCAGAATTTCCAGGGGGCCCAGATAAATCCCTACTTGAAATTCCACATATATGATCAATGGCTGATATTTGGCTGTTACTTTTTTTTTTTTCAATATCTTTACAATGCAATTTTAAAGGCTTTAATGTAAAACAGCAGGGTAAGAGCTCAGCAAATGCTGATGAACTGTCAAATCAAGCAAATTAATCAGAGCATCAGTATCAACAATAACATGAAAACTGGGACAAGGTTTTTAACAAGTACCACTTGTACAGCTATCAGATCATTTTTCTTTATAGGCTCTGCACTTCAGTTTGAACATCTTAAATCTGGATACCAGTTATAAATTCAACTGGAGGCTTAACAATTCTGTTAAAGAGGAATGAAGCTGATGAATAGGACTCATCCTCTAAGTACTGCAATCAGACAAATTATTCTATGATGAGGAAATGTCTTTTAAGATTAAAGGAATGAGGAAAAGGAAGGATGTTAGGACTACAGATGTGATGGGTCTTTGTCTATCAGCTAGGAAATGCTGGTGTCATCTGACAAGAGTGCCTAGATTGCAAATAGCACCTTAACAAGTTATATGAGTGCTACAAGCATCATGTAAAGATCACATTATAGCAGTGATTGGTTGTGAATGCTAAAGTGGGTTGAAATGTGCTGAGTATCTCTAAAATAGCAGCATCTGCAGCAGAATGCAGTGCCTCTCACTGTTGAGTTTGCTCTATTGCAAATACTGGGTGAGTAACTGTGGGGAAGAAGTATCCCACATAACAATTTACCTCAGTTTTAACATGCTGTACCAGAGATGTCAAATCAGATGACAGCCCTGTGGGTGAACTTTTGGCATTGGTAAATTTTTGGAGTGAGAAGGGCTTGTTTCTGTGAGGTAGCCTCAGGCACCCTGCTGTGCTCTGCAGAGTGGCATAATATTTTGTATCTTTAACATATGTTTGCCAAATCATGTTAAAAAAAAAGTATCAACTTCTTCATTTGTTGAAAATGCAATAGCTTTGGGGGTAAGCTTAAAATATGTAGTTCTTATCCCATAGTTCAGCAGTTTCTAGTTACTATGAGTTTGCAAGAATTGGTGATGCAGTTTGTGATTTAAAGAAATGCAGTCAAATAACATGCATTCCCTTGCAAGGTCTGCACTTTCCAAAGACTTTTGTGCTCTACTGCTGTGCTTCCAGTACATGGCAAATATATTTTTTTGTATTTCAATGGCTTAAAGCCTGAGATGTTGAAGCTGTTGGCAGTGATATGACAATCAACAAAGGGACAAGTGCTATCATTGCAAGGTCTTCAAAAATAAAAGAAAAACCACTAACAGTTGAATTTTATATTCTGGGAAGACACAACAGAGGAAGTTAGAGGAGAGCACAGGGAAATTTATGTTCAATGATACAAAAAAAGCCTTGCCAAAACCTTGTACAGCAGATGCAAAAGAATATCTCAGAAATTATGTGAGAGTAAAACTTATTTCATTACTTAGTATAAGAAAAGAAAGTCAAATCTCAGAAAGCAGCAAAACAAGAAAAGCAGATCATTAATAGCTGAAGCATGGTACAAGAGGAAACTGCCTAAAACTTGGAATCCAATACCAAATGCATTTGGTCATGTAATGCCACTGCTAAATAACTTATAAACCCTCTCAGTAAATATAAAAAATATGTATTAAAACATCCCTACTCACAACTCTCAATCCTCAAAGTCACTTAAAGGAACCAGTAAATCAGGAGGAAGAAATTTTCTAGGAAAGACAATGTTGTAAGGATTTTGCCTTAGATCAAAACACACGTCTAATTCATTATTTTCAATGTTTATTGAAATACACTTAGCCTTTGATTTTTTTAAAATTAAAAAAAAGAAAGTCTATTATACAGACTTCTTTTGAATAGAACTGATCAAATGATGAATTATAGCTCTCTATTAAAAGCACTGCAGATTAGTTCTTACAAGGATAGGTTCCAAGTTCAAAACAGCCACGTCAGAAAGCAGACAAAAGCTAGCAAGATACAATGTCACCTTGGGAAACAATCAAAAAAAATTATTCTTTAGCACCCTTTTATCTCACAATAACCAATTTATAGACTCATAAATTATAACTATACATGAGACAGGTAAATGATGGACAAGCTGGGACACAGATTTGCTGAAAAGTGCATGGGGTCCCTAGCATATGTGAGACTGAGCATGAACCATCAGTGAGCTTTGTCAGGGAAGACGACCAACAGTATCTCAGGATGCATTAAATGAAATGCAGCATTCCTCATTCAGCAAGTCTAGGTACTGCCTTCAGCATTGGGCATCGACACACAGGCAATGAGCTCAGGGGGAGACCCATGGTGAACAGGAATAGAATTACTGCTGAGAGCACTGGCACAGCTGCAAGGACTTTTCTGCATTTCTTCTCACACCCCCGAGTGTGAGGGCTGGGGCTTCACACAAGGAATTGGGAGGGGACACAGCTGGGACAGCAGACCCCAACTAACCAGAAGGATATCCCACCCCATACAGCAACAGGATCAGCAGATAGAGTTGGGGGAAGAAAGAGTAAGTGGGAGATGTTCAGAGTGGTGCTTTTTGTCCTCCCAACCTTCTGTTACATGTTATGGAGCCCAAATTTACTGGAGATGACTGAACACCTGCCTGACAATGAGAATTGGTGAATTAATTCCTTGGTTTTGCTTTGCTTATGTGTATGGCTTTTTCTTCACCTATCAAATTGCTTTTATCTCAATCCAAGAGTTTTCTAGATTTTTACCTTTTTTATTCTTGCCCCACTGGGAGAGGAAGTGAACAAACAACTGTGTGGGGCTGAATTGCTCAATGAGGGCAGGGTATGATATGCTGTATAAAGAATTCAGAATTCTATTGCTTACCCTAATTTCCCTAATTAGTCTTCATGAGCTCTTTCCCATTAACTAGCTTTTCTTCAATAATTAAGGTTGAAATTATCTATTTTTATTTCATATAAATTAGTTTTATAATTTATAAAAGAGTGCATGTGAGAAATAACAAGTTATTTTGTCTACTCAGAAGGGTGTCTGGTCTCAATCACATTCAAGAACTGAAACTTGTGAAGATTTCTTATCCAATCCTATAGGTAAAGAATTTTTCACTCTAAGGATGAGTCTTCTTTTCTTGGGGCTTTACAGTTTCTTTACAGTTTAAACTTTTACTTTCTCATTAATATCAGGCAGAAACACCATAACATATAGGTACATTAGCCAGGAGAAAGACAAGGGGTAACCTGATCCTTTTCCACAAGTACTTGTGCAGAAAAAAAAAAGTACAATGGAGGATATGTATTTTAATATTTAAATATGTAATGCACTTGGCTTTACTGTCAGAAAAAGTTTGACTACATATAAAATTTATATAATTTTTTATGATTATAGTAAGTAACCACCAGAATTAAATACAAAATATTATGGCAGTTTTACTGTTTGGGTTTTTTTGTTTGTTTGTTTTCCTTCAAATAAAGGATGTTTTTTATTTTAATTCTTAAAATATAAAAAAAATAGTCCTAGTTTAAGTAGGATTTAATTGTGGAAGTCTAACATTTTGCATTATGATGAAAGTCTTACAACAAGGGAAGTAATGTGTTTGTAACTAAATTTTACTCTTCAGTTGTAGTAATTCCTTATAGCAAATGTATGTCATTAATAATGTTCCAGAGACCTGTGAACCATTGTCTTTTAAACACAAAATAAACTGCACTTTTACAAATACTTGTCACAGTTAGTGAAAAAGGGCCTTAACATATATCCTTCTTCAAACTCCTTCCGGCAGGTTTGGCAAGACAGCTGCATTCTTTGCAGTCAAGGGAAAAATCCCTGTCAGGTTAATAAAGTAATGTAGTTGCTTTTCCTCCATGTTATCTATAAATTTCAGATTTCAATAATGTACTTATAAGGGGCATCAAGCAGTCCTTGTCTCCTTATGCTGAATGAAGAGCTTCACAAAAGTAGCAATTTTCTCTCTCTTTCAATTGCCATAAAAGATAAGTTGCATAAAGAAAGGCTACCTGAGCAGAGTCCTTTGAACAGCTGTCAGTTCAGTCAGACTGGTCAGAGAAATCCATTTCCCGAACCACGAATTGCTACATGCCCTAAAAAAATTCTTGTCCCCACAGTCTTTTCAGTTCTTCTCTGGGAGGAGCTGCCTGTCCACAGCCTTCTCATTTTCTGAGGTCAACACTGCAAATGTCTTCTGATCTTGTCAAAAACATAAGACCTCTGGTTTATACACTTTAAATACAATTTTTTTATGCAGTAGCTTTTGTTATTTTTGTACCCAGGTCTGATAGAATCAGTCTGTTCTGGTTTACTGTTTGGTTGGTTGGTTTTCTGTTTTTTCTTTTTAAATAGAAAGCACTGGAGAAATAGACCAAGTAGGTTGATAAGTGGGTGATTTGTTTTTAATAACATGTGTTCATTGTTTTTTATAGCTTAGTCAGTTATTGTTCTCACTCCCTCTTGTAATTGTCCTGCTTCTTTTTTTCTTCTGCCACTCCCTTCAGAAACAGCCAATAACTCTAAAAGAGTTTTTCTAAAATAAAAGAGCTTTCAGTTTGATTTGAATTTGCTCTTTATTTTAATTATATTCAACAATTCTGTTCGGAGAGGAAAAACATACATTGCAATTAAAAGAAAAGTAAACAAATTTTATTGGTACCATGAAGTTGATCTTTCAACCTCCTCCAAAATAGTGAAAGTCTTCAGACAAATACTAGGCAACCGTCAGTGTATTTTAAATACAATGACAGTAGGTTGCCATTGCCTTAGAGATAATTTCAGAGGTTCCAAAGCACGCAATCCAAATGATAAAAAGAAGTAAACCACAAAACACCATAATACTGATCGTAAAAAATGCTAAAGAAAAAAGCATTGTAGACATGAAAATGACTGGATAGAAAATTAAAGATGCAAAATGAAAAAAAAAATCAACTGAAGAAAAAGATAAGCAAGGTAGCACTGAATTTAAAATAGATGTAGTACTATTGTTATTGTTGAAGATCTAATACTAGGTATAGATGTACATTTGGTGCAGAAATAGGAATGTAAGGGTGTTTGGATTCCATTTCTACTGAATGCCACTTGCAAATCCTGTAAAATATCATAATCACTTTTGATAAAAAGTAAAGAAGAAACAGGAAAAGGGAGATATATCCAAAAACTTAAATTAAGAGATTTGCAGGTGCATGGTGCACCTTGCTTATTTTGATGAGTGATTCCATAAGCCAAATTTAGACCCATTTATGATCAATGTTAAAAATTGCTAGTGGTGTTTCAATTAAATCTCTATGTTAAGCAAAAAGCATTTTCCTGTGCAGAATGGGCACTTTGTTTTTAATGAAAAATGGTGTATTTGTCTTGCAGCAAGTACTGCTATTATCTCCAATTGTTTGCATCATTATCACAGTGTAATTAAATATAGAGATATGAAAAATGAACATTTTGCTTATGCATGGAAATTTCAGCAAGGTGTTCCTAATGCTTTGAAACAGTTTTATGAGAATCTGCAAGGTTTTCTGTCTTTTTGTTTGTTGGTTTGTTTGGCTTGTTTCCCATGGTTAATTGTTTGGTTCTGTCTTGATTGAATCTGGGTTTTAAAATAACCATACAAAATGGGGCTTTTTTTGGGTGAAGCCCTCTGGATGAGATCCCTTCCCTCCAGCATGTTGATGCCACCAGACAGCTTGATGTTACTGGCAAATTTACTAAACTTGCATTCAATCCCTCTGCCCATGTTGCTGAATGAGATGTCCATGGAGGGTCTCACAGATATGTTGGAGAGATTAGGACACTGATATGTTTCAGTAGCCTAGGAGCACCCTTTAATCTTCCTGATTGGCTTTAAGATATCAAGAAACAAAGAGTCCTTATCTTTAGGATAGGAGATATCCTTCTCCTCCTTGCAATGAGCTGGGGTCCTTTAAGCTTACTTACTTAATTCTGCCTATGCTGTTACAAAGTAAATTATATGTATCTTAACAAAGCTAATAAAATTTTATATTGTTAAGAAAGTTTATGCAATTTCATGCTCTAAAGACTAATTAAATACAATGGTTAGGGAATAAATTTTTCCAAGCATATGTTAAAACCAAAGAGAAGTTAAAAATTAAACACAGTAAATAGTAATGATAATGATGATAGTAATAATAGTAACCTTTTGCCTTAGGAAGCTCACACATCTCACATTATATCAATGGTACACTCTGTGAAGACAGAATCATCAGATTACTGTTACATCACCCATGATGTTGAGAAACTATTTCAAATGGCCACTTTATTCCTATTTTCTGCTTATTCAGCTTTCCTTATCAAAAAGTCATAGCATATAGATTTTAATAACTCACTGAAGTAAAAACAAGAAGTATTGTTCAGAGAACAGAAGTGAATACAGCAGTGTAGCTGGCAGAAAAGAGTGAATTCACAAGTTTATGCACAGTCCAAGACAGCAAAATAATAAATTATATTATCAAGAAAAAAGGTATGAGCACAGACATTTAGCTAGTAGAAATTGTAAGCAGCTCTCCACTTCTTTTTTATTTGTTTGGTTTTGTTTCATTTTGTTTTGGTTTTGTTTGTTTGTTTTTGTAATACAGGGAAGTGGATAAATAACTCAAAATACAATGGGTTTGTGAGCCTTTTACAATCCTGACTGTGTTAGAATTGTCAAACAATTTTACCTTCATATCTTTTCCATTATTTTCCATTATTATATTTCTAAAACTTATCATATGTGTGAATATGTGTTGTCTAAGTTCTTCTTTATTTTTTTTTCTGGAGCATACATACAATTTTAGACTCCACTGGTAAGGTGTTTTTCTTTACACAGCCAATTCCTCTTATAGGATCACCACTCCAGGAATTGCCCTTTTTTGGGGGGGGGGTTAGTTTTTTTGTTGTTTTTTTTTGTTGTTTGTTTGTTTTTGGTTTTGGGTTTTTTTGTTGGTTATTTTTTTAAATTATTTGTTGTGGGGTTTTTTGTTTGTTTTGGTTTTTGGTTTTTTGGGTTTTTTTAATTCTGTCAGAAGCTAGAATTTAGCACTTTAAATTTAAGGTTTTCTCTCAAATGGGGTAATGGCCTCATTTTCTATTTCCATCCTTCTTGTGTTTCCATGTAAAAAGATGAATCAATGCTGAACAAATGTGAAATGAGCAAATAAAAACTATTGCTTATCAACTTAAAATATACAGTAAACTCATGTGTCAGGAATATTAAGAAACAGGAAGAGTTTTCTAAAAGTTGGGGTGGAGTAGACCTTCACAGACATTGTAAAGGACAAATACACTCCTATTGAGGGTCAGAATGCAAAAACCAGGATAGTGCAGGAAGCATGTATGGCAGGACTGTTGGGTTCAATTTTAGGCATTCTCAGCAAGAAATATGGTGGGGACAAAAGTACCATTTTGAGAGTAATGTCAGTCTCTGAGAGAGTCTTAAATGTTGGAGTGGTAACATCTGCATGAAACTACCATGAAATAGACTAGGGGCAGACTCCAGCACTGAATTCCTTTGTGGAACTCATTTATTTGTAACTCCTCTAAATATTTAAGACTTACCCACTATATATATGACAATGTAAGAGACTATTGATATATATATTCAATAGACTTATTAATTTCTGGTTTTCACAGAACTGTGGATATTGCTGTTCCTTTGGGGCTTCCAGGCTGCAGGTTTATCTTAAAACCAGACAGTACTGATGGTATAATAAGAAGGAGGAGAAGAGCATTTGCTTTAAAATCTTTCAAGGCAAGCCAAATTAACATCAAATGTCTGCTTACACAAGGGGAAAACTGCATTCATCAGGACAGGCACATTTAGCTTTTTGTCTTCTATTATTTGAGTGAGAAAGGAATTCAGTTACATTTCCTGTGACTGAAGCATTAGTTCTCTATGCTACTTTTCATAAGCTAAAGTAAAAAAACCATTGTAAGGTGACACAATCCAAGGAATGGGAATGGGATGGCTTAGCAACATAAGGAGCAGGGTGAGACATAACTGCTGGTGCTCTGAGGTAAGTTAAGGAAATGAGAATCTGAGAATCTGGCAACAAGTCAGAGCAACAGGCCAGCTCAGCAAATAGTGTGCCTCCCTGATTAATAAAAACAAATTGGCAATAGTGAATGGAGGTCTCTGTGGAGCGGGGGGAAACAGCTAGTCATCCTCAATGTTTCATTCCAGTGGAAGACACTGGAATGTGCACGTTGTTATAGATAAGGTTATACTCTGAGAGTCAGATATCACCGAGTCTTACACCTACCTAGAGTGCTCTTTTGCTGCTTTATTGAAAATATTCTTTGGTAAGTAACCTTTCAAATAATAATTGAGAGGCATAAAAGTTTAGTTATTTTACCACAATAAATTTTATTTTAATTTTCTCAGTCCATGGTCAGGGTCTCCTGCCTTTAAGTTAAAATATATTCTATGTTTCTGCTGCTTGTTTGCTGACAGAAAGCTACACTTGCACCAATTACAAGCTTGTCATTTATGACTTTCTTGAATTGTCTAACATTCCATTATACCCTATTTATATACAGAAGCACAGAATCTGTGGATGGCCTAGGCTGGAAGGCACCTCTGCAATTTGTCTTGACCCACCCCCTGCTGAAAGCAGGATCTGCTTGAGAAATTTGCTCAAGGCTATGTCCACTCAGGTGTTTATTAATTCCAAGGATAAAGACTCCTTAGTGCCCTGGGTGACCTGTTCTAGTGTTTGACCACCCTCATAGTTAAAAAAAAATGAAACCAAACCAATCAAAACCAAACAAACAAACAACACCCACCCACACAAGGCCAAAACATAGCAAACTTTCACGGTGTTTGTTTTTTTTTTTTAATTGAAAAATCTGTGACATTTAATTCCCAAAAAACAATGGAAAAGTAGAAGGAGCTCTGTGGCAAAATTGGAAGAGTTGCCATTAGAAAGGCTGGTACAATCAGGAAGGAATAAATGGCTATTTCAGAACGTAAATAACATTTGTCTTAGTTTTTCAGTCAATAGAGAATACGGGCTTGAAGACTTTTCTAACTAAAGACTCTACTCACTGGAAGCTACAGATAGAAAATCAAGAAATTGGGACGGTCAAAAAGACCTTGGAATAGAAATGAAAGCCAAAATAGGAAGATACATCTCAAATGTACGTGGTGAGATTCTGAAATAATTTGTGTTTTTTACTCCAATGTCTGTTTCTGAAACATGGCAATATATACCTAGAACAATATGCCCTCCTCTATTAGACTTTTCTTTAAAAAATAGGTTCCTGAAGTTTATTTCCTGTCTGATTCATTCTGCTGGTACTAAAAACATCTTGGCAAACAAATTAAGAATGGTTTGTAAATTTTGCTTGTGTGTGTGTACAAAGTAATGAAAATGTCAAGGTACTTCATTGGTTTTCGCATAAGCTTTTCTCCATTTAAGAACCTTTATCATTATGGCAATAGTGTCTCTTCTCCATGGAGTCTGAGAATATAATGGGAAAAGAGTTATTTCATTGATGCAGTTTAAATCAATTTTCTGAATGCTAATTAAAATTGAAAATATGTTAAAATGTCTTCTCCTCTTTATTTTTTTTTTCTTTTTTTTTCTGAGTGTGGTTAGATTTATAGAAGAGAATTCTATTCACTGTATAGGTTTTATTCAGGTTCAGTCTCTGTTTTTATCATTTAGAATAGGAGTAATGTAAGAGTAGACTTATCACTAGCTATATAGTTTGATATAGTAGAATTTTGTGAAACTTCTCTGTATTCAGTTACATACCCCCACCTGCAGTATTAAGTAAATGCTAACCCAATTATATCTTGGACTAAATCAAAACTGACTGATGAGCTAAAAAATAGTACTAATGATATGTGACTCTTACCTGACTTTTAAAATGTACTAGAGAAAGTTAGGTGCTCCCTTCTTTTTTTCACCCTAACACAATGAATAAATAAATTTCACAAAAGGAATACTAATTTCCTGCTGTTCATCTTAAGCAGAATGGTAGTTAGGGTTTGATTTTAGTACATGGGAATTTACTAAAATGCTCATGCTGGGGAAAAAAATGCCTCATCTTAAATAAATTAGGCTGGCTCTTTGCCTGTACCTTCAAATTACTCTTGATTTTATATCTAACTGCATAGGGTAGGATTTCCCAAAGCTCACAAAGATGAATAACATTTTGGGCAAGATGGATTAGAGATGAAGTGTCAAAAAACCAATAGATGCTGATAAATTTGCAAGATTTAACAAGTAAAATTGGGCCATTGTTTGAGGTGAATAATGGAACAGTGATTGCACTTGTTAAGTTATGCATATGGTATTTATTTGAAACACTGCAGTTCATTTCAATGGCATTTATTTTGTTGAAATAATGTGAACTGAGGATCTGGTCCCTCATATTTAAGGTTAATATAGGTGAAATTATTGTTGTTTGATATTTAATTGGTGTACTCTTTATATTGCACTTGGTGCTTGTGATGAGGTTCTAAAAATAACTCATGGTTCAATAGTGGAAATAAAAAGAGCAGCATGTTGGAGGGAAAATTAGAGAAGAGTAAAAGCATAGTCTCACAAGTGTTACTACAAATTGTGGGAAAAGTTCTTGAACAGTCATACACACGTTAAAAAACAAACAAACCAAAATCAACAAAACAAACAAAAAACCAAACAAAATATAAACTGAGCAAATAAAAAAACAAAAGCACACACAAAAAAACACTCCAATTTTTTTTTTACACACAGATGATTTGCAAAGTATAAATTTTAAATTAAATGTTCAAGTTAGTTGGAGTCTAGTTCACTCTGCTTTGGAAACTTACAAGATTATCCTAATTTTTTTTAAGTTATTCCCAAAGATGCTTTACAATCTCAGTGTATATATAAACAGTAGTTGGGAACAATACAGCATTGTCTAAATTCAGGCTGTTCCATCCTTCTCTCAGTAGGGACTACAAGCAAGCATAAAGCAACATGATTAAGAATTCATTTGTTTTATGGTTGAAGGGGAGCTGAAATTATTAAGCTCCTTTATCATGTTTCTGTTCCTATGTATATATTAAGAATATTTCTGCTAAGGAAAAACAATAATAACAAAACAAAAGGGAAGCAAGCTCCTCTTCAAAGTGTGGCAAATATTTACTTACCTACTGTATACATATGTTTCCATTTGATAAATACTGCTAAAACCAAGAGAAATCGCAGGCTGCAGAAATGTCTCTGTGCGGCACAGGAGAGAGAGACTGCAAAGGCAGTTTTCAAGTCCTTATCTGCAAAGGGAAAGAGATTATTGCCTTAACCTTTGTTATCAGTATGAGACCTACTTTAATGCTCGTAAGGCTCAGGAGGACTTTCTGCAGTGGTGAAAGGCTGAGCTGGATGGGCTGTGTCTTACTGCCAGCGTCTGGCTCTCCAGCAGGGGAGCTTGTGCGGGCAGCGGGCACCCGAGCGCAGTGGCACACTGCTGCTCTCAGTGCAGACTCAAAAGATGTTTTCTTGTCTATGGCAATTCATATTCAAAAGGCACAGCTAACACTGGCATGTGAAACTCAAACAGATAAAATTACCAGCCATGGGTCTCTTCTTTTCCATCCAAAAACTGTCATACTTAAAAGAAGAGAAACCTCTGCCCTGACTCCTGAAGCCTGGCTGTGGTGACTTACCCATCTAAAGGGTTCACCAACAATCGGTCTTGCTTTGCAAAATGGAGTGGACTATTTAGGCTTGGCTTGAAGCATATTATTTTATTTTAGTCTAAATAAGCCACCACATAATAGCATAGTAAAATAAAAAATAAACAGAATGCACCACAATTTTCCACTTCTGTTTTGGCAGATTACACAATTTATTTTCTGTAATTATACTGATGCTTTTGAGATTTCACTAAGAAATTGCATTTTCTGAAAATGTTTACAGACCCTAGGAAACTAACTTGCCATTTTGCAGATTTTTAATTTTGTGCCTTCTTTGGTATACCTATATTTTTGGAAATACAGACTTTCTGCAATATAGTTAGGCTCCACCCTTGCACTATTGAACATGTATGGTTAATGTAAACTAACTAACAAGGTTGGAGACCTATTTAATGCCCAGATAGTGTGGGATTAACTCTCCATTTTTAAACAACAATTCAAAGGTTATTTATGAGTACCAAATTACAAAGTGTAGGAAGAAGGCAGAAACAAGGAGAAGATTGGGTGTTTTTTATAAAAAGTGATCATTCATAAAACATAGTTTCTCATTTATTTTTTCTACTCTCTCTGTCACATACTTCCATTCATTTTAACCTATGAACTGAATACTACTGCTATGAGATCAGTAAATATATATTTTCTAGGCCTTATATTTTAAGAACACAGTACATATTACTTGGGGAAAAAAGATATAACACTTGTTTATGTGAATGCTTGATCTGAAGAAAGAATCAGCAGTACTACATATCCAGAAATACTAGCTAAAATGTTTTCCCTTTTTCAAGGCTTTCCATATGCTGAAAATATAAATTAGCTCTTAGAAGTGTTCATGACATGCAGAGAAAAAAGCCAGCCCATAAAAAAAGAGAGTTAGAAAATTAGGATCAGAAATTAGAAATTGCAATGAGAAAAGGATAAAATGATCTCACACCTGTGAACCTTTTGTGTCATCCGATATATCTTTTGGTCTAGCCTAATTCACATAAAATATGTATAGCACTTTCATAGACCTTTTCTTTGTATGTTATCACAGGTAGAAAATTTAAAGGTGTGAGTAAGCATTTTTTATTTTCTATATCTTTGAATATATGCCTTTTCTTTACATTTTCTTTCTCTGTTGTGAGGGAGTGGGCAGATGTGATACAGATGCTTCTTGAAATACACTTCATCATGCACTTTGTTGAATTCACCACTCATAAAATACAGAATGGAGCAGTCTTATCCCTGTTCAAACCTTCAAAAAACTCAGAAAGTTGTTTTTAGTACCATTTGTCTTACTCTGACAGCTAGTGTATATAAGTGGTATATTTCTGCAGTGAATTGGAAAACATCTGGGGTGAGGATACAAAACCTCACACCACAGCCTTACATCAGCTCCCATCTATGTCACTATGCTCTTATCCATCTGTTCACCCAAAAGTGCCTCGCATGCATTTCATCCTTCCTATTTTTCTACTTAGTCTTTCAAGTTTCTTGTTTATGGTCCGCATTATTTCAAGAGGCATAAAATAAAAAACTAAATTATATTGTGAGTGGAAAATGAAAGAAGAAAATGAATTGAAGATGTTTCTTTTTTATATGCAGATGTGCCTTTTGACAACATTGGAAAGAGGCTGGGAACATACAAAAGCCTGTGAATTCAGGGACTCATACCCATGACCCAAGGTACACTGTGGGAGATATTGACAAACCATTTTGGATGGAGCATTGAGAATTAAGAAATGCTTAAGAAGAAACACTTTCTACTTTTTGGTCAAAAGGTAAAAGAAGCTACATTTGGCATGTGGCCTAGACTTGGCAATGTACTTGTCACCTCTGTTTGTGTCCCACTCTGGCCAAAATCTCAGTGCTATCTAGATTCCCTTTTTCTTTAAGGGAAAATTAGTTTACAGGGTTTTTTACTAAAAACATCCTAAATCTGCAAACTAGCAGCATTCGGATTTGTAACTACTTGATACATTTTTCCCTAAGGAACCTATATCTACTCTCTCAGTACCCCAGAATAGATCCTTATTATGCTTCCCTGCAGATATATGCATCATCAATTCTCTTGGCTCCCTTTTCAACAAACTTGGGATATATAAAAAAAATACAGAAACTCTTAAAAAGAAATGAAGAAAGCTATAGGAACATAAATAATTTATAATAGTCAATAGGAACCTATTTTTATTTACTATTAACTGTATTGGTCTCAAAAAATCTTTTTTTTTTTGATTTATAGTCATCATTATCTCTTCTTTACATATGGGAACATTTGTACTTAATATGCTTTAGTCAAATTACATTCATAAATTTTCTAAGGGACTAAACTTTATAATAGTGAGACAGAGTAAGCGTGTTTTGATGCATTCTAGATTCCTTTTATATTCCCACCAATATATATTAATAACTAATCAAAAATCTGTTGACCCATGCAAAAACTTAAGTTCACAGAACTTAATAAGACTGTATATTGACTGGGCAAAGTATTGAAACCTTAATGTGCCTGAAAAACTTAATGACTAACTCATGAGCCAACTTGCACAAATTTGCATTCCTCTTGGGTTTTTGGTTTTTTTGGGTTTTTTTTTTTTGGTGTTTGGGTTTTTGTTTTTTAGTTAATATTTATGAAAAAATTAGTTACTTGACTTAGTAAAAGGAAGAGTGTTAATATCTTCCTCAGATTTTCCAGCCAGTGAAGCCAGGTAGAAGTGTCATACTATTGGCAGTATCATTCAAAACTCTTGGAATGTATATTCTCAAGATCATTCATAGGAATAAAAATCTATTTATATCATGCATTAAAAAATTTACAGTACTGGTGTGGTTTTAGTTATTGCTTCTTGTGGCAGTGGGGGTTTGAAGATCATTTGTTTAGTCTCTCCCTAAAATTGTTTACCTGTCTTCCCGCCTTTCCCCATGCCACTAATGATAATTCCAGATTCTTCCCTGTCTATCCTCAAAAATCCTGCCCCTGCAGCCTGTCTGTCATAATTTGCTACACCCATTTATCCAGAAGCTTCTCTGTCAGTTATGATATTTCCTTTCTGTCATTGGTATGCACCTTTCCCATCCCCTTATCTATTGGTATTATGTTTACATTTGTCCCCCCAGACCCCTCCTATCTAGTCCTTGATTCATTAGACTGTATCCTCCCACACCAAATCCACACTGGGAATCCACACCAGGAATCCACATTGGAAATCCACACTGCCTCCATAAAAGCCACTGTTTTTCTTTGTTTCCTGCTCTTTTGCCACTGTTCCCCTTCGAGCTGCGCCGCTCCCTCACCTGCTCACTCCCACGTGGTGCTGCATCACCTGCCCTGCTCCCGTATGGCGCTGTAGCCCCAGTGCCACTCCCATCATGTAAAAGAATAAAGGCAGCTTGGAGAAACAAGCAAAGAGTCCTTCCTTCTTCCTTTGCATCAATCCTTAGACGTGGATCCACATTTATTGGCCACTCCTGGTGGTCTGGGATCCCAGCCAGTGGCCAAACCGTGATGCTGCCTGCCGGCAGCTGAGTCGGGACACGGCCACTCCTGGTGTGCACGCCAAAAGCGAAAGGGGATCGGAGCACGCAGGCGACCGGCACCACCACTCCAATAGGCTACTACTAGCATATTGCTTATGATGCAAAATTCCCTCTTTGAATGCTCTGGAATGTAGAATGCTTGTGGCTATTTGAAGGTCTTGTCTCTCTGCTGAGAGACAGATAGGTGATTAGATGAAAAAGTAGTACTTGCTGCAGTCTCTTAGTGGTCAATTGTCCCCGGCTATAGGCTGCCTTTGGACATCACCCAGACAGGTGCTACCTGACTGCATCAGTGAATCTCAGACCACACAGACTAATCTGGAATAAACTGGATAACAAAAGTGATATTTTCTTCTTTATAGCATTTTTTTGACAGAAGATGATGAAAACCATGGTACTCCTAACTGATTTGAGGCTTTGTGATTAATGAATACATGTGACTTGTTCTGAAAAATTAATAAAGAGAACAGTGAAAAGTTGAAATAATAACCCCTCCAGTAAGGATACTGTAGGAGCCAGGAGAAATTATTTATGTCTCAAAACAACTAATATATGGAGGGAGGGGAGGGCAAGATCTGCATAGGTTGGGCAGAGCACTACTTCACATCCCACCCACTGGAGCCTCTGCAAAGGCCATGACATTGGTCTCAACTACCCCATTGCCTCAGACCTCACAGCAGCTGAGACCACAATGGATCCAGGGCTGTAACTATTGACCTTTCTCTCTCCTTCTTTTCCTAACTTCCTCTTCTCAAAAGCTGTGTAACTTAAAGTTGGATCAGTTAGAGTATGCTAAGTCAGTCCTTTGTGAAGTGCCCTACTGTGACTGGATGATGCTTTAAAATTTGCCAAGTACCTTATTCTCTAAAGTTTGCAATTAAAAATTGCTGTTCAACCTCCTGAGAAGTTTGTTGTTTTTTCCCATTCACTGCTGAGGGAACTGCAATAACTAGGCCTCTTTAAAACACGTGCCGAGTGACCTTGGGTTGTAACAGACACCAAAGGTAGTTTCAAGTTCTTTGTAAAAGCTACAGCCCAAGCACCAGACACTGCATATAATGGCCAAGCAGTCAGGTGCAGATATGACATGTCTGTAAGTTTACAGACAGGAGTGCCCTGTTCACCTGAGTCCACCTTCTTGCAGTTTGAACTGGTGGGTCTGGGCTTTGATTTGGGCACAGATTTGTGGGTTTTAGAACAGGACTCACTACCTACCCAATATACCTGTCATGTCAAGCAAATTTCAGGTCATATGTCAATGCACGAGGTGGTTCCAGCAAAATAATCCTGTGCGGCACCATGGAAATGTGCCATCCCCAAAGCTGCACCGAGTTGGGCCTCCAGGAGAACCTGGGAACAGAGGGATGATGGTGCAGTGTTGGCAACAGCAAGGATACAAGGGTTGCAGCCAATATAACACTGTAAGCCTACTCTTATGACAATATTTGCAGTACTCTCCAGTTCTATTACACCAAGCCAGCTAGGATAATTTAGATTAGAAAAGACCTTAAAAATGATTGTGTCCAACCATTAACCTGGTCCTGCCAAGTCCAGTACTAACTATGTCCCAAGAATCACATCTACGTGTCTTTTAAATAGCTGCCCTGGGCAACCTGTTCCAATGCTTGACAACCCTCTCAGTGAAGAAATTTTTCCTAATACTCAATCTGACCTCCCCTGCTCCTCCTGGGCCCTTTGAGTGAAAGCCAGTGGTAGATTTATGACTCTTGGGACTGATACTAGCAAACAATCTAACCCTATTGGCATTTAACGATTTCGTGGTTTTTTCTCTTCATTGCATTCTGTCAATGCATTAATATTTAATGCTAAACTGTATTGTCAAGAAAGGCTGATTTCAGTAATTAATCTATGGCTTACTTTGCACTGAGGTTTTTTTGAAAGTATTCTTGCTCCCAGAAAAACTATCATATCTAAGGATAGGATCCATCTTTTATGCAATAACTCATCTCCCTCTTGTTCTTTAGTGCCGAAGTACAAGATTATATTTCAAATAATTTAGTTTTGTATGGCTTTGTACTCAAGCATTCATGAGGCAGAAACCTGTTTATGTGAGAACTTCAGCTGATATACACTGAATTTGGAGGCTTTTCTAATGCTGACTTGATTAGCATGCAAATAGCTTTTGATGTCTCTGCTCAAATTAACATTCCTATCACCTTATCCCTCAAGATAACTGTTTCTCCTGGCTAAACATCAAAACTGGATGTCAGTATTTCCCAAGATCCTAAATTTAAAAAGACAGAGCCTGTATTTACCAATAATTTCTCAATTTCTAAAGTGAATCCCCAGCAGATGAAGCTCCATCTGGCTCAGTTATTAACTACATTTTGCCTGCTCTAAATTCACAGTGCAATTCCACTGCTCCTCAGAAAGGATTGCATTTCTTCATTGATACATGTCCACCATAAAGGAATGGGTGATGCCAGTAATACTCAGTTTTTTCTCCTTTTTCTTCTGTAATTTTATTTCCCTCCAGTAATACTCAAATGTAAAGGAAGCAAATATTGCCAAGTCCAAATTTTCTGGAAGAGAGATATTTCAAAATTCATTGCACCTTACCCCTTTTTCTCTCTCTCTCTCTCCTGAAAAAGAACGAATGTGAAAACAAAATGCCTGCCATACCCTTTAGAGCTAAGGCTTTTTGCTGCCACTACAGCTTACTTCTCCCTCTCACCTGTCTCCAGTGTAGCAGCCTGTGTTCTTTCTAGACAGCCTTCAAGGGTATTTTATTTCCATGGGTACCATTTCCCCTCCGATGCTGCAGCTCCTCCTGCTGATCACAGCCTCTTCTCTCTCCCAGCACTGCAGTACTGCTCTGTCAGGTACAAAGGCAGCTGGCCCTTAGCATTCAAACCTGATGAATGGTACCTTTAACAATTGACCATTACAGCCAATATTGTTGCTTTTATCACAAGAAATAGAATGCATCAATCTGTATTTGTTATCACCAGAGGAGAGAAATAAGGATAGATATAGTCATTTTATATAGGTTATTTCAGTATATTGGTAAGATGGGCAGCATATTTTTATATTCTGTGACTCTTGATAGCATCTTTTTAATAAACTAGGTCACATTACTAATTTCTCTGATTTTTGTACTGTTTCTCTATGCACTTTCTCCAGAAAGAAATATGCAAAGACCCTTTAAATGTAACACTTTTGATCCATATCTTTTTAATGGGGTAATATTTCATTTGGAAACATTTAGCTCCTTCTTTCCAAGACTTTCAGCTTGTGCTCTTCAGATCAATAGGAGTGGTTGTGATCATAAACGATGTATAAAGCACATTCCCACAACACCGTGTCTGAAGCATTGTGTCGATGTACTGAAGCTGTTAAACTACCTAGTCCAGTTTCAGTGATTTTAGAGTGACTACACATTTGTTATTTGAGTGCTTAGTGAGCTTTTAGTGCAAAGTTATTACCCTGGTTTTGGCTGAAATATAGTTCATTTTCTTCTTAGTAGCTGATAAAGGGCTGTGTTTTAGATTTAGTATGAGAATAATGTTGATAACACACCAATGTTTTAGCTTTTGCTGAGCAATGCCTATCCTAAGTCAAGGGCTTATCAGTGTCTCATGCTCTGCCAGTGCAGATCTGCACGAGCAGCTGAGAGGGAGCATTGCCATGACAGCTGACTTGAACTGGCCAAAGGGATTCTTCATACTGTGTACAAACTGGGGAGACTGAGCCACAAAGGGCCAAGGGTGGGATGGGCATTGGTCTGTGGGGGTGAACAATTGTATTGTGCATCACTTCTCTGTCTTGATTTTCCTCTCTCCCTCTTGTTCACTGCAATTACTGTTATTAATATTAGTATTCATTATTTATAGTTTATTTTAATTTAGTTAAATTATCCAACCATTCTTACCCCAGCCCATGGGTGTCATCTTTTTGTGATTCTCCTCTCCTTTCCACCAGAGAGGAGGGGGAATGAGTGAGCAGATACATGGCACTTAGTTCCTGGCTAGGGTTCAGCCACAACAGCCATCACAGATATGTCTAAACTATCCTTCCATCATAATCAACTAAGAGTTTCACTGTAGCTGTGGTCTAAGCATGAAATGTAAAGATATGCTTTGCTAGCTGGTTACCCATAAATGCATGTTTTACCATAGCAAGGTAAAATAGCATTCCTTACAAAGAGAAAGTGAGGGTTTGGGTTTGAAAATTCCACTCTACCAGCATTTGATTCCATTTAAAATGTAAGTACAGCATGCAAAGAGGAAGTCTTCTAACATGTATATATATTTTTAGTCATTGTGTTCACTGGGATGTCATCCAAATAGTGATAGACTCTGACAACCCTTTATAAAATGAAGATTTATTGATGCAGTAGGGATGATGAGCAACAACTCACCCATATGATGACTCCTTCACAATGAATGATATGGGAGCGGCTTACTTTCTTTCCATTTAATCCCAGTGCAAAACAGAAATATATGATTTTACAGACTGTGCTGGGTTTTGCTGGGTTAAAGGTACTTTTCTTCCCAGTGGCTGTTACAAGGTTGTGGTTTGGGGTTTTGCTGAACACATGGTTGATAATAGAGGTACTTTTGTTATTGCTGAGCAGTGCTTGCACAGAGCTGAGGCCTTTTCAGCTTTTTTTGTATTGGAACACTGGTGAGGAGATGGGGGCATGCATGCAAAGTTGGGAGGAGGCACAGATAGGGCAGCTGAGCAAAAATGACCAAAGGAATATTCCATACCATATAAAATAACGCCCAGTCTATAAACCTGGGGGAAGCAGGAAGACAGAGGGTGACATTCGGAATGATGGTGTCACATTATGTGTGATGGGGCCTGGCTCTCCCAGAGATGGCTGAACAACTGCCTGCCCATGGGAAGCAGTGAATTTATTCCTTGTTTTGCTTAGTTTGCATGAGTGGCTTTTGCTTTCCCTATTAATCTGTCTTTATCTCAACCCACAATTCTTCTATCTTTCACCCTCCTGATGTGTGTAAAACCACAACACAGACACACACAAATGCATGCACGTTTGCTGTAACTTGTATGATTCACACAGGACTGGCTCCTGCTAGATTTAATTTGTAATAACTTTGGATATAAGTGTGTACATTTCAGTATTGTGCTTGTAAGAGGAATCTAGGATCATCCCATGGAAGAAATTAACCTAAATTTCAAGTTTAAAATTCAAAATTCAAATTTCAGTCTATTTTAAATAGTTCAAAGTTGCATTCCATGTAAATTAGCTATCCTTGCCACACTCATTTCTATGTTTAAAGGACTCTGTTTTTAGTTTTTAAATTTTTTTTTTAAAAACTGGGTAAACGCCAAAATATTCTCTTTGTGGGCAAGAACACTGTTAATTCAGTATTTGAATGATGATCAAACCATTCTGTGTGTCTCTGAAAAAATCCTTTCTCTCCAGTGACTTCTTCTATTGAACCTCTTTTACTGAAGTTTTAAATCCCATACCCCAAATGAAAATGTGAAATCAAAATTTAAATGAAAAATCAAAATACTAAATGTCTTCTTTTCCCTTTTGCTTTTCTTTTCCCTCACTTTTGTTGTTTTGGTTGGGTTTTTTGGGGGGGTAGAGGGTTGTTCTTCTGGGTTTTTTTTCTCTGTTGAAAAGGTTGTGTGTGTTGCTTGAGAGAACCCGATATATCATAGAAGCTTTTCCATCTGGAAAGGTTTTACTGTTCCAAATCTCCAAACTCCCACTGGTCTTAACTTTCCAGTATATTAAAGCCATAAAGCCATTTTAACAGGCACAGTAGGATTAGTTCAGTAAAGGGGGGATTGTCTAATAATGGAGAGATGCCATAGCAATGTATTTGCTTCCCCATTTTTTTTGGCATTGAAGAGGTACACATGGAATAGATTCTAATCCTAGCTTCCTTGTTTTTCACCAGTTTTTGGCTGCTAAAATTCATTTTTGGACTCACTGGCTAAGGGCAAAAACTGTAAATGCACAAGAGCCATTCTAGCTTACTATAAAATCATAGAATATGCGGAGTTGGAAGAGACCCATCAGGACCATTAAATCCAACTCCTGGCCCTGCACAGGATATCCCAAGAATCACACCATGTGCCTGAAAGCCTTGGTTCTGTGACTACTTTCCTGAGGACCTCCAGCGCTCAACCATCCTCTGGGAGAAAAACCTGTTCTTAATATCCCCAGCCTAAACCTCCCCGGACTCAGATTCATTCTATAAATTCTAGTATTTGAGCAATCATAAAAGTAATTTTAAAAGGTTTTAATTATTTTTCTTTTAACACTTTCTCTTTCTTTCCTATTTAATGTATTTCAAGCCTTCTTTGGATGTACCCTGTGATTAAGTAAAATTCAGAAAACAAAAATGGAAAGGGGTAAGAGATATGTCCTTGCAGTCCTGAATTTTTTCAAAGCATGGAAAAAAAAAGAAAGGTGAAAGTTTTGGAGTTCCTGAGCTCTGGCTGGTACTGTAGACCTAAAGCAATAATTCTCTGATCTATAATTCCACTACTAATGGTATTTCTATTAAATTTTTGATGAAACTGAAACTAAATCATTACAAGAATAGATAAGAATTTTTTTCTTGTCATTTGTAAATCCATATCCATATTTCTTTCTCCTGTGAGGAGATAGGTGTGTAATCTTCCTTATGAAAATTATTTGGGAGGAAAAAGTCTGTAAAATAATTATTTAGATAGAGAATATTGTCATATATTTAAAACAATCAGCTTTTTATCAGCATATTTATTTATATGATATATACTATCATATATTTAAAACAATCAGCTTTTTAATGACATCTTTAAATTGAAATCTGTTAGACAGCAACTTGCTGAGCATTGAAAGTCAAAATGAGCTTTCACTGTGCTGTCATTACCCTGGAATGTATTGTTACTTCATGAAAGATTCTTGGAATTTCCATATGTTCATTTATTATAACATGAAATGTTACTTTCAAGAAAAACTAAGGGGAAAAAAATAAAGGGTAAAATGTTCTAGAAATGGTGTGTCTATATCTATCTATCTGCCTACCTATCTACCTGTCTCAGACATGACTAATTGTACAGACATAGAATCACAGATGTTACTGTGTCTTACCAACTTCAGCACTATCCAAGGTATTCTAACCAATTTTGCAAGTTCCCTCTTGTACAAATATCTGTCCTGTACTTCTAAAGCACAGCAGATAAGATTTCTGATTAACAAGTGTTTCAACCAGGTTTATGTACCTGTAAATATAGAGGGTGAAAAAAGAGCAATAAAAGCCCCATTCCTGCAATTACAGCTCTGATAGCAAACTCACAGGCCTTGTCTGAGCCCTTTATCTCTAAAAACCTAGAAGGCAACAGAATTCCTTGCAGAAGTGGAACCTGTCCATGCAGAACCAACCACAGAATAAAGGCCACATAGATGTTTCAAAAAAGTAGACCTAGAAATCTGCTCATTGAGTTGCTCAGCCAAAAGAGGTAGCTGCTTGACAATTTTCTTTTGTATTACATTCTTCCAGTAAGGTTTCCTTCGGTGGGATTTATTTTATTACAGCTGATACTGCTGCTGCAAAAAAACCTCAGTATAATATTTTGCTGAGATATGGACATTATGCATTACAATTTGCTTCACAAATTCCAGAAATACACATAAGTTTATTCTGCATCCAAGGATCAGAATGACAAATATTCATGTTTAATAGGTGCGTGTACCTTTTTTCAGGAAATTGCTGTTAATAGAACATCTTGGTATTTATTTTCAGTGTCTCTGCTCTTGTTCAAATCCAACACAAGTCAGGGGTACTTGCCTTCTAATAAAACTGCAAGTCATTTTCAATTTATTTGGCACCTTTGAAAGAAGTCTCATCTCAGGACACCAGGGTGGAATAAGCAATGAAGATTGAACTGAACATTCACCAAAAGAAACAATTCTTCCATATTCGACTTGCACACCAATTACTTTCCCACACATTCATTATTCTGAAGCCAATTGCATTTTGGAGCCTAACTTCTTTTTCAGTTTAGAAATTGAACTATGGTCCACTGAAGTAGTTTGTCATAGCCTTGGCATAAGAATTTTTTCAGAGTCTCATATACCCATGTAGGTGAATCATTCTGGCTTGAGCATGGATTTTCAGACTGCTGACAGACATTTGATTTAATCCTTTATTGTAAACAGCTCCCAGTCTCCAAACAGTATTGACTGATACCAAGTTGCAGAGTGTGAGCCCCTCAGACCAGAACGAGAGAGCAATGGAGTGATAGCAACCATGACATGACTGAAAGCAGAGAAAGGGTGAGTGAACAAGAACATAATGATGGGGTTTTTTTATCATATAATAGCGGTTTCTTGTGGGAACAGCATTTAAATGTCATGTTGTTAAAACCATTTTGCTGGAACGTATCTGGCCAATGTTTCATTAGAAAAGTGGTGTTGATTTAGCAGGTTTGATAAACCAAGTCATTGAGGTCAAGAAACATTTTGGTTAAATGTAGGGAAAGAGCAGAGAGAAAAAAAAAAAAAGCAAGCAAAAAACCAAATTAACAAAAAATGCCCAAAAATAAACAAATGCAATAAAACATGAAAATTGTGAGATTTTATGCCAAATTAAAAAAACCCTATTAATTTATTAAAAATTTCTACTGCTTAATTTTCTGTTTGAATGCAAAATCAGTAAAATATCTTTTTCAGAACATGCTCTTCTTTTTTTATTTTACTTAATTTTTCAAACTGACTAGCACCATACCAATGAATTTTAAAAGTGCAGATGCTTTAATATCTGTCTATGCCAAAGAAAATTCTTCTAGGGTATTTCCAAGAACATGTAATGAGTCAAGTCTTGAGGTTGCTGTTAGAGAGCTGTTTGGAAAGCAGTCTAGGTAGACTGACCAAATCCTGTATTAGGCTCCAGTGATCATGGCAGGGTTTGTTGGCAATCAGTGGGGAATCTTTGGAGTTCCCTTAGAAAAAGAAATACTCTTCTTCTGTTGCAGATGCTGCAAATACCATGTTTGTTTGTTTTTTAACTGAAGTGATTAGTGTAACAAAATATATGGTTGAACTGCTGTCATGGTTTGATGTTGGTGCAATGCCAGTGCCCCCATGAAAATACATTTTCCCTGGTTGCTGCTGTGAGATGTGACCAGGAATAAGCAAAGCAGGTCCCCACTTAGAAATAAAGAAAACTTTATTAACTACACTACAACTATATGTAAAAGGAACACACAGGAAAAATTAAAACCTTCCAAAAAAATTTCCTCCTCCCCCTATGAAATTTCCAATACATCCATCCCTCACATCACCAACTCTCAGTCCATCACCACCCTTCAAATAATCAATTCTCAGTTCATCAAGAGGAGAGGAGTCCTTCTTGTGCCGTAGGCCTCCCCTGGAAACACCATTGAAACCTCATGTGTTTCCACGTCACTCGTGGCACCACCTGGAGTACATCTGCCATCGTGACCTCTTCCTTCCATGTCCAGTGCTCTCACCACTGCACATGGACCAGAGCTGCTTCCAGGGTTGCTCTTTTAAGGATGCTTTGTCCTGCTCCAAAAAGAGCACAGTCTCACCTTTGGGACACCTGTCCCCCCCCCAAATTTCACCCCCTGGGGCTGAGGGGCCTCAGCACTGAACCCTCTTGGCTCTGAGCCATTGCCTCCCCCTGGATGCAGTCTCTGTGTCACAGGAAACATGGTTCTGTCCATGCCTATAAGAGGAAGAGTCCAGCTAAGGCCGCTCCATCATCTCTTCCCACCTAAGATTCTTCTCTACTCCTCTGACATCTTTCACTTGCCCAGACCTTCACACTTGCACATTTCCTTCTTCCATTTCATCTCTATCTCTCTTCTAGGTAAGGTTAATCTTCTGCAAAGTTTTCATTGTCCAAAAAAAGGGTTAAAAACTCGGGCTCTGCCTGCTCAGGAACTCCCACAGCCCACAGCGGCCGGACACCTTCTCGCTGCCCCCTCCCCTCCTTCTCGGCCGTGCTGCCGGCACTTGTTATCAAGTTTCAAGGTATCACAGTCACAGGCACAGGCTGTACTCTCTCTCTCTCTCTCTCCTGGGGGGGCTGCCCGATGCCTCCTGGTGCTTCTCCCACCCCTCCATCCTCGGGGCCTCTTCACCTCCCCTCTCTGTCCAAGGCCCGGCCTACCTCACCCAGCCTCATGGCCTCCCCTCCCCCGGACCAGCCGGCACCAGTTGGGACGAGGGAGAGATCCGAACCCTTTCCATCGCTGGAACCCAAGAGAGCTTCCCCCTGTGAGTGCTCTGCTTTTAACCCCTGTGTTCTCAGAGCCGTATCCATGTCCCCAGTGGCCACACCAGGTGCCAATATTCAAATCTGAGCACCCATTGGTGTGACCACATCATCCCAAAAATCTCACTTCCTCTCCAGCCACGACAACTGCCTTTACCTAAAAGCTGGTTTTGCATGTCTGTATATTCACCTGTCTTTTTTTTTGGACTATGACAAAGACACATTGTGATGCACATGGCTTGCCTCTCTGATATATTCATATCTCTCTCTGATACATATTCACCTTCCACAAATATGAGTTGCTTGTTTTTGGTTTTTTTAATGAAAATGCCACTGGGTTGACTCACTGCTACAGGATTATATTCTTAGAATGCTTAGTTACTTTTTACCCTCTCAGCAATGCTGGAGTAGTTGATGCTATATCAAATTGATAGTGCTTAGAGGGAATTAAATATTTTGAGAGTTAAGAGAACTCTGTCCAGGCCAGCATAATGATTAACAACTCTCTCAATCTGGTCTGTCTTCTGTGGTGTTTTTTCTTGAGGTAACTTTGATACCAAGAGTAGTCGTCTGACAAGGAAAAGCTTAAATTCACTTCTGTGAATGTTTGCCCTACTCATGTGCCCAGCTTCTCAAAATGTCAAACATCAGCTATGGGGACCAACCAATTTTAGACATGCATCTTCCCAGTAAGATACAGAAAAAACAAGTGAAAATGTAGTAGGTGGTACTCACTTCATCACAACACTGAAGTGTACTCAAGTAAAACACTTCAGGAAAACTGAGGTACATTCATGATATCCTAATTTTAATGGACAATTATGTGCATAAATATTAGAGCAATGGCACAAACAGATTTAAGTATACCAAATATTTGATACCTCATATTGTGAGGTAAAATTTGAAAATAAAAGCTGACAGATTAAAAAAAGCAGATTCTGAGGAAAGAAAAACCTGACCCTGGACAATTTTTCTGAAACATGTTTCACTAGAAGCATTTTCTTTATATAATTTTGATAATAATGTGAATGTTGAATAAAGTAAAATGAGACTGGGCTTGTGTCCTCCTATTGTCTGATACAAACACTTTTTTACTTTGCTTTTGCCTGCATGTGTCTTTTAGAATGATTTTGATAGGCCCTGTTTGATTGTCAGAGAGGCATGGGCAGAATTTTGAACACTGTAAATGAAAATTGAACACTGTAAATTCAAAATATTTGAAGTCTGAGAGAGAGGAAAACCATATAAATTTATATAATGCAGCTTTTCCCTGTGTCAATCCATTAAAACATTAGATAATTTTTTTTTCTTTGCTGTAGCTTTTAGCCATGTTCACCTGTTTCACAGGGAATATATTCAAGAAGTCATTATGGGGAAAGAAGTGTTAAATATAACATTAACTGATATTGAAATCAGTAGCCAAAAAGTTAGCAAAACTATGTTTCTATATTAAATTATTATTGTATTCCTTTGCAATAAGAGGGAACTGTGGACTATTCAAATATAAATTAAAGGAAGAGGCAGAGTGAAGAACAAGAGAAGAAACAGGGTACTGCTATATTTACAAAGCCTTGAAACATACTCTGTTCAAAAATCACTTTCTGTCTCAATCAGTAAAAAGAGCTGACTTGAACCAAATGATTTCAATGTCAGAACTGATCATTATTTTTCCTTTTTTATGCAATTGCACTTATTAATAATGCTAATTGTTATTAAGTACATTGCAGGATCACTCTGAGTTTTGCAGTAGTAGTATCTATATTTGTCTAGATTTGTAGTGTGTGTCTTTCACCTTACATGTTTTTTCCAGCAAGTTATGTGCAAGTTTTTTTACCTCAGAAAAAGGATCCAAAATAAACCCTTCAGGGTATACCTTGAATGGCTTCTGGCATCATGCATAGCTTCTCTTTCTAATGGGAGGAAAAAGGAAAGGCATGCTATATATTCTCAGACACTTCTAAGATATAGAATTTAATATGAAATAAACAACTGAAATTAGCATTAATTTTAATTCTGTTTGGGAAGAATGTAATGTAAATCCCCAGCATTTTGTGCAGTGGGACAGGCTAGTTTAGCATGGTTCACCCAGTGTCTCGCAAAGAGGAAAAAATGTGAAACCACTATGGGAAGGGTTAAAGTGGATTGTGTCCTACTTGTATTTCTAAATCTAAGTTTTTAGACTTAAAGTCAGTAAAAAAATAGGGCTTATTTTAATTCTTCAGAGGTTAGATTCTTCTCAGTGGGTTTCTGGGTAAGGTAGCTGTGATGTGCAATCATTTTCAAAAGCTATTAGAAAATATTTTAGAAAACCAGCATCGATAGGAAGACTGTTTTGAAAGATGACTGCTTGGCTGTAATTAGCTGTAATAAACAGTACTTAAACAAAATTTTTTATATTTATCAAGATTCAGAATGACCTCTGGGACTTGACCAAAGATGCTTTCAAGGGCTAAGCAAAGTTCCTGGGGTTAGGGAGGGAGGAGGAAGCAATTATTCCCTTTCTATTTTAGCCTTATTAACCTCTGCCTTCCAAGAAGGAATAATATATCTTAAAAAAATACATACACAGGCACAGATCCATAAATATAAATGTTTATAAGTACCTTTACTTTGGGAAAATTCACTTTCACAACATATCTTTCTCAAAGAATCACTGTCACATCCTCTGCAGTGTCAAGTCTGTTGACAGCAAATATCATCATGACTGTAATTTGTGAGTCATTCTGCCAGCTCCTGTCTGCTAAAAGCAAACTGTCCTTGAACACTGAATATTTTTTCCTACCACAAAATGGCCAGCAACTCTCTCCTTAGCATAGGATCCCCAATATGTGAGGAAATTAATCTAAGACAACATAAACTATTCTCTTTTCAACTACAGCAATCTTCAGATAATTCAATATACCAATCATATCTGATCTGGCTATCTTACAACCCAAATGAGACTGGATTTCCTACAGTTGTACTGATTTGATACAGGAACTGTTATGCTGTTGAAGAAAATAATATGGTGTTGAATAGCATTAACCTGAAAAAAAATCCAGGGCAGTCAAAATAGTTTTGTTGATTTCAAAAGTGTTGACTGTAAGGTTTTCTCACTGGACTTAGAGGTCCTAAAGGAAGGTCTTACCTTCCACAGCTTGGTAGCACATGAAAAACATAAAGCATAAATACAGCTCCTAATTATTACTTCATGTTTCTATTTCCATGTTCGTTACTGTGCATTTGTGGAGTGGTACATTAGGAAAGAAAATATAGCTCAAAATAGTTTCCACTACACATGCAGACAAAGCTTTATTTTTCTTCAGGCAGACGTTATCTGGGAAACAATCTCAACCCACCTGAAAATTTAACATTGATGGATTCTATAGAGTTTCCCAATTCTGTCACATAGATGTCATTAAAGACAAGGATGATCACTGGGGCCATATACCATCTGCCTCTGCTACTACTTAAAACATTGCCAAATAAATTCTAAATATAGTTTTACTATATCCCACAGTTCCTATTATTTTGCCATCTTCTCCAGTGGTTAAACCATGTTAAAAAAAAAAACCAAACAAAAAAAACCCACAAAAAACCAACCACCTGCTCTATTCTCTGAACTACTGAGTTGTTGATTGTTTATATGTTGTTTTTTAAAGTTTGGTTCCCTAATGGCTCTGTTTTTCATGTTTGGTTTGATTTAGTATTTTAGATTCTAACTTGAGCTTCTAAAGCTTCAAACAGAAATGCCATTAGGTGTGGAGCACAATTTTAAAAGGTTAATAGCTGTTTGCACATTGGTATTTTTAGCAATACATCCAGTCTTAGCCAAATAGCAGCTATTTTTCAAGGATCAGTAAAAATATTATTCTGTGCTGAATGGAAAGGCTATTTCCGGACATTGTACAATAGCAGCAGTGCCAAAGGAAAAAAAAAAAAAAGGAAAGAAAATTTACTGATCTATAAATTTTGGTTTAAATTACTGCCATCTATCTAGAGATTCTTCTGGAAATTTCTCTTTAACTAAAGTAATGAGAAAATTTAAGTCCTATGATTCAGGCCCAGAGGACAAAGCAGGTTTCCCAATGCTCCTTTTCTACCCTTTCTTATGTTCAAGAAATTCTGCTCTGGTGATATCCACAGGGGACAAAGGCAACTAAACAGAAAGAAACCAATAGGTGGGGATAAGATATTGCTTTCCATTTGCTCTTTCATTACATTTGGAGGCACTTTTATTAAAAAAAAGAAAGTATATCAGAAATTATTTTAAAAAATTGTAATTTCCTTGATGTGGTAAAGTCTGGGCAGTATTTATATGACTTCTTATAGAAAGCAAGAGCTTCCAAGGAAAAAGGTGAGAGTCTGGAGCAGAAAGAAAACAGATCAGAGACTTTTTTAGAGGGCGTCTTGAGCTCTGAAGAGAGTTTGCAGTTTAGTTCCCTTTGAGCTACAAGGCAGTCAAGTCTGCTAATATTTTCCTATTTTCTATAAACTGCTAGTCATAAGTATTAAATTTATTTTAACCTGAGAAAAAGCACAATAAATATGTTTAGGAATATTGCAAGAATTAGCTAGAGCTGCTGGTGGGAATGCAGCAAGTGCTGAGCAGATTGAGAAGGAGAGCACAGCCTGGGACAAAGATCAGGTCATGGGAGGTCTGGTGCAGAGACAAGAAGAGAGGCACGAGGGGAAGCAGCTCCTGTCTCAGCAGTGCTGTCAGTCCAGATCAGGATTTGTGGCCTTGAAAGACTGTACAATCCCTGTCTGAGGGGCTATCACTGCAAGGTGAGGAAGCAGCAGTTTGCCAGCAGTTACTTCTCGAGTGCAAAGAGTAGTGAGGGATGTGTTTCGTACTGACTGTTGCACCTATTTAGCCAAATTTTCTGGTTTTTCACTTTAAATAAAATATGGTTACATCAACTAGTTGGTATTTGTGCATGAAAAAAAATTAGTTCATTATACAGGATTTAACACTTAGTTTATTATCCCCTAGATTTCCAGGTTCCTGTGTGGACCAGTGTTTTATTGGCTACCTGTTTAAATACAGGTCTTGTTTCTGTGAGCTTGCTAAAAAATCACAATAATTTATATTTGTACAAAACATTTAAAGAACTAACAAAGGTGAAGTGCAAGAACTTGAATCATTGATAGAATTTGGGTCATCTTTACAGATGATTAAAAAGCGTGTCAAACTCTGTGTCAGGGTGTTTGTCATATTTTCTGGCAAAAATTCCAGCTTAGGAAGACCAAGGAGGGAACTTAGAGGAAGGATTTGTCTAATTATTGAACCAGAGATCTGTCTCTAGAGAGTTTAGAGAGATGAAGACTGGTAAAGAGCATTTTGTCTCACCTTATTGAGGATGATTACAGCAGATAAGAGGAAACATTAACTAAGACAATTATGTCTTTGACTATAAGTGAATTCAGAATGATTCACTTAGAAGTACACATCTGTATATTAAACATCTAAAACTGTGTGAAATGAATTCCACTTTAAATGCTCAGAGGTAGGCCTGGAAAGGAAAAATTCCAACTATCTGAACATTTCAAACATTTACTGAAGATGCAATGAAGTTCACCACAGTTCTAGTTCAGGTACTGAAAGGAAACCAATAAAATGGGAAAAACTTTCTATATTTGTTGTCACTTTATATATTTATTCAAATTTACATACACACACACAAACATATATATAAATCATGATACATATATTTGGTATAAATTTATAAAGTAATGAGAACATAAGTGGCCAGCAGTTATCAAATAATTTATTAAATAATAATTCAGAAAACCCTATAAATTTTTGTCATTGAAGAATTGTATAGACTAGAATTTCCAGGTAGTATGTCATCAGGACCAACATTACTTCATGATAGTAAGCAACTGTCTGATTTATTTTACTTATACTCTGCTGATATTTATGCAGAAATATTAAAAGTAATGACTGTATGGAGTGTGAAAGAACATTAAGAAAAAGACATTAAGAAAAGAAAAAACATTAAGAAAAGAAAGAATATCAGCTTAAAAGAAGTCTAAGTAAAAATAATTGCAGACAACATATGTAAAATAAATTAATACAAGATACTGATATGTGGGGAAAATACAAAATGGCTTAGCAGATCTGTCATAAAGCTTTTAATGGTAGAATTTCTTACAATTTCTCCATGACAGGGTTTACATAGACAAGTGTGTCCATACAGGAAAAGATGACCAAAAATTTAACCAATGTACAGCAAAGAAAAATCACACTTGAACTGTCCACCAAAATCTCAAAATAGTGGAAAGTAATTTCTAAGTTAAGAAACTTTAGCTTTCTAAATTATTTGCATTAACTTTATTATTACAATACACTCAATCTACTACAGAAAATTAGTAGAATGCTTTGGATACTTTAGGATAATTGGATACTTAGCTAACAATAAAACAAGAAGAGATGTATTCAACGAATCAATTGCCTAAGCAATTACACTAAGATATAAAAATTATCTTCCTTGCAAAGTTGGAAGATCTTGTTTTGAAACTCAAATGTATTTTGAATTCCTCCAGCAGTGCAGCACACTGGAGTTGTGAGAAGAATTGTTAAGTTTGCTCAAATATTTACTGTTTGGCTGGGCTAGAAGAGGCATGTAGGCAATGCAAAAGTAGAGAAAAGTAATTTGTGTCATGGGCTTTGAAAGTAACAAAATATTTCCGTGGGTACAGCTTTGACAAAATTTTATAGATATACACTCTTACCCTGCTATAAGCACACAGACAAAATATATTTGTTTCTGAAGTGAAGCTGAGCAGGATAAAGGAAGCCATTGCGTTGCTTTTCTTATGGGATTTTGATACGGTAGGCAGTTTCAAAAGAGTACAACTCAATTCACAAGACTGTGAAGAATGGTAAAACCAGCTAGTATTAGCTGCAGGCCAAAGCAATTAGCTAATATTGATAATTAGAAAATTAAGCAATTAGTTAAGAATGTTACTATGAGCTTTACAGGGTTGTTTTTGCTGGAAACAGAAACTCATGCCAAAAGAGCTATATATACTTTGGATGGAATTCAGTTCATTCACAGGGAATGGCTATACTGCATTGTTTCTAGCCAATAGATTTCATTCATAAATGTTTATTCTTCATGGCTAACTAAACAGCCCTGACATTTGTGTTGGTGCCATGGAAGTGAAAAATTGGGATTTTGATTTTCTTATGTGATGACTAATACATCACCCTAAGCATACGTGAACATGAATAAAGATGAGAAGCATTTTTTAGCCAGTTTTGGGGGTTATATCAGTCTGGAAAAACCTACAAGTTTGCAATTTTCTTCTCCATCCCCAAATTACTCTGCCCCATAGTATGTCAAGTAGATTTTATTTATCCTCTAATGGCTGAAAATGCTGCAGAATAGTAAATTGTGTACAATTTTCATAGGAAAACATGCTTCTATAACTTTTTTGCAGAAAATTTTCTTGCACTTTGTCATGACTTAATGTCTTTCAGCCTGACAGATGTTTGAGGAAAAGCTTTCTTCAATTTGTTCCTTTATATAGAGCTACTTATTCCAGCTCCTTCTGAATCCTCAAATAACATCCTGCCTCTTCCTATCTTTGTTTTATGTAAGTGTAGAGTAAGTGGAAGTACTAACAGTTTAAGTTCATCTAAAATTGTGAAACCCATACCTAGGATGGAAAATCAAAAGAAATGATTGTGAAAATTAGTACCAAAAGTGCAATATGATGCCAATTGTTCTGAAGTGAACTGCATACTTCACAGTAAAATTATAACTATTAAAACCAGTAAAGAGATCTAAATAGAAGTTAATTATTACACAAAAATCAACAACAACAACAATGACAAAACAAAACAAACCAAAAAAAAAGACAAAAAAAACAAACCGAAAAAAATCCAGATTAACTGTTGCAGGGTATCAATTTAGCTAACAGATGGTTAATAGTAATTTTTAGTGTTTAACTTCCATTTAAATTCTGGATCAGCCATGTAAAACAACATTATAAAAGAAACAACTGAATCAAACAACAGCTAAGAAATGCTGAAGAGAATGTCCTTAATGCTTTGTAAAATGATAAATTGTTAGATAGTATCAATCAAAAAGTAAAAGAAAAGCCTTCATCCCAACTAAAGATAAAAAAAGAGACAAAATAATTTTCATCGGTGCTTCTCTGTAAATTCCTCCAACATGGAACCTTCCCATGGGCTGGAGGCATGGATCCCTTCTCAGAGTGCAATCCCTCTGGAATGAAGTGCTCCAGTGTGGGTCCCCCATGGGGCCACAAGTCCTGCCAGGAGCCTGAACCATGGGCTCACAGTTTCCTTTGGGCATCCATCAGATCCAGCAGGGGTCCTACACAGGCTGCAGGTCCACTGTGGGCCTCCATTGGCTGTAGGGGCACAGCTGCCTCACAATGGGCTGTCTGCACCATGGGCTGCCAGGGAATATCCACTCTGATGCCTGCAGCACCTCCTCACCCTCTCTATTCCCCGACTTTGGTGTCTGCAGGGTTGTGTCTCACTCCTCTCTTCAGGAGGCTGTTGTGGAACATTTTTCTCCTTTCTTAAATAAGTTATCCCTGAGTTGCTGCTACCATCACTGTTGTGCTCGGCCTTGAAGTGGGTCTGTCTTGGATCCACCTGGAATTTGATTCTGTTGGACATGAGGAAAGCTTCTCAAAGAAGCCACTCCTGTAGGTCGCCTCGCCTTACCTCACCTCGCATTCCCTCGCCTCCCCTCTCTTCCCCTCCCCTTCTCTCTCCCCCAAATAGACATGGATAACACAGAACTAGAAGGGGCTTCAGAAGGTGCAAGGTATGCCTCTAGGAATGAACAATATTTATGTGATTTTCAGCAGATGCTCAGGATGGAATTTATAAAAACCCATGTAAGATTTCACAACTTCCCCAGGCAGCTCCACTGCTTGCCTAAGCTTGAAATTACTAAAAGGTTCTCTTATATATAAACTAAATATTACTTAATTCAATGTAAGCAGCTTAGTGTTTGTTCTGTCTTCTACAGTTTCATTGAACAGACAGGCATTCCCTACTTAAAAATCCTTTTATAAGTTTGACTTTTTTTCACATGTATCTTGTGAATTTTCCTCCATTTTAAGGTAAATAGCTCAATTGTTTAAAATATTGATTTCATATTATTTTATATTATAAACATCTATATATTAACATACAAATAAAAGAAAAATAACATATATCTCTGTATGACAGATTATAGCAAAAATTATATTGATAACAGTATTAATCTACAGTGTTTCAGACTTTTCTGTTGAAATTACATGCATTTCATGAAGTTCAGTCATAGTGATAACACATACGCAAGAACTTATCTGACATTCAAGATGCATCAAATAAAGTTTGAGGCCTATAAATGGGGGAGAACAGAAAAGAAAAAGAAAATAGCAAATAAATAGACTTGTGTTATCTGGCTATGAAAACCTCTCTCAAGGAGACAGAGGTAATTAAGTAAAGCAAGAGCTGAAGAGGCAAAAACTGCTATCATGTAGGGGCTTAGGCAGTTAGAGAAGTCTTATGCCTTTAATTGGCAAGGTCAATGAAGGTCTTTTAATTGGCAAGGTCTCAGTGGAGCAAGCAGTGCACACAAGGAGACAGGGAGTAGAATCATAGAATCATTTAAGCTGAAAAAGACCTTTAAATCAATGCGTCCAACTGTAAATCTGGCACAGGAAAGTCCTCCACTAAACCATGTTCTTAAGTGCCCCATTTACAAGTCTTTTAAACACACCTAGGGATAGTGACTCGACCACATTCCTGGGAAGCCTGTTCCAATGCTTGACAATCCTTTTGTTGAAGAAATTTTGCCTAACACAAGTGGTTGTCAGCATATAGAAATGCATAAATTCCTTTAACCTCCCTTTGCTGGTGTCTCTTCTGGTCTTTTTAGTTCTACAAATAAATTTTATGTCGCATTCTAAATTTAAGAGTAAAATGTCTACATATGTCTAAGATTCCTTAGGATGTTGAAACTGATTCTTTGCTGATTTTTATCCTGAATAGAAGCTGAGGTTTTATTAAACAAGGACTGGAGTTCTCTATTTTATTTCTGTGACAAAGAATCTAGTGAAGGACTGTAATTTTGACAGTGGTTAATGCTTCTGAAGCTAAAGAAGCTCTTTTAAAAGTTACAGGGCAAAAAAGGAAAGAAATACAAAAAGTCAGGAAGGCATAAAAGTGATGTTATAAGATTTATTTTTTAAAAATCATGAAAAAAAAAGAAAGAAATTTAAAAATTGAGATGAGAGCTTGATTTAAAAAATCACACAGTATTTAGAAGACAAAAATAGATTCACTTTTGCAGCAAGAGAAATTGACATGATTTTCAGAGGGTTTTTATCAATATAAGTAGTGCTTTTTTGTGATTCTCCTTCACATGCCCTGACTATTCTGAGTTACTTCTGCCTGTACTCAATTCCTTGGGAATAACGAACCCTGGCAATCAGCACCCTTTGTCTCTCACTTCTTTTTCTGCTTTCCTGAATGCTGTACTATATCTTCTTGACTGAGTGGCTTCCTTTTCTCTTCTGGCAGAGAATGAGATATAAAAGGAGTTTTGCTGACTACAAATAGGAACCAGCAATCTGTCAACTTCTTCACTGCTGCTCAAAGCAACAATGAAGGTTACAGGATCTTTACAAACAAACTTTCTGACTTTTTGCCCAAGTGATAGAATTAGCATGCAGATAAGGTGTCCAGGAAAGACACACAAGTTATTCCTCCTGCACGACAGGCCTTAGATATTAGTTTATCTATTTTTATGTTAGAGCAGCTATGTGAAACTACTCATCTTCTCCTACCTTATAGTCAATAATTTTAAGCAATAGATAAGTTAAATATTGGCATGAGGCAGAAAAGAAAGTGCAGGAATCTTCAGAAGAAATTTTCTAATGGAATATATTGGAGAATTAGAATGAGGGAAAAATGTCTGTAAGGCCATCATTCTGTATCAAATGTTGTTTAGTGTTCATTACCATGACCTGGTGACAAAGATGAGTTAGACAGCTCATCTTTGAGGAGAGGGGAAAGAAAAGTTGCTTCTCTACATGTAATCTGAGAAGCTGTTAGGATTTATATTCACTGTCACCTAAGTTTCCAGTGGTTTCTGGTCAAAGTTTAGGAATGTCACACTCCACATGTTTACACTCACTTTGAGGGAGAGCATTTATGACACCGAGACAATGCTGTGCTCTTTACACTGACCCAGCTCATATATGGATAATGCTGTCCCCGTATTAAAACTAAATTTGCTGGTGCAATTTCTTTTACCAGACTTTTGGGTGTGAAGCGTACTGAGCTCCTGAGTTTACTGTGAAGTTCACTTATTTAACCACTTCTTCAATTAGTAATATATTAACATCACGATAGATTTTGTGGCTTGTGAAATCAATTTGCTTGATTTTGCTTTGGGCAAAGATCAATACTGTACTGTAATGGTATATGGATTCTCAAGAAAACAAAACAAAACAAAACAAAATTAGTCAATACTGTTAACTGCTATCCTCATATATTAAAATTTATGTGCAGAAAAAATCAAACAGGATTTTAAAATGTATGGTTTTATTGAGGAAAAATGTGTTATTCTTTTTTATGGGGCATATAATTCTCATTGTGGCAGGATTTCTGAGGCACCATAACGACTAAAACATGAAATGCAATTGTTCTGAAAATATTAGTTGACAAGAAACTATAATTTTCAAAATTTCAAGAGGTGATCCCAGTGGTCATCAATGAAAGAGAGAAGATAGGAAAAAATGTTTTATCTTTGGAAGTGATTAGGGATTTTCTTCTAATGAATTCAAACAACATTATTAAAAATTGCTTAACTGGACTAACCATTTCAAAGCAAAATAAAAACAACTTCAGGTTGTTGATAATATTCACTCCCTTAAAAAATTCAACTTATTTCTTCTCAAGAGTGTGTAATATAAAATATTGAAGGTTTCTCTTGTAATGTAAAAGTTGCAAATTAAAATACATAAGAAAGGATGAAAACAATAGCTTTTTTTTCAAAATAATTAAAAAATTTCAGTAACAACCTCTGAAAATAACCTGAAAATAACCCAAAATTAACCCTCATCTGTTTTTTTTCTCAGTCTATATTCATAAAGTTATGAAGCACAGAGCCTCTGTTTGGGTACTCTACTTAAAAAGAAAATTAATTAGGAGAATAAATAATAATTTATGACTAAATGTTTCTGTGTATAAGTGACTTGGTTTATTTAGTGATTTAGATAACAAATCAGTGATCAAGAATGTGCTGTTAGAGGTGACAATATGACTTTTGACATATCAAATCCTTTAAACTGAGCTAGAACTAAGAAACAATTTATGCATTATCCCTGTACGAATACGGACTTGGTCCACAGAAATTATTACATCTTTAAAACAGATGTTATCGAAGGTGCAGATGAAGAAAACAGCATTATCTTTAATAATCTTTTATGCTTTAAGCAACAGTATGTAATGCTGAAATATAAATAAACAATAAGTACAAAGAAATTGCATTCTGTCTCCCAGTTGCTAATCACTAGTTGTTAACCACTTGTGGTAGTTTACATAATTTAGAATTATGAAACAGTATTATTCTTCTGAATTACTTGTCTGAAGGATTCTTTCCACAAAAGACTGGGAAAATGTAGTCTCATGGACTGTTGTTGGCTTTCTTTAGACTTCTGATTTTGTAAAAACTGCAGCATTTCGATCAAATAGTTTTAAATTACTACTTTAAGCACATCATGTTAAATTGAGATATTATTTCACAACTACAAAAAAAAGTATTTTCAGTAAATTGGCCATATGAACAGTTATTGAACATATGTCTCTGTGACTGATTTTGTCACAAGGAATAAAATTCACCCAGTAATTCTTTTATGTGGCTTAAGAACTGCAGCTGAAATAAATGGCGTATTCAGAGATACACAATTTCACAATTTAATAGCTTCAAAAATGGAAGGGAAGGAGGTGGTGGGCTTTACTACACCATTTGAAAAAGTGCTTCATTTTTTGAAGTCAATTTTTGTTAAAATTGTGTGATATATTCCTATTTGTGGTTGCTGACTTTGACTTCGTGTTACCTGACACTCATTGGTTACAGGCAGCTCTGACTTCATGATTTTGGATCACTAAGTCCATATGTAATATCAGATATTTTTACATGAGAACACATGAATAGCTCACACCAGCTGGTTAACTATGAAGATGATCCAAGTCTTTTCCTGTATGTCCTACAATGACTGTTCTTTTCATGATTAAAATGAATAATTTTCATTTAATCCTGCTTTGATATTAAAAGAAGATAATCTAGATCAGTTATCACATTTAGATCACAAAAGCAGTAACCTGTCCTTCTTTCTCTAAAAACTCTGTTTAATTTTTTTAGAATCCATTGAATAGCGCTGAGTAGCATTTTTTCTAATAATACTCATTGTTATGTTGGTTATTTAGCATCATTTTGCTTTAATCCACCTGCAGGGGTCCTTTAACAATGAACCCAATTGCCACAGAGGTGGGTCACAACACCAGGCTGGGGTAGCTCATTCCTGAAGGGCAGCACCCATGGAAGGGGCCCATGCTGAAGCAGTTTGTGAGCAGTTGCAAGCCATGGGAAAGACTCACCCTGGAGAAGTCCATGGAAGACAGTCCTCCATGAGAAGGGTCCATCGGGGAAGAGTGTGAGGAGTTCTCCCCCTGTGGAAGAAGCATCAGAGGAAATGTGTAAGCATAACATAACACCCACTCCCCATTTTCCTGTGCTTGTTGGGCAGAGAAGATAGAGAAATGAGAATAACATTAGGCCTGGGAAGGAGGGAGGGGTGGGGGGAAGGTGTTTTTAGCATTTGTTTTACTTCTCATTATCCTACTGTGATTTAATTAGTAATAAATTAAGTTAGTTTCCCCAAGCTAAGTCTGTTTTGCCTATGACAGTAACTGCTGAGTGATCTCCCCCTGCCCTTATCTCAATTTATGTGTCTTTCATTATATTTTCTCCCTCCAATCCAGTTGACAAGGGAAGCGATAGAGCAGCTTTGGCAGTCATCTGGCATCCAGAAAGGGAAAACACCACCTAAGTTTAGAATATTCAGCTCACTAAATTAAATATAATCACTTTACTACAAAAGAGTTTCAAACTACATCATGTTTTGTAGACACCTCAGCTTTGTCTATTAGAGTTACTTCTACTAGCTACCATCTGAGCAGTAACTTTTCATTCCCTATAATTTAATCAATCTTCTGCATATTCCCTCTTCTTTCTCTTACCTTTCTTTCCCAGTCCTATATTATGGTATTTTAATCTCTATCTTTCTTCTAACCCTTTTTTTTTCCTTTTTGGTGATAGTAATACATTCCTTTTTCCTTTTCTTTTCATTATAGCAACAAGTTCCTTATACCTATTAAAAAAAAGAAGAGTATGCTTATGAGATTCTAAAATTTATTATGGGATTCTAAAATTTATGCTTACAGGATTCTCAAATTTACGCTTATGGGATTCTCAAATTCACCAATAAATACATGTTTTTTGATATGAAAACAAATCTTCAAGTTCAAATGGTAATTAGAAAAAACAGTGTAAAGCAGTCAGAATCAATGAAGTGAGTTAAGAAATCACAGTTTGGATAGTAAAGACACTAAAACACTTAAAACTTACCTCACAACAAATGGAAAGAGAAATGTTTTAATCAGCTAGATATCTCAAATCAAGTTCCCTCCCTAAACAAAGAAACCCTTCAAAGGCATGCTGAGTCAGTCACAGCTCACCATGAATAAATGTTTTCTTCTTTTTATTTTTTTTCTCCGTTATTCTTCTTTTCACACCTGGGAGCCTCAGTAGTACTTTAATGTTTAATGATGATGGTTTTAATCCATTCAATAATTCGATTTGAATAATGGTCTGCATAATGCTACAAAATGGAGTATGGTAATGTTGCTTTATCACCTAAGGCAGTAGAGTTTTCTTCTCCAAAGAAAGAAATTTTCATTGGACAGGCAACATAATAAAGTAAATTCCTGAACTCCTTCAGGGCGCTTTTATCTGTTACACTCATGACATTTTAACTGAAAGTGTGTAGATCTAATTAGTCAGAAGTAAAAGTGTAATCAATACTGATTTATGAATATTTCCCACATGTAACACTACTTGTTTGGGCAGAATAAATTCTTACTTGTATGGTTTAATCTCCAGGATTTCTTATTGCTCTTTGTTCATAAAAAATAATAACCCTATTTGTTAGAACTGAAAATTTCCAACGGCAGACATCTGAAACACGTATTTTTGTACATGTATATGTACAGATGTCTACGGTTGCTCTGGGGACAAGAAACTCCAGGCTCAGGGGTCTTACATAAGAGGAATGAAACCAGATCAGCTCCTGACTGAAGATTGCTTGTGATGTTGTGGAAATTAAGGCTAGCTAGTTGCCAGTCATTCATCTGTTCTTTTACAGATTAATTTCTGTGATCTCTAGCCTCAAGCAAGTGTGAGAGTATTACAAGCATCACAGTCTTGTGGGCTGGCATCCCTTTGAAAGTGAGATATTTTTAATCATTTTAATTGCCTTTCCCTTGACCTTTTCATTTCTGCCATAGCTGCCTTGAAACACACCAATCTTCAATCAGTATTCCATGTGCTGGTACCTCATAATGTTTTTGGGTTTTTTTTTGTCATCTCTTTATTGATACTTTATTTACATTTCTGCTTAAAGTCTGTAAGTTTTCCTTCTATACCATTTTGTACTGTGCCAGCATGCCCATCAATGTCAGGCTTTTCCTGAGTTGCCACAAAAGATGGATCATACAGCCAAAAAAAGAAAAGGGGAATCTGTAAGAAGCAGCTCAGAAGATGATTGGTTTTGCTCACACCAGAGTTCTAGGAAGTGTTATTCCCTTTTCTCAAATAGCAAGTGATAGGAGAAAGGTAAATGGGCTCAAGTTGCACTAGTGGGGGTTGAGATTGGAAAGTAAAGTTATCTTAAAAAACATTGTCAAATGGTCATTACAAAATATTTCTCTTTGGAAAGAAAACTTTTAAAGTGAAAGGCAATGATTTTTGGGAAATTTCTGCTTCCAAAGAGCACAAGACAAGATTGAAGCATGGAGTCCCTCTCTCAAGAGTATTAGGCACAAAAGTTTTGATTTTTTCAAATGACTTTGCTATTTCTTCTTCGGAGAATAATTTTCTGTTTCTGTATTTGAAGCACATCATCTACCTCCTCTTGGCTCCATTTACAATAGTAAATTACACTAAATATATTACAAGTCAAAAAAATCAAACAGAATACTTTATAAGATAAACCTCCCTAGCTCACTCCAAATAGAAAATTTAGCAAAATGAAGGATGACAGTGACACAGAAATTTGCTTTATGCATTTATAATGATTTAGGAAATACTATTTTTTTCAGTATTTTTTTCAAGTTTCATCTATTTGAAAATATATTTATTCTTTATGATGTAGAAATTTTTTGTAAACCTTAAAATTTCAAAAGCACATAGATTGTTAGATGAACTTAATGGTAAAACTCAAACAGAACCAATCTCTCTGATGAACTAAACCTCTTTTTATATGACATAATCAGTTCTACAGACATCTGTGAGAAGTAATCTGAGGCAGAATAATTTAGGAACATATTTTTTAAAATATGAGAATAGCAACCAAACATGTTATCTCCTGGTGACTGAGAAAATCAAAGTGCAGCCTTTAAAAATGCTAAATTACAACAAGGGAGCACAAATAAGAGGTTACGGTGGAATAATGAGGGATAACGAAAAATGCGACCTACAAGCCAATCAATGCAGAAGCAAATAGGATCTTCAGCAACTCCACAATTAGGAGGGCATAGAATGGCAAAATATACTCATTAGTAAATCTAAAAAGACAGGAATCAGTTTGCATGTTTGATGTTGTCTTCCCTGTTATTCTATCACTCAGTAAAAAGTGTCTATTTATTGAGTCTAAAAAGTGAATAAAGCTGACAATGGCTCACTCCTAGAAAAAACAAAACAAAACGCGGTCAAGAGCATATGAAACTGATAGTTATTGAGCTCTTTAAAAACATATAGCATCACTTTAAAATCAAACTGCCACTTCATAAGTAGCAACAATTTTACACGAGGTTTTCACTGCCATTCAAATTGATTGTAGTTTCATGTTGAATAAAGTGTAAGTAGTGTTTCAAGCCTGCAGGAAGCACTACAATAATTCATATTAAGATGACAAGGCTGTGAACTGTCACACATTGCCTCTTAGGTTTTTTTTTTTATTTTATTTTTCATGCAGTTAAACACGATCTATTACCTGTAATTAAACTTAATCTTCAATTGGATATACAAAATGTATCTGAGTATAAGATCTTTAATAAAAATGCCTAGAAAAGTGGTTAAGGCAACTTTGCTTTTGTAGCTATAAGGAAAAGAATCACATCTCCCTGTTTTTTGGGGTTTTGTTGTTGTTTCTTTCATTTTTTTTTTGTTTTTTTTTTTCACCATAAAACAATATATACCTTTCCAGGACGCTATAGACCTGCTAGAGAATCTGGTCTGATGACAGAATTCATTCCTTGTTTGCACTGCTCAGTGAATACATCAAAACTACCAGGGCCTAGGTATAAAGGGGCTTATTGAAACTTCACATATTATTATAAGTGCGCCCCTTGTGGAAACTGCTAATTCTAATAAATGCATTTTGGCTAAGTAGGTAAAATGTTTCATTTAATTAGATTAAATGCAATTTTGCATTTCAGATGGCATTGTTTTTTGATTGCCACTATGTAAAGAAGTAGAAAACCAAATTTACAAAGCGAAGAGACAAAGATCCATGTAATACCATATGTCCTGATATCTCAAGTGAAGAAGTCTGTCTTTGCATGAAAATAAATTTACCCAAACTGGGCTTTCCAGTTTTGTCAAACTATAGTGTGGTGGTTTAGTATTTGTTCATTTGACATACTCAACATAACACTGGAAAAGCTGCTTCCCAATCCAGAAGAACATCATTGCGATCTCAAAGTAAAATGTGCAAATATTTCTTTTTCCTGGAAATAAACTACAGTAAGTATTCTGGAAAAATTATTTTATCATAATCAAACAAAAAAGCAAACAAAATCAATAGTTTATGTATTTGACTAGAATAATTTCCATAATAGTCCTAAGTTCCTTAAGAAAAATAATAAAAATAAATCACTGTACATTGATTTTTAACTTTCATTATTAGATTATTGAAATATCAGTGCAATCTTTTTCATCTATTTTTAAAGCAGTAGCAAGACTTGTCATTATTTAGATGTAAAAGAGAATATATTGCTAGCAAGATTTTTGATTTATGAATTGCATTAAGCATTGAATATTATTTTTCCCAAAAGCAATAAAAATTTTGAATTTAGATGCCTTTCCACTTATAATAACAAGATGTACAGAGATAAAGTATAACAAAACCAGTAGGCCAAATGATAATTTAGTCTGGCTATTTGAAATCATGATTTTCTGTAGATCTTGCTGTGTAGGATACAGTCTCTTAAATAAGAATTGTAATTTCCTTTATGACAAAATAAAAAATTAAAAAAAAAGGCAAGTAGTATTGAGAGAGACTGCATCCTATTGAAAACATGGATCCCAACAACATGGAGCATTCTCTTGTACTTTGCTTGAAAATTTATTAAAACTCACATTCAAATTTTAAAAGAAAAATATTAGTGAAGAAAACATATTTCCTGTTCTCAATAGAGATTACATGTACGGTATTTTTTGATGGCTATCTCCTGTAAATACTGATATTGCTATGAGAAGTGGTAAGGACACAGGGCACTGTCTCCTTTTGCTCTGGGTTTCCCTGCTGCCTCCTTGGCTCCACTGAGAGCACTGGGCACTGGCAGAGTGGGGGGCAGCAGCAACACTGGGCTGTGGCAGCTGGAGAGCTGAGGCAACGTGGTGCACATTGACCTGCTCTAAACTCTCATGTAAACAGGAACATTTTGGTTTTTTTCTGCACTGTGCTTGGAGAGACAATATTCTTTGTTCAGCCCTGCATCAGAGAAAATATGTCTGAGCTGTCATGGGCCACACTGCTTCTCACTTCTTCTGCACCCAAACCAGTTACAGCTGAGAGAGCCTTACAAACCATGCCTTACAAATATTATTAACAATTTTTTGCTTTGATGGGCCCTTTGGGGAACTTGTCGGAGAAAAAACTGCACTTGTATAGATATGTCCAGAGTTTATTGTCTGCAAAAGGGAACTTCAACTCAACAAGTTACTATAACACATCGTATAAAAAGAACATTTGTTGCAGACAAAATTAACCTTGAAATTCTCACACGTAGATTGCATTATTTAGGAGAAAAGGAAATATGACTATATTTTGAAATCCTTCTGTTTCAGCTTACATTTTTCATTGCTTACAGCTTTGTGTTAAGAACGTATTTATAACTGTTCTTTGTAGCACTCATCCCAGAAAATATGGACACAAGAAGGCACAAGGTGGTTTTAGAATTGTAAAATTTGGAAGAAAAGAAAAAAGAAACAAATCTTTATGAAATTTGTCAGTGGTAGCATGTGTTTTTTTAAGCTTGATATCTGTGTCTAAAAATCAAAGTCCTGATGGATAAACGTAAAAGTCATAATTCCTGAGTGACTGAAAACTTGCATCTTTTCTTTATAGGTTCATCTTTAAGATTTCTCACTAGAAAACAGCAGTTGAAAAGATTATCTTATAGCAGTACTAAATAATAGACTGTTCTGTGACATTCAAAGGTCTGAGGCTCCCTGTGGAACTAATGACATTTGTATAGCAAGTCAGGCTGCTTCTGCAAAGGAGGATGGTGGAAGAGGGAAAATGATAGTTTTTTGACAGAATGTTAACCCCAAGTTGCCAGGTCTTCTAAAAGATAACTGCAAATAAGAGAGCTCTAATAACATTTCTAAGAAGGAACCAAAGTCTTAGATGAATTTTAAACTCATACACTTCACTGATTTTGATGTTCACAGCTGATGCTCTGTCCCTGACACTTGGGAGACAGGAAATAAATGCTATATTGCTGTGCTCTGACAACAGATCAGTAAGGTACATTTTTTCAGAAGATATAATAAGCACTTTATTAAGGACACTTCCTTTTGCTTGTCATTGCAACAATCTATTTTTTCTTTTCTTTTAAACACCAAAGTTTAAAAGCTTTCTCTGGACTTGTTTGAAGTATGGCTAGCTCAGCCATTAAGCATTGTCATGACCTCCAAATGAGATCTGTTCCTATATTTAATCCACTTCTATACTGAAAAAAAATATTAAGGGAGAATTAAATCGTGGGCTTTTCTCACTCAGGATACAATTTGACCTTACATGTCCTGAATGCCCTTAGAACAGGGCCGTAATCTGTGCAGGAAAAATATTGGGAAGACTCTTCATCTCTGATTGAATCTGAGGAAAATTGCAGCTGGGAATGTAAGTCAGAGGGAAAGAAGGCAAGTGAATGAGGATAACTTGCTTCTCTCCTGGGAGAGAGAAGAACTCAGCTCCAGACCTCCTGCCCGGTTGTGTTTTACATCTACATCTCTTTGGCTAGCCCTCCTTACTGGGAATCTTTTTTCAATGTGTGATAGTGTAACTTTAAGTCAAGGGATGAGTTTACATGTCTCTGATATCCCACAATCCTAACACTCAAGCCCATCTCCCCATGCATGAGAGTCAAATTATTTCAGAACAAGATGGGTCTGCTGAGGAAAATTGGCACCAAAATATTTGTAAAAGTCACTTTGTTCTGCTGCTTTCTACCACCCACTGCCTGATGCAGCTGTCTGTGAGGACCAGCACAATGACCTGCTTTGCAGACTTCTTTAGGGATTTAAACAGAACTGGGCAGCTATCTGTCTAAAGTCATTTAACAAGAGAACTCAGTTGGAAGAAGAACATTATCTTCTCCACAGGGCAGCTAAATCTGTGTTTAAGCACTCAGTCAATTTCTGCCCCAAGAAACTGGAGACTTAGGCAGTGTTAGAAGTAGATGCTCTTGATTACTGTCTGAATTTTGAACCAAGAGCCCAAATTCCCAGCTGAGAAGTGTTTCCCAGGATTGCATTTAGCCCCGTGGGCAGCCAGAATTACCCACCTGCACCTGCTATGTCTGTCACCTCCAAACCTGCTCAGTCTTTCTCACTCTAAACATAGGCATGCAGAGAAACTGAGACTTACACCATAAAGGTTTTAGAGATGTGACAGTATTTCTCACTAGGATTACAAAAGAGATAAAGAGAGAGATTTACTGTGCATTAGTAATAATATGACCCTTCAGGGTCAGCCTGTGCTCTGAAAAACATTTTCATGAAATATTGCATACTGTCTAGCTAGCAGAGTAACAAGGTCTGTTTGGGCAGAGGACCAGCATTTTAACCAAACTAGCCATTATATCTCTCCAACTATATACTCATGTTACCTATGTTAGCTAAACACAGAATATAAGTTCCCCTGAGGCATAATGTTACATATGTACTGGGTATACATATTTTCTTTTGTAGCTGTTTACATTTCCAAATGTTTAATGCAGACAAACAGCTTTTTAGAGTTCTGGCCTAAGTGATTTACTATACTGAAACCATCCATGCCCTCTTCTTCTCTCAACTACCATATGTGAAAGTGGTTTTTGTCAGCATAAACTTCCTGAACAAACTTTAAATCTTAACTTTTGTAGCTGTTACAAAGAAATTCAGTAATGCCTTGTACTGCTTTGGCTTTAAAGATTCATTTCTAACTTTGCTCCCTTTTTCTTTGTGATTCCAAATTGACAGATGGAGTTCTCATGTTGCTGAGATATTTAAAATTAAAAGTAGTAAAAAACGTATTCAAATTTTAAAACAAACCGACCCCAAACCTTCTGCCCTACACTCCTGTTCCTTTTTCAATAATTGAAGAAATCTTTCTTTTTGTATGGAAATAACTGAAAAAATGCACCTTCTCCTTTTCTGTAAAACAAATACCCTTCCTGTATTGCTTCTGCTCAATACACGGGAAAATAAATAGGCATATTAAGGACAGGAAAAAGCAAATTAATAAAATTTAAAAATCTTGATTCTTCTTTCTTACCAAACAAAAGCTAGAAGCTAATATTACAAAAGGCAAAGTAGACTGAAGCAAAGTGGATCCACCCTTGATTTGTACTATATCAATATTTTCTGAAAGAAATATTTATGGTTTAGGTGTTCAAGCTGAAAGATGGAGTGTTATGGAGACAAACCTGTATGAAAAATATCCTGCTTTATCATGACTGTTTTGAACCAGTTTGCTCCTTTAGTTTTACTGGTGGTTGCCACATGCCACTAGTCTGCATTGCCTGAATCTGTTCTAAGAGCACAGAAAAAGTGCAAATGCAGAGGCCTTTTTTTTTCACTTCAGATTCCATCATAAGCTCTCATAAAGCCAATAATGCTTTCCCCACTTCTAATGGTTCAGCATTGATTTCTATTACATATAGCATTTAGGTTTTAGACTTTCCTTTTTTCCCCTCAATTTTTCATTACTTGGTAAATGACAATTTGACTATATGAAATTTAATCCATACAAATTTTAGGTGAATATGTTTTTAAGAAATTTTTCCTTTTCTGTGTTGACTTTCTCATTTCAATAAAGTCCTCTGAAACTGAATCCATATGATTTTTTGTGACACTTTATAAATTATTCTTAGAAATACTCCAAAGAAAAACAGAAATTTAAGCCACTGGGTTCTTCCAAGCCTCTTACCTCTCTCAAAAAATACTGCATCAAAGCTTACCCTAAAAGGCAAACAGTTTCCCTGCTCTTGAGTGCTGTGGTTTTAGTTTGTTTTTAACAGTTTCTCAGTTGAGTCTGCCAGCAGGCCCATGATCTATCCAGCAGTGATAACAGTGTGCAATACACAACCTTTTTCTACACAGCTTCCCTGCCTCTCTTTCTGTGTCATAGCTGTCTCTGTATGCCATTAGGCAGAAATCCAAGCTTAGGGCTTTAGCCAGCTCCAAATTTCAGGTATTATTACTGCACCATTAAAAAGGTTCTAAATTTCAATTCTTCAACAGCTTCAGGATAAAAGACTGCATACTCTATCTCCATCTTTTTAACTAGTCTATTTCCCTTTATGTCCTCTAATAAATTACTAACAGACACAGACATCCCTCTTCTAAAGTGCAGAATACTCTGCTAATTATTTGTATAAAATAAATTGTAAAAGAAAAAATATTACTTAATTATCACTATATTCTGCATTGCTTTAAAATTAGCACTCATTTGCCTTGCAGCAGAACCTGATGGGCCCCACAGGGAGCAGGTATTATTGTGCTTATTGCTATAGGAACACAGAACAAGGATCAATCTCAGTCCTAAACAGCTATTAGCTGCGTCAGGCAAAAGGATTGTTCTACCTTGTTTAACAGATGCCATACCAAAGTACAGAGATTAAACAATTTACTCAAGAAAATCCATGGCAGAAGTTAACCCAGGTCTCTTCAATCTGAGCCAGATGTCCAGTTCAAAAGATGTCCATTTGTCTTCCTTTGGATAAGTCACATTCTGTAAACATCTGTGTCTTATCTGCTGTCTCAGTGTACCCTGACTCAGCAGAGATTTCCTGTAGCTATCAATAAGAAAATCTTTCATTTCTGCTCTCTGCACGCATGAAAACTTTGAAACTTCAGGACGTTCAGATTGTGGAATTAAAATTGAAAAAAAAAGTACACTTGCTATTGCCATAGCCAGAGTTTCATGTCTGTCAGAAAAAAACTGGCACAAACAAACACAATTCACATTCATTGCTGTAAACAAGATGTAATGGAGCAGCCTTGCAGCAGCCATGACTGTCACATATCATCATTGCTCTACTTCCATATAATTAATTCCTTGTGAAAGGTACCATTATAATAAAACAACTCACAATAACCTCCCAACCAGTGTTTCTGCCTGGAAACAACACATCACAGTCAGGAGAATGGTTTCAGTTAACAACACACCCCTTGTTCTGTACCAGAGCCAACAAGCTCTGCATCAGCACTGCAACCAGCCAACCCACAATAATGAGCTTACTGGAAACATCTGTAGTGGAAACTGAACCTATAATTTCAAGATATTTTACAAATAGAGCAGGGACAGAAGAACACACAGTGGAATATGGGATATTTGTACCAGAGGTACATGTGAGCTAGTTTATAACTCTATGTATGTTAAGCAGTGGGTCTTGCACCATCCTCAACAGAGGACATTATTGGTCAGGGTGAGTATTCAAGTATTTTTAAAGAAAATCTGGACTATGGGACTATTTTCTGAATTCATATTACCTGGAAGCTAATCTCTTCAAAGATAGGAAGGTCAATAATTTAAATTTGCTTATGATATTTTGGATAAAATCTTCTTTGATACATCAAGATAAACAGGAATAACATTGTGTTTAATTTTTTTTCTTTGAGAGTGATGTATTGAAATATTTTGGTCAGAAATAGAAACATCAACAGAGCTATACTCCTACTTCTACATGTGTGAGTATATTTCTCTGTGCTCAACCCTGTACTGAATCATCTATATACATCCAAAAAGGCCCCAGGGTGTCAGAGGGCTGAGGCATGAAATATCTGATTAATAAGGTCAGTTTGTTCAATCCTTTCCTTCTCAGGTCACAGAACAGGAAAAAGTGATCTTTTCAGACCTACAGAGTTTTGAGTAAAATTTCTAAATTGAAGTGTGTTAAATCAGATTTGAATCCTTCCTACCTGAAACACCTTGAGCTCATGTTGTTTAGAAGGAAGATTTACTGCAAGTCATTTTGGACTGTGGCATTTAACAAGGAAAGTGCACCTGAAAGAATTAAAAAATTCAGTGGGCAGAATAGCAAATAAATACAAGCACAGCATTGTGATTTCTTTTGTTAGCTATGGGGAAGAATGGAAAGGGACATCCTTCTGCTGCTATTAATGACAGACTCTTCCCCCAGAATGTTAAGGTATCTTAAAAAAAGGTTTAAACTATGTTGATGATTCCTTCTGCAAAGCCAGGTTGGGAATTTCCATGCATCTCTGAAAAAAAGCTGCCACAGTATATTAATTATACTGTATATAATTAAACTTCCATAGAATATTAATTGTGCCAGTCAGTGTAATAAACTTAGGTGCAACCTTAATGACAAGAGGGTCCTGTTTTGAATCTTTGCAGTTATCTCTAACAGCTCAGACAGAAGGATGGTCTGAAAGTCAAAACACTCTATGGGAGGGTGAAAAGTGCTTCAAGCAGAAGCAGGATTTGAATCTCAGCCTCCATGACTCCAGCTCACACTTGCACTGTGATTCACTGGGAAAGGAGCCCCACACTGTTGGGTTTCTCACATCGTCATAGCACCTCCATGAAGGAAATGTTTTAAAAATTCATTCCTAAGCTCTGGGAGTCTAATGTATTTCTTGACTATCTCTTATGCTTATGTGTTATTATTAAAAGGGAGAAAACCTGACAAAATATAAAGGAATGCATTTGCCTAACTTACCAGTGCAGAAAACGAAATATTTTCTAAACATAAAGTAATGAATTTACAAGTATGTAAATATCATAAGTTGGATTTATTAACATACCTGCTAATACAGAATTCTGTTTGACTACATAAAGCTGGATCATGCATCATTCGATGGCTAAAAGAAATAAAATTGAATATTATTTTCTGATTTCTACTATTCAGTCAAATATACATAAACCTTTACTAGCAAAAATTATGGGAAAACCTATTTTATCTTCTACAAAATACTATAGAATTGTGGAAACTTTCTGTACTTCATCTATTTATTTATTTTACAATTAATACTTTTTTTCTTTTTAAAATTTTCCCCAGTGTCTTTCAACTGCAGTTAGAATTGTAAACAGAGTCACCTCTCTTGAGACAGGTTGTACTTAATAAAAAAGAGCTAAATAAGTAATAATTTATAAAAGAGCTATTCACATAAGGTCCAGAAGGGTCACAAAGGCACTGCATATCTCATCATCCAAACTTACTTCTCACAATATATTCAGCAATATTCTTTTGTCTTGCTATATAGAAAATGCAGAAATAAAAATTTCCTAAAATTTTATTCTTTGGAGTAGTAGCAAATCATTTTACTGGTTCTTTCCTATATACTCTATATACTCTGTATGCTCCTAGATATATATATCCATTCCTATATGCTCCTATATACTCTGTAGAGGATTGCTTGTTTACACATTCTTGCCAGAAACAAGATCTTAGAAACACTCCCTTAGTGTTATGGGAGGTAGGCTGTGATTCTCACATCTGCTTGCCAATTCACAGAAAAGGACAATTGAAGGAAAATAAAAATGTCTTATCTTTTTTAGCCTATAGCTGGATTTCACTAGCCTTGTTTACAGCAGTAGTGCCACTGAACCTGAAATATGAGTTCAGTTTTGGAAATGTGGAAGTGGCGGTCCAGCAGATTACTTTTTTGCAAAAGACCTTTCAAACTCCCTGTAGGAAACAAGACTTAAACATGGAGTGCTTAACATTTAAAGCTGCAGTGGGTAAATAAGTTTGGACTTTAAAAAGCTGTGCATACTTCCACGTAATGTTAAGAGCAATACTTCTTCAATGAAAAGTGATTGCCCATGAATAAAAGGTAATATGAATTTCTCTTGATGCCAATTTTCTCTGAAGCCGTAAAATCTCTATCAAACGCAGACAAGCAAAGCAAGCTCCTTGCTAAATGTCAAGCAAATGGTCAGGTAATTGTAAACACAATTTGAGGAGGCTCTTGGCTATATGGTGCAATGCAACCATTTGGAACCTACTACAGTCAGCAATGTAAAATGGTACACAGTTACATACATACCTACATCTAAATACTGAAACCACCTAGTTCCCAAAGTTATTTATTTTAACATTTCTATGGGTTTAAATAGTGTTACTCATGGGTTTTTCTCATTGAATTTTCACCTCTCTGGCAGTTATATGACAAGCTGTTTATGTCAAACATGTTTAATATATCAGAAAAAAATCTAACTACATAAAAAATGACACTATTAAAAATTTTTTTTCTTCCTTTTGCCATCCATCATCCATTCCTCTTGTCAACACTTGACCCTTTATGCCACATTTCCTTTCACAAAGTGTCTTACTTTAACTAAAGATATTAAGTCTCAATGAATTCTTCTGGCTGAGACAAAGAATGAAAATAAAATGCACATTAGCTGGGTTGCAGCTTCCTGAGATTTCAACACTGCCCATGCTCACTCAAAGATAGGAAAAAAGAGAAGTTCAACAAAAACAAGGGCTTTGTTTTTCAGTATATTCTAGACTGGCATTTGTCTTTCATGATAAAAAAATTCTCACTTTCCATTCTTATTCACACTTTGGCTTGTTCTGCACCTCAACCTATGAGTTGGTACAGGTCTCTTGCAATGTCTTTATTGCACAGATGAATGCAACATGTTAAGTGGGGGACATCAAATCCTCTCAAAAAATTCACTAAATTTTATGCCAGCAAGTTGAAAGCTTCTCCTAAGCTTCAAGTAGAAGTGCTCATATTTCATCACTGAATCACCCAGTTCTTGATATGCAACTTCTTAAACTATCCATTCCTACTATTCATTATTTTGCATGATTTTGTGAAATCCTGCATGTCTAAAAATTCCATATGTCTGAAAGTAAAATCATGACATAGATCATGAGCTGTCTCTAGACTAGTAAATATTGAAGGACAATCAAAGAAGTTTCGTAGAGCAAAACAGGAGATGACAATGACAGTGGTAGGGGGCTTGGAACACAAGCCCAGTGAGGAACGACTGAGGGAGCTGGGGTTGTTTAGCCTGAAGTAAAGGAGACTCAGGGGTGACCTTATCACTCTCTACAGCTCCTGAAAGGTGGTTGTAGTCAGGTGGGGGTTGGTCTCTTTCTCCAGGCAGCACTGACAGAACCAGAGGACACAGTCTTAAGATGTGCCAAGGGAAATATAGGTGGGATATTAGGAAAAATGTTTTACAGGAAGAGTGATAAAGTACTGGAATGGTCTGCCCAGGAAGGTGGGGGAGTCACTATTCCTGGATGAGTTTAAAAAAGACTGGATGCAGCACTCAGTGCCATGGTTTAGTTGAGGTGTTAGGGCATAGGTTGGACTCAATGACCCTGAAGGTCTCTTCCAACCTTGTCATTGTGACCAGATGCCCACACTATCTGTGTTTCAGGCATTCTAGTTCAATTGGTTGAAATGTGGCTCTGTGGACTGAAAACCCATTAATTCTTTGAGTACAATTTCTGGTTCAGTTTCATCTGAAAACAATCAATTTTGCACACTTTAAGGTTTTATATGATTGAACCAAACTCAGTCATCAAACAGAATCATATTTGCTGCAAAACCACAATTCTAATCTAAACCAAAAATCTAACAGAGCTGAAGGCAGTTTCCTCTCACATTTTTGTGCATTAGGTGGCTCCTTATAGTAAGTTTGGCGATTAATGTTGAACTGCTAGCATTCCTTTAAAAATCCTAAAAATATAAATATAATTAACAAGAAAATTAGTAATCCTAAGGGGTTTTTTTCTTCTTTTTCATTTATTAAGATTTCTAATTCTATCTAATTTCACTGAACAGACATTTATCACACATTCCTGAATAGACAAAAAAAGTCCCTTAGGAAGTATGTCTGCCTAGCCAAATAGATTTGAAATGATCTAAGGCTGGAAATGGCTAGCCTGATATAAAAAAAAATTTGGGCTTTTATATAACAAGCGTAAATTTCTAAGATTCAAAAAATCATCATTTTGAAAAATTCTATGAATTTTTAGACTTGAAAACCAAAAAGAAAGCCATCTTCAAAAAATTAGTTTGGTAGTGATAAGTGGCATGTATAATCGTTAAACTAGAGTAAGAGACAAACTAAAATTCTACATACTTGTTTTCATGGTTTTTCTTGATTTTTTTTCCTGTTTTTGTTTGTGGTCTTTTGATTGGTTGGTTGGTTGGTTCATTGTTTTTTTTGGTTTTGGTGTCCTCAAATAAGTTGAAATGGGCTTTGTATTCTACATGTAGGATCATTAAAATGGGGAAAAACCCCAACCAACTAACAAGCCAAAAGCACCTCACATTAATATGTTTTACTTTAAATTGCAAAAGACTGTAAAAATGTTCATTTATACACACAGTGTGAAGTTTAAAGCCCTTATATTTTGCTGATAGACCTTTCAGAATTAAATCCAGCAGCTCTAGGATTGTGTTTAAAAGCAAACAGCACATCTCATACTTGGATGGAAATTTGGATGGAAATCACCTCTAAGATGTTTGCACAGAAAGAAACACAGAAACATACACAATTTTGAGTGACTGGCTTTCTGATGATCATCTCATAACACCAGTGCCACAGAGCCTTTCCATAAAAAGCAATTCTGCTTCTATGTTATGATTATTAATACTCCTGTGGAGTATTAATTATTAATTATTAATTATTATTATTATAGTTATGAGTTGCAAAGAGATTTTTCTTGACAGTCTCGGAAATTGTGACTAATATGACTAATTCGTAGGCTTAAAAGAAGTTGATCAATCTTTTAAAGAGTTCCTAATTTTTTCAAACTTTCAATTAAAATTTGCTATAATTAGCTTTTTAAAAAGTAATTCTAGAATTTAATGTATTTCCAGGTATGTTTTACACTAGTGATTATTTAACATCAAATTTACATAAACCTTGGAATATATTATTCTTATGGTATTATAGGTTTCTCTGTGTCACTGAACTGTGACAATAGACCAGAAGCAATTTTAAAACTGTCATTTCATCAAGTTCATGCTTGGATTTTTTAATATTTCACATTTTTTTAGTGATGAATGCATGTCTAGATTATAAGGGAAAAATAGCACATCAAAAATCACTTTAATGGATATCTCCTCATATTTTTTAAGGTTAGAAGTAAAATGCTATTGCTTATTAGCACCATCACACAAACATTTGGTGAGGAGTGCTCCTTCCAGGGGCTAAACTGACTAGACATCTCTTCCAATTTCATTAATTCTAAACAAAAAGGAATTTTCCAGTCCTATTTCAGCTTCCTACCTAAGTTCAGCTTTCTTTAAGCATTGATTAAGGACCGATAAAATTATGTGGTATCAAATAGTAGGCAGTAGAGAACCTAGAGTGCAGACTAAATACTATAGAAAATAAGGGGCAGGAGGAATAAGACAGAACAGCAATACAGCTTATATATGGTCTGAAGTGAAAGAACATAAATCTGTTTTGAAGTGAAGGGCTGTATAATATCACCATTACCCAAGCACATGTAAACTATTTCTGAGCCATATGGGAAACAGAGAGCCTAAAATCCTCAGGCATACTGAAGAGAAGTAGTGCTGTTTACTTTCTGTAACTACAGAATATGAAATACAAGTGCCTCACTAGGAGATAGCTAAGTTGAATTATCATTTTTTACCTACAATCAGAGGGCATCCACAGCTATTCTTCATAAAAACGTGGAAGTCTGACAATGTTGCAAATCTATAGGATATACCCAGCTAGTGAAAAATTCTCATGAAGTGAGAAACAAAGTCCAGTTAGTATATATAACTGTATTCAGCTTCATTATCCCACATCTGGCTACTCTGGAATAGACAGTAGCAGATGAAAGACAACAAAACCTTGTCTAAAAATATATGTTAAGACAGCACATTAAAGCTTAAGCACTGCACAAAAATAGAGATCCAGCACAATACATATCCTGTTTGTTAATTCACTCATCAAGCCTTTGTCCGCAGTTAAAAATTCCTAAAAATACAGTGTAGATAACACAGCTGGTAATGTTTAATTAAAATATTTCTTCTGCTTTGGTGAAAGTTAATTCTCTATTGAATCGTATTCAGAAACATCTCCTTTGCTGAGAAACAATCAGGAAAGGCAGGATTCCCAAGTGCACACCCAGTTCCCCATACCTAAGAAAATATCAGAGATTATCTCAGTTTTATTGTCAGGAAATACACCACAGAAGCAAAAGACTTCAAAGCAGAATAATCAGGGAATAATCCTTTCCTCATGAGTCCCCTTCAGAAGGATGTGCTCAAGTTATTGTAGAATCTGCAATCAGTCCCCAAACACCACTGGGATAAGAATGGAAAATAACCAAGTTTTGCACATTTTAAAATAATCAGAAAACTTTAGTAATTTAATTTGGATAACCAACAGAATTGGAGCTGAACAGTTTCTATGATGTCACTCAGCCCAAAGTTTGCCAAACTTGCCACTGGCTAATTTTGTGCATGCACATAGAGGACTTTTTGCATAAATAGTTGAATGTGAGCCTATGTGGAAATCTGATGAAAGCAGAAAATACCATCTGCTTGAGTACTACCCTGCATTTCAGAGCCCAAAGAATAGACAAAGGTTTCTGAGCTTGTTACAGGACAGACTTTGATCATCCAACAATATTTGTACAACACTAGCAACTAGTGTAATCAGAGTTTAATCTCTTCCAAAAATTTTCTGAATTGTGCTAGCTGGTTTTTTTGCAGCAGAAAACTTGGTAATCTCTTGCTCACTTAATAGCAAGGAAAAGGCCAGCAGGTCTGTTTTTGCCAAACACCTACACGTGTTTTGACATATTACTTCTCACAAATACAAACAGCACAGAAACCATCTCCTCTCTATATGGCTCCTTAATATTACAGCAAATTTCTGCTGCAAAATGATTTAGCAGTAGGGTTTCCAGAGAGAACAACTAGATAGAAAGACAGATGATGCAGCAGAAGCCTAGAAAACTTAAAAACAAATAAGATTTGATGTCTTTGTAAGATCAAACTTGATGTTAGATCAAAAATAACATTTGTGCAGTAGGCTTCTCAAAATCTAATGAAAAATGAGCTGGAAGTTTAATTTTCTTCTCAACCCCATCTTAAGTATCACAATTCTGGTTCTTGTGCAACGCTCAAAACAAGCTAACACCTATTTTTAAAAAAAGGCCTTGAATATGACCTTTAAAAAGACCTTGCAACTAATGCTGTTTCCAGTCTGTAAACAGCAGCCTACAAACCATCTTGACTTAAAAAAGCATAATGATTTAGAAACTATTTAAGAAGCTACAGAGAATTGTCAGAGTAAAGAAACAGATGCAAAGGAGTGGGCGGCAATCACTTAACTTATGCATTATAGCCTTCAACCAATACTGCTTGAGCTTCTTAAAATGCAAGAAAAGCTATTTTCAAAGAGCAAACAACTCCTTGATAAAGATTCCTTTTGGTTCCAATCATCATTTTCCAGATCAGTACTCTCCATAAACTGCAAGTCCTGTCTCTTCTTTAACAGCTACCTGCCATATTCTAAATTTCATCAATGTCCTACTAGCAGGTTTCACAGATGAAGTCCTGTCAAACATGTGATGAAGATATTTGAAGCACAGTCAGCATAAGAAAAGATTTTTATCACAGATGTAATTGTTTCAGAAAACTGTCTATGTCCTGGCATAAACTAGGCTAGTAAAAATATATTATTCACTGTGACATTTTATCTTTGCAGCACAAGACTCTGATTTATTAAACAAGTATGCAGTCTGGCTGGGCTGGAGTTCATTTCCTCTTAGCAGCCCTCACAGTGTATTTCACTTTAAATTAGTAGCTGTAGAGGTGCTGATGACCACACCAGTGTTTTGGGTACTGCTGAGCAGCACTGGCAGCACCAGCATTGTCTCTCCAAGATCCTGGAAGGGGGCACAAATTAACCAAAAGGCTATTCCATACCATATGAATACATATCAGCTCAGATATAAAAGCAGAGGGAGGGAAGAGGAATGGGGGGTGTTTGTCATTTTACAACATTTGCCTTCCAGAGTAACCACTACATGTACTGAAGCCCTGCTTCCTGGGAGTGTCTGAACATCACTCACAGATGGAAAGTAGAAATTGTTTTGTTTTGTTTTCCCATTGCTTATCTGCCCAAACTTTCCTTTTTATTTGTTTTCTTGCTTTAGTAAACTTTCTTGTCTCAACCTGATAATTTTTTCCATTTTATTTTTGTCTCCCCAGTCCTACTGGAAAGGGAAGTGATAGAGCATCTTGGTGAGCACCTGGCATCCAGCCAAGGTCAACCCTACAGTTGTTTTTGGTACTCAGTATAGAGCATGAGGGAGGACCAAAAAGACTGGCACACACCAGAGCAGCTCTCTCACTCCCTTCACAGTTCGACGTGGGAGAGAAAATATAATGAAGGGTTCACAAGCTGAGATAAAGACTGGGAAGGATCACTCATCAAATAATGTCACGGGCAAAACAAACTCAAACTAGAGACATGAGATGAATTTATTACTAACAAGATCAGAACAGGATAACAAGAAGTAAAATAAGACCTTAAAAGCACTGCCTCTTTCCCCAGTGGCACACGGAGATTGGGAATGAGGGGTATGGTCAGTTTCTCACGTGAACCTTCTCCCACTGCTCAGGGTAAGGAGTCCTTCTGCTGCTCCACCAAGGGATCTCTCCTGCAAGAGACAGTTCTCTGTGAAGTTGTCCACCATGTAACTGATTATGACTCTCTGAGATCAGCTCTTTAGCTGGTTCTCACCCCATAGTTCTCATCACCCACTCATCCAGTCCACATTTTCTGAGATTGCCTGTGAGGATGTTGTGACAGACAGTGTCAAAAGCCTTGCTGAAGGTAGAAAATATCCACTGGTCTTCCTTCATCCATCCAGGAAGTTGCTTTATCATAGAAACTAATGTAGATCAGCCATGTTTTAGCTTTAGTGAATCCATGCTGACTACTCCTGATCATCTTCTTGTCATCCATGCAGATTAAGATGGTCTCCAGAATGAGGTGATCCATCATCTTCCCAGAGATTAAGGTGAGGAACTGGAATTACACACAATATCTTGTCATGCAAGTACTCCCTAGTTAATGTGATCATTGCTTATCTTGAAGTTAGAATATTAGTCCATGCATGTGTCCAGAAGTTGTATAATTTCTATTTTTTTCTTTAAAAGAGGTATTAGACTTTCATCTTTCTTCCCTCAAACATCTCCCTTTTCCCCCTGGGAAGCCTTTTTGTAAAATGTGAATATTTTAATAAGTTCCTTTTTCCCAGTGGTTATCAAATGGGATTTGTGTCTCCTCAAGCCTCTATAGTTAAAACTTCCCGTATATTCTACATTAAACTTCGGGAAATATGCATCTTAAATCTTCAAAGCATACAGCAGTATAACCATTGCCAGGGCTAATTCTAGAAATATGTCCAGATTCTCTGTTAATCATATGGATTAGCACAAAGGTCTATAGCCTAAACATAACATGAAGAACTGTCTTTTTAATCACGGTGTATCTCATTCAAACAACCAGCCTTCAGTGTATCTAAAAGGTGATGAATAGGAAGAAAGGAAATTAGTTACTTGTGAGACATAAGTGTAACAAAAAAACTGTCCTTAGATTTCACTTTCTATTTATTGCCAAAGTACAATACCTCAGTGCAAGTACTAATCAAATGCTATTCATAAAGTAAAATGAAACCTTTGATTGTTCTATCAGAGAATTTCTCTAGTTTCTGGGTTGTAGAGGCATTATGCTGTGTGTGAGAATAGAGGTCTAATGATAAACTCCTGCACGTTAACAAAAAAATATTCTAACACTGCTGGGATGTATCAAACTTTCTCCAAGTAGCATGTCATCCCCAAAGAAAGCTAAGAGCAAGGAAATTACATCATCTGCCATGAGGGCATAGAAATCTATTTATTTAGATCCATCTAAATCTATTTATTTAGAACCATCTGTATTAAAAAATAACAGTTTAATTTAGGTAAGAGTTAAAAAACACAAACAATTGAGGAACAGAAGAACCTATATAAATAAAACCGATGATTTACAAGATTTTTCTTTCTGTATGAAGTTCTATACCTTATCTATCCTGTGACACTGAAACTAGACTTCCTCAGTCCTGATTCAGAGAATACTGATAACGATTTTTCACATATTATTTAAAGATGGACACCTCTCATGCAGCAGAGACCAGTGAGAACATTACCTGTTTTTACTTTCACTGCACAAGAGTTTCCATTTTTTGCTTTACTCATTGTTTATAAAACTTCCCATATTTTATAACTGGTGGCAGTGTGTCACATAGTAACACTGTCATTTTAAGTTATATGCTTCCTATTTTGATAGGTATACAAACAAGCATTCATTTTCTTAAAGCCCATTTCAAGAAAATACAAAAAAAAGATATATTTCTTGACAGTCTTACAATTTCAGAATCACTTGACTGGACTCATTTCCTTACTGTTACTACAAAGACACAAAAAGAAGCAATACATTGTGAAACTGGGGTTAGGTCCTTAGAAGAAGGACCTTCCTCTGCATTTGTTTTCATCACAACAAAATTATTGAAAACACCAGTTGAAATTATTGGCATTTCTTGACCTCAATATGTGACGATAAGCAAGCATCACATCAAGAAAACTAAATTATTCTCTGAGATTATATAAAATAAAAAGTACTGCAACATTGCAACAGAGAGACATAAATTCAGTTAAAAGAATTTTCTTGCAAGTGCTGAGTTTGCAAATATAAATCTTGGCTGAAACATAAAATGACATTTCTCATTAAAATAATAATTTCATTTAGATAGACTAACCAGTTTTAATTAATAAACATAATATTTGAAGACATTCAAATGAGGATTTTATTGAAATAATTATGAAAGTAGCCAGTTGTCTGGCTTTAAGATGTGCTACTCATTCTGAATAGCAACTGAGTAACTAGAAGTGGTGTCATATTTTGGGTACAATTTCATTTTGTTTACAGATTTATTTATGCAACTGAGAGAATACCAAGATTCAGTTTCAAATTCAGGAGGAATAGGGAAAGTAGTCAGCATATTCACAAAACTTAAACCCTCCTTGTCAGAAAAAGTCACTTGTTTTCTTTGAACTGTCAGTTGTGGGAGCGTCAACATATATTAGGTCTCTCAAAATTAAATTCAGGACACCAGCTGCAGATGTTTTTTTAAGAAAATGTCTTGGAATTTGCTGGAAGTTCATCCCTATCTTTCTCATTTTCTTGTATATTATTCTATTTTCTTCCACACAATCTCTGTATTTTACATGCCCAAAATCCTTCATAGGGAAGGCTAGTCACTGTAAGATTAAGCCTTTGAAATCTCTGTGCATAACCTGACATATTAAAACAGCTGCTTGGCACCCTCTTATATCTGAATTAAAACATAATGATGTCTTAAATTTTTAACTTTTACATTATTCAAATCCTGTACTGCATTAGCGTATAACTCTGAACTCCATATAAAGTGTTAGTAAGCTCTCTTCACATAGTGGTCAAACAAAACAATCCTTCCAGGCCTGAGAACCAAGGACACCCTCTGCCTCAGGTGCGCAAAGTATAAACAAAAGTGAATTGGGGGGATGAAAGCAAACCAGGGGAATATGACTTCATCACCTGAAACTATAATTGGGCAATTAACCTCTGATATGCAAATAGACCAAATTTATATTTGTCTGAAAAACCTGTGACCATTGTCCATCTTGGGTGTAGCCTCTGTGAGGCTTTTGCACTGCCCAACATTGAAGTATCAGTTGAAGGCCTTTAATAAATACCCACTTTATTCTCTTAACTCTGTCTAGCCTCTGTTCTAGGTATCCACTCTGAGGCATCAATCCAATACATCCCTCAAGCTTTAGTTACTCACGGTTTTTTATCACTTCACTGAAAAAAAATTATTCTGGTAACATCAACAATTTATTGTATAAGGAAAAAATATCTGTATCGTTGCATTAGAAATTTGAGTAAAAAATTGCCTTACCAAAAAAGTACTGTAAGCAGTCCAGAGAAGAATCACAGCTCCTTTATTCCTGACTTTGTTGTTACTGTTTAATATTGAGAGGAATTCCCTTAGTTTTCCCACTACAGAAGTATAAAGGTGTAAGGAGTCATGTGTGACTCCTTCATTACTGTCAAACAACTAAAGAAGCAAAATCAGTACTAAGATTGCAAAAGCTTTTTGTACTTACTTTCCTTGAAAGTAAATAAGGTTAGCTAGCACAACCAGTTTTCTGCATACTTGAACAAGCATAAAAAGAAGATACACATGTGCACAAAACCAAAACAGAACCAAAAACCAACCAACCAACCAAAAAAAACCCCCAAAAAAACCCAAAAAAACCCCCACAAAACCACACAGACCAGCCCATTCCACTTCCCATTCAACTATTTTTCACTGTTTTTCCAGTCAACTGTAAGTCAGTATAGTATCCTTTTTTGTTTGGTCCAGAAGAAAGAAATTAATGTATAGAAGAAGTAATGTATAGAGGAGACAGAAAGTAAACAAAAATACAAGGAAAGAAGTGAGGAAGCAATAGAGAAATTTTGCAAAAGGAAACAAAATTAGTGGAAGGTAGATATGTCAGTCAGAAAAAAAGCAGGAACTGTGACACCCTAGTATCAAAGGAGTCTTTGTAGCAGCAGAACTACATTGAGTTATTCTCAGCTTGGATATTCTGTCAGGGGAGGCAAACAAGCAGTAGTTTGCCAGGAATCTTGTAAGACAACATGCTTTAAGGCATGTAATTTTCTATGTCTTAATAAGTCCATGTGTTTATGGAACTAAAAAGAAAGCATATGGAATATCCTGAAGCATTTCCTTCTTTTCTGGGCGAACTAGAATTTGTATTTTCCCGTGAGCAGGGTGCAATACTTTGCAAGATGATTAGGACATTTTTTAGACGACCCCAATGACCCTGACACAGTCATTCATTTAAAATTCCTAACTCACAGCCTGAATCTAGATTTATAGAAAGTAAGTAATGTAGAATACAATTATCATCCTACTGTGAAAATGAGAAGAATTTGTCCATTAGACTAAATCTTTAATCTTTCCATCACTGAAAGTTTTTTTTCTCCATAATTCAATTACAGATTTCTAATAATGTTCAGATTCAGCAAGAGGTCATATATCCTTTCTGCTTCCTGACACCCATCTCATACTTGTTCTTAAATGTTCCCATTTGTATGGTTTCTAGCTTGGAAAATTTTAACTTGCTTACTTCACCATTCATTGTTTTTCAAAACTACACACTCAAGTAATCATGACATAAATAAATTCATAATTAATGAATAAAATTCTTTAAAGTGAGTATCAGAATCTCCATAACAGAAAGGATGCCTTATGGGCACTTGTATGAAGGTGCTGTTTTTCTGATCAAATGTGAAGTGTTTAAGGGCAGACATACACAAGAATTGGTTTTGACTTCAAATACATATTGCTTCAAACCATAGAAAATAATTTCTTTTAAGAATAATTTCCAGCTGCTTTTTAGACCCTTACAAATGTTTATTCCTCCTTTCTTTCTTTTTTTTTTCATATCCATCTCCCCAAATAGGAAGGTCTCAACTTCTGTATTACCTTAGGCACATACTGCAACTACACCCTTCTAAAACCATCATTCTGATGCCAAGAAGTTAATCGGTTGTTGACAATGTGTGAACTGCCACTGCTTTCTGAGCTTTCTCTATGTATTTTTCCCATAAAGGGCTTTATGAGGACAGAAAAATAGAGGCCAGGTACAGCAGTGGAGGCTCTGAAAAATAGACACACAGTGTTAAGGGGAGTATGGACATGAGAACTTAAGAAAGGAGGCACTGATTTTTGCCCACAGCTATAAACACATCTACTGATGATTGCAGGGGTTTTGTTGTGGGTCTTTTGGCTTCTAGTATTTCTTAAAGAAGACCAGAAGCAGTTGAAAACAGTTCTCAGTGCAACAAAGAAAAAAGAAATAATATATTAAAAAAGTAAAAGACAAAAAAATTCTCATATAACCTGGAGCTATAGACCAATGAAGAACTAGATAGCTGTAAAAGTGTGCTGGGAAACATAAAAGTGACCCTGAGTATAAGCCAAGTATATAAGATGAAAACATTAACCATAAGATATATCATATTCCTCACAATAAAGAACTCCAGAGACTGCTGACCTACAGTGTTGCCCCTTCCAGCAGTCTGAAACTACCAATGAGCTACTGAAGCATACTATATTGTCATAGTTGCTAAATCTCTGATTTTATTTGTGTGCCTGTCACCACTTCCACTTCAATGTAACCGAAATAGGTATCCTATTAAAAACATTAACCTTTCTCCCTGAAATTTCTCTGCATTTAAAGGCAAATTTTCCAACAGTTTACTACATTAAATATTTTCAGTTGATACCCTACTTAAATAGAGATAAATATATTTCTCCCTTGAGGAAAAACCTTAAAGGCTCTTATTTCACATTATTCACAATTTCATAAACATGGTATTGCCTATGGTTTATACAAAAATCATAGTCCTGCATTTCTTAAAGAAAAAAAAAAGGAAAACAAACAAAGAAAAAAAACCTCACCCAGATAAACATAGGAGCACCTTCACTTTGTATATTATAATATATAATATACAAGTGAAGGTGCAACCTGGTCCAGGTAAGGCATCCCTGCCCACAGTAGAGGGATTGGAACTAGAGCATATTTAAAGTCCCTTCCAACCCAAAACATTCCATAATTCTACAATTCAAAGTTTTCTTTGAATGAAACAAATGAATAATGTTCTTAATAATGAATAGATGTGGTAAGCTAAGAGGCAAAATTTCTTTTAGCAAATGGAATCAGCTGCCAGTAGCAGAATGTACAAGAAATAGTTTAGAAGCTACAGCAAGTAGCTCATGTACTCCTGAGGCAAATAGCACTTTTGAGTTCTGCAAATACTGCTACAAATAACCTTATTGAAAAGACAGACAGAGAACTTTCAATACATCTTTTCACTTTATGAAAAATAATTTCATGTTATTCTCCCCAAACGAAAGAGGGTGTATTTGTTTTTCTTTCTTTCTTAAAAATGCTATTTCTATTTAGAAAAATGCTAGTGTCATGAGAAACAAAAGTAAATAAAAGAAAAATAACTACTCAAGAATAGAAAAAAATATTCTATTTATTTGAAATGCTTCTTTTTGCTGACTGTTTAATGCCAGTATGTAGCATGTTGTGCTTAAAATGAAATAATTATAGTAAGAAGAAATAATATAACAGAGTTTGGGGGAAAAAAGAGTTCTTAGATATTTTACACATGAAGAACATGTTTTCAGGGGAAGATGGAATGAGAAAGAAAAACACAGTATTTAAGAAAATTTCAGATGAAGTAAAAACAATTTGTAACTTCCATTGCAAGTGCCACCAAGATGACAGAATTTAAAATATTTCCCAATTTTTAAATTTTGTTTTGAAAAATATCCTTCATGTGCTACCCCGAGAGAAAGAAAATGTCATTGAATCATAAGGTACATTCAGAATTTTATAAAGTGGAAAAGAACTCTTGTGTAGAGTTCTAGAAGTAATTCACCCTACCCAATTTCCTTTTACTCAAAGTAAACATTTTTTTTTCAGCTTCGCCTAAAACTTGGCTTCTGAGAATTTTAGTTAACTTCTGAACATGCTGCAACTTCCACTTAGGGGATAGGACTCACATGAAAATAAAAGCTTGTTGTGTTCAAGTTTATCTTGCCTTCAGAACTAGAGCGGGAAGGAGTGTTCTAGCCATGTGAGCCAAGCAGTGGAACAGCATTTCCTCTGCAGCTGGAGTGTGATTTGATGCCAAGGAGCTCTGGGAAGGCCATCTAACCAAGTATTCTGCTATTGTAGTGTCTGAGTCCATTGACAACCATCTCCTCCTGTCATGCTGGGGGTGCAGCTGTCAGTCAGCCAACACACACAGAGCACAGAAAAGGGCCAGAAGCTCAGCCGAGGGGAGTGACCACAGCCTGGACAGCAGCACTGACTTGCCAGGGCACAGTTCCTAGGACCAGCTCTGAAGAAACAGCCCCTGGCCCATCAGAGGCCTCCACCCATATCTCCTAAGAGAAAACACACATCCAGGGCTCTAGGGTTGCCTGGGTGTCCCTCGCTGGGTCAAGCATGAGGTAGGGAGACTCCTCTTTCCATGGGAAGTGCATGCTGGTAGAAACTGTTCTGTCAAGGAAATGAACTCCAGGAGGGAGACAGTGACATCTCTGCAGCATCTGAGATGTAGAAAAGGAGAATGGCTGAAAGAAAAGCAGTGGATATTGTTTATCTTGAGTTTAGCAAGGCTTACAACACCATCTGTCAAAGCATTTTTATGGAGAAGTAGATCCAGTATGAGTAAGAGAAACAGGAGCTGTTGAACTCAAAGTGCTAGTGTCATGAGAAACAAAAGTTCAGCTGGAGGCCAGTAACTAGTCCTGTACTCCAAGGATACAAGGGGCCAGTGTTGTTTAGTGTCATCACTGGTGACCTTCTAGATGAGAGCACTAAGTGCACTCTCAGCAAGCTTGCAGATAACACAAAACTAGATCCTATAAACAAACTTTGTACAACAGTAACAAAAGGGTGAAATTAAATACCAGATCATTGTTAACTTTTGAGTCCTGTTTTATTTCAACATAGGGACACTCTTTTTTAAAATTTCTTTTACCCATGGAATATATATATATGGAATATATATATATATATGGAATATATATATATATATATATATATATATATATATGTGCGCTGCAACACAATTTTACCTGTTATGGATGCACTACATCTTTTTCAGCAAAGGAATTCACAAACAAATTATGCCTAAAAAAATATTGTCATTAAGATTTTTTAACTCTTGCATCTTGAAAAAGATGAAATTGAAGAGTAAAAACTTTGAAAGAATATTAATCAATACATATCTTCTAACTAATCCCACCTGCCTAATTGTTTTCCTTATAACATAGACTATCAGTTGGGTTTTATCCATTTTCAATCTTTCCAGATTCTTTTTTTTTCTGAAAAATGTACACATTCTTTGAAATCTTACATACCCTTCTTTAAGTCCATTCATGCAATGGCTGTTTCATGATTTAGATTGAAACAGGACATATTATATATCTGCTTATCACCCAAAAGTTTTATTTTTTCTCTTTTCATCTCTAATCTACAAATGTATGACCAAGAGTGAGAAGTAAAAATTTATACAGAAAAATAATAGATATGAAGCCTAAAACAAAATTATTTGTTGAAATAAAGATTTCTGCAGGTGAAAACAACAACTAAATTTACCCAAGAATTAGAAAGGAAAAGAAGATTAAAGGAAAATAAGTTATGGTTCAACCCCAGCCAGCAATTAAGCCAGACAGACAGTGGGATGGAGGAAAGAATGTGAAGCCTAAAAGTAAGAAAACTCATGAGCTGATATAAGAACAGTACAATAATGACAATGATAATAAATGAAAACCCAAGGAAAACAAATTAAATAAACAAAAACCAATATTTCATTACCAACTGATCAATGTCCAGCCTGTTCCTAAGCACTGCTCCCCAGTGGCTACATTTCCTCTTCGTTTATATGCTGAGCATGTCATATGGCATGGAATATCCCTTTGATCCAATGGAGCCAGCTGTCCAGCTGTGTCCCCTCCCAACTCCTTTTTCACTGGACATCTTCTCCCTGCCAGGACAGGATTAGAAACTGAAATGTTTGATTTAGTGTCAGCACTGCTCAGTAACATCTAAAAGTCAGTGTCTTGTCAACATTGTTCTCATCCTAACTCTGAAACACAGCACTGTACTACCTACGATAAAGAAAATTGACTCAATCCCAGCTGAAACCTGGCAAGGAAAAAGAACAATCTTCCTTTTGTTTGTGGTGCTGTTATTATTTGGTTTGGTTTTGCTTTGGTTTGATTTGGTGCTGGGCTTCAGCAGTCTCTTTAAGAAAGGTTGTTTAATCTGAAAGTTTGAAGTAGAAAAGAAGATGAATTTTGGTGCTTTTCTCTGGCAGCACACTAGCATGGTGTTCATCACTAATATTTCAACTGCACTTGTGGACAGGCCTGTGTTTTTGCATATGAAAAAGCAGAGGAGGAAGAAGAGGCTACAACATTCAGATTTATGCACTTGAGATGTAGTTTGAAGAGATCTCAGTTTGCTGAGTCTCATGCAATTTTTTTCCAAGTTGATCAAATTCACTAAATAAAAAATCATGTATAATGTGATTTAAAGGGAAATAAAGATACGAAGAGAACATCCCAATGAGATAAGATATGAAGGGTGTTTGAGTGCTCAGAACAGCTGGTTATTGAATGCTCTGAACAGCTGGAATGAAGAGTACAGTATGAGAGCCAATCCTGCTATTGAGAGGAGTAGAAATTGTAAGTTTAGTTATTGATGATTTTTTTAACTTTAGAGTTTAACTACTTAGAAAACAGTATCATGTTAGTGATGTTACCTAGGTAAAAAATTATTTATTTATTTATTTATTCTAACTAATTTATAAAACTAATTCTAACTAATTTGTTCTAACTAATTTAAAATTATTATTATTTATTTATTTATTCTAACTAATAAATAAAACTTTCAGCAGTTTCAGGATGCTCAATAGCATTTTTTTTCAAAAATCTAAAACCACCTAAAAATTTTTAACTTCTCCCTACACCCCTTCATACTCCTGTCACTTTGTGTTATAAGCCATCAGAGAAACCATGGTCCTATGTATGGTGCATTTCTAAGGGTTACCAACATGAATTATTTAAACTCCTTAGCCAGTAGCTGCCACAATTACTGCTTCATGCATACCCATGATTGCAGAGAACCTGCACAGTCCTACTGCTGGAAGAGGGAATGAAATAGGAGAGGATGCACTTCAAAATGTTCTCAGGGACTTAAGGACTGGGAAATCTTCCTTTAACTCTACTGTCAAAGTCAGCCTTTTAAACTCCCTACATTTATGCTCAATTTCTAGTTTCTCTTCAAGGACTAAATAGCAAAGCTTCCTAGTACAAAGGCTATGAAGTCTGCATATAAAATTTCCTTAAACACATTACACATTTAACAGTCATATATGTAAAAACAAATTGGATTTTTCAATTATTCTTATTATCGCTCCATGTTCTAAGCACTAAAGCTATGAACTCCAAATATAACTCCTAAATGTATTCTGTAAATAATTGCAATGGATTGCCTTTCTTGAATTCTAAATTTACACAGACAGGATCAGCCTAATCAAATACATGTTAAGGGACAAAAATAGCCATGTTTTCAAAACAAAAACTAAAAAACCTATTATCAAAGACTTCAGAATGCTCAAGTGAAATAAAGATATAAGACAGTGAAAACAGATTACTGGAAAGGCTAAGGAAATGATTAAAGTTATCAAATATCAATTTATGAATATCAAATTATGTCTAGAGGAGGCGGCTGAAACTTTCAAAAAAAAGAAACAACATACATTTCTGTATGAGCTTTCATACATTTCTGCTTGGCACCAGCCTCATCCCCATGCACCTTTTAATCCATCCCCTAGGATTAGGGTTCGGCCTAGGGTTAGGGTTCGAAGAACTACAAAATCCGGTCCTCTAGGTTAGCTGCAGCTACAAAAAGCATGCCAGGAGGAAGACAGAACTGCCACAACATGGCTTCCACCACAATTTTCTACTTTGAACCAGACTTAGCCCAAGGATCCTTTTACAGCTCTGCCTAGGGTTAGGGTTCTGCCTGGGGTTAGGGTTTCAAAAACTACAAAGCCCAGAACTGCAAGCACACTGCAACTACAAAAGGCATGCCAAGGGGAACACAGAACTGCCACAACACGGCTCCCTCCCCACCTTTCTACTTGGAAACAACCACACCCCCATGCACCTTTTAATCCCTCACCTAGGGTTAGGGTTCCACCTAGGGTTAGAGTTTTAAAAACCACAAAGTCCAGAGCTCTAAGCACACTACTGCTGCTATTGGCATGCCAAGGGGAACACAGAACTGCCACAACATGGCTTCCACCACAGCTTTCTCCTTTGAACTAGCCTTAGCCCAAGGATTCTTTTACAGCTCTGCCTAGGGTTAGGGTTCCACCTAGGGTTAGGGATTTCAAAAACTACAAAGCCCAGAGCTCCAGGCACACTGCAGCTGTTAAAAGCTTGCCAAGGGAAACACAGAACTTCCACAATATGGCTCCCTCCCCACCTTTCTCCTTGGCACCAGCATCACCCCCAGCACCTTTTAATCCCTCACCTAGGGTTAGGGTTTTGCTTAGGGTTAGGGTTTCGCTTAGGGTTAGGGTTTCAAAAATGACAAAGCCCAGAGCTCCAAGTGCATTGCAGCTGCAATGCAGAAAATTAAGTCATGTACTTATGATGCACTAAATAGGAAATAGCACAGAAGCAGTAAAATGATGTGGGAATTGATACAAGAATGAGCAATGGGAAATAAAATTGAAAGGAGAAAGATCTGTGATGGAATAGGTTTCTTGATAATCATTCTATTTCATAATTTCTTTATATTTTCAAAAATGATTTGGACTTGAACAGTGAATGCTAATAAAATTTATTGATGAGAAGATGAAGAAGATCTTCTACTAAATAAAATCGGAAATGAGTGATCTTCAGGACTGGATTTCTACAATTGGTAATAAATAAAACCATGAAAAGTAAAAGTTTTAAAACCTCTAAAACTTTTTTTATCTACACATTTTTTTAACACCTCTAAAACTTTTTTTATCTTATAACTTCAGAGTTGAAAATAACTAAGGAAGAGTAAGGCTGAAATGGACATACCTGTCACAAAAAGAAAAAAAAAAAACCAAACAACCAAAAACCAGCCAAAAAATCCCTCCAAAAAACAAAAGCCAAAATAAAAGTAAAAACCAAAAAAGCCACAAAAAACTTTCTACAACAACAACAACAAAAACCAAAAAAAAAACCCAAACCAAAATCCCAAGCATGTAAGACAACAGTGCTACATATTTACAAAAAATAAATTTTTTATCTCTTGAGTAAAAGATTTCTGGAAGACATCGAGAAGTTCTAGCCATTGTCCAACACAGTGATTTTTTCACATCTGAAGATTTTATAATCAAGGAAAAAAAAGCACTCTAAGTGAAGCAAGTGAAAAAACGCTTTAGATGACTAAGAAGTAGCACATTTCCACAGTTGCACACTAAGTCAATGTACAGCTAGAGCTGAAAGATATTCACCAGTTCAGTGAGAAAACATAGAGCTCTATTTACCTTTTGCTTCTGAGCCTGAGAGATAGCCTGGGACTGGGTTATGCCACCTGTCCCAGTGCTGATAAAGCTAGCATGCAATTGCAAAGATCTATTTTGAAGATGTGCTTTAAAAGTTCTTAGCATCAAAAGAGGAAATCCTTTTGCTTACTAGGCTCCTTCCAACTCAGAAATTACAAAATAGAGCCAAGGGAAGGAAAACTTTGAAGAGAAAATAGGGAGAAGTGACAGAGGAGTAGTGGTCATATGACCACTGGCAGGAAAGAGAGAAGCAAGAGATTTTGAAGCACCTTTTGGTCCATCCTTTAATCCACCCACCCCTACAACATGGTGGGATAAAAGTGAACACTCTGTGTGCTTCACAGAAACACTCGGAGAAACCAGATGAAACTAATTTAGGCATGTATTGTCATTCCATGAGTCTAGAAAATCTCTTGCTATCATAGGCAAAAAATTTCAAGAAAGTGTCAGGAATGGAAATAAACTTCTTGCATGCAGCTTGAAAAAACCCCCAAACTTTGGTGACAGTGCATTTCTGGGGAATCACCAAATAATTTGCATGGATCTTGCCATGTTGTAAGTGGCAATATTAATTCCAAGTCATAATATTTGCTGGTGTTATCTGAATGCATTTTAATTAAAATGCAACATTTTTTCCCTTGCAGACTTATGAAATATTTATGGGGCTATCCCTGTATGTTTCAATTGTGATACAGGGATTTGAGAATAGGTTGGCAGATATATGCCCTACATTGTCCAGTGAAAGGTCAGTGTCAAGTAAAATGAATCTCATTTAAGCCAACTGTTTCCCAACTACAACCAGAAATAAAAAAGGAATTACATTTTCAGCTGTTAAAGAACTTGAAATCCTGCTACAGCACTGCTTGCCAGTGTAATTTTCTCTGACAACTGCATTGACCAAGGAATATATTTTTTAGATCTGGTTTCTTACCATCACTATCTAGCTTTCTACAGAGTAAAATTTAACATCAGAGCCTGAAGAAAACAAAAAATTATTTACTTTTATCTGCTGTCATGTAACAATTTTGAAATCTTCCCAAGACTTAACCTTCAATTTTCCTGCACAGTTTTGCAGTTCAGTTACTTTACTACTACATTTTAGTCTTTACATTTGCAGATATGGAGACATGACTGCATAGATGAATTTCCTTGGTCTGTGGAAAGGAATCTTGAAACAACAATTGTGTTGTGTGAAACTTTCACAGTCATGTTGTTCAAATTAATTATTTTTAAGCTGATAATTTCTGTCATAGAATAAGAATTAAAAATACCTCAAATCAAAACAATAAACAAAAAAACAGCTCTCTGGCCATTTTGTTTATTTACAGATCTAGGGAAAAGCGGGGACTTGTTTCTAACCCTTCACTGGACTTCATAATTGTTTGGTTTTTGTTCTGTGGCTTTTGGGACTCTATTCCCTTTTTGGGAAAAGGAGACTGGACTACAACTGTTTTATTAATCCATGATAGAGATAGGAAAAAAAAATGCTACAAGGCAGATCTATTTTCAATAAAAGATAAATTTAGATAGCAGAAGGTTAAGCATTTTTTTTCTTTAAAACTATGTTGTGACCTGTTGACTTTCTTCTAATTGTGTGTAAGAGATAAGCAAAAAACACCTTTATTTCCTGTCTTTCCAATTATCAGGTAGTAGAAGGAAAGCATAAAGATATTCTTATTGCAAAATTTTCTGATTCAGTTTCCAGGACAATGAGAGACAAATCCAAATGGAAAAAATATTCTTTGGATTCTGTGAGTGTCAAACAATAATTTAGATATTGCTATCTGGACATGCAGAATATGATGGTGAGTAGCACAGTAGGGATTCTGCCAAAATGGTTTATAAAGAAAGAGATTAGTTTTTATGACTTCTGTCCATCAGACTAGTAACAGCCCTTGCATAATCTTGCTAAGATATGGGGTGAGAAGCTACAACCTAGTGAGGAGGCAAGATATCATATTTTTCTGGTTTTGTCTGGGGTAGAGTTAACTTTCTTCACAGAAGCTAGTATGGAGCCATGTTTTGAATTTGTGCTAAAACAGCATTGATAGCACAGGGGTGTTTTATTTATTTCTGAGGAGTGCTTACACAGAGCTCCTTACCCACCCCAGCAGTGAGCAGGCTGGCGGTGCATGAGGCATTGGGAGGGAATACAGCTGAGAGAGACTATAGTAGAGGAAATGTATTTGAATATGTGTATAGAGGCTTTGCCCCAGTGGTCCCGGTTACCCTTGATGGGCTGCAGCTGTGATGTCCTTAATTGGGCTGCAGCTGTAACCAATGAAGATGACTGGGATAAAAGGGGGCGGGTCAGCCAGTCAGGGAGAGCCTTGGAGGAGCCCTGACCTGAGAGAGAACAGCAAGCAGCAGAAGGAGTCAGTGAAGAGCTGCAGCCATGAGAATATGCCCAAGAGGTACGGACTTTAGAAGTCTGAGAATATCATTATGGGACTCTAGAGAAGTAATAGAACAACAACAAGAGACAGCCCCAGGTGACCAAAGTGATGTCCCACACCATATCGTATCATGCTCAGATTGTAAAACTGGGGGAGGAAGGGAGCACATTTGGAGTGATGGATTTCCAAGTCCCTGTTACATGTGATAGAGCTGGGCTTCCCTGATGATCACAAAATCACAGAATAACAGAATGTGCTGTGTTTAAAGGCAGCCAGAAGGATCCTTGAGTCCTCCCAGCCCTCCACAGAACCATCTCTGAAAGTAATGCCATGTGCCTGAGAACATTTTCCAAACTCTTCCTGGACTCTGTCTGGCTTGGTGCTGTGACCACTTCCCTGGGGTGCCTGTTACAGTGCCCACCACCCTCTGGGTAGGGAACCATTTTCTAATATCTAATCTAAACCTCCCCTAACACAACTTCAGACCATTCCCTCAACTTCTGTCACAGGTCACTGCAGAGAAGAGATCAGTTCTGCCCCTCCTCTTCCCCTCATGAGGAAACTGTTGATTATGTTGAGATTGAAGCTCAGCCTGCCCATGGAAAGCAGTGAGTGAATTCCTTGTTTTGTCCTCTGTGTATGTGGCTGTTACTTAATCTGTTATACTGCCTTCTTCTCAGCCCATGAGTTTTCTCACTTTTACTCTTCTAATTTGTTCACCCATCCCACAAAGGGTGATAAGTGAGAGCCTGGGTGGTGCTTGGTTGCCAGCTGGGCTTAAACCATAACACATAAATACTGTACACCACTGGAATTTCTTAAATGCTCTTACTGGCTTCTATCCTCATTTAGCTACTCAGTGTGTGCTCTCAGTTGGACAGCAACTTTACAACTTTAAAGTAAGTCAAGTGGAGCTCACACTAGGCACAAAATGCTGTGGTTTCAAAGACTAATGCAGGAGTCCATGGAAATACAGTCACAGTCATTAAAAACCATGACACTGATTATCATGTTGCATTTTCAATTCTCATTTCAGCTTGGTTGAAATGTATTCTTTCAGTATAAGTTGTTCTAGGCCATAACAGGCCTTCCTAGCAGGGCAACAACTTGACAGGAAGCAGTTATACCATGCACAGTACCCCTTTGAAAGAGTTAAGGCAGAAGTAAAAGAGATTGGATTCTATCACTGGAGACATTATTTATTTTTGATGCTTAAATTACATCATTTTCATTGGAGTTATAAGAGAGGTTATCAAGGGATGACTACTTGAGACATACAAATAAATCTGGCCATTTACCTATTAATCTATTTCAGACTGAAACTATATTCTGAAAGCAGTTGGTATTCTGTACACAAGGCAGATTTTTGTTGTGCTGGCATGTGGGAGTTCTGAGGGACTGTGTTTTTCACTAAGAAAAGGAAATTCTTGCATTCACTATAGCAGCAGCTCTTTTCTTGTCTACTGCAAGAAGCATCTGCTCTGGCTGGAAAAAGAAAATCAGCCATGTTCACTTTCCATCTTTGTAAACAGAGAATTTTGGGACATTTCTGAAATAGAAGTGCTCCAACACTTTTGAGACACTGTTTGATGTTACTTGACTAGCATTCATTAACACAGAGCTCATAAGATCAAACCATGTTGGAGCTATATCTCTGCTGCTTTCTACTCCCAACTTGGTCATTTTGTATAATGTAGATGGAAATTAAAGGAATGTCAAAATGTTGCCTATCACAGAGGAAAAAGAATGGAGGTCAGAAGCTGAGATAAAATAACAAGAAAGAGGAATGAGTAATCAAAAAAGAGGGAAAATATCTGCTACAAAATTCCATGGAACCCACTTTTTTTGCTTTTGTCTTGTTTTTTTTTCTGGGGGGAAAAAAAAAGTGCTTAATTTTGTTTTAAACACAGACTTTATAGTCCAGTGAACTGGGTGTCAGAAGGGGAAAAAAAAAAAGCCAACACATATTCCCATAAGCTCTCCTCCCGATCTTTCCTCAGATGTATTGAACAAAATTTAATTATCCATGTGCACAAAATTATGACCATGGGGGTGATTTTCTATCAAACTGAGATTCACTGACCATTTTTGTCTTAACCCTGAAGCTTATACTTGTAATGTACTTGCTGTTGTACTCTCTCCAGATGCATGTTATGAGAGATTCCCCAATAAATGTTCTGGGCACACATGGAACTTGGAATATACTGGGAGTATACTAATGTACTGGTCAAATGGGAAATGTCCCTGCCCATGACAGGGCAGGCTGGGACTAGAGAATCCTTAAGGTCCATTCCAACCTCCTAAGATTCTGTGATACTACAATTGTCATCGTTCCCTAACACAGCTGTTTGGCCTTTGATACCTCTGTTGTCTTCAGTGTCTCCTGGCATCTAGACTACAACACTTCTCTTTGGTCCTTCACTTTTTTCATGCTTGATGAGACTTTTAGCATTATCTAGGAGATAAAGAACATGGGGAGAAAAAGCAATTTTGAAAACTTTGTTGTTGTTGGTTTTCTTGTTTATATAGTTACAATGACCACAAGAAGTATGGACAAAAGTGGTACCTTAATGCCCTGCATTTTAGGACTTTCCTCTTGAAAAGTGTAACTTTTAGGTTCTAATACTTTGCATTAGTGGAAGATGAGGAACACATTTTAATCTACACAAAGACTAGGCCTCTTTAAGGGTTCCCTCTTGCCTTTAGATCATAGCTTGTTAAATGCTTCATGCCTCAGGCTGGACAAAATCTGTATCTTTTGAGACAGAATTGAGACACCTAGGAAACTTTTCAGACTGCCTAGCTGTGAGAACTCAGCACATCCCTCTGGATGTCCTGAGTTGCTGAAAACACTGTCGAGGGGCTTGGAGACCCTGGCATGTTGCCCAGAACACCTGGTATCTTGACTTTGATCCTTCCAGTGAATTGCCACCTGTGTATGAGGACATGAGAGCCACATGGGTTTGAATGGTGCAAGAAGGATGTATTTACAGGGTGGAAATATAGATTTTGGGGTTTTTTAGTATAGAGGTTATGGAGACAACATGGAGGAATCAGGGCATGTCTAGTCCTTCTTCTTCTTGTTCTCCATTTTCTGCTGTGATGTTGGCACTTGGGGATTGGTTTAGAGTAGAAGTGCACTGTCTAACATAGGTGATAAGTATTGGGAATTAAAAGTAAATATGATCTACGTAGCTTGTAGTATATAAAGACAACACCGCCTCAGGGATGGTCAGAGTGCTTGTGGCTGCCTTGCTGTGCAGACCTTGGCTGGGAAGAAATAAAATTTTGTAGATAAGAAATAATAAACAACCTGAAGACCGAAAAGTGAAGAGTCCAGACTCATTCTTCAGAGCGTGGGCTGCCTCAGAACCATCCCACGCGTCTCGGGGCAGAGACAGACAGACAACCCGAGACCTAGCCTTAGGATTCTGATGTTCAGATAATCAAAGGTAAGTAGGGTGCAATAGGGTCTTAGATTTTACCTTACATTATCTAGGCAGGCTTAGTGGAATTTTAAATATTGTAGATGCTTGCTGTGACAACCAACCTGACAAAAAGAATATCAAATACTATTTTAATATAATAAAATAAATTATTTTCAGTGAAAAAATCAGATATTGAGAAATAATTTTAGGCATTTAATAAATATTTCAGGGAAAAAAGGAAGAGTTACGGGACAGTGAAGATGACTTTTTTTTCCAGGTTTAAATTTCAGTTATTCAAAATGCCATATACTTATCTTTAAATATTTTAACATCTAAAACCCCGTTGATTTCAGTAAGGATGTTCAGCATCTCCCAGAAAGTGCCTTAAACCAAGCAAGATGGGGCATAAAAGTATTTTTAACTCATACTCTTTAAATTCCTCCATCCTCTGACAGAAAGACTAGATTTAGGAATAAAACATCAGTCAATTACTTGGCTGTTTCTGTGTCTGAATTAGGATCATGATTCTGGGAAATAGGAAATTTGAGAAAAGCAAATATATGTTACTTATTTGTTTAACACAGAAGAAACGTGATTATTTAATTTGCACAGTACAGAATCTGGGAAACAAGAATTATTGTGCTTCTTATGTTCATAGTACATTCTTTTTCTTCACCTGCTGTCCCTTCTGCCTATTGCCCTTAGTCATGACAGCAAAGTTACTTGTAGTTTAAATTTGATATCATATTACAGGAAATAGACATCTTTGCTTATCAGTACTATTTTAGAACAAATTGACTTTTACTTACTTTTCAAACATCAAACATTCTTGTGTTTAAAATGTAGTTTAGCTCTTCTTTCACCTACTCTTTTATGATTTCCCTCTAGAAGCTCGTTTCAATCAAAGAAGATCAATTGTTTCCTCTGGAGAATATTATCTATATCCAACAATAGGATTTCTATACTGGTGACCAAAATGTCCCTGAAATTAGACTGCCAGGACTAGCTATGATTTTTCACAGTTATAATTAATGAATCAAATTAAATACTTTGTTTCTGAGATATCAATTATATGCATCCAGCTCCTACACTCTGAAGGTTATCTTGTATTCTGAATTTCCTAAGAGAATTTTAATACTTATTCATGGATTTTAGGTGCTTCTAACTATACTGGTTCAAGAAAAAAATCCTAAAATCACATATATTTTTAGGTGATACTATTTAAAAATAAGGAAATATTACATGAAACTTAAAGTGGTTCAAAGAGAGAATAAATGGACAAAGTTTTTATTTCTTTTCACATGAGAATGATGTCCACAATCTGCTTAGCTATAACCTGATAATTTTTCTACAACAAAAGCACTTCCTGTAGGCAATGGAACACATAGGAGGTATGGAACATTACCCCATCTGGTCACTGTATATAAAGTACCAAAGAGCCACAGGAAAAGCCCTTGTCAGTAGTGATGAACTCCAACTCCAGTAGGTTCACAGTGTATTATTCTCTCCCATTAATCTGTGTATCTATTATGCCATTATACCATGACTGCTCTGATTTCAGTGGTTTCTTTTTGTTGTTGTATTTTTTTTGGTTGGTTGTTTTGTTAGGTTTTTTGTGATTAGGTAGATTTAGTTGTTTTTTCTGTGTGTATGTATGTTTAATGAGCAAATGTAAACACAGATGAGCTTTCAGAGCCTTTTAATTGCCTGGTACCACCTGTCACTAAAGACAAGGTAATGAAAAAGGCCATGTGGGATTCTAGTCAGAGCAGTCCTGAAGCAGCAAAATGTTCACTTTATCACTTCATTAATATGAAGGAACCTATGAAATTACAAAACTTATACAACTCCAAGCTTTGTCATCACAGAAATGTCTGCAGGCTTAAGAAGACCCATTTCATGATGCCTCAAAAGTAATACAGAAATTGTCCAAATGCCATTGAAGAGCAGGAAACCTGAAATGACTCACACATGTACTGGAGGAACATGACAGCACATTAAAAAAAATGTGCTCTTCTTGTTTACCTAGTGATGACTTATTCATTCAAGAATAGACAAGAGAAGAACTTCTTTGTCTAAACAGTTTTCTTAAATACACTGAACACTTAAGGTCTTTAATTTTATATGTCTTTCTTAGGAAAATGAGGTTTTATTATGTTATCTGGTAGTGCCTTTAAATAACTTCTATTTTTTACTTTTTATCTTTACAGGTATAAAGAAAACTAATAAAATAAAATCTATTTTTCTGAAATGAAATATCATAATATGTAATGAAGACTTATAAATTTCATTGTGCAGAATCAGGAGAAAGATGATTTTCCAGATAAAGAGAAACTGCAGAAATTATTCTTGTTTTCTGAAAATAACATCAATTTGAAGTGTTAAATTAGCTGCTGAAGAATATTTCGCACCAGGCTCTTAAAACACATAAGTTCATGACATGAAAAGTACATTTATGTCTATTAATTTAATGAAAAATATCAAAGCTGTAGGCATGTACGTTACTCTGTTTTGTTGGACTTTATTTCTAATTCTTAAAAGTAGATTTAACTGATCTGTATTATCCATGGTACATTCTAAGGGAGTAGCAGATCTGTATACATGACAATGAATTGGTCTCTTAATGTTTCCAACTATCTCCTGCAGGGTAAATTAGTTATTTTCACCAGACCAGAGAAGGAGTATTTTATCAGGTACTAAAATTAAGAGTATGCAATTAGGTTGGCAGTTGTGGTAGAGGGATTAAGTTGTTGTGCTTCATTAATTAATATTAAAATAAAGTTCCAGCTACAACATAACAGGACTGTTTAATACTGGTGTTCAGGGCACATGGGCATTCTTCTTTGGTCATTGCAGAATTATTCTGAAGGTGACTTCAGGATAGGTGTGTGTCCTGTATCCTGTGGAGTGAATTGATTTTTTTTTTGTGAAATTCAGTGATGTAGGATGTTTTAAATAAACCCTGAAGAGTTTAGGGACTTAAAGGGTATTTCCTAGCAGAAGAGCTAATACATTCCTTTGTTTAAAACCTCGTCCTCATAATTGATTGCAGTGATATTCAACTTCTTACCACCTGTCAGGCAGACGAATTAAGTGTTAAGGGCTGGGCTGGCTTACTATTCATGCATTAGAAGTTGTGGTAAATATTAGCAGGGCAGGTGAAGGAGGTGTTGGTAATGATTTCCAAGCAGTGCCTGGTTATTCAAAGCAAAGTTCATTACATGGTGATTTTCCTTTTCTTCTGTAGGTGAAGATTGCTGTCACCATCACATGTGAGAGTAATTTGATTGCACTAAGTAAACAAAGCACAGCTTATCAGCCTCCCACTGAAGTTCCTAGGTACATATCACATTTAGACTCAAAACAAGCAATTGACTCATTCTGAATGCTGGAAATTAAATCCCATAAATGAACAGAAATAGCATATGAATTCTTGCTAAATCAAATTATTTATGCATAATAAAATATCCTTCTTTATTGTGTGGTAGGTCATATTCAATGTCATGCAAAAATAATTAACAGTTCCTCTGAGTGAGAAAACTCAGAGAAAGTTGAAAATATTGACTTTAGGAATTATGCATTTGGCCCAGCTCTCTGCGTAGAGCTTTTTTTGAGGACACTGTAGGCTGAGAGGCCAGTTATTGTGTTCATTACTCTGGAACAGTGAAAACAGGAATGGCAGTTCCTTACCTTCCAAGGCAATCTGTATTATCTGTCAGAACTTCACCAACAGTTTTGATTTATGGGTTAGTAATTCCTCTGTTGTGAAGTAGATGGTTTAGATTATCCTAAGCTAACATTAACCTTAATATAAAGAAAAAAAATAATTTCCCTCCAAATTGAAATTATCTTCTTCATATGCTAAATTTGCCACTATTTTTTGAAGTAATACCTATGGAGATTAATGAATAACATTGCAAACACTGTGGGGACATTTCATTTCCCTACAAAGGACCAAAGTTATTTCACCTTTCACAAATATTCATCTGAATAAGAATTCTTATTCTCATATTCACATTTTAATTTGAGTAGAAAAGCCAAGCCACCTTAATGTGAACAAAAAGGTGAAGGTTTAGTTTAGTACTACCAATAGAGATTGTATAAAATACTGAAATAATTTCAAAAGGAAGTATTGCTGAAATACTTAATAATTCTGCATTTGTGTGTGTTAAAGTTGAGTTTCAATTAAAAGCATGAGGTATATGTAATAATAGTAATAATAATAATTCTATTATTCAATAACAAACTATGGGGTTGGGAAAGTGAATAAGACAGTTATGGAAACATATTTGTTTTCTCATAGAGTAATAAATGATCTGTCATCATTAATAGCCAGGAATAGGATGGCAACTCAACCAGAATAAATAAGAAAGAGCATGACAGCCTGTCATTGCCTAATGAAGCTGAGACATTAAAGGTATTCAATCATAGTATTTTACTTGTACACCTGGATTCTCTTTATTAAAAAGGCATTTGCCTAACGATGCAGAGCAAGGTATTTTCAGTAAATGAAGATGGTTTTCCTGATGGAATGTGGATTGCAAAGGATCAGGAGAGAAATAATGCTGTATTAGGAGATAAATAGTGCTGCAAAGCCCAGACAGTGAGCATTAATACTGCATGTTTTTTGCACACATTCAACTTGGTGCATCTGAGTAACTCTGTTATATTTTACCTATAACTATTCATGTACATAAAATTACTGGTAAATTTAAAATATATGAGATTAAATGTTGGATGAAGGGGATCAATCCATATAGATTTGAAAGCCTGGTGATGCATTTCTAAAGTACGACTCCATGGACAGAAAATTTTTTGTCTTCACTGACAAATCTTTCACATGATTCAGAATGATTCTGTTCTAGATAGAAATAAAGTCAAATAAATTAGGTATAGCTGATGGATTTTCCATAAGTAAGAAAAGAGGGAAATTAATTCCATGAATGATTCACTGCATATTACTCACTGAGCTCAACCATACTCAAGGAAATTGATAGTCAAAATAATTTACTATAATTCTATTAATTTTTTCTTGCTTATTCACTGTGAGAAAAATATATACTCTAGAGTAGTGCTGTTGAGAATATCTTTTTTTGGATGCAACAGGAAGTTCTTGTGTTATGTGCTCCTGAGGTGAAAATAAAGCAATCTGACAAGTAGCAATAGTAAGATTTTTCTGATGTTTGCACATGCATCATGCTGAAAAGGGTAAGGAAATTCATCTTAATTTTTAAAAGGAAATTGTATTTTAAGAAAAAATAATTTTGGAAATCCTGAATAGAAACCATCTTTGATTTCTTGTTTGGATTTTTTTAATTTAATACATAGATGAAAAATAATGATTTTGTAAGCCTTACAAATTTGCTTAAACTGCACTTCTGGTTTTTGAGTTTTTTATATGGAAACAGAGTACAAGTGTGTCTAAAATTGATAGCAATTGCAGAATAAAGAAAGATGTAAAAGTAATCTTGCCATTGCATGTTTTCTGCATATACAGAGACGGTCAATGAAGTGTTGAGACTATTTTTTCTAAATTCTATATAAAATTAGTTGTTTGCACATTCAAGGTCAAAAGATCATGGTATAGCATCATCCTTTGTCCTGTTTGGCTGTGAGATCTTAGCCCTGAGAGATAACAACTGACTTGGGTTAGGCTTTGAAATTCTATGGCTTCTTATGTCTCTGGTCTTGTCTTGTCATTTCATCAGCAAGAGACAGATTGTCACAAAACTTATTTCCTTCTAGAAAAAATGTTGATGGAATTAAAAAAGAAAATAGCAAGAAGAATAACACTTTTTGCTTGATTTATAGAAATGCACTCCCCTTTCCCCCCAGAAAAAAATACTTGACATAGGAATGAGTCAAATAGTATGCTAATATCACCTTAATTTGAAAGTGCATTTTGCTAATAAAGAGTTTTAAAATAAGTTCCAACTGGTACCTATTTAGATAAAAGTGAAATACACAATTTTGTTTTCATCAGACATTGCTGATGGAGAAGATGGGTTAAAATATTTTGTTGTACTTTTAGCCCCTACATTCATGTATATTGATTGCATCACTAATAAGGTTGCCATTTTTCTCAAGCCTCTCTTTTTTTTTCCTTAGGACTTAACATTCTTTATGAGTTCTGCCAAATTTTATTAATTTCATCAATTATTGAAGGAAGGTCAAGCTGTTGCTTTCAACCCTACTAAGACCTTGACAGCACTGTGATGTTTTAACAAAAAAGCTACTGGTAAAGTAAATATTGGATGTGAGAAATTTTAGGGGATTAACAAGCTGGATTGTTAATAGGAACTTATGTTACTCACAACTGGCCTTACCCAGAATACTTGTAAATGAGAGAAATATCTCATTTCATTCTGAATACCTTGCAGAGTTATATCCCATTACCAGTAGGAGCCTATTATGCCTGCTACATCAACTAGGTAAAGTTAACAGGACACACCACCCTTGTAACCCAAACTTCCTGAAACTGCAAATATCAGCATAATCTAGAAGTAATACTTACATAAAAATCTTCCACATATTCCTAAATGTTCAGTTCCTGAAGACAGTAGAGTCTTAGTTGCTAAATAGAAAGGTACACTGCTTCATTCAAAGTACAGTATAATTTGCCGCAATGGAATACATAGGTATTTATTTCTTCAAACTGACTAGTATATTTTGGAATATTTTTTCCAAACTGTAGAAAAATTTAAAATATATTTGAAGAACAAAAATGTATACCATTGACACTTTTTGTTTTGTTCTCCTGCAAAATTTACCTTATTGCATTTACTAGATTCTGAATTTGGAGCAATATTAATTTTCAGGTGGATTTTTTTCCCTATTGTGTAATTTTATGTAATGTACATACTTCATGTACATACTTCATGTGATGTAATTTCATCACATTTACTATTGTGTATATTCCCAATAATGAATATCTTACATTTGTGACCGCAGAATATCCATATCAATAAGGTTAACTTATTAAGCCACAATTCTTTATTCCAGGTTAATAAAGGAGATAGCTGTAAAGAAAAGAAAAACCTTAATGAGTAATAAAATTAAATAGGGAGTTAAATCAATTAATACGAAACAAAAAATTTTATTTTCTATTAATACTATTATTTCTACTTTTATTAATGTGTGTTTTTTGTAAATGAGTTGTCAATTATGAGCTGCTGAGACCCTTTTTATACTGCATATAAAATTTATATTTAATTTAATTTTATAATGAATAAATAAAATTATATTTAATTTAATTTTATATTAAATAAATAAATTTAATTTAATTCTGCATATACTACACCAGTTTTGGAAGTCTTTCTGGGCAATATGATTTTGTGTAAAGTGACCAGATTGTGAGAAGAGACTTGGACCATGTGACATTTAGACTCACCTCCAGCCTAACTTATTTTTGTGCGTCCATTTTATAATTCTATTTTATAAAGAAAATACAAGTTTAATACTACTATTCTTATATTTGTCCTTCAGGAAAAGGATTTAACAAAAGAAAAGGAAATTTTTCATTCAAGCACTGGTGTATACAAATGGGTTTTTTCTGTTGTTTGTCTATTCTATTTCTTCTGCATAAAGTTCAGAGACAAAGAGTGGAGCTGCTTTCTCCATTTTTCTCCAATATTTATAATCCTTTAAGTGCCTGAGCAATGAATACATCACATTTTTACTCAAGCAAGTAAAGATCTCAGAAGGAACAAGGACAATCTCTTCATTTAGCTACACTGCTCTGGTTCTCAGTTGCTCTTTGGCATGATATTTAAAGTCTATCATTATTTCCTGTTTCAGCACAATTAATCCTCTCCTTTTCTCCAGCCTATTTTATCTTCCTCCTATCTTCTTTTAAATTCAGCCTTTTTTGCATTTCATCCTAGCTAAGTGCTCTTCCTCTTCTCCTTTTTATCATTCCTTGGTATTAAAGTAGTTCTATAGTGGCATTATTTCATGTTCTTGTCCTGTCTTTTTCTTAATTTCCTACAGCTTAGCTATGTTTTATTATCTTTTATTACAGCTGGCATGATCTCATCCAATTCTAACTACTACAGATTTGGTGATGATATTCTCATGAGATACAGTCTCATGAGAGTTGCAGAACTAAAAAAAATTGATATTTTTTCCCCTATTTTACAAAGATATTTTACTGTCTTAACATAGGACAAATATATCTAGTTGGTTTTTATTTATTTATTTATTTAAAATTAACTAATGACTTTTTCAAATAGACTGGGAGGATTTATATGCTTATGCTTTATCTTAGTGCAGATTTTTATCTGATGCTCTCTGCAAATATTTATTGTCTTTATCCTACAGCAAACTGATGTGAATGCCATATTGTGTTAAACACTAAATGGAAATTTGGTGCAATTTCTGCAATTGGATGTAGGCCTGCTACATTTATTGGAGGATACTTGGTGTTTCTCGCAGTCCTTGTAAAGCAGAAAGAAATAAGGTAAGAATAAACAGCTTTAACTGCAGACTCCCTCCCAGAGGTGTTTTTATTACAAAAAGAATAGAAATTGGTCTTATATAATACAGTAAAAAAAAGCAGCAACAACAACAAAATGCATCAAGAGAAAAGGCAATTTTATGAAAGATGCAATCAACACTGTATAATAATAATAATGAATCATTGTATCTGAGTAAGGTGTCCCTTATGTGACAATAGGGACAGCATCCCACTGCTGTGGCTGCCCAAGACAAGTTCAATTAGAGAAAATATCAACTGGTTTGGAAAGAGTTTTCTCAACCTTTCTGCAATGAAAGTCATAACTATTTTTAGGTTTATTTGCAGAAAGTTTTAGGCTGTTCATCAAAGGATAAGAGTAGAGCTGTTAAAAATAGTACTTTGATATTTACATTACTCTTCCATTTTTATTTAGGAATACGTATTGGAATTTTAAAATATTAATTAGATAATCATATGGAATAATAAAGCTAATTCTTTTTTTTTTTATAATTTTTTTCAGGTTCCCAGTGTAATGTCATTCAGAAAAACATATGGAAGATTCAGTTCAGACTGGAAGTCAGGACAATTTTGGAGAGGAGCTGTGAAACATATGTTATATTTGTCATAAAACAGAGCCATACTTAATGTTTGAGGAATGAAAGTATTTGTTACAGTATGAAATAAGCAGTTGTACAACACAGACTTAGGAAATTTTGGATCACATATTCTTTCAAATACTCTTGAGAGCTGTGTATAGCTGAATTTCTTGCTACACAGTCATCTGATATGCAGATGTGATTAGAAGCGTATGTTAAACTAAACTAAGAATTTGGATTTCAAGGTGTCTGTTCTCACAGGTAAGTTACACTGAAGAGAGTGTCTATGATAAAATCACTCCTGGCAAAGTCACATGAGAATATTTTTTAATATGCCATTAAAAACTCCTCTGTCCCCTTAAACCAAAAGGTTGTTCACTTGAGCTCTCAGCTCAGTAAAGATGTTTCACCACACAGTCTTACCTATCCTGGGTATTTGATGAGGAGGGCTGATGGGTCTCAGCAGAGGTTACTGTGTTCAGTGATTTGCATGCCACAAGCTTTCATCTCAACATGGAAATCAAGCCCATTTTTTACTGTCATTTTTCCACTTTGTGCTCTAACCCTCTGAAAACATCTTCCCCCAGTGAAACTCATACCAGCCACTCACATTGTAATTATCCAAGCAGCCAAAAGCCCAGTGATTTATTTGCTTTATTCTAGCTGGAATAAAATGTAAATCTGGATAATAGCTGTCATTTTCAGGTTCAGAGCTGGGAATGTGAGATAGAGATTGATTTTTAACTGTCCATTTCCTGAGCTCAGAACATTATGCAGTGTTTCATTTTGGCTTGTGCTGAATGTCTGTCACTGCAGACACAACAACATCTGACCAGTTCAGGGTGGCTTAGCCCTTTTCAATTGCTTTGTTCTGGCACCTCCCAAAAATTCTCCATCAAAATAATTTTTACTTTGGGACTAAAAATTCTCCTGAATAGACAATATTTAATGGAATACATAGGTTGTGGGTTTTTTTCTTTTTTCTTTTTTTTTTTTTTCTCCACCTCTCCCTCCCTTTCACCCGTGGCACTGGAAATTTGCAAGGTCAACTTGTCGATTATAGCATTGGTCCATGAAGTTATTATCCAAGAGAAGTAGAAAGCTGAGGAATATTAACACAGCTGTTGATGTCTTGTCTTCATATCAATATTTATTTTATGGTTTTACTGGTTTGTACACAGTAATCTGCTTGGTACATGGTGAAAACACTTTTTCAGTTTTACTACATATAAAACAGACTTCATAATGCCACACTGGTATATTCTGTATTTGAACTGCCCTTATTGAATATAGAGGATTATGGGTTGATATGGTTTCTCTGCAGTAGTGTATTATTCAAATTGAATTTTACATAAATTGTATGTAACATTAATAAAGAAGCAATAATAAAGAAGCTGCTAATATTACTGTCCTTCCTACATAAGATGTGTTTGCTAATGTACTTTTTCTTTTTTCTTTTCCTCTGAAGCAAAATTTGCCAGTAAGTAGTAGCAAGGGCTCTTCATAAAGGCAGATCTATGAGCAGTGAAGCAAATGTTTTTAAAATGCCATCGATAATATACACTGACCATATACAGTGCAATAACACACAGTGAGTGTTATTCTCATAATTTTTTATGAAATTGAAAGAAGTTACAGAAATAGACTTCAGCTGAAAAATATGCATTTGTGTGAATCATTAATGCAAAAAGCAGATTTTGAAAAATGAATTTCTGTGAACAAAAACATAAAAATCTTTTTACAGGAAATTAAAAAAATATATTTTCTTTCCTAAGTATTTCAAATTAAATTTACTCTTTACATAATAATGTGATATTTAGCCATGTTTCATTTATGATGTATATTGCATACTTAGAATTTATTCTGTAATTGAAAAGATTAATTTTTCATACTTAAAGCTTCCTAGTCTCTGAGGTATGCACACACACATGAGCAGTCAAAATCTATTAAACCCTTCTTCCTTTAAACATAGCCATCCTATTTCTACTGATCTCCATTTTGCATTATGCAGTGAACATAACTGTTCTTGACAAGATGTCTGTGCAGTCAGTAGTATTCTAGCTGTTACCACCTCTTTGATAAAATGTACATGTTTAAAATACAAATGATACTTCTTCAGACTTGCAAAACAGAAATACTTTTTAGATAGAAGCACATCAGTTGTCTTTATAAAAGAAGAATTCATTTAATTAATCTTCCAAATACTTATTTTTTCTTTTTAAATTCATTAAAGTCCATTTATGTTCTGGTTTTAACTATGATCTGGCAACAAACTGTTCTAATGCAGTAACTCTATTAATTTTTATATTCTCCATTTAGTACTAGAAACAACTGAATTGCTAGTTAGTAAGGGAATTGATATTGTTTTAATTTGAAACACTGATTATATAGAATGATGATTTGGACATTAGTAGAAGTTATCAGACATTCTTTACCATTTAATTGTGTGTGACTAGATAAGTCACAGTGATTGTTGTTCATACACACACTGAGTTTCTCCTAGATGTATCTGTACTTGGTAAGTCTTTGTTTTAAGTGAAGTGGTACTACAGTTCACTCAGCTATCAGTACTTGTTTTTACAGTAGATCATCAATTCTCTAGCACTAAGGATGTTCTGCTGGCTGTCATTTCATGTTGTTCCATGTTTACCACCTGCATAATATTTGAGAGAAAGTCTTTCCCCACCAAATATGTTTTGTTTGGGTTTTTTGTTTGTAGAAGCTCATTCTGTGCAATGGTATTAAAAAATAATATAATGTTAGGTGAAGGGGAGCTGATTGTTAAGCCTTTTGCAACAAAATAATTAATATTTTATATTCAATTCACTGGCTCTACTCCTCTGAATCAGTTTCACCTTTGCAGATTGATAACAAGTTTACATAATTTTTCATAAAATCATATTTGATATTATTGAAAGGAAGATTTTAAATGTTCTTCTAGGAGTTGAGAATGCCATATATGATTACTGTGGTGAAACTGAGGAACTTCTATTTGTAACTGGATGGACCATAAGGCATAAATAGATTTTGGAAGCTGGCATCATTAGCATTTCTCCACAGCTCCAAACTGATTGTGTCTGTGGACCGGTATGTTTTTATACCTGAGCAGATTCATCCCTACCATATTTATTTTTTGTTCCCTTGGTCTCTTCCCTTTTTTTTTTCCTTTTTTTTGCAGCTTGAGCATTTAATTTGCAAATGTGAATAAAGAGATGAGATAGAAAGACTATTCTAAATACAATTTTTGTGAGGATTTGCAGATTTTCAGCCCTTTCTATTTATTTGTTAGGTGTGCTATTTATCTCAATCACACTTAATCTCTAGTATAATCTGGCATGGTTTTGAAGTGCTTCCTCATCATAGACACAAAGTCATATGCATTAATTTTTCCTAAGAAAAATATCTTGAACAATTGGAACAATCAGTTTTGAGCCCTCTATCTGATTTTTGTTCTTGATTTTTCCCTTTGGTTAATAAAGCAAGATAGAAATTTTTGCTGCCTGGAGTTTCACTCATTATCTTTGAATATTTCTTTGGCTAGTCTTATCTTTTATTTCTCCTGAAAAGGTAAATTTAGGTTAATGAGGTAATTTCAATTTACAGTATTGTTTATGTCAGTAGAGATATGGGTATCTTAACAGAGTTCTGCATGACAGAAAACAAAAATTGAACCTGAAAGATCATAAAAGGAATGCATTAATTGGGTTTTAGGATTTTCAGGTATACCCATGAGTTTACTAAGACCCCAAGTGACACAGATACACATGAATATAGCTATCTCCCTTTCTTTTCCTTCTTCCAACTCTTCCCAGTCCTTACTTTCTTTTATTTATTAATTCTAGTTTCTATTGCTGCAGCTTTATCTTAGGTTTTCCTAAAGTTTCCGAGGAAAGAGAACAACACAAGAAAATGGTTTTTTGCTGGTTTGATATTGACATGTGATTTTCCTGTTGTTTTCTCTTCCTTTCCTTTTTACCAAATTGTGTGTTCTAGGTTGTTAGACATTTGAGAATACTATGCATTTCAATCAGTGCTGGCTCTCTTTCAGGTGCCACACTTTATGGAGTTACTGAATGCAAGGTAAAATAAGCAGCTGCCCCAGGAGAATCCCACATTTTCTTTTCTTTCATTGCTCATAATAGAATTACAATGAAAGAAGAAACTCTAAAATATTATTTCTGCAAGCTGGCCTGCCATTAGGTATGAAATTGTGAACATTTTGTAAGGATTAATCTAAATTTGAATCCAGCATGACAGAAGCCATAGGTCTTTAAGAGTCTTTATTTATTGCCTTGTAACATTTGCATTTACATAGATTTTCAATACTAATAGACTTTGCTTTGCCCTAATGATTTTTAGAGTCTGATTAATTAGAACAATCATAGCTCAGCAGAGCAGTTTACCAAAACTTTCAGAAGCCCAATATTAGCAATTTCTGTTTGCTTCCCTGGTCAAAGTACGAATATTTTTATGATCGATAGACAGACAGACAGACAGATAGATGACAGAAGTTAAGTAAATGAGGATCATATGAACCAATCAGTATCTTTGCCATTTCAGGATTCTGTGTTCTCTGGAGGACAAAATAAGAGTAGCAATGAGCAAATCTAAATCAGAGGAGATTATATATTTCTGTGAAGCAACAGTGATCAGGTGTGGATATAAATTGCATCCCAAAACTTAATAAGGTTGCTCCAAATTGAAAAGAAAAAAAAAAGAAAAAGCCTCATTAAAATCAAAGGAAACAATTATTTTTAGCAGGCTTCATCGTGTCTGACTAAGTATTAAAGTTTTTAAATATCACTTTAAAGGTGAAATGATATGAAAAATTTTGTTGAAGACAATGGTAAAATTCAGAGTGAATTCTGTAAGATTAGGCTGTATGTGAAAAAAAAATCCTGAGTGAAAAAAAGAAACATAGCAATCTGAATTATCCCCTTGGTGACCTGTGTGAATGATATATTTTAGACTGGGAAGCCAACTTAAATAGAAGTGTTGGCAAAAACTAATACACCAGATTTATTTATCTGACTGCTGCTTTCTCCAAATGGAAGCCTGACTTGCAAAATTACTTTCAGTTTATCAAATGTTTAATGTAGTAATATTTCTTCTTATGATGATTTAGGATAAACTGAAATCTTACAAACCAATATTTACTCAATAAATTTCCTTGTGCTGAAAATTTTCCAGTCTATGGAAACCAATTTCATATATAGTGAGAAAGAAGCAAAAGTGACATCTGCTTATAACAGGAAGCTCCTCTGATTCATTTATAGATAAGTGCATTCTGTCTGATCTGAAAGATCAACAAAGATTTATCAAAATTCTGTCATTATTTATAGAATACTTTCTCTGGAAAATCTCTTGATTTCATAAAAAAAAAACAACACAGAACAAGGGCTACTAACATATAATGTATTTGAAGTACAAGATAATTAATTTGTGATATCATATTACTGGAATGTCTTTATGTCACATCAATGTTTACAAGTGAAGGGCAGAGGATCAAAACGTTTTATTCATTAACACATATACGTTTCTTCACCTCCCCTAACATTTTTACTAATTTCATATAGTTTAACATAAGAGAAAGTCAATTAGCTTCCAAACCTGGAAGCTTAATTTTCAGTGCCAAATAGAATATCACCCTAAATACCTGTAAAAACTGGGCTGTACTTTTAAATGTACATGCCAAATGGAGTTTCTAGCTGATAAAGTACTATGAAGCTGTTCTGGTAGAATGCAGAAGAGAATTTTAAAAAGATACAAACTGTGAGGTGAGATAAGAACAGCTTCATAATTGAAACAAAATAAAATACAATATTAATATTTATAGTAATAATGATATTTATGATAGTAATAAGAGTGATCATATAGAAAGGGAGATAACAAAAAAAGAGAGAGAGAGATAAATCCCAAGCAGACAAATGATGCACAATGCAATTTCTCCCCACCCACTGATGGATGCCCAGCCTGTCTCCAATCACCAATCAGCACTTCCTGGCCAAGTTCCCCCAGTTTATATATTGGGCATGATGTTCTATGACATGGGATTTCCCTTTGGCCAGGCTTTCCTGGCCATGCTCCTTCCCAGATTCTTATGCACCTACTCAGTGGCAGATGACGGAAAACTGAAAAACCCTTGACTTAGGAAAAGCCCTGCTCAGGAACAGCTAAGCCATCACTGTGTTATCAACATAATTCTTGTACTAAATTAAAAAAAAAAACAAAAACAAACCAAAAAAAACCCCAAACAAATGGTACTCTAATAGCTGTCAGGAAGAAAATTAACTCTATCATAGTAAAAACCAGCACAGCCCTTCACAATTGTTTAAAATACAAGCTTTCAATTAAAATAAAAACAAAAAAACACACAAACATTTTTTTGATTCTGTTACGCTTTCCTCTTGTATGCTGGAATACCATTTTTTCTTTACATCTATTATAAACCCATTATATTCTTAATTATGGTAAATTAGCATTAGCAAATTTCTTTTGTGTTTGGGTTTTTTTTTACATAAAAGAAACACAATAACATATAAAGATAAAAGAAAAGGTCTCTATTTTTCTGAATTACTTATTTCAGAAATGTTTGTGTCATCCTATAACACTATAAGACAGTCTATATTGTACATGGTGTGCCATTACTGAGGTCAAATGGTAGCTGATGGATTTGTCATGACTTTTTAGAAAGCCTGCAGATATTAACAAAAAACTACCTAGTTCCTCACCCTACCCTTAGGACAACAAATACTTTACATTTTTTTGAACAAAGATATATTTACTTATGATATAAAACTAATGTAAGAACAAGAAAGAAATATGTGTATATACATATTATAGCAAAAAACCCTGCACATTGCAGGACAAGTACAGTACTGTGTTAGAACTTCCATCTCAGAAATCTTATGGATAGGTGCTTATATGCTGTAAGGGATTTGTGCTACTGAGGTGCATGTACTTTTTTATTGCGTAGACAACCAGAACAGAACATTTGTTTTGTATGTTCCTGTCTTGGTTTGAAAAGACAGGTGTCTGCTAGGGAAGTCAGGAGCCTCTCTCGAAATGGAAAATATAAACCCTCTCCCTCTGAATTATTATAATTTGGAAATTATTGGGCTCTCAGACAAAGATATGGGAGTAGGAATAACAGTTCTTTATTAGGAAAAATAAAAATAAGAATAAAAATGCAGTAATACAAAACAGCACTGACAGAGTCAGAATACAACCTCTCACCCTGTTGGTCAGGGTGTTGGTAGCAGTCTGATTGGATGGTGGCTGCAGCCCTCCTGCAGTGACAGGGGTGGTTCTGTTGGAGCAGTGATCCTGTACAAGGGTGTACTTTTCCTCTGAAGGTCCGGTGGTGGTGTAAATGAGCCTGGTCTTCCTCTGAGGATCCAGTGGGAAAAAAGGCTGATCCTCTGGGAATCCTGAGGGGAAAAAAGCTGAGTGTGGTATTCCGAGTCTCAGATTATATCCAGGTAGGAATGCTTAGCTCCTGCTCCTGGGCGGAGCATGGAATGATGTAATTTTATCAGTCATGCAGTGACACTCAATGGCTCATTAACAGGAGGTATCTCTCTGGAGAAAGGATGGGTCATGGAAGAGATAAAGAAAACTGCTCCACCTGGTTTTAACAGATGGCTCAATTGACAGAAGATAATTGCCCCACCTGGTTCTAACAGAGAGCAGTAGAATACACACCCTGGGCCACATTTCACATTTGCAACCTAAGACAGTTCCATATGAGCTGAGCCCACAACTTTTGCAGAACTTAATCAATGAACACAGCTGTTTCCAAATGATTCTGTTGGATTTAGAGGACATGTGCTGTAGTAAGTCTCTTAAATATGAGTCTCAGAGCTCATACATTTTGTTTCCCCCCAAGAATATGAAATATATATAAATTTTTTTACCCATTTAATTTAGTTCTGATCTTCCAAGCTGAAAACTATGAGTTTATATTGTGTGCTCAGTGGATTGTCACCATGCTGTGGATGTACTCTGCTTTCATTTTCATTACTGAAAGTTATAAAATTCAGAAGTTGGGGCAATTATAAAAAAGTTTTGTATTCTTTCATTTTCTCTTTGCTTCTTGCAGAGCAAAGGCACTAACATAAAACCTCTCCTGATTATTTCTTTGGGCTATATGGGTAATTACAGAATAGATGATGGAATAGCATAAAGATTGACAGAAAATCCTTAGAAGCAATCTAAGTTTGTCTTTTTTAATGTATATGCTCATTAGTAGTCTGTCCATTTTTTATGCAGAAGTCTCTAGGATGACTCCAGGGTGTTCTCAAATCCAAAAGGGTCCTCAGTAAACTGCAAAGTAGAAATCCCTTTTTTCCCCTGCTGCACTTTTATAACTGTTATGTTACTGTCAAAAGAAAATTCTCTTCACCAGTAAAGCAGTCTAATAACTTAAACAATTGTCTTTTTAACTTCTCTTTAACATTAATATCTGTTATTTATAGCTATTGCTTATAGAGAAAGTATATATGCTTGTACTTTAGCTAGGTAACGTCTTATCCATGAATTTGCTGTTTGCTTTATATGTAAAAATAATTCTTAAAAAACACCATTTCCCCAGTTTTTTTTTTTTTTTTCTCATGTTTCAATGATACATTGTATGCTTGATAGTACACTATTTTCAGTGAGGACTAGGTACGGAGTTCTGGCTTTTGTGGCATAGGACTTAATGATATTGTCCTCTTAAACTCATAGTTTGAACATGAGGCTTCTGAGGACCTCATTGCTACAAGAACTGGAAAAGTAAAATTATGCTTTTTACCAGATGTTCATATTATAATGTTAAGTTTTGTATCACCACAGCACCTAGGGATCAAGGTCTCAGTTTACATGCCATTATATAAAAAACAAAGCTTTGGAAAATGGGTCCCTATTATAAGTGATTTGCAGAAAAACATATGACTGGAAATTATTTAAGCATAGAAGCTCTGAAACAGTGTTGGGGGTTATGTAAGTTTTACAGAAAAGGGAAGGGAAAGAATTTATACAGAGAAAAAATAACTAGTGTGGAAAAAAATAATCTGTTGGATGGTGTTCTGACATTCCCAGTGAGAGGGGCAGCACAAGGTGGCAAAGGTAAATGAGTACAAGGTGACAGAAGGTACCATATCAGAGGATAATTCTAGATGCTGAAGGTGAAAGAGATGTTAGGTAGCTTGGGGATAATCCATTATATGTTTGAAGAGGTGTTCTTGACGCCATGGAGAAGTGTAAGCCAGCAGAGTGTCAAGAAGAGTGATACTGTCAAAGTGACAAGGTGGAGGAAATCACTGCAGCTCCATTTGAAGAGGACAAAAGTTGTGTTAGACAGCATTTTTCACAAAAAGGAAAGAAAAAGATGGTTCTGAAACTGACAAGTTGTCAAGAGCTGGAATGAGAATTTTAGGTATGGGGTCTGACAGCAAAGGCTGGTCCTTGATAAATGAGCACACACAGAAGTGAGAACCTCAAGAGCTTTGACCAGAGTCAAAGATACATGCAAGAAATAGTGCAACATAACAATACAAATTATGTGATTAAAAAATATGGCATCTGGGAGAAGGAAATCCAGAGAAAATGGTTAAAATTTGATCACTTTCTGTATTTTGTGGTGAACATTAGTAGCCACAAAAAAGACTTATATAGTACAATGAAATATGATGGAACATAAAATATTTATCAGTTTTAATGTAAGCATGAAGAGACCTATTTATATCTTTTTATAAAGTTAATGTGCAAATAAATGGGTAAAATATATATGTACAAATAAAACTGCAAATAAATACATGCATGTATAAAATTTATTTGAGCAACAGATTTTTAAGATCACCCTGCAGCAGGCCCTTGGTGGTTTGTTTTCGCCACCTATTTTCAATATTCAGTTACTAAAGGAACCACTTGACTCTTTGGTTTCTCCCAATATTTCATTATGTTCCTCAAGAGCCTCCATGTTTCTGTTAGACCCACCCCCTTTCTCACTCCATGTCCAAGTCTCTGAGCAATTACAGATTAGGAACTTAGTTCTACCTCCTGTTAAGCTAACCATCAAGTTCAACTTGGTGTCCTGGACATTCTGTCCTTGAGGAGAGAGACAAGCAATGTTGAAAAAAACCAGAATCACACATTTGGTGGAAAGTATTATTTGAACCACTTGTATGTCTAAGAACATATACCTGAACATATACCTGAAAATATGTCTATATTATCTTCAATAACAGTTTTTGGGATACCTCTGTGAAATATACTTTTAGTCTGATAGTCTGTAATCTTGTCAGAGCTTTCCATATTCTCTGGACAGCCCATGTCTCCTTGCAAGTACCACGGATTTGTAAAGGTTTGTAACACTGTAAAGCCCATCTTTCTAATTTGATGAATCAACTACATCATATCAGCCCAGAATTTGTTACAATGCAATATAAGAGCCCATTTTAAAGCAATAACTCTGGCTGATCTTTCACATTTGCTAATAATATTAATCCTGGCATTTGGGAAGCAAAACCTTTTGGTTAACCATCAAATGAAAAAATCGTTAATAAGCTGCTAACTGCTAATCATGTACAAATATTCTAACTGTGAAGTGAATGACTCAATTTAAAAACCACTGTGTCACAATATAAACATAATTTTCATAGTTTAATCATCTCTGATTATAATGAATAGCAACTACAGTCTAGGGACAAGGAAGAATGGATGGACATGATGTGGTGTGCCTTGGTTTATTTTTGAAATGTATTCTCTTTCCTCACTCCTTACTCACAGCACAATCCTTCAGTTATATACTTTAGATGGACCAGCAAATTGAAACCAGATTATCCTTAACTTTTATTAACTTTTAGCAATGTTATCAATAAAAAAAAAAACTGTTTTTTCAATTAACATATCGGGAAATGTTGGGACACATTAATTTTAACGCCTGGAAAAAAAGCTTTTTTTTTTTTTCAAAGTCAATCTACTGAAGCTACTCTAATTCCTACTCTAATTCCTGTATTGTGTAGGTTTTTTGCAGATTTTCCACTGTCATCTCCAGGAGCATATCAGTGCATTGTACTGGTCATATATATGCTTCCCTTATTTTTAATTGTGTCATAATAAGTCTCATTTAAAGTAGGCACATGTTTACAGTAGAAAATCCCTCTGAAAATGTATTTCTAAACCAAGAAAAACAGAGTTTGCATAATGAATGCATTGAAGCAATTTTATAAAAGTCAAAAATGACATCTTAATTCCTCACAAAACATTTTTTTTTCTCTGCAATACTGTAATATTTTCATATAAAGCAGCTCTACCTCTGGTCTTACATTTCCTGGAGACAGCTGGTTGCCTTGACATGTCTTTATAACAGATGATTACAATCAGAGTCCCATGTAATTCAGTATCTGTTTTCAGAGAATAAAGTTTAATCTAATAACATTTTATTAAATTCTCAGTTCCTGTAGGACTGCTTTGGAAGGATATTCAAGGTAAATCATTTTATTTGGGAGCTCAGCTTCTGGTTACTCTTATCTTTTCTAATGAAAATTTATTTCAATGTAACAGTAGACTCACTATTTGTTAAATTTTGATATTTTCTGAGTGGGAGATTTCGTGTGTACATATTAAATTTTCAGCAGAGACTACATGTACTGAAACAAATTGCTTTATATCTTTCATTAATCAAAATATTAACACTTTTCTGCTTGAATATTAACTTTTAGAGGAGAAAATATTTTAAAATGCTACTATAGTTTAGTATCTCAGTGAACTGAAAAGGACAATTTCATACCAAGACGTTTTAAAACCCTTCTTTTAAAGAAAAAAAAAAAGTTAAGTTTGCTAATGTTCTTTATTAGATACATCAACTGTCCTTACATAAAAAGATAAAATTCCATGGTTCCCAAGGGGTCTCTAGGATGAGGATCTGCACTCACAGAAAGAATTCATACAGGTATCAAGTAATTTATAAATTATAATTTATAATCAGAATAGATAGATCAGCAAAGAATGAGAGAATTAAATAATTATCACAAGAAAACATTTTTCACAAATTAAATGTTAGCAGCTTGATGAAATCCCAAGGGTAATAAAACAGCTGATTTCAGATCTTTCAGGAAATTTGAGAATTCTGAGAACTGCTTTTCATTTCTTTATTGAACTATTCATATTTCCCTTCCCTTCCCCTCCCCTTCTATTTAAATACATTTATGACTTTTAATCATGAAGTATATATATGTAGACTGATTGACTACTTACTGAATGATTCTTGTAAACAAGTTTCCCTTTCAACTCTAAAATGAAAAAGTTGATAAAAATATTATTGAAAATAAAACCAGATTGCTCAAATCTACTTTGGTATCATATTTTTTTCTGAGTTTCAAAATTTGAAATATGTGAAGACCATTTTTTTTATACTTTATATAGGATATAAAGGGACTAACATTTTAAAACCAAGTCTGTGTGACTGATCCATCTTTACCTTTTCAGGAGAGAAGTTCATGCTTTTAGAGCTAAATTCTCCAACTGCACCAAGATCTATAGATTGCATTTGCTCCTTCATCACTGTAGCAGACATTAATACAACCAGTGTTTGCTGTGCAGACACAGCTGCAGAGACCACAGACTGGATTGCAAAACTTTGCAGGAAGGTGTGCACCTTCTAGGTCAGTTAAATCTCTGCACTTAGGGATGTGCTGACATGACACTACTCAAGATTTTGTCTTTCTGTACACCAGCATGAGGGACTAAATTTCAGTATGGCCTTCATTGTCTTTCAGGACCTTCACCTTACAGCTACTGGATTTACCAGAACATATATTATCCCCTTTATTTAGGAAAAAGAAATTAAATACTTCCTTAAAAACCATAATAATATTTTGTTGTGTTCAGTTGTCTGAGCCAGTGGAAAAAAAAATATCACAAAAGTGCTATATATAACAGCACCTTGGGAAGACTGAGACTTTTGTTGTGAGATATGATTTATCTTTAATTATCATGCTCCGCTGCACTGTCTAGCTTCGGGATTGGTTGTCTGATGCTGGGTCTCATTGTGATAAATCCAGGAATGAATTACATCTGGTAAACAGAAAATGAAGGAACTTTTTTAATAAAGATCTTCATCCACTTTCAGATTTTGTATTTTTCTTCACTTAATGCTTTTGTGCCTTATGTATATTTTTGAAGCACTGGTCCCTTGGTTATGTGCAATATAATCCCTGTTATAACAAAGTAAGGTAGGCACACTATTTTAATTGATTTTTTTTCAAATAGAATTATAAAATTGTAATAATTTTAGTGGGCTTTTGTTTAGTTTGTTCGTGTATTTGTTTTGTTTATCTGGATAAGGGTGTCATTGTCCTTGATTAAATGCTGAATTTTTACTCCCTTCTCAAGCCAAAAAACTGACTGCTTCTGACTTGCTGTACAAGAGTTTGTACTAATTCTTAACAGTATATGCTCTATGTGCTAATAAAAAATGTTTTCTGACATTTGTCAAACTGAATATGAATTACAGCTCCAAGCTGCAGACAGAGCACATCCTGTTTCAGTAACAACGAGCACTGGCTGAAGATATGATTTGTTTTCCGAGAAGACAATAAAAAGCCTGGTGATGTCATTTACAGAAGGGTAGAAATCTCCAGAAATTTATTAACTGGGCATTGACCACTGAAAGCCTTAAAGTAAAAAAGCTACATTATGAAGAAAGAGAAAAAAATATATTGTTTTGCCATGACTCTGTGGGGAAAATACATCAGGAGACTGAACAGGTGAGTGTAATATTATTATTAAATAAATAGCATGAATGTTTCAAATAATACCCAGAGAAGACAATACTCTTTAAAAATTAACTTTCTGTATTCTTATGAATTTGAATAACTTGAGGAATATATATGTATCTCACCTCCTACTTAACGTTTTGAAAAAACCTCCAAAGAACCCTCTCTCCTAGTTTCAATTATGTAGCCTAGCATTCTAAATATGACAACATGTAAGCAGATTAGTCCATTTACACAAAACCCACAGCTGCCCAGCCATTTTCATAGCTGTCAGTGTTGCAATCATTTTTGATTGTGTTTTCTTAGTCACCAAATGGAGGCAGAGATTCAGTTACAGAGCTGGTCATGAGCAGCAGTGGCGTTGAATTCTACTGTGGGCCAGAGTTAATACTCTGCTGCTGGAGCAGGAAGACAGCAGAGCAGCAGGGCCTTGGATCTGAGTTGTAATTGCCTCCGGAGGCTGAGCATGATATGGCTCTGCTCATCAGATCATTGGAAGGAACAGGACAACAGGAAAATTGCCTTCTTTAAGAGGATTGGTCCTAAGCCCTATATAAATAGGGAGCAGTTGTAAATAAAACAACCTGACAGTTTAATACTTTTCTGGGAATACTTTTCAGCCTTATAAACAGTGAAACAATAGTAGTGGAAATCTACTACTTATCAGCTATCAAAACATTTCCTCACAAAAACCTTTTTGATTTCCATTTATCGATAAGTAAGTAAAAATTTTACAAGGAATAGAATATAATTTTATTACATTCCTCCTCTGCTGCATCTTTGGTGCTCTTATCTTTCCTAAACTTTATTTCATGTAGTTCATTTGCTGTTTATCATTTTCTTTCCAAATGAATAACTTATTTGCAAGTCTGTTGCAATTTAATTTTTACTTTAATTTACATGTATGTATCTCACATATTTCTAAATAAGCTATTTTGTTTGGTTTTTTACTCTTTGTTGGGCTGGTTTACTCTTTATTTGGTGTTTGTTTTTAAGACTGACATTTCTAACAGGCTGAACAACATTGTGGCTTTATGTCATGAGAAACAGATAAGCATAATACCTTAAGACAATTTATACTATGGTTTGTTATTTCATTAAATGGGGTATAATATTATATTAAATGGCTGAAGCATTTCATGCAGCCATGAAGCTTGCATTTCTACATTTTACATTGTTAACCCAGCCCTTTCCACAAGTGTTCCCATCCTTTTCTGTTTTAAAGATTCCCTAAAAACTCCAGCCCATTTCCACAAAGAAGATTTGCATGCTTAGTTCCTCCTTTTAGTTTCTTCTCTATGTCAAGAGTTCTGGTTAGGAGCATTTCATACCTAGCTTAACTTGGCCCTGCACAATCCTTGTATTTCTCTTTCATCAGGCATTTTGTGTATCCTTTATTTTTCTCTGAATCAGATTCACTAAGTAGTTTATATGGAGGAATTTTCAAGCATTTCCAGTAGTTGGAACTACTACAGGGTCATCAGTTCTGGTTTTACATGCAAGTTTGAGTAGACTTCTTCCTGTAGTTGCTGTTTAGTCTCCCTCTTTGCCATCTTCTTCCATCCTCTCCCTCCATATGGGAAGGGCCCCATGTTGGATGGGTCTTTGAACAACCTGGTCTAGTGGAAGGTGTTCCTGCCCATGGTAGTGGGGTTGGCTGTAGATGATTTTTAAGGCCTCTTCTGTCCTAGGTGACCCAAAAATCATGTATTGCATATTCTTTCTACATCAATCACTGCAGTCTGTTTCACTGTCTCATTAAGTCTCGGCAAACTGAGAAGCACCTGTGTGTTCCACCCCATTTCCAGGAAAGGAGAGTGTACTGGGTCCTTTTAAAAATAGAGAATAGGTATTCTCTCCAGGCTTCTGGGGAGTTCCCTTGGCAAGGTCTCAGTCTCAATGTGAGAAGCTTCATTTCACAAACCAAACCTGCCTCTGAGCAGATTTCTCGACGCCTTTGCCTCCTGGGTATTTGCTTTTTGTTCTGCTGCTTGGCAACTGCTGTGAGGTGGCACAAGGCAAAAGCTTTTTTGTTCTTCCTGGACTCTGGAGAATTATGCAACACCTTCACTGCTGCTGCTTCTGTTTGCTAAGGAGAGGTAAGACCCTCTCTCCACAAGTTTTTTCAGCCACTGCCCCCACTTTCAGCTGCACTGTGCCAAGAAGGGGTAGGATCCTGTAACTGCTGGGAAGCTTCTACCAGCATTTTCTGGGCAACATCAAAGTCTTTTAAACAAAAATCTTTTCCAGGTTTTGTCCTGGGTTGTTTGTGTGTGTGTGTAGGGGGCGAGGGTTAAGTTTTCTGCAATTGCAGATGCTCAGTTGCTGTTCTGCTTTCCTTTGTCCTCTCTCTCAGCAGTGTGGTCCAGAGTAGGGGGCTCCTCTGCCATTTTGTCTTTGTCCTCTGGGCCACATAGGATGCTACTTTGGCTGCCACCTTATTTTCTTTTTTCCCAGGGGACCAGGTATCCCAGCACCTTTGTATCTACCAGGTTTTGCTGTTATCTTGGTTGTTGTTGTTTTCTTTTTATTAAACTATTATTTTTCACTTATATCTTCTCATACTTGTCTCTCTTTACTGGAGAAAGGGGAGTGGTTAAAGCTAAAGGGAGGTAACTAAAGGGAATTTACAGGGTTTCTGCCCTGTAAACTGTCTTAAACTAAGACAACTTCCAACCCAAACCATTCTATGACTCTGCAGCAACAAGCAAAGGAAAACAAAGAATTAATTCACAGTTCCATGGGCAGGCAGATGTTCAGCCAACTCCAGGAGACCAAGGCCCCATCATGTGTTATGGTTACTGTGGAAGACAAAAAACATTACTCCAAGTGTTCCCCCCTTCCTCCTTCTTCTTAATCAGGACAATGTCATACGGTCTGGAATATCCCTTTGGATGGTTGAGGTGACCTGTCCTGTCTGTGTCTCCTCCCAGCTTTCCAGACACTCCCAATTTCCTGGCCAGTATAGCAGTACAAAAACAGAAAAAGCCTTGGCTCTGTGTAAGCTCTGCTCAGCAATAATAAAAAAACATCTTTATATTATCAACCCTGTGTTCAGGACAAATCCAAAATACAGCTCCATATCAGCCACTGTGAAGAAAATTGGCTATACCCAGCCAAAACCATCACAAAAAGAAGTTTTATCTCCTCCTAAGACACATGGGATAAATCAGGCTTCACAGATGTATTTCCTTTAAGCAGAGAGGTGTCTAGGCCTAGACTAAACACACAAGCCAAGAGGAATAGGTCATGACTATTGAATCTGTACTGCATTACAGACAAAGATACATAATTTTCAGATTTTTTTCTGGTATAATATCCTCTTAAAAAAAATTAAAATGTAGGCTGTTTCTAGGAATTAAATCAAATTCAGTTGTATCTGTTTGCCTCCTTTTTTTTTCGATAACAAAATTTACCTGACTTTGTTTACATATTGCCCATTAGATTGCTTCCTTTATGTTTTATAGGAAAAAAAAAAAACAACTGTCAATTGTTCTGAATATCACCTTTCATATGAATGGGTGAGCTGGTGAAATGATGAAATGTAGATATGTACATCTAAATTGATTACCCTGAACCACACAGTGTCATAGGTGAAAAGGTCTACGTGTTGTCAATGAAAACAGGCAGCAGATAATGAGAGGAGAGCAGTGGATGTTTTGTATCTTGACTTTAACATGACTTTTGATGCTGGCTGACAAAACATGTTCAAAGTAAAAATGGTGAACCACGGGGAGTGGGACTAGAAACTGGCTGAGCTGCTGGTCTTAAAGGATTGCAGCAGCACAAGGTCTAGTGGGAGCCTAGAAGAGGTTGGCACTTTTGCCAATACCATTTAACATCCTCGTTAGTCACCTGGATGATGGGCCCAAACACATCCTTCACAAGTTTGTTGATGATGGGAGAAACAACCCCATGCACCCATGCTGACTCTTTGGGGCCTGACTTTGTGGAAAGGAGCTCTGCAAAGCCAGCCAGGGGTGCCGGTGAATCCCAAAATGAACATGTGTCTGTGAGGCAAAAAGTCTGACTCAGGGATGCCCTCAGTGACAGGAGAAGAGGTAATAGGCACAACTGAAACACAGGAAATTCTATTTAAACAAAAGAAAAATAATCTTTATTGTTGTTGACAGTGGTCAAATCAGGCCAAGTTTTTTTGTGGAATCTACATCCCTAGAGGTAGTTAAACTCCAGCTGGGCATGATCTTGAACAACCAGTGGCTGACACTGGTCTGAGCAGGCTGGTTGAACTGATGATCTCTGGAGCTGCCTTCCAGCAAAGCCACTCCATGATTCTGTGGGAGAGCAACATATAAGGCACAACAGGATCAGAATTTTATTAATACAGTGCCTTTTATTGTAAAATGCAGAAAACAATTTTTTTCTGCCTGTGTGAATTTTGGTTGCAATAAAGTAGAGAATATCATTCTTTTAACTGAACAATATACAAAGGTTTGAAAACTTAAGGAAAAGAAATCATTTTCTTCTTTGCACAGTTTTTTAATATGGCTTTTAACTCAGACAAAACTCTGAAAATTCACCGTCTGTTTCATCTGACAAAACCTCTCCACTGGGGTATACTGTAAATGTTCTGATTCATCAAGTGTAGTTCCCTCTCCTGGCCTTTCCTATGACACATTTTAACAGCCACTTTCCATTTCCTAGTGTTTCAATCTTGCACACTTTTAATTTTTGTAAAAGAATCTCCCTTCTACCACAAGGGGATCTGCATTAACTCTGCTGACTTTGATGATAATTTGACACACTTCAAATGTTCTGTCTCAGCAATAAGTATTTGTGCTCTTTCTACCATGTCCATGGAAAGAGATAGTTAATTTAAAAAAAGGGAAAAAAGAAAAAATGAATTGGAAAAAGTCCTAATAGTCCCTCACAAAATCATAGAATCATAGAATGTTAAGGGCTTTGGAAGGGACCTTAAAGTTCATCTAGTCCCAACCCCCCCTGCCATGGGCAGGGACAAGCTACCACTAGGCCAGGTTACTCAAGGCCTTATCCAACCTGCCCTTGAACACTGCCAAGGCTGGGGAACCCACAACCTCCCTGGGCGACCTTTTCCATTTCTTCACCACCTTCACAGTAAAGACTTTTTTCCTAATAGCGAACCTGAATTCCCTCACTATTAATTTGGGCCATTATTCTTTGATTGCCACAACAGTTCCTGACTTAGAGTCCCTCTCTGAATTCTCTGTAAACCCCCCTCAGATACTGGAAGATGCTGTGAGATTTCCATGCAGGTTCCTCCAGGCTGAACAGCCACAACTTTCTCAGCCTGAAATTTCAGCCTTTCTTCAGCTCTCTAGCTTGTTTCAGAGATAACTTCAACCCTACTACTATTTCAGAATTAGCCCTCTGACTTTAAGTGTTTATTTATTTATTTTTACAAATATTTCCTTCAATATTTTTGGTAGTTTTAGTTAAAAAAAACAATTATTGTATGTTCTTATAATTGTAAATATGCTACTCTCTCTATTCAGTATGTTTAAGACCTGTCATATGTCAGGTAATTTATCTTTTATATTGAAACAATTATGTTTCAATAAAGTTGACTCTTCTATAATTTTACAAAGTAAAAAGAGTAATTTTGCAAATCAAAAGAGTATCACATTTTCCTTGTTCTATTTTCTATAGATTAGGAATATTGGTTAAAACCACTAAACCTTTTTCTGGTTAAATCTTATTCAGTGTGATGTGTGTCTCTACCAAAATACTGTAGCTGCAGAGAGAAACTTTTCTGATAAATAAGGAAGTTTCTGTAGTTCCACAGACCTGATTGACAATATGGTAATTTTACTGGGCATAAGCCTTCAATCTGTTCTTGCTACAAGCTCTGCTTTTAATCATTTTGCCGAACTCTCATGTAATTAATCACTGACATTTCTTTAAGATAATATTCATAAGGTTGCAGAAAACACCTCCAGTAAAGTAAGTTTTATATAAAAAGGGGGTTTTTTTGTTTAATACTGGGGTATAATTAAATTTTTTCAGCTTTTTGCATTTAACACTTTGTCCATCCAAAAGCAGGTGTCTTATTCAATCTACAAAAGAGGTAGATTAAATAATTGTCATTGTAGCCTTGCTCAACCTTGTCCTAAACATGAAGTGTAAATCAATCAGGAGGCTTTCCCATAGAAAACTTTATTTAAACTATAATGTAATTTGCATGAGAACAATTTAATATACCGTTTAATCTATCCTTGCATGCATTTGGAGCAATCAGTCTCTTTCCAAAGTTATTTATTTTAGTGTGTGTACTTAGTCACTTAACTCATTCACATTATTGGTGAACAGTTTCTCCATTTAAATGATATGGTGATGAAAAAGAGAAAGTAAATATAGGAGATAATCTTAATGAAGTAGTCCAGTACAAAGAAATGCCATCAGTACTAGGTATACCTTCAGACTGAGAGTTCTGTGAATATTCATGAACATTAGCAACAAAGACTAAAGCTGAAGTACCAAACCATGTTAACATCACATTCAGTGTTTGGTGCAACATCAACAGCAGTAAAAGAGATTAAGATTCGTGAGCATTGAGATGTGCCTGAGTACATCTGTTGATTTAACAGACCTGCTCTTAGGCAGATAGCCAGATTAATGACATCAGCTGGTTTAAAAGAAAGTCTTACTTTCTTTCTTCCTTTTTTTTTTTGGTGTGCATCTGAGGCAGATGCTCAGGAGTGCTGCCTTCCTTTTCCTCTTCATATACATAGCTAACATTGTAGTTCACTGCTTATGTCTATGTAAATGAAAGACTTTACAAACAAAGAACAAAACACAGGAGATGAAAAGAAGCATAATGGCCTTGCTTAATCCCACCTGAATTAGCCACAAGACTAAATTAGAAATATGTTCGTCAAAGTTCAGTTTGTAGCATTGGCAAGAGATAAATGGCTTAAGGGAACAACTCAGATCCTGGTGGGCTGAAAAGCTCTTTAGAAATGCCTGTGTCTCATCAATGACTGTATGCCTAGAGTCTGTTAAACATTAAAAGGCTTTTTATTTTTTCCTTCTCCTCTAAATTGCCTGGAAAAGGAAATGAAAAAATACAGTCTGAACTTTGATATTAAACACTGTGAACTGTAAAGGCTAAATCCAACCAGGTGGAGACAACCCAGGATAAATCTAAACCTGCATTAGGTCTCTCTTTCTTCTTCTTCTCTCTGTAAAGGAATGAAATCTCTTAAAAAAAAAATAGATTAATCTTAGGCTTAGACGAAAAAAAATGGTTTGAACTCCTGTTTTTTTCCAAGACAACAAAATTAAAGGTTTCTTTTGTCCTTACTGGTTCAACTTCTAGCATCAAATTGTTTAAATATCACTTCTGGTGACAGCAGATTCATTATCCAAAATCAGTGGTAGACGTCTTCAGGTTTCTGTCTCTTTCTACAGGACACTGATCCTAAGCTTATTATTTTTTGTGTAAAAATTCAGAAGACCAAGTTTTCATCTCATTTTGAAGGACTGAAGATGGTTAATTTGAAGTATTTTAATTGGCCATGCATGACCAGAGCTAGCTGATTAAAATGTTTCTTCAGAGTTTTCTTGAACATTCATATTAAATAGATTTTGGTACTATTTTATTCCTGTAATTCAAAATGCTTAACTAATTTATCTAATATTACATTTAGATGCCCAGTAGCACGCAATCTAATTGGAAAGTACATTTTGAATGCTGGGAAAAATAAGTAATTTGCCTAGCTTATATGGCAACACATTAATAAAAAAGAGTTTGAGAGATGAAACAGGAAAGAAATAGATGCTTTTTAAAAAGGGAGAAAGAGTTAGTTGAAACTAGGAATGAGAATGAAAAAGGTACTGGAAGCATACTGTTTGAGGGGGGGGGGAAACCAAGAGGTAGTACAATGGGAGGTAGTATATGACCAGAGACTTTCTTCAGCCAGCTTTCACTGACTCCCTATAAATTTCATTCTGATTTTTAGCAATAAGTATTCGACATGTTCTGTGCTAATGTTCTTCCCTTGACTTGTCAGTTAGTCTATAATTTCTAGATTTTTAATGCCTTCCAAACTGATACATGAAATGTAATGTAAGTGAAAGTAAATTGAGATGAGATACTATTCACATTAATTTTTCAGCTTTTGCTTTGCCTTGATAAAAGGGGGAAAAAAATTAAAAGGGACAAAATCAAGGACAAGTGTGCTTGAAATGCACTGTTTTGAGGCTAAAGTATGAATGCTTTAAATTAAGATAAAACTGTGTGTAATACTAAAGAAATGGGTTAAATCTTTAACCTTGTACAATGCAGGGATGGATGCAACATATAGTACATTTTTCTAAGTCATCTTGTCAAAAATATGTGTTCCAAAGTATTAACATAGTGGTAGCTGCTCATAAATATGATCTCAAGGTCATATCAAGAGGCACAAAATATAATTTGAAAGTCTACTTTTGTTCTAAGTGGAGGATGCTCTATCCTCTCAGTTTGGGACATATAAGTCCACAAAGTAAGTATTTTTCATTATGGTATTTCTGGAAGCTGGAGGACAGGACACTTTAAGAAACAATATAATTAGTAGTAGAAACCAAGGAACCAAAGAATACACAGACAAACAAATAAAAAAAAAAGCAACTCCATAATCATTTCTCCTAGAAAAAGAGATGTGTAATTTATGATGGTGGAAACTGGATGATGATAGACTTATCAGAGCAAGTGTTGATGATTGCTTGTATTTTTTTAGACTTGTAACCCAAAATAGCTGATATGTGACAGTTGTGCTGAGCTAGTCTGCCTAAGCCTATGGAAGATGCTAGTCACAATATTCAATAAGCTGAGAGGGCAGAGGTATCCTGGAGAGATGGTTGATTTTCAAGGATCATTTCTTCCATGCTCAAGAACGGTCCAACCTAATGTGTAACAAGTCAAAGAAAAGTGGCAGAAGGTTTGCATGGGTGAGCAAGGAGCTCCTGATTAAATGGAAACATAAAAAGGAGGTGTGCAGGATATGCATGCAGGGACATGTGGCCCTAGAGGAGTATAAAGACATTGTCTGATCATGGAGGGATGGGGTTAGGGAAGCCAAAGCCCATCTGGACTTAAACCTGCTGGGGGATGTGAAGGTCAACAAGGTGGGCTTCTACAGCTACAGCAGCAGCAAAATTAAAACCAAGGGAAATGAGAGCAGCATGCTAAAGGGGATCAGCTGGAACATGACATGGAGAAAGCTGAAATAATCAATGTTTTCTTTATTTCAGCCTTTCCTTTGTAAGCAAAGCCTTCAGGTATTAACTATAAGATGTGGTGTTTGCCATATGCAGTCATATATCTCTTGAAGAGGAAGTTGTGTGTGAAGGTAACGTGCATTTGTCGAATGCCATATTAATAGGGATATTTCAGACATGCTCCAGAACCAGGCAGATGACATTCATGAAAGGTCAGATGATGTGAAACAGACTGGAGGAATACTAGAATACCTTTTAAAGACAACTGTACTGGATATTCAAATCCAGAAGATTAAAAGTTATGTATGTTACTAATAAGTTTTTCTTTCCCTTTCATCTTTCAAATTTTCACAGAAGCAGAGAAAGATGTGGAAAGACAGGGCTACTTTTTTCCCCCCCACAAATATAGTGTGGCACTGTGTTGTGGCTTAACTCACAGTGGTAGCTAAGTACAAGACATCCATCACACGTCTAGGAATAACATAATGTGTCTTAGTTAGGACTGTCCTTGCCTACCTTCCTTCAACCTGCAGCAGAGTATAGAGAACTCTAGAGGTCTGATTCACCTGCTGACACTGGCTATTTATCTCCTTTGTCTCTATAAGCTGCTTTTAGATTACAACTCTCATAAAATTGCCTGCAGTTACAAAGTGTGTAACCAGATTTAGCTGCCTGTAATGAGATTAAAACCAATCCTAAAGCCTGACAATTTAATGCTTTAAATTTTTCTATATTTTGATGATATTCTTTCCCTCATCATAAGCACATGAATGTCACAACTTCCACCTACTAGCAAGATTCCCTGTAGACAGCTCACTGTGTGATAGGTTAACATGATAGGAAAACGCAAATCGTTCAGAGCAATCCTGGCATCCAGCTGGCTACTGAAATATTACCTGGAGCAGTGCAGAGAGTCTCTAGTAGGTGAACCTGTGTGCTGTATCAATGACCTGTGAGTGTTAGTAGCTCCTCAAATGCTGTTGTCTGTATGACAGGAACTTTTCTAAAAATCACCTCAGTTAAATGACTCCTACCTCCAATACTCCAGTCTTCAACAGTTTCCATCCTGCTTTTGAATTGATTTGCAGTCCAAAATGATCAAGCTCCTTAAAAGATTGCTTATATCAATGTAAAGAGCATCTGAGTGCTCAGACTAGGTCAGTGCCCTCAATTGCCAAAGTTCAATGGAAACTTAAGACCAGATGTTGGGCCACGGTCAGTGTACATAGCAAGAAAATTGAATCTTTGACATTGAGAAGGAGAAACAAATCATTGGTGATGTCACTGAACATACTGATATACCCATAAATACACATTCTACTTCACTCTTAGTGAGGAACTAGAAGACAAAGTTGTAGAACTGTTTTAGCACTAATACTGCCTGGTGCTGCCAATCCCTCGATGTTATATTGTTCAGTTAACTGACTCCATCTCACAGATGTGGTCCCTACCTGACATATCTAAAAGCTTTCTTCATAGCCATCAACTTACACTCTTATGTAGCAAATTGCTGGATCATCCTGTGGTCTTGAACCCCCTGCATTACCCACTCACTTCTATGTCACCTGAAAAGCTTGCTAATAGGAAAAAACCCCTGTGTTTATCAAGTACCTTTCTTTAACATGTCAGTAATGCACATAAACTTCATTAAAACATGTACCAAATATGATTTTCTTTATTCTCACATTCTGACATCATCAGATGCTGCAGTAACTTACAAGAACCAGCATGTTTACATTGAAAGTAATACATTTTTCTCTTATCTTTTTGTATAGCTCTCTCCATGGTAGGTTAAGTTTCTTTGTGTATTTCTTTGTGTTTAACTGAACACTTATGAAAAAGATACAATGTGGATTGATTTCCAGAGCTAACTACTTTTTATTTCTGACACCTTTCTCAATATATATCAGTATATATTAAATTTACCCCCCAAAAAACCCCAAACCCAAAAAACTCTAAGTTAAATGTTTTGAAAGTCACGTGAAATAAGCAATAAACATAGACATAAGGAAAGAAAATATTTGTTGTTCACAGATTTCATGACAATTCTTGTTTCCATCGATTTACCTGAAATTATGATTTTCCCCCCCATTTTTGCTTTATATTTTTATATAACTATAAAATACCTAACTGTGGAAAAGTCTACTATGTTGTTTTGGTTGTGCTTTTTTAAAAACATTTCTGCTTTTACTGTCAAAATTGTACATTTTTCAAAAAAAATTCAACTTGCATGTTAAACAAAGGATATAGAGTGAATTACTTTATTCCCTTCCTCTTACACAAAAAATATTTTGCTTGCAGAAAAGGCAATTTGAATAAGCAATAATACCCCTTTATTTGTCAGATACCCATGCTTATAAATCAAAATTAGTTTTTTTCTCTACAGTTTTTCTATTCTTAACAATTTTTAGTTCTTAACATAAATGTCAACAATTAAAATGGGCAGGGCTATGAGTCTTACAAATATTGTAAAGTTTCATAACAGTCCATTATTTTTCTAATATAGGTTAGCAAAAAACATTATTTATGATATCTTAGTATTTAAAGCATCAACAAATATTGATTGATCTGGCACAAGTTTATTACTATATAAAGAGAAAAATATAGTCCTATGTTTTCAAGAGCTAGGTATCTAATAGACAAAAAAATTGAATATAAGAAGATTAAGTTCTTTCATTCGGTTGTCTTTTTTTTCTTCAGGATTGGGCACCACATTGTTACCACCATCCAAATCCCATCCTATGCCTTCTCCTGGTGGGTTAGAGATCATGGGAAGAGACAGGACAGTATTTCTGTCTAAAATACCAGTGTGAACAGAACTATTTTTTCATTTCTGGTGGAGTATGTTTTTAAAGAGAATTATGTTTCAGATACAGTGCCATTTCTCAGAACTGTCAACTGTCTAAATGTATGACTGAGACTTTTTGTAATAGTTTTATCTTGTGATTCCCTATTGCAGGGATTTATTGACTAACATAAATTCTGTTATATAATTGCCCTGCTACTGAAACACACTACATCAGTCTCTGCCTTTCTTGTTGGAGCTGTTCCACTTTAAATACATAAATACTCACTGGGCCAGAACAGATGAGTGATTGCCTCTATACACCAGTGATTAAGACACTTGCTTGGGAAATATGAGTCAGATTGAAGCTATGGCTCCAATTGTTAATTATGTGAAGTAGAACAGCTCTGACTTGTCCTTCAGTTTTTAGCAGCTTCCATGGATTGCCTTTCACATACAGGTACTTGAATCCCAGTTCTATAGCAGGCTAATAAGGAAAAGCTTGACACTATGTGGCTTGTACAATTGGGACATTTGGGTGTGCTGAGAGAGGAGGAGGAGTCAGTATTTTTCTACTACATTAACAAAAGTTCTATAGGTGTTCCAGCAATTTCTAAATTATAAAGAAGCGTAATAAAATTAAGTCTTTCATTGAACTGCATTTGATTGCTGTTCATAGGAACTATATATTTATTTAAAAGATTGTAGTTAATACCACATTGGAAAAACATATTTTAACTACAAGAATGTAGTTTGAGCCCTTATTCATTGTTGTATGAATGTATGTAAAGTGGATGTAAGCTTGTTACAAAAATTCTCTACCCATAGCCTGTCAAGAAAACTTCTTACCCTCACTACAAAAATGGACACAAAAGTAACAGGGGGAGGGAGTGGGGGGGAGGGAATATTTAGCAGGGGTATGTGTGATAAAAAAAATCTGCCTTAAAGATGGCTTCAGATGTGTATAAAATAAATATTTACCTGAGAATATTTTCTAGCTGAGAGAGTTGTCAATACAAGGAAAATAAGGTATCTAGTGTTCAATTTATACGACCCATTTTAGGCCTGAATATGAGGGTAAGATAAATCAAAGCCTAAAAGTGGCTATTTCTTTTCATTTTTTATAAACCTGCTCTAAATGACCAATATAGGGTATGCCTAAAAGTGGCTATTTCTTTTCATTTTTTATAAACCTGCTCTAGATGACCAATTTAGGGTATGCCTGTGTTGTAAATTGCAGTTAGGATGAACCAAAACCCTCTACTCCTTGCAAGAAAACTTAACAGAAAAGTTTGTTTTTCCTTACTCCCATTTTGTTTCAGTAGTTTTAGATTTGTTGTTTTAACATGTCTAAGTGATTCCACCTGTTGGTATGCAAAGTTTTATATTCAGTGCACTGAAGTATATCATAGTTACTGCTATTTAATTGCAGATACCTACATTATTTTGGGAATTAGTATCCATGATAACGTTATCTACTATTATATTTCATTAATATAATAGTCAAGGGTTATTAGGAAATAATTAACATTTCAAAATATGTAATTTCTAGGTATGTTTCTCTTTAATATGACTTATCTACATTTTATTTAAAAAATTATTAAAAACAATCAATATTTTTAAGATTTCTGTTTCATTATCCAAAGGGTAATATTTTAAATTCTAGCAGGAAAGGTCTTAACTAGTATGTAAGATAAAGATATGCTTGATAATACAGAATTAAAAGACTTGAGCTGCTGCAGAGAAACATGTCTGCTTTTAGAGACAGCTGCTTGTTGGATTCATAGACTGTTTGTAAACTATTACACTTTATTTGAGCCTAAGAAATCAGTCTTCAACCTGTCATTGTTATACTTAAGAAAACCAGTTTCTTAAGACATCTTGCATGCTTACTGCACCTGATTTGAACGGTTCCTTAATAATCTACAGATTCCTAATTTCATTGGAGTTAATGAGATATACTGTGATATGGTCTTTTTTAGAAAGTGAAATGTTTTTATATAGCTTTTTGATTTCCATACAGTTGTTACTGTTTGAAGAGTAAACAGGACATCCACATATCAGCAGCATAAAAACATCCTGACACACACTTGACAAAAAGACAGTTTTCACTAAGTTCAAACAGGTGTCTACATAGTGCTTCAACATGTCAAAGGAAGTTAAATAGTTAAAAAGAAGCAATTAAAGTAGACATAGGAGTTTGATAAGAGCATTCCTGTGAGGGCAACATTTTCTAGACATCTTATATTGGACTTTCCCTAATTTTTAAGGTGTTTAGAACAGACCAATCAAGCAAAGGCTGTTTAACTGATAATACTATTATTGTATGATTATTGTAGAGTAGAAATATTTCAAGAAAAGGAAATTATCAATTTGCCCAGTAGTCCATGAAGAGGTAACAATTTTTTTCTTAGTTGTGTAAAATGCTTGTTACTCTGCCCCAAAACTTGGTATGACACATGCAAATATTAGAGGCACGTAAGATATGTTTGCCTGTAGCAATTTACTGTACTCAAATTAATAGTATTTCAAATGAAATTCTACTAGTGATTAGTTACTTAGGTAAATAATATATAAATCAATGACAATTATAATCCATACTTTACCCTGGAAACATCAAGAACTAGACATGAAAAAAAATATTGTAATTGATTAATCAATCATCTCTCAATATACCCTAGATGATTCTGTCATTGTGTGTCTAACATGTGTCAATAAAGCCTATATTATTTTAAAATATTTTGTCTTTTTTATCTATTTTATAGCTAGTTACTTTGCATACCAGTATTTCCTCCAATTAATTTTTTGCCCATCCTAGACTTTGTTATGAATAGATGTACTGTCCATCACTCTGTTCTAAGACTGGCAAGAACTTAAAAATCTAAATTACCAGAGATAAATTTAACTAATATTAATATATTTTATGTTATGTTGTGATTACTTTCTAAAATTATTATTTGAATATGAGTCTTTGTGAAACTAATTTTTAAATGTACTAATGAAATAAGATTACAAAAAACCACTGTGCCACTGATGCTTTAGTTTTAATGCCTTGTTATGTACCAGCTGACTTATTCTATCAACCAGCCTTTAATAAAAATGGCAGCTTTACCTCCAGTATGTTAAGAACCTACTTTTTGTCTATACATGTAAAGTCTGGGTGATATGAATTAAGACCTTGCATAATGAATCATGTCAAAGATAGGCTTGATGTTAATTCTAGTTTACCATATGGAGCAGATAGGAAATATGAGCAAACCAGATCAGGAAACTGCATGCAAAGTAACTCTGATGTCTCTTTGTACAACTGTATAAATTATTTTACAAGACTAATCCTGTGTGGTGCAGCTGTGTGTTATTGCAAGAGTCTCCTTTTCCCAAGGATTTCAGTGAGCAATTTTCTGCATTTCAGTGTGGTACATAAATATGTCAGCTTGCTGTCAGTATCTCTGACACAGCAGAAGAACAGAGGGAGACCAGAGCAGAAGGAAACCTAGACACCTGATTTACTTTATTGTTGCAACCTGAAGCACTTTTGGTCTCAGCAAAAGAAAAAGTGTAAGGGTAGGAGGGAAGCTGCAGGAGACCACCAAGAGTGCAAAAGCTATCGAGTATCTGATGTGGTCCTGTAAACCAGCCCTCTGTGCTTGAGATTTGATAGGCTACACACAGTGAGAACTGCTTATAGCAGTTGAGGAGCTGGAAGACATATATATTCCAGAGCCTTATTTCACATACATGTGTGTGTATATACACATTTATTTATTTGCATTCTTATTTGGGTATAGTTTTATGGATTCTGTATCTACTAAAGCTAATGCTTTACTTGAACCAGAAAACCTATCTGAATTTTCTAATTTTCCCAAGGTATTAGTGTCCTGGAATTAAAAAAAGGCAAATAGGCAACATTTTAAATTAGTATTTGCCTTGTGCACAGATACCTAGTCAGTAGCTAGTAGGATTTTACCGAGAGACAAAAAAGAAAGAGTAGAAGATTTATTTTAAAATATGCTAGATTTTCTGTTTATAAAATGACTGAAATAAATTCTTTAGACTGCCTTGCAATTTAATTCAAAACTAGTTCAGTCTGCTTCTAGATATTCTTATTATAGAAGACATTGTCTTTCCAGTAGTTTAATATCAAACAGAAAGTCACTGGAGCCAAGTGACTTCCTAGTTAATTTGGTTGCCATCAGATTTACAGAGGAATCAGCATTTTAGCCTATGAGCCAGTTACACATTGTATTTAGACATTAACTTTAAAAGCTGATTCACAGAAAACAGTTGTTGCTGCACCAGGCTAATCCTCTAACTCAGAATTTAAGAGAGTGTTATCCTGAATTATACTGACACAAAGACTTCTAAAAGTCCTGTAATTCTCCCTGAAGGGTCAACGCAACAACTTTTTTTTTTTTTTGGAAAATGATGAAATTAGACACATTTTTGAAATTCAGCTAGGAAAATATGGACTTAATTTATATTAAAAACACATCATTGACAAAATTAAATTAAAATAATTTCTTGGATCTCCATTTCTGTAATAGGTTGGGGGGAGTTCTGGGTTTATTTGCAGGAGGAGGTTCATGAGGATTGGGGTTGTCTTCTGATTATTTGCTTTTCTTTACTCATTTTGCAAAATTGAAGAGGAAGCTTAATATAAAAGGTTATATTCTTTACTGGTGGTGCTTACTTTTGTGTGGTGGTGATATCTATAAAAGAAAAAAATTGAAAAATAAGAATCCAACTGTATTTCAGCACCCCTCCTCCAGCCTGTGATATCCTTGTTCCATGAAACCATTTTAAAGATTCTTAACATCTGCATTTTTTTAACAAGAAAAAAAAAAGGCAAAGAAAATCCCTGCAAAAATAACAAAAAGGCTTGACATGGTTTTCAGCATGGAACAGTCTCCTCTTCAGCAGAATAGAGATGCTTGTTTGAGGCCTGAACCTGACAATATTGTCTGCATGGGTGACAGGTATCCAATCTCATCAATTCACTACCAGAAACAGGTGCATTACACCCCAGGATTTCTAATGTGCTACAGGGCTCTGTAATCCATAAGAGCTGCAGAAACAGCAACTTGTATCTGTCATATGGCTGGAACTACCTGTCTCTCAAGCCAGAATCTACCTTTCCAAATGTCAGCCATACAGCTCTTTCTCTGAGCCTGTCCAAAATGGTACCACCACCTGGCCCTCTTGCTAAACTGCTTAGAAAAAGCCTATAAACTGCCACTTTACCAACGTGTCCAATTTCAGTCATATCTAGATAGCATCTCCCTGGTGAATATGCCTGCTACAGAAAAGCACTGCAGCAGTTACTGCAAAGAGTCACAAAAATAGTTGTTTTGTAGGTGTTAATTTTTTTCAGGTAAAAACAAAATCACAGCTACAGAAGTAAAAAAATGTAGCAGTGTCTGCAGAATAAAAAGATCTCCCTTTGTGCTCAAAAAGTCCATGGTTTGCAAACACTGAGGAAGAAACTGATGTTTTCTTTCTTATCTTTACTAGTCATCTGCTGTCAGCCACTGTCAGAGCCAAGACATTGAATTGCATGGTCTTTTTGTTCTCTTTTGTAGGGACATTTTTTTTCTAGTCTTGAGGAGGAAGAAGCAGAGCTGTGAAAGTCCCTTCCAGAAAATTTATTGCACTTGGGCATCCAACTCCAACCTGACAAGTTAAGATCAAGGTCACAATTTAAGGCTTGAAAGCTTGCCTTAATATTTTTCTAAGAATTGAAGAGATAGTTAAAATAAAAAAGAAGTAATAATTACTTCTGTAAATAACTAACACCTAAAATAGTTTTAAAGGAATTTCCCCCTGGATTATTGACAGTTAAATTTAAAACAAGTGAGTTAGGTATCTCAACATCCATAGTGCTAGTGTGCAGACCTATGGAATTATTTAATTCACATAAGTGTGGGATCTTCTAGATTATCCCACATGACTTTCAGGTGCTGCTTTCTGGAGCATGAGTCTTGTCTCTACTTTGTTTCATATATCCTAGATCTATGTGGATATCTTAGACTGGCAACATTTGAAGTGATTCTGCACACCAAATTCTAGGCAAATGCTTTAATACCCCAATCAAAAAGTGAATAAATTTGGGAGAATTATGCAGGCAGCCACGACTACTTTTTTATTGATGTGAGTAGACCTCGAGCCTATTAGCTACATATAGATCTTAATTGGCCTACTGACTCTGTGATTTATATATATTTTGAGAATTTAAAATTACTGGTTTACTCCTGAGTCTACAAGAGAAAGCTGAAACCCTATTGGTGGTCTTGGAAGCATTACTTATTTAAACATGGGAAACTAGTGGTATTTCCAAATTGATAAGTTGTTTAAGATACATTTACCAGAGAGGCATGTAGGACAAAGATCTTACTGGAAACATGCACTAGATCAGCACTAGATCATTAAAACAACCTGATCATCTAGAAAGAAAATTTGAAGTGAGATGACATTTCCTAAATCTCAGCATTGTTTCTGCTCTGTACATGTTAAAGAAAGCCAATTGACCTCCAGCTGCCCGGCCAGAAAGGGTCTTACATAGACTGTGTCTTTCAGATATGCTAAGGCATATGCATTTAAACAGCTGAAGTCCTCTGCTACTAATGTAGCACAAAGAATAATCATATTTTAGAATTCACATCAATAGAAAACTGAAAAAAATATAAAAGGAAAATATTTGTATTGAATAGAATATGAGAGCCTGAAAAGTGCATTGCAAGCTAGGAACTTCCACCTTAAATTTTGAATGTAAAAACCCATGAGACAGTTATAAGTAAATTAATATTTAAATAGATTCAGCAAGTAAGTCTACTACTGTTGAACAATTTAAAACCCTTATAGCACATAGATCAAATAATGTTGCTTTGTGGCAATTTTTCCAATGGAAGAGGCTAGCAAATAGAAACAAATGATATGTGACCATAGAAGATGCCTGACAATACTGGGACACATGAAGGAAGGATATACAGTAAGGGAGGAATGAAAAATCCTAAGGAGATGAATAGTTCCAATATGGTTTTGTGTGCAGTTTTGACTATTTATTAAAAAAAACCCCAAAAGCCACAAATACATCATGGAAATGTATAATGAAGAGATGCTACAATGACCAAAGATCAAGACATGAATTACAGAATAAGCTTGAGAGCAGCTTTATTTTCTTCTCTCTTAGATAATCAGGGGGAAAAGGCAATAGAGAAAATTGAACACTTCAGTCCAAAGAACAGCACAAACTCATTAGCAAATGGATATAGATTGTCAGAGAAGAAATTTCATCTGGAAATTTCTAATCTGGAAATTAGATGTGTTTTGCCAATGACGCTGAAGATCCAAAATAATCTGTAGCAGGATGAATGGTAGAAATAAGTTCCATTGTGATAATATCACAAAATTCTGAGTGGAAAACAATGATATTCTTTGGCCCAATAAGGGATAGACTACTGCCTGGAGATCAGAATTGATGACTAAGATGTCCTTCTTAACTTCCAACTACTATTTATAACATGATTCTGAGCAAAATCTCAGCTGATTAGTGAGGAAATGCAAAAACAAATTTTGAAGAAAACTTTATCTGTAAATAGTTGGGAAATGTCTAAAAAGGCTTTTAAGGCAAAATTAAAATTGGGTTTAGGAACTGTTCTCAACTTTTCAATGTCCTAAAGACCTGCTCACATTTTACTTTACATCAGTGATGGAAGAAATTTGTTAAGGAGAGGTCTATTAGTCTGGAAACTAATAGTTAGTTTCTTTTAAATAAAAAAAACCCAGAAATTCTTTTCTTAAGGAGAGTTGTACACACTGTTGTGTATTATGGGAATCTGGGTGATCAAACAGCTGTTCTGTCATGAGGGTTTCCAATCTCTGTGCAGGAAGTGAATCCAAAAAGGACAAGGGAAACACCTGCCCCTGACTACTACCAGCTCTGTGGTACCCTACTGGGACCCTACCAGCTCTGGGGGGAAGGACACTGCTTCTGTAAGAAATTATACAAATGGGTGTCTTCCAGCTTTTCAAATGAGGATTGAGGAAAAGTCTGATTAACAGAACAAAGAACAAGAGCTGCAGGGCATACTGCAGTCCTTATTCTACTTCTCATTTTAAAAAACCTTTTAGATTTCACTGGATTCCATTTCAAGTCCCAGATCATTATAAGGCATTGCTATGTAATTCTTCTCTGTATAGGACCTTGTCTTCCTAAAGTACTCAGGGAAAGGAGGGAAAAATAACCAGTAAAACAGTCAATTTCTCCTTCCTAAACTGACATAAAGAAATTTCCTACAAATTAGTTTTATTCATGTTGTTTGTATGAACTAAAATTTCAGAGGATCTGAAGTTTCAGCTAAACTGAAAGGATGCATCTTTCTGTAAAAAATAAAGTGAAATAGTTTAGATTTCCTTCTGCCATCTAATTCTGCTGCCAGATTTAACGATTTTCAGTTTAGCTCTTATAGGCAGAATAGCAACACCTCAAGAGGTCAAAAGACATAATTTGTCTGGCTTTTATTGTTGTTTTTTATAATATAAATGGATTACTAAAACTTATAATACTTTATATGGTGGTCATTAAGCTGTTGCTTTCAGAATATTGTAAAATCCATAAAACTTGTAGCAAGATTTGAAAATTGTTGCCATATATTTATTTTTGTACGTTCACTCTGTAAAGCAACACGCAGATCAGTGGTTTAGGCGATATCTATAATATGTTGACATTTAAGGATGAAAAAATTTCTCTTTTCCCTTTTATTTGAATCAAGCAGGGAAGATTAAATCAGGAAGAACATATTGGAAGAAAAAAAAAAAAAAGAGCAGTATAAAATTATAATGAGTAACTACTGTTGTAGCCAGTAATCAGATCTCACTGTAGCCAGTGAATCAGTTCTCACTGAATTCAAGGACACTTAAGCAGACAGTTTGATCATTTCAGAATGTCTTCACATTTATATGTTGTTGTCGTGTACAAACCTAAAGGTGCTTTTTCAGAGAATTCTAGTATCATCTTCTTTAGCAACATTTGCTGATTCTAAATGATCCCACTTATAACCCCAAAGAAAAATATATAAGTGGTGCTGCAGAAATGAGATCCCAATATACATTTCAGCATGTGTTTTTAAATCCTCTGACTGAAACTCACAATCCTTTTACCAGCTTAGAACACTGATAGTAATTCTATTACCACTGCAATAGCCATCCCTCTCTAATTCTCTAGACACAATTACTGTGCACCATGCAAGATGAATACAAATTAACAGAAGAAAAAACACCATAGAAAAGGGAAAATCAGTGTGGGCTGTAATGTTCCTGCAGGGGATGCTCTTGCACTCTCAAGTTTCACTGAATGAGCTTCCAGAAACAGTTGAAGGGGGAAGGGGGATGTCATTAAAAAAAAAAAAGGAATTAAAAAAAATAAACCCTAAACATCAAGCAATGTTCTGTATATGATTTTTCTTCTGCCCTTGGTAATTCATACAGATACAATTAAAATTTTAATTAACACTGTTATCTAGGGTAGGGTTTTTTCATTGTATGTAGCTTTTCACAACTTTAAAGAAAGCATTCACTGCTTATATTTAGGAAAAAAATCCATTCTGTTTCACCTTTTGGTCAGTAAATGTTTTTATTTAAATTTATGCTGAATTATAAGGGAATAAATTTCAAGTGCTTTTTTTCCTTCAATAAAATTCCTGATTTCTGCCACCTTTGCAAAAAAGTATATACACCATAAACAACTTTTAGCAGTGGACATAAAAGAAAATAAGGTGAAAACAAAAATAACAGCCTGGTTTATCTTTGATATTTTTAATGTAAAACTAGAGAAGCTGAGGACTACAGCTGCAGTTTACCACCACTTCTGCTGGAAGTATATGGCATGATGACAGCCTATTTTAGTTTCCACAGAAGAGAATTTAAAGGTGAACAATGCCACCTAATATTTCAGTTTGCAGAAACACAATGCTATGAAGGAGTTGGGTGAAATGATTGTTGATTTTTGATGCTTCTTATTTTGCCTTACTCTTCATATTGCCTTCTTAATGGAAGGTTACCTTCCAATTTTCTTAGCTTTTGTAGTTTTTATAATTCCTTGCATCCCACCATGTTTTATAACCCTAAGAACATCTGCCTGGCTCAGTGCAATGCAGACCTGTATTTTCATGGAGAAGAACTTCCTGCTATGGAGAATTAAATGAGTTATGGTTTTCGTAATAGCTATAACATTAAAAGTCTTTATTTACTAAAAATAACAGTCTCAAGACAAAAACTGGACTGCTTAACTTAGGCACTAAATTGGACTTTTGTATTTTCATCTCTACTGCGGCAAATCCTCAGACTAGGAGAGAAAAATATTATTAGAGGTTCTAGAGACAGCCTAGAGGTACTAGAAACTGTCTTCCATCTCATCTATTATTTAGGCATTTTATTCATATGGGTTGTTTTCCTAAGTGATTTATTTTGCATCTAGGTTTTATGCTAATACTAAATAGACTCCATCCTGCCCAAACTACCCTAACTAACAAGGAGGCAATACATTTTCTCTCATTGTAAGAGCACAAAATCTATCTAGAGGTCTGCAACAGTTATGCTACAAACCTACATCCCTTCCACCCTCTCATCTTACACTCAGTTTGATTTTTTATTTATTAATTATTTTATTTATTAATTATTTTTCTTCCGTTTGCAAAATAGATCAATAGTGGTCCTTTGACAGGGCATATTAAAGCCATCTAAAGGCTTCTCAAAGCCTTTTGGACAGCTGGTGGATGACAGTTTTGCCACTTCTCTTCATGGGAAGGAAGGAAGGAAGGAAGGAAGGAAGGAAGGAAGGAAGGAAGGAAGGAAGGAAGGGAGCACCTGCTCTGCTGTTGATTACAAAAGCTTCCCACCTGCCATAGGGTTCAGTCTTATTTTATCTCAACAGTGTTAAGCTACATTGAGTTTACAGACGATATTTACAATGCTTGGGAATGTTAAGACTGCTTGGTTTAAACATCTTTCCAGAGTTTTTCATTAATCTAATTCTTGTCCAAGCTAAACAAGATATGAAATTATATTTTGTGAATCTGAACTTCTCCTCAAAATAGTGAAATTTGTCTGTTCTCAAAATAAGCAGAAATATTGTCATCATATTCAATAATATTTCAAAGATCTATTGGATACTGGAAATGTTCAGCATCAGTATTTTCCATTATGTGTTTAGAGGCAATTCATACTAAAACTAGTAGAAAAAAGAAGCCAAGGTTCAATTTTTCTGACTCTGACTTGGTGGTATTTTGCATCAAATTACTCTTTTGCTGTACTCTGCTCTTTCTATTTCAAATAAGTTTCCTAATACCCCTACTCCTATTAATTCACTTTTTTAATGAAATAGTTTAAGAAATGTATGTTTGAAATTATTATAATAAATTAAATGTTTCCAAGGAATATAATTTCTTTCCTTTTCATAACACTGTCTCTTTCTGTCAGAAATGTAGCAAAAAATTCTGAATGAAACTCTAGTGGAAAGCTAAAAGGAAAGGTAAGATAGGCTGAGGAGGCAGAAACAAAAGACACTATTGTGTAGTTAAATTTGGGTTAAATTTTTAAAAACTGCTCAGAAGAATTTCCTTTTTTGAAGGTGGTCAGCCAAATTTCTACTTTCTCCTAATTTAGTTTTACCACTTATTTTGAAAAAATAAGTTATTCACAGTGATATTCAGTTCTTCTTATTTTGTACTACAGTCTCAGTAGATATGACCTTTTATTTTGTGAGGGAAAAATTATTTTCTTGATTCTCCAATAAAATTGAATAGTAAATATGTCACTTAATATAGCAGCCCAGTAAACTTTAATGAAGTGTTTCTATATGAGAATGGGGCAGGAATCTGTTTGATGAAATCTTGAAAACGGTCTTTGAGCAAAATTTTACATGCCTTTTTTTAAAAATGCAAAACTGATTCAAAATATTGACAGAAATTTATTCAAATTCACTACTATAAAGTTAAGACTATCATCTCTGATCTTAGTTTTATTTCTTTGCTAAGTATTTCTTGGTTTATTCATACAGTGGCAAAAAAAATTGAAATACACAAGGCAATACTACAAAGGAGCTGCAGTTTATCATTTTACGTTTTAGAAGAAAAATGAACCAGCGTCCTCCTATCAAACACAGATGTGGGACTTCTTTTATTCTTTCCTACTATGTTGAAATACCCTTTAGCATAATTTAAAGTAACACAGGGAATTACACATTTCTGAATCTGTAGTTAAAACATGGCCTTTCCAAAAAAATACTATCTAGAGGTATTGAACAAACCATTTTCCTGATGGTTGTAATCTGTGGATGTAATAATGTTAGCTGTATTCTACTACTACACCCGACAGAGTGGCCAAAATTATGTGTAATATCTTGATTTTCTTTTTTTTATTTCTAATTACATGATTTTATTGGAATTGTGAGAAGGAGAGAAAAATGTGAAACTTTATTATTATTATTATTATTATTATTATTATTATTATTATTATTGCTGTATATATTGTGTAGTGAGTATAAATAATTGCTCAAGAATTGTCCTTTAAGTATGAATGAGTAATGGCAACACTTCATTTCATAAAGATTTCAGTGAGGGCATTATTTTCATGCAGGTTACCACAAAGTAAATATCCATAATAAAAACAAAAGTTTATTTATTATCCATTAATCTCATATATTTTAAACCACTGTTGCTTCTTTCTCTTTTTTGTTTGGTGTTGCCAAGTTCCAAACCTTTTATCCTTCCATTCTTTTACCAAATGATCTCATTTGAAAAAAAGGAAAAGAAAGAACAAAAGAAATAAGTGTAGTAAAGTTTTCTGGCTTTTGAGCCAGATCCAGTAAAGAATGGTGGTTCCTAAATGTTTTCTGAAATGGAATCAAGATTCACAAGCTGTTGTTGTAAGACAGAGGGTGAGTTAGAACCTTCAGAGTAATAAATCAAAACCACTCAAATGGTGAAACAGCAGTATTTCCAGTTATTTAGACACAAAATTTCAAACTCCACTTCCTTTTATAACTTATTTTTTCTTACCAGGTCTGGATGTTCTGTCCAGCAGAAACACAGAGAATAAAATATCTCCAGGAGTGGCTGCCTGAAAAGATTAGGGCTTTTGTGGGTGTTGTTCATTTTTAGTTTGTTGGGGGTTTGGGTTTTTTTGTTTGTTTGTTTGTTTTTGGTTTTTTTTGTTTTGTTTTGTTTTTTGTTTTTGTTTTTTTTTTTTTTTTTTGGTAGGGTTTCTTTTTTAGTTGGTTTTTTTCCCTAAATTTTCTTTTTCCTTTTTATTTCCCCCCCCCCCCACCCCTAAATTGCCCAGGGCCGAATCTTCTTTCTATAGTTTGAAATCTGGTCACTAGGGTACTCCTCCAGCAGGTAGCAGAAATGTGTTATCATTCCTTTCTACAAGGAGAAGAACGAACTTTGCCTTCCCCCTTCTCTGAAAGTTTTCTGCCAGCAAACCACCATTCAAAAGGCAGTTCCAGCATCTCCAGCTTCAGTTGGCTTAGCTTTCAAGGAAAGAAAAACCAAATACAACAACACAAAAGATCTGGATAAAGTCATTCCAGGTCTCTTTCTACTTTAACAAAGAGGTACCCTGTGATACCTCTGGAGAAGTGCAGAGAGTAAAGGTACAGAATAGAAAGATTCTCAGGCCCAATCCTCTTTGGAATTTTCTCTTGACTGTTTTTCTGACCTAGTCCTCAACATTGTGGCTGTTGCTATTCTTTGTGTGGGTGACTAAATAATTCCAGATAGGAGACTGAAGCATCCAAGGCCCCAGATGGACACTGAAGAACAGCAGAGTCTCCCACACGCCTACATCTTTTTTATCACGTCACTCTCCATCCTTCTGGCTTCTTGCACTCAGCTCTGCTCTTCTGGCTTTGGTATTCCTTTCAAGTATTTTATCCATTCCTAACTTGGTTGATAGAAAGTGGTCAGAGGGGAAAGTGAAGAAATTTCTGTTCTTATTACCACATCAGTTTCCAGATAATTTTCTCTGAAACTACACTTAAGCAGGCATAAGGATAAACATAAAAATCTGAACAATTTGATTCTGTTTAGTCTCATAACACTGGTAAAAAGCCTTTCAAGAACCTAAAATCTAAACAGTTTTTGAGAACTGTGTCTGAGGTTGTCCACAAGACTTTTATGTGTAACAGTTTTTCCCATTTCTTATGAATTAAATACCGAGTTTTATGATGAATTGGTCCTATTTTCCATCTTTCTAAATCTTTTTCTAAATCTGTTTTACCTAATTTTCACCTTGAAGGTTAAATTTTTTTCAAACAACTTTTTTTTTTTTTGTCAGAAGAGTTGATGACAGATTTTCATATTAACCTGATTTATTCAGTAGGGTGAGGGGAAAGAAAATAATATTCTTTGCACATGATACAATTCTTTCCCTCCTTTTTCCTTCAAATAACCCTCTGGGTAAAATGGTCCAGAGTTGTAAAATGAAATTTGGTCTAAGAATAATTCTCACTAATATGTAGCCTTTTATTTGTTGTCTACAAAATAAGTTTATCACACTTAGGAAATAGTATCCTCATTACTTAAAACAGAATGATTCATATATCCTCACAATATCTGTTGAGTTTTGTGGTTTCTTTTTTATTATTATTTTTACTGTAAACATCACAGAATGAAATGTCTTCTTCATTACAGAGAATTTTTTACAGAGAATAATGGTTCTGTGAGCATATTATATCATAAAGTTAATAAAAGTAGGCCCTTTAGGTATGAAAATTGCTTAAAAAGTAATTTCATTTTGAAAAAATAGTTTTTCTAGGGCTTGTTTTGTTGGTTTTTTCTTCTAAATGCTGCTGAATAGCAACTTTCCAGTGTTTGCATCTTTTCAGATGAAAGTACAGGAATACCCACCTTAATCTGCATTAATTGGGTTCTGAAGGTAAGCTGTTTTCAGTCTACATATATTCTCACCAGAAAAGGTGAAATATTTGAGTCACCTTTACATATCTGTATTGTATGTGTTTACCTCAGAGCTAATTAGTAACTTCATTTTTTAGCCAAGGAAGTAAAATGACACTTTGAAAATAGTTCATTTTATCTCATGGCAGATGTCTAAATCTGAATTCTTTAGGGCAACATTTCTCTCTAGTAAGTTAAAAGGGAGTCTGATTAAGATCAAAAGTAGAGGTTCATGAGACATGTGATGGCTCAAGTCAAATTATATCAACAAATATCTATAAGATTTTTATTAAACAAGGAACTGTATTCTATTCCCAAAGATCAGATAGTTTAAAATCAGATGACTTAAAGTTGAGGCAGTTTAAAAGCCAGCTCCAGAGATTTGCATAAGTTCAAGCTGTACTATTAAAGGTATTCTAGGGTAAACTACACACATGAGAAATGGGACCAAAATTTGGAGATTGTTCAGACTAGCTATAGTGAGTCTATTGATTTAATTAATTGACATTTAGTTTGACAAGAAGTTAGTTATCTTCAGGAAAATGACCATATTTTTAGACAAGTCTTGACTAGCTTTTCTATAGGTTATAGAAAACTATGACTCCAAAATAATCTACTTAAAATCTTGGTAGGCAGCTGAAGGAATGTTTTCCCAGCTCACAAAATAGATTATATATTCTGGTGAATTTGCAAACAGTGCCTTAGGCACCAGCGCCGGTGTGGATCACAGCAGAGCAACACCCGATTATTCTTAGTAATGTTGTCCTAGTCTTTTAGGCAATAGTCCATGGGGTGTAAATAACAAGGAGTTTTAGATGAGACAGCCATGAGAGCTCAGCTGGGTTAGAGCACTGGTCAGCTAGAGTGAGATAACATGCAGGACACTGACTGGCTGGTGGAGTAGGAAGTTGTAGGGGGCGATGTTCAAGGGAAATATTGCATGGAGCAGGCAATGGGCAGCCTGATCTCTCATTTCTCATGCCCTTTTAAACAAAATCTCTATATACTTTAAGTCATATTTCTAATAGCAGCACAGAATTCAAGTGTTCTACATTATTGCAATCATAGGGTAGCAAGGGATGAGGGGTGTCCTTGCTTGCATATCTAATACATTTAGGCTAAAAACATCTTTGAGACAATAAAGTGACTTGAGATATGTACTTTACTGAAGTACTAACCGCTAGAGAAAAGCGTTTGACTGTTATAAGAGTCTTGAAGGTGGGATGATTTTCAGTCAGCCCTGAAGATTTCCTGCTCTGAATAGACTCATTAGTAGATGTTTGAATGCTGAGGGAAAAATCTGTCTGTCCCAGGGACTTCTGAAAGTTATTACTGCTGCAGAACTGAGTAAACTGAGCACAGATTAAATACATGTAAATAGTCAGGAATGGACACATAGGATGGTCTGTGGCAGTATTTAAGATATATTAATTGGGGTATGAAGTATTTGGGATGTGGTTGCAAGTATTTTAAGCCAGACAGCAAAACAGATCCTGCATAATCTGGAGCAGTAACAGTTGAAATGGTCCAGCTGGTTAAAAGAACTCACCAGAGCAGCAGTTCAGCAAGTCTTGTCACCTAGTTAACATTCTTTCATGTCAATGTGTAATGGAGACTGCCACCAACACCAGCAAGACAGTAAATGACAACCCTGTTTCAGAGATTTCAATCACCACAAATTCTACCTTTTGTAAAACACACAATAAATCAGTGTTATATGAAACACCCAATCCACGTCTAGCTCTGCAACACTATCTCATTCTAGTACATGAACTCAAAAGCTTTGGCCCCACCCTGAAGTGAGTGAAGAGCTGCCATAGCTTCACAGGTGGTAAATGATTCTAGGATGTCCATGGCAGAATTTGCCTCCAAAAACTGTTCCTGGCATGTGACCCCCACCCCCAATTTTGCTTACAGCACTGTATCCCTTACTAATGGCAACAACAACTTCCCAGCCCTTGTCTTCATCACACTATCATGCCTTTACCACAAAGCCAGCATCTACTGTATACTTTGGTTGAAATTATGCCAAATTCATGTATCAAAGCTTCTCATAAAAGATTTTACATTCTTCAGCTGTCTCCCCTGAATTCATTTTCAAACTAATACTGCATTCTAAATATATTGCACAGTTTGACCCTAGATTATGAAGACAAAGCCAAAATGTACTTTAGCCCATATAATACACATTGGAAGCATTCCTAAAATTCCCATTACAAAATATAAATAGAGACATGCTGTTTAGTCAGCTTTTACTGTTTGAGAACCACAGAATTTGAATGACAATTCACTGGCAGGAACTGCATTTGGTGTTGTTTGTCTGTGGCAACCTTTCATAATGTTTTTATAGAGCGGGCGCCTAATCTGCTTAGCCTGATCCAGACTGTAAATTTGCTTCTTGATTGAATTCTGGGTTTAGAGCTGATGACAATCTGGGATCATGAACATCATAACATAGCTGCCAAGAACTGATGGGCTACATGGAGATATGAGAAGAGTGAGGACAAGCAAAGATATGTGAATTAGTGACATCATACCCCAAGAAACAGAGAGGGGAAGTAAGCTTCATGAAAGAATGATTCAAATCAAGAGCACTTAAGGTTCGGAAGTGACTGCTGTGCTGACCCATCCTTCTAATGTTTTATTTAAATTCAGGCAATTCGTGGTATGTGCCTAGTTACAGGGAAGGATTTTTGAGCCCAGATTGACAAATAACTGTTTCACATAATCATATTTTCAATTGCAGCTGGTATCTAAGGTGAATCAAAGAGAAATTAGAGAAGATGATACTTCTCTTCTTCTCACTTCAATATGTGTGAAGATCCTGTTTTAAAAAATACAAAATACTTCAATCCTGCTGACGTAAAATAAATTTAAAAGTAGTGAATGGTTCCAGTGTTAATTTCTATTTTCTATTTTTATTATTTTTCTGTTGAATTTTTCCCAACGTTAATTTTATTAGATTAACTAACACTTTTAGATAAATAATTAAATTATTTAAATTTAGACTGGTCCTAGCCATAGAAAAAACAGCAAGTGACACTTTTCCAAACTTTGCCATTAATCTAACTAGTCAACAAGTTATGTTTTAATCATCACCTAACATACATGTTAGCTATATGTAGCTGAATGTATCTATTCTGCTATAGTGAAGACAATAAAACAAAAGAAATTATGTGTTTGAGTTCCTGAAAGCAGTATATTACTGTTTCTTAGTCTCAAGGATTAAGCAATCCTTGTGATTTCTTAACATGAAGGTGGGAAGCAATGCCAAGTGTTGCAGCACTGCAGTAATTTCAGAGCAAAATGAACAAATAAGCAATCATCCAATTCCTAGAGAGATAAAATGTTAGAGAAGAGATAAGTCCTCGTAAAAAGTCCCTCTCCAGCTTTCTTGTAGACCCCTTCAGGTACTGGAAGGTGCTGTAAATTCTTCCTAGCGTTTCTTCTCTGTCTGCATAACCCCGACTCTCTCAGCCTGACTTCACAGAGGGGGGGTTCCGGCCCTCTGATCATCCTCATGGCCCTCCTCTGCACTCACTCCAGCAGGTCCCTGTCCTTCTCACTGTGGGGCCCCAGGGGTGAACACCGTGCTCCTGCTGGGGTCTCACAGGAGTGGAGAGAGACAGCCTCCTTGGCATGCTGCCCGTGCCTCTTGATTCAGGATAAAATCAGCTTTCTGAGCTGCAAGCCCACAGTACAAGGAAGGACCAAACATTTGGTCATTCTCTTTCAGAAAGTCAAATAAATACATAAATAAAATACACAACCCTGGAATTTGCAATACTCACAATTATATCTCTTTATATTATAGCTCACATAAAGCTTTAGTAGAATAAGAGGGAAATGTTGCTTTATCAGACTTAAACAAGTCAGAAAACTATTATTTAACCAGTTTTAGTTTATTTGACTAACCTTATTTCACCTAGTTGTTTTGTCTCTCTTCAATAATTTTTTCTGTGACAGCAAGTTTCTATACCAAATTCACTATGCTGAATCATAGGGTGTGGATTTTTAATCAGAGGATTGATATTTCATGCACAAGTCCATGAGTGCATTAACAGAGTATTTAAAAGACTATATTAGTTTTGGCGTTGTTGTCTTGAAGCATTTTGACAAATTAGTCTCATTTCTGCACTTTTTGAGTAATGACAAGGGTTTAATTTTTTGAGTTTATACCTCAGTAATTTTGCATCCCATTGAAGAAATGCTGTCTTGAGTGAGGACTCTAGAAAACATATAAATCATAGAATGTTAAAAAAATGCACAAGTACATCCATTGATAATGGTATTTTGTGTTTTGCTTTACCAGGAACTAGAATATTTATGTCTCAGGTCTACTGTTTGCAGATTTATAAGGCTGACACTGGATGTTAGCAATGACAAGCATGTTAAGGTTTTAATTTCCTACTGTTTTAGTTTTGTCTTTCTTCTACTTCTGAGAAATATTGTTTTCCTTTTTGTTGTTTTTTTTTAAGATGAAGAAAAAAGCATAACAGCATCCTTTTTTCTATTCATAAATCCATTTAGTTGATGCTCCAAAACTGGTCCATTATTATGCATGCAGAGGGAGTCAATTACCTAAATTATATTAGCTACCAGAGAAAGAAGCTATTTTTATTTTGAATTTTCCATAGATTAAATAATCATTTATTTACATACATATAAATCAAGTTTTTAAGCTAGGTCTGTTCTTATCAGGACTTTTTTCTTTCATATTGCTTAATTTAACTAACTTTTGACAGTGATGCCTAAAGAGCTTGAAATATAACAATATAGTCCTTTTCCCAGAATGTCTTTTCATAGACACATCAAAAACTGAAAAAGACAACTTCTTTTTCCCTGCTTGAAATTTCTCTTTTCCGTAGTTTCTTTATTCAATCTCCTTTCCTCTCATCCTTAGTGCATGGAAAACCTACAACCTGGGGAATTAATGCTGCCTAAAACTTTATCCATATTTGGCTGCAATCAAATTTGTTTTATCATATTTTGTTTAACAGCACTGCACTCCGTGTTCATACGTGTCCTTCCAAAGGTCCCTGAAGCCTTTTTTTTAAGCAGCTTGAATCTATTTTCATGAGTGGGGGCTAAGATCATTTTCACAAGGTCAGATGTCAGAGACTGTTTGTATGCATTTTATAAAGTAATTGATGTTATATCATACTTATGCTCCTTGAGATAACCTGTGGTTATATCTCCTCATAGTGGTTGCAGCTACTGCATGTGCAGAGGCAGAAGGTAGATGGCCTTTGGGAGCAGGAGAACACAGCACTGTTCAGAAAATGGTACTGAAGAGGACATAGGGCAAAGAGTGCCTTTACTTTGAAGGCTTATCCATGATGACTTAAGTTAGCCTGAAATGAAAAAAAAAAATTGCGAAAGATCAGTAACTATGATTGACTTAGAACCATAGATATGATGACTGGTCTAGTAACCCAACTTGCTTATTAGACCTGGTTTTGCCCCAGTGTATGGATTTTAATTGAAGCCTGGTGAAAGAAATATAACTAACACAATTGACCTTTTCTATTTTTTAAGCCATAATCTTTTAAAAACAGATGTTAGATAATTTCAAAATAGATAGGTGAAGGCTTTCTCTATTGTTTTATACTAATCTATAACCATAACACTTATTTATGGCCCTACCAATATTACATCGTACAGTATGTAGAGGTGCATGGACAGAATATCAGTGTAATTTTGAATGGGCTTTTAGGTTATCCTTATGGAATCTCATCCAATCACCTGCCTAATGAGGCTGATCACTTCACTCAGCTGAAATGGATAAGATAGGTAGGCTATTTACCTTTCTCTCTTCTTTTTTTTCCCAATTAAAAAAAACCAAACTGATACTTTGCATATATTCTTCAAATTTTGATTTGTAGATCTAATATGCACTTATATTACTCAACATATATATTTTTAAATTGGGGTGCAATTTTTTCCTACACTTATAAGCAGCACCCCATTTTTCCAACCTTTTTCCCAGTTCATTAGGAGTCCTCTAAATTTCTTATTCCTCCAAAACCCTGGCAATTTTCTTCAGTTTTGTACACCTGAAAATTTAATAAATAAGCTATTACCTGCATTATCAGGTCAACCCTGATGATGCTGTCTAGCTGCTGATACAGGTTCTCAGTTTAGTCATCGATTCTTTGTGCCAAGTGAAACAGTGGTGCTATTATCTTTTTGGAAACATTTTTACATGTACAACTGCTTTCCACCAGATGATGTTTTCTGAACTTCAGTTAGAGAATGTCATATGAGACAGCATCAAAAAATGCACCAGCGTCCAGACATGACATCTTTTTTGTCTCTTGCCACAAGGCTGTTCCTGTGTCACGGGAGGATATTAGATTGGTTTGACACAGTTTGTTGTTGACAATTTCATGATGGCTGGAGGTGTTATGTACCCTTGTGTAGGGCATTGCCATAAAATAAGAGGATGGTAAGTACAAAGGGAAAAAACATTATCTGAGTTATGTATGGGATATTTCTTTTCTTCTTCCAAATTTAGGATTTATATTGATTTTCAATTTTTTTGGTCTCCCTGAACCCTGTGATTTTCTTTGCCCTTTTGGCATACAGATTTCCAGTTTAAAAACAGTTGGAATAGCATCTTGATTGCAGGAAAAATGGAAATATACAACCTTAAAATGAACATCAACTATTTCTCATTGGTCAGTTGCATCTGATGCCACAGAGAGACCAGTGCTTAAATAAGTGGAAAATTGACACTCTAGGGAAGAGATTCCACTACCATGGAAAATGAAACTTCAGATTTTGGTAGGTTTGCTGAATGATGTGCAAAATAGTGTGCAGAGATGTGATTCAGAGTACTCTTTGCAAGAACATTTTCATCTGGAAAGCTTGGATATCCATATCTTACAGATATTTCCTACAGAAAAATCACATTTAACTTAAGCTGCTTAAGCTGATATAGAGCTTACCCCTTCACTTAACATGCTGCAAACCCTTTTCAAGAACACGATATACAATGCAAGCAAAAAGTATAAGAAAACAGGAAAGGGGAAAATAAGTCTTAGACATATTTAAAATGCTTCAAACAATATAATTAATCTTTTATTGCAAAGATATAAGTCTGAAAATTAATATGACGAAAAATTAATACATACATACATAATGTATGATGAAGATAAACTACATGTATTGGAACATTAAATGTGATTTTAAAGGGCTTTGATTTTTATGTTGAATATGAAATAATTATTAAAAGTATGCATATTATAACTCCTTAAAATAAATTATCTCATTAGGACTTATATCTATTTTATAGGAATTATAATTGTTCTATTATGTTGAAATATGGGGAGCCATGACTGGAATGTGAAAAAAAAAACTAGTAAAGTATACAACTTTTTGAGCTCCGGCTACTTCTCAGATAGTAATGCTACATTTATCACACGAAATCCAGATTAAAGCTATCATTTTATGACCTTTAAAATTTAGAAGACTACAATACAGAAGATGAATTAACCTGCTTTTCATGCAGAAAAGGTATTATGACTAAGAGTAAGACACAAGTCTTTCCTGAAAAATACTTGGCTTGCAGTAATACATGAAATATGTCAGTGTTCTTTCCCTGTAAGCAGCATCCCCTGCTTACTTAAGCAATCATTTTGTTTCTCCTCAGACCTGCTCTACTTAAACATAATTGAGAACCATTTTGGCTGTTAGCAAGATTTGCTAGGGCATGTTTGCTTGGCTGCACAACCAAAATTTCCTGTGTGCAAATTTTATTAAACACCATGATGTGTCAACGGTTTATTTATTTTCACAACTCAAAAGAAGCAAATACCAATATGTAACATATTATGAGCAAGACCATATTTTCTCATCCTTACTGAAAATATTTTTCTTGGTTATTTTTGTTGTTGTTTCTGTGGTTTTTAGTAAAGTTTGCATATTCTGTGGGTCTCAATATGGGACCTCTATCTAAAGCTCACTCAGTAGCTGTGGTTCTCACTGGCCTTGGCTCTGACATTTATCACTCTTAAAGCAAATTTATCCCATTTATTCCCTCATTTTAAGTGCTTTTTTCTTTTAAAGCAATTACCTCAGCTTTTATTGTGATTGGCTTTTCTCATATATTAACATCATCAATCATTACAAATGTTAAAAGGTGATTTTCTTGTCTTTAATAAATGCTAAATTGTGAGTGTGGACAAAGATGTACCTAAGTTCCAAGACAAAGATAGTAACTTCATAAATTTTCTGGAGAACTTTAGAAAGTCAAGTAAGTTTTTGAAATGTGAATATTTTTGTGGACCTAGGAAAAGGTTTTTAAAACAGAACACTGGTATAATTGCATAGAAATGTAATTGAATGACTCAGCATGATATTAGCCTGGGTGAGATAGATTTTAAATACTTTTCCTTGTAAAAAATTTTCTAAAAACATTTATTTTAGAGATTAAATCAAAACTGATGGCAACATAGAAGCCTCATCAAGGTGATTTTAAACTAAAATTGGTCTCCTGTCTTCATAGTAGACGAACTTCTTCACAATGTAATTTCAGATTGAAAGGCAAACAGAAAACAGCTCTGGAAGAGGAGCAGAAATGCTCCACATTGACCCATCAAATTAAGGCCACAGACATGCTGCATCAGAAATTCCATTTGTTGTTCAAAGTGAAATTTGAAATTTTAGATATCATTAATCACTTACAAATTGCTAATAAAACTTCATGTTAGGAAGAAGCCACTTTTGTCAACTATACTATGCAAGCCATTGGTGTCTTGACAGATTTTTCTAGCTGGATTCAAGGATTCAGTCATGACTAAGATTAGCACTTACCTCAATGCCTATTGCTCTGTGTGGCAATTGACTGCTATTTAGCCTTGCTGATTTATACACGAACATGAAAAAGCACATTACCTCTACTTAGCTACTTGGTGTCATGTCATTTCAGACTCCCTAGAGATCTTGGGTGAGGGTGGTGGCTGGGCTTGCAGAGCCACTTGATACATTGAAAAGTTTGAGAAACAGGTACTGTTCACAGATAAATGGAAGCTGGAACAGCAGGAATCATTGCTCATGGAGGAGAGGTATTTTCACCAAATTAAGACAACAATAATCCTTGAAGGAAAGTACTTGAAAGGGTAGAATCAAAGGGTTTAAGAGAAACAAAGGCAGATTTTGTCTGTTTGTTTAAAAACCACAAGATAGCAATTTCATATGGAAAAATAATTTTATTTCAGTAAGAGTAGATGTATGGGGAAGTGTCCTAGACACAGAAAAGGGAAAATATCTACTCCATGTTTGTGAAAAAGATGTTCTCCAAGGTACATGTTGAAAGAAACAATATAAGAGTAGAGATTTTATACTCTTTCTCTTTTTTAGAATCCTTATTGGTATTTTTCTGAAGAGGGAGAAATACTCAGTCTCCATTTCCTTTCCTTATCATAAATACCTAAATTTCCTACAATTTAGGACTATGCACTTAGATGGTCCAGTACTGAAGGGATGTATTTCAAAATGAAGGTCAATTTATGTTGCCTAAGAAAATCCCCTACATCTTTAAAATTTTAGCATAAGTACTTTAGCACTTTAGAAAAATTTGCCTTTTTTGCAAATATTAGCATAAAGTTTCCTCTGTACTAGTTTTAAAATTTCTAGGCCTTTTATTGTGATCATATGTAATGTCAATAAACTTTTTATTATTAATTTATGTAAACAATCACCAAAATGTTTGAGGCTGGAAGGCCCATCTGGAGAATGTTTTGTCCAACCTCCTGCTCAGAGCAGGGGCAGCTAGAGCAGGTAGCTCTTCTAGAAGGTAGGTGAAATCTTTACTTTCCCCATCAAGGTTTATGCACATGAATAATATCCCCCTGAGCTTTCACTTCTCTGAGTGGAAATCTCCAGCTCTCTCAGCCTCTCCTCATACGTCAGATAGTCCAGTCCTTTACTCTGTGTCTCTTCATTGTATTCACTTCATTATGTCCATGTTTTTATCATACTGAATGATGGGGCATTTTTTCCTTTTGCATCAAGCAGATAGTTGAGGAAGAGAAATATGACAGAAGAAAGAGTACAGCTGCCAGAAGTGACAGGTTTAACAGAGCAAAGACTTCTATTGGCTTACAGCAGTATTATGGCAGGACTGCAGCTATACTAAGGTGTTGAAAATAGGTAACAGCATCTAGAGAGAACTTGTAATACACTGTAAAAGAGGACAAATATTTTTTGTGTATTTAAAATGCCTGGGTGTTTCTCTATTAGTTTAATATCACAAAAAAGAAATGCATTTGTTACTGAGCAAATATCAAGACAAGCAAAAAGACAAAACAGTAGTTCTTAGTGAGAAAATGACATTTGATGTATAATGTGAAAACCAACTCTTGTCAGTTTTTCCCTCTTGACTTCTTAACTGAAATTTATCTTCTTTGCATCAATCACTGCATGTATCTTACAAATATCTTGTCTGCAACAAATAAATATCTTTATGCAAAGCTTTCAAAATTTAAGTTGCACCAGCTTTTGTCTCTTACTGACTTATTCTGCAGATGGGAAAACCATAATTATAGCACACAATATTAAGCTATTTAACAGAGTTGTTCTGACCTTAATTTTCTGTCTGCCAGCACAATGGACTTTAGGGAGAAACAAAAATAATGGTTAGACTAGCAGCTTCTGGCCTCTGCAGTTCAGTATCTTTTACAGATTATTAGTCATGCACAGTAGACAAAATAACAAAGGCAAGTGGAACTTTAGATACAATCCACTTTGATCTTCCCCAAAATGATATATCTATATATACACTTACATGTAACATATTTAAAATAGACTTTCCCCTCTCCTTTTCCCTTTCTTCTTTTCTTTTCTTTTCTTTTCTTTTCTTTTCTTTTCTTTTCTTTTCTTTTCTTTTCTTTTCTTTTCTTTTCTTTTCTTTTCTTTTCTTTTCTTTTCTTTTTCCTTTTCTTTTCTTTTCTTCTTTTCTCTTCTTTTCTTTTCTCTTTTCCTTTTCTCATTATCATTTTATACTAAGTAGAACCAGTAAGCACACAATAAGTCTATGACCTTGCCATTCATTCTATAGAGAGCAGATGAAATGACACACAGGATTCCCTTAAGTGTCCTAATATGAATTTACTAGGAAAGGATGAGAGACTCTGTCCCATGCTAGAACAAAAGCACCCAAGTCCTCCTGTCTTAGACTGCCTTTTTGTTTTACTATAACATGTTCCATCACATTTTCTGACACCCTGTCTAGAACTCTTCTATTTTGCTAGAAACATGAAATGTAGCAATAAAAATTCTTAATTAAACAAACATGTCAGATTAGTACGGCAAACATGGAAAATTAATGAAATACTGACATTCTGCACAGAAATGTTATTTCAATGTTTGAAAAAATCTCAGCCATATCTAGTTAGGGAAAAGCTCACTGTTTCAAATTGCACCAGTATTTTAAGCACTATTTTAAATTCAGAGAAGTAGAAGTAAATGAAAAATTAAATCTCATGCATCTAGGACTCTCTCAGTGCATTGCATTAGGGCAGCTGTGTTTACAGTCAGATATCACCCTAATTGTATAAGGACACAGATGAAGGAAGAAACAAAAATAACTGAGTAAGATTGAATACAAGCTTTTAAAAATTACTATTTTTTTCCACGTGTGCTAGAGGTTTTTCCAGAGCTCCCTCCCTATGCCTGATTATGATCAATATCACTTTGTAACAGAGATAAGAGAAATCACACCAAACTTCCAATAAAATATGTGAGATTAATTGGGAAAATATTTTTTCTATATTATTTCTGTAAGTGTCAGAAGCTGTCACGATGTTAGGCAGTTTAGATTTTAAGTCTTTACACTTGAGTCTCAGCATCATGAAAACTTTTCCATTCAATTTTCCTGTGAATGTCTTCCCAGAAGAATAATAGCTTTAGTGGGATCTCTGTCTCTCTTGCAAACCTTACCTTTGTCTAGAAATACAGCAAAATTCTGATTTTGTATATCCATACTTCAAAAAAAAAATCACTTAAGAGGTTCTTCGAGACAACTTTATGTTTAATTTTCATGAAACATGAACTTTTTCTGATACATTTGTTTAAACTTAAATAGCACTTTTAAATTCAGTGCATATATAAATTGATTAGGGGTTAAATTTTATCGACTGCCACTTGTACCTTATGAGGATTTTCTAAAAATTGATTGGATTTTTTTTATTGAATGCCAATTTCTATGATCTTTTCCTGTTTCAGATAATTGAAAGACATGGTATCAGTTTCCAAAGAAAAGGAAAAAAGCTCTGAAGCCTTTCCTGACTTGCCAGAGCTCTCTACTTAGTGAGAGGAATGAAAACATTTATGCTATCTCAACAGATTAGGTTGGTACCAGGAGCTATTTATGTTCAATTATACTGCCTGATTTATTTAGTGAGTGGGCAGATTTTGGTAATTTGCTTAATAACATAGTAGAATGATATTTATTTCACAACATAATTAAAAAGGTTGAATTGTAATATAATAAAATACTCACTGTGTGCGAGTAATAACATTATGCAATTACAGATTTCTGCATATTTCTGTGTGTTCAGCTTCATCAGTGTGGAAAAAAGGTCTAGAAGAAAAATATGGACATGAAGAAAACTAGAGTATGAACTTTCAGTGTGTCAGATAATCCTATCTATGAGTTGTGCTTTGTGCAAAGATAAATTCTGAGTAGTTCAACATCACACTTCAAGTCAGTTTTCATAAAGAAAGATAAACTCTCAGGTATTTACATAGAGAAATTCACTGAGTTTAAAAATAAATTCTGAACATTTAAAAAGTTATTTTTAATTTATCCCCTGTATGTTTTATTTTTAAAAGGAAACTTTTGCAACCATATCTAGTATCATCAATTATCTAGCACATATATAAGACCTATAGCCTGTGATGCAGTATGCGAGTTCTCATTCAAGCTTACTACAGTAACTACAGTAGCCTAAAAATGACTAGGCTGTATATAAATATATGCCTATACACATGGAGAATAATTTATCAGTATTCCTTTTCTTTTTTTTTTTTTTCTGCAGACACTCAAATTACTTTTCAGTGGAAGCTGTTGCTGAAGGTTGGAACAGACAACTTAGGAACCTTACAAGGTAATTACTGTCTCTTTGCTCTAACTTTTCAGAAAATGCTTCACTTTAGTAATACATCTAGCTACTTTCAGCAAAGTTACAGTTTCTTTTTCTGTTCCATTCAGTTTCATATATCATCTCAGATCAGCATGGAGATACCAATTACCAAGCCCAGGGATAGAATCCTTAGCTATAAGCTATGTCTTTCTGGAAAATTTTCAAGGACCTGCACTACTTGTATTTTAGCTTTGTGTTCAAATATATATTTCTCTTACCTTTGTTTTCTAAAGGAAAATACAACATTTTTATGATTTCAAAGCAATATTTGTCATCTGGGAGTGTACCTAGAAACACATAATTAGAAAAATCTTTCTTAAAGCTCTTTTTCTTTTTTTTGTTTTTATTTTTTTAAGCCAAATGTTAAAAGAAAGCCAGAAGTTATATCTCTGAGCAATTTCTATGTCTTTCTTACCACAAAGGTTGAAAGGAGTTGCTCTTTAAAACAAAGGTATCTGTGCATCATTCTCTTGATTACTTTTGCAGTATGTAGGAGAAAAGGGGCTTAGGGGTCATGGAAGATAAATGGAAAAAATGTGTTAATAGAAATCCATCAATGGCATGTCCAGACAGAGTGGAAGAGACAACTTGCCTATCCCTTGTATATACACTAACAGAAGGACACTTTAAGAATAGGTTGTGAGAAATATTATTTAAAATGAGATTTTTTTTTTCCAGTCATTTATTTAGGCACTAATAAACCATCAATTTTTTCAATATAATTTCTTCATAATTAACTTTAGAAAAAAAAAGAATAGAAAATAATAAAAAAAGGGAAAAAAAGAAAATCCATACTTTTCTTTGGTTTAAGAATGTCCACCTCTGGTCTATGACAGCTGTTTCCTGCATCAAAAAGATGTACTAGTACATATACTAGTATGAATTATTTCATCCTGAATGATACTAAAAATAAACTATTGATGACTTGTGCACTTGTGCGATTTTTTAGATTGCTTTTGTGCAGACTTATCTTTCCCTCTTCTTTTCTCAAAGAGAATTCTCCAACACAAATTCCTAGCAGAGATTTTATCATACCTTTCTAAATGGAAACTCTCAATTTCTGAATATGGATGTAAACTATTTGTAAAAGACAGTTTTCATACCTCTAACAGTTATTGTGGGGTGGGCTTCTGGTTTTTTTTTTGGGTTTTTTTTTTTTTTTTTTTCCTGTTTTAAATTTCCTGGAGTCTGAGATTCATTTGCACAGGGGAAAGATTCACCTGTTTAATTTTAACAGCCTTGCTCTGAGAAATTTTTACAGATGACTGAGGTAGAAAAGTCTACATGCTCCAGTGCATAAGCAACTCTGTAACACTCATATTTTAGATGGAATTTCATCTTTACTGAGTATATGAAAGCTTACAACACTCAGGTAAGGCCAATTTCTTGCCCATACAAATTTAAAGTCTAAAGTAGCCATTAAATGTACTGTCATTAATCTCTTCATTAATAGAATCTTAGAATAGTTTGGGCTGGAAGAGACCTGCAAAGATAAGCTAATCCAGATGCCAAATATATACCAATTTCATATGAACTGAATGATAGTCTTGAAAATTTTATGTAAATTCCCCTGGGTCTGACTTCAAATAAATGTACTTGTTTATTATCATAGTTCATATTTAAGTTATGTGCAGGTCAGAGATGCTGTTTGGAGGGTGAGGTACTTAATGCCTTAGAATTTCATTTATAGTCATTGGTTAAATGTCCTAATTCACTAAGGAGACAAACAATTTCAAGTATACAATGGATTCAGTGGTATTTATAAGTAATCAGGGAGATTTTCTGAGTAATTACAAGAGAAATTATGAAGTAATAGTGCACCCTCAGAAAGGTGAAAATATATATCTATCTGTGCTACAGGTTCCTGACAAATATCATTTCCTAATTCTACCAAAGATTGAACGAATAAATAGAAAAACAATTAAAGGGGTTAAGGGTTTGGAATTTTAGCACCTAGACTGACAAAACAATTATAAATGTTACTGAGGTATTTTTTCCTTCCTGAAATGAAAAAAAAAGATTTCATTAATTAATAAATGAAAGAAGTATTTTTTACATAAAAAAGTAGAAAGAAAAGTGAACTAAAGTGACTGGCACAACCCCAGTGTGGAGTTTCATAACACCAAGAATAAAAACTGCAGAGAAAAAGGAAATGTTCAGTTAAATTTCAAGCTTTCCTTGTCTGGTATTCAACCAGTCACTCTGGAATAACTAGTAGGATATAGAATCATAGAATTGAGTGGAAAGCTAGTCCAGTCCAATGGGCCAGGATGTCTTTCACAAGGTCATAATGCTCAAAGTCCCAGCCATCCTGACTTTGAACAATTGCAAGGATGGCATCCACACCTTCAGCCTACTCCTTTGCCTCACCACCCTCATCATGAAAGTTTTTTTTTTTCCCAGTCTAAACCTAACCAATTTCAGGTCAAAGCAACTGCCCTTGCCCTGGAACTACAGGTCCTAGTAAATGGGTCCTATCCTTTTTTTAAGGCCCTTTGAGTATTGAAAGGCTGAAAGAGGGTCTTCTCAGGATTTTCTCTTCTTCCAGACTGAGCAACTCCAACTCTGTCAGCCTTTCTTCATGGGATAAGTGTTTCAGTTGTCTGGTTATTTTCATGACCCTCCTCTGGACCTGTATGAAAAGATCCATGTCTTTCATGCCCTGGATGCAATAGTCCAGGTGGAATGTCATGACAGGGGAATCTCCTCCCTGGACCTGCTGACCATCCTTCCTTTGATGAAGCCCAGGATGCAATTTGCTTTCTGAACTGCAAACACAGACTGACAACTCCTGTCTAATTTTGCACCAACAAATATCTCCAAGTCATTCTCTGTTGGGCCACTCTACATTCATCCATTCCTTAGTCTGTCTCAGTACTGGGATTTGCATCCAGCGCAGGCTCATAACCTTGCACTTGGCCCCACCCCTTAAGCTTTTCAAGCTCCCTCTGGATGTCATCCATTCTCTCTAACAAATCTTCTCAGCATGGTGCAATATGAAAACTTGCTGAGGGTGAGCTCAGTTCTACTGTCTATGCCATTGATGGAAATAATCAATAATCTTGGTCCTAGTACAGACCTTACCTTGGGTAAGCACTCATTACTGATTTTCACTTGGACACAGAACTATAATTCTTCTGACTATAATTCTTTGGATATGGCCATCCAGACATTTCCTTATCCATCTAACAGTTCATCCATCAAACTCCTATCTCCTAAATTTAGCAGCAAGAACATTGTGGGGGACCATATCAAATCCCTTACAGATATCCAGGTAGATCACAGCTGGGGTTGTTCACTGATGCAGTCACTCCATCATAGAAGAGCACTAGATTAGGCAGACATGTCTACAATTTATATAATTTACAGCTGAAGAAAAAAAAAGACAGAAAGAAGAATAAATTAGTTTAGGCATCAAACTTCTGCACAATATTCTTCAGAAATAAAGTCTAATTGAATTTTGTGAATTTTTAATGTAAAAAAGGCTAAGGTTTAGGTCTTTTGTTTAATCATGTCTCAAATTTCATTAATAAGTTATATGTTATTAAACATTAACAGAAAAGATTTGTACTTAAATAAATGCAACACATTAACAAAGTGTCTGCTGTGCTGTAATAGAATAGTACACTCACATATTATAATGCTTTAATAAAGGACATGCATGCTTGCAAAGTTTTGGAGTCAAAGCTATGCATAATTCACAATAACTTTAGTTCTCAGCATAAGCTGGTATATATAACTCCCCATTTAAAACCTGTGCATACACAAAAAAATTTAACATGAATGAGGGTAATTTAATGAAACTTGTAGAACAGACAGAAATTGGGAAAATAAACAAGATTTGAAAAGATTTAAAAGCAGTTATATTAAAAATACATATCTACATATCCTCATGATCGAATATATTCATAAGTATTTCAAATCATGTCATCATAAATCATATCATGCCATCCAGACACTGTACTGTGCAATAAAAAGTTAGAAATCGATTAAAAAACAGCCTTAATCATCCAAAATGGACATCAAATTTTTGTCTTTGCAACATGAATACAGGAGATTATTCCTTTATTTTTCAAATCAGACAACTGCAATAGAAAACAGAGTAATATGCTTTTCAATCTCTCCCATGATCCCAAGCGAGTTGACAAATATATTACTTTTCAAACAACCACATCCCATTCCCCCTTCAGTTTTCTTTTTTAAATTTTTAATTATTTTAGTAGATGAAATCAAGCTACTGTGCACATAATTTTATTCTTTTTTAGCTTTTTTTCTAGACTTCATTTGCTCTTTTACCAAACAGTTGGATGTGACAACTGCCCCAGGCTTCAGCTATTATTTTGAAAGTCCCTGAAAGTTTTCTCTTATAGCAACCTATGTATAATTATTTTCAGCCTCAACATATTTAGGAAAAAAAAAGTGAGAAAGCCAAACATTTTGCTTCAGCTCAATTCATTAACATTTCTTTGAGTAAATTGGTATACTTAAGTTTCATTCCTAGTCTGCATGAAAAAAAAAAAAGAAAGTCTTGAAGTCTCTTGTGAAATATACTCTATTTTTTACTTAATTCTAATCAGTGTTTTGAAAGCAAAATCTAGCTGATTGTCTTCTGCAGTTATCTGTATTTAAATTACTTACCCTAAAATGAACCTTCTATCAAATGTCAGAATAAATATGTGTTAAAGACAAATATTTAGTCCATTAAGCTATCCATTCCTTTTCTTCTGTCCATTTCTCTACTTTGGCTTCACACTTCACAGCTTCCAGGGATATGGTGCACATCTTCAGTAAGCGCAGGTTGGATTTATTAGAAAAAATAAGTTATCTCATTTAATACACTTCATGCTATGCACTACATGAGACAGGGAGCATGTGTAGAGATCAAATGATCATTTAGTTTTACCTACCTAGCAGCACACATGGTCAAAGTACTAACAATGTCCTGTTTCTCATGGCCTGATAAAAAATTAGGGAACTCTAGTCTTATATACTTATTGGTTAAATTCTTCTAAGGTTTCATTAAAAGTATGTAATATAATTATTATTTATGATATATATATATTATTTATACATAAATATTATATATAAACAGAAATAAAAATATTATTTTTGCTAAAAAGCTTCACAAGCTCATTCCTTGAATTGTAAGGTAGTTTTTTATTGTTTGCCCCCAGTGGATCTGACTTTAGAAAAGCCTGGACTGCACACTAAAACAATTCTTATTTTGAGCCTGAGAAGTACCTTTGTGCAGCCAAACCTGGCAAAGGTGAGGCTATAGCAGATCTTTCTGAGAAAGATCTTGCACCAAATCCAACACCAGCACTGACCTGGTTGCTAGTTTTCTTTATTGAAATTCTTTTTTTATCCCTGATTTTTGCAGCTGGAATTTGAGTCTTTGAAATTCTTGTCCATGGAAAATGTCAAAGTTGGTTGATTCCTCTTGTGGGCAGCTTTCTATTCAAAAGAACTTTAAATATTAATATTTGCAAATCACTTTTTATTAACTGATGTAAAGATGACCACAAAATTCAGAACATGGCAATGATATCAGAGATGCCCCATTACAGCTGTAGATTCTGGGATTAGAAATTATTAATTTAAAGTGCATGTAGTGAGAAAGCCATGGCTGCTTGGAAACATCCAAGGAACTGTATCCAAAGGTCACATCTCTTCTGCTCTTTATGAGGAGATGTGTTTTTTTCCAGAGTTTGACCTATCCTAAAGGTGGATTTGAGATGCCATGGGCACAGCCTGAGTGCCCAGATTAATGTCTTATCATCAAACTTAAAACTCAGCAAGTCATATTGCAGGCACAAAACTACAGGCACAAACAAACTACAGGCACAAACTACAGGCACAAAATTAGCATGTCTGACAGTTTGCAATTCTACAGAACTTAAATGGAAACTTTTAATGAAATAGAAGTCATTTGTTTCTTAAATTTTCCAGTTTGAAATCTTGGTGCCATATTTGATGTCAATATTCATTGAGAAGAAAAAAATGAAGTGGCTTCATATTTCTCTATATTAGCAAGCATTAGGTGAGTTTAATATCATGGCTGTCATACATATACAATACTATGCCATTTCCTGTGACAAAGGACCATGAAAGACTGAGGAGGCTAGAACAGTAGGATAAAATTATCCCAGGAAATTTTCAGATGAATGGCCATCATTTTTTTCAATACAATTTGCAAGTGTAATTTTAATGTGATTCTTTACCTGCATAGTGGCAGAGGGCAGCAGAGAAAACAGATGTATGAGGAGAAATTAGGACAATGATCTGCTCAGCCTAGTGGCAGAGCTGAGAGATGAAGTAGAAAGACAAAGAAGTATTAGAGATTCTGAAGGAGACATTTTCTGGTGGAGCTGCATTCTATTATGCCTTAGACAGATTCTCTTTATTCCTTTATCAATTGTAAATTGATCACTTTTCCAATATTATGTTTCATTTAGAGAATTGTTTACTGAACTTAGAAAAAATGGAAGGAATTGAAAGAAATAGGTATTTGGGTTTACATATTGAGGCTAAGGAATTTTTGGGGGTTTAGTTTTAGAAGTGAAGTCATTAAAAATACTGATGTATCACAGACCATATTTTAATATACTAAGAACAATCATGTCTTATATTATATGTTAAAATAAGCACAGACCCCCTAATTTTGTTAAAGATGAGAAAAATATATTCCTTTCTCTGTTTTAAGTCCTCTAAAGACCTCCCTGATAAGAGACAAATCCAGTTCCCCTTGGTTCTTCCTCTCCCCACTCTGACTCTGCCACTCTCCTGCCCTTCTATCTGTCTGCCCTGGTTGCTCAGGCAAGAAAATGAGGCTGGAGTAGGAACTGAAGTGTAAATTCAGCTCTGTGGTTTCTCATGCCTGAATTGCTTCTTCCATCTGAACAAGAAGAACCTGCAACTTCATAAAAATATACTAAATTTGAAGTCTTTTCATACAGAGATTCCATCTACACAGAGTTCATACACTGCAATTCAACTCAAAAGTTATAAAAGGAAAATTGAGGCATAACACACAGATAATTTTTTCATTCCTGTAGCATTTTGCCTGAACATTAGAAGCTTACAAGACACCCATAAATATGTAATATACTCATAAAAATACTGTTTTATCAAATTCTGAAATGGAATATTTTCCCCTGCCTAGACCTGAAAGTTCTGTATGAAGGGATTTACTTGGTCAAAATTTTCATGACCTATCTCTGGAAAACAGTTAATTAAACAAAAATCTCCAAAGCAGCAGTTTTCTTGAAACACAAAAAAATGTGCTTGTTTGTTTTTACATTATCCAAATTATTATTTATTATTGTTTTCTACTTCTATACTATTTTAATTTATGAAAATGCTTTACCTCCCACCCTTTGTCTCTGTTAGTTGCAACCTGTATGAAACATGTTCAAAACCTTAGCAAGATATGCCAATTTGTCTCTGTATCTCTGCGAGCCTCTCAGGAACCCTGGGCCAGTCCCGAGTCGGCAGACACCGGGGAGGGCAGCCCCGACACGGCCGACAGCGGGGAGACACTGTCTGTGTGTGCCCCGAGGGTACTGAGGGCACCTGGGCTGGCAGGGAGACACTGTCTGTGTGTGCCCCGAGGGTGCTGAGGGCACCTGGGCTGGGGGGAGACACTGTCTGTGTGTGCCCCGAGGGTATTGAGGGCACCTGGGCTGGCAGGGAGACACTCTCTGTGCCCCGAGGGTACTGAGGGCACCTGGGCTGGGGGCAGACACTCTCTGTGTGTGCCCCGAGGGTACTGAGGGCACCTGGGCTGGGGGGAGACACTGTCTGTGTGTGCCCCGAGGGTACTGAGGGCACCTGGGCTGGGGGGAGACACTGTCTGTGTGTGCCCCGAGGGTGCTGAGGGCACCTGGGCTGGCAGGGAGGCACTGTCTGTGTGTGCCCCGAGGGTACTGAGGGCACCTGGGCTGGGGGGAGACACTCTCTGTGCCCCGAGGGTGCTGAGGGCACCTGGGCTGGCAGCAGGGAGACACTCTCTGTGCCCCGAGGGTGCTGAGGGCACCTGGGCTGGCAGGGAGACACTCTCTGTGTGTGCCCCGAGGGTACTGAGGGCACCTGGGCTGGCAGGGAGACACTCTCTGTGCCCCGAGGGTGCTGAGGGCACCTGGGCTGGCAGGGAGACACTGTCTGTGTGTGCCCCAAGGGTGCTGAGGGCACCTGGGCTGGGCGCCTTTGCTGCAGAAGAGACTCCAGAGACATCGGTAGAAGAGAAAGGGCTGACTCTGAGCAGGGGTCAATCCAAGGTTTTATTAGGATCCCAAAGGAGCTCCTGCACCTCAGGGGCCTCCTGCCGAGAGCCCCAGGAGATGGGCCAAGGTCACATTTAAAGGGAGGTGGAAACCAAAAGTAAATAACATTTTACCAACCAATGAGTGACCCTGAGGGATGGGTACTGGGGGATAGACATATAGGACAGCGTATGGGGCAAGGCCTGGGGGGCTGACCCCTGGCCTCTGGCTAATCACTCGACGACTTGGACAGAAACTTCTGGATGGAGGGGATGGGATGCTGAGTGATTGACAGAGAGCCAGGGTGGGGGTTTGGGGATGATCTCATCCCAGGAGAGGGATAACACAGGTAAAGGGAGGGGGGTACAGTTTGGGATAAACCATTTGGGAAAAATATGGGAATACAAAACAAAACTACTTCAAAGTATTACAAAGTATAGAAATGCACTACAACACCAATTGATTCTACTTTACATACTCTTCATTGATGATCAAATTTGTTTCTAAAAAAATTTATCTTTTAGAGAAAACTAGTCTTCTGTTCTTCTTTTGAAAAATCTGTTTTTTCCTCATTCCAGCAATTTCAAAATTCCCATATAGTCCGTATTTACTGAGATTTTCTGCAATCACTACAGTTACAAATAGAAAAGCTATAGTGTATTTTCATAGGAATTTGTAATTTGCAAAAAACGAGAGGTCTTTGTTACATTAAATTATAATCTCATACATATCTTTTTATAATACAATTTGAGCACTTTCAAGGTAATAGTCTTGAATGCAGCTACCAGGTTAAAACAGAAATGTTCTTTATTATGTCTGAATTTTTTGAGAAATAAAACTTTAAATTGTAAATTCTTTTGATACCTCAGCATTTAGATTATTATAAAAAGCAATACAAAAAAGATACTAAAAACAACAAATGTTTAAGTAATAATTTTAAACAATGCAAAATATTATTAATAAATTATTTAATTTCCTGTTATGTAATATGCAGTTTTTAATCCATTGAATACTATGAAATTGAAAATATTGAAAGAACTAGGCACTGTAAATTTAATCAGTTCGTGTGTCAAAATGCTGACAGCTAAGTACTATCAAAGCCGAATCCAAGCTTTCAATAATTGAACCTCATCAGTCAGGCAAATGGTTTAGCTAAATATTCTCTTTTTATGCCTTTTAAATTCAACCACAAAATAAGAGAAAAAATATGAACATACACTGAAAACGTGGCAGCTTTGTTCATGTTCACTAACATGTCTCCTGTAGCGCTAAACCCCTATAAAATCTAAGCCTATGTCTTTCGACGCCAGTTTGCTTTTCTGTGTAAAGGAAATTTTATTAATATTTGTTTACTTGTCACTGTTCCACTACTTCCCATAGTGGCTCTTGAATTGACTGCATTATATCATGCCACACAAATACCAATCTGATCTTACAATGATTCCCATCACGTCAAATTTCTTCTATTTCCATTTTATTCTCTTACTTCTTCATTGTATTTCTTTTTTCTTTGCCTGAGTCATACCCTGTCTCTTGCCTACCTGCATCTTGCCAAGATGTAGCCAGAGTTTCCAGCAGTACAGGCAGGGCAGCACAAAGATAATACACAGACAAGGGAAAAGTACAGCAAGAAAAGATTTTTCCACAGCATAATAAAAGCATAACCCCTCTATTCATAATTTAGTTCCATTACATTTTTAGGATTTCTTCTTTAAGATCACCCTGAAGATCTTATTTTGTTGAGAGAAGATAAGCACCTGGGCAGATAGAGTGCTGAACTCCTGTTTTCCTCACTTCTGTGTTTCTCATCCATTTTTCAAAACTTCTAATTTCTTGTATAGTAGTCCCTCCTGAAATTAAACATTTGTCCTCTACAATTCTTTCCAAACCTGTTAACATAAATTTCTAAAAAAATTTTATTTTTAAATATTAAAAAACAAAACCAATGCCACAAGTTACATCATTCACATAAACTAGCCATGATGAGAATAACATGTGATCTTAAGTATGTCCCAAAAACATATCAGAAAACTGTTGAAAATAAAACTTATCTGAATTTATTGAGCTTACTTCAAAAACTAAATGAGGCAATTACCTACCCAGACAATAAAGGAGACAATAATCCATTGTTACATCTAGTGATAATGATCTTACATTTTATTTAGCACAACTGATTTTGAAAAACTGGAATTGTCCTGCAGAGTGACTTAATACTATTTGATCACTAAAACAACAATTTTTAAAATTTTTTTTATTACAAAATAAAAAAATTAAAAAAAAAAAAATAAAAACACAACCAAACAAAAAAACCCATCCAAAACCAAGCCAGGATAAAAAAAAAAAAAAAAAAAAAAAACAACAAAACTCAAATGACAACAAAAACCACCACAGAAACAAAATATAAGGTAAATAAAGAAGAAAAAAGAAGAATTTTAAAAGATTAAAAAAGAAAGGCTAAGGCTTTTTTATAGAACATAGTAGAAAAGAATATAATAGAACAGAGTATTTCAGTTGGGGGGCCTACAATGATCATCCAGTCAAATCGCCTGACCAATCCATGGCTGATCAAGAGTTAAAGCATGTTCTGAGGGGCATTGTCCAAATGCCTCTCAAACACTGACAGGTTTGGGGAATTGGCCACCTCTCTAGGCAGCCTGATCCAGCTTTTGACCATGCTCTCAGTAATAAAATGATTCCTAATGCCCAGTCTGAGCCTCCCCTGGTGCATCTTTGAGCCATTCCTATGTGTCCTCTCATTGAATCCCAACGAGAAGAGATCAGCACTTACATCATCATTTCCCCTCTTCAGGGGACAAGATGGTCTTATTTCCATAATTAAATTTTTATTTTAATAATGATATCCAAGGAAATAAGTTCTAATTTTATGCATATACTCGTAGAATCACTTCCATAGAGATATAGAAAAGAAGATGGACAAATGTTTTAGTAGTTGACTAGTTTTATGAAGTATAAGTAGTCTCCATAAAGGTTCCCCTGTTTAATTTCTGTTACTTATTTTTTATCACTAGCACCCTTGGCAGTACTCTTGAGAGGTTATAAGCTGAAGAGGAAATACTGAGGCTTTGTTTGAACATAAGGAAACACTCTTTTACTGTGATGCTGAAGATTGCTTATAGCTGCAGTCTTCATCTCCAGAAGTTTCCAAAAGCTGTCTGAAAATGGGCCCACATAATTCTGTGGTCCTTTGAAGCCAGTGAGAACAAAAACTGCAGCTTGCAGGCCAAACATTTCCCTTAGAGAGAAGCATCCCAGTGAAAAGGTTCTCCTTTCTTTATTGACTTGGTAAGAAGATAGGACTGCAGAGGATGCTCTGGATCATGTGGTTTGTTTCTGTCTGCTGTGGCCAAATACACCATACAGCAATATCCATAAACACATAAATTCTAAATATAAACCCCTCTATGTCTTTACAAGTTGCTCCAACTTCTTTCTATCTAAAGGATCAATATATTAATCTTATTTTCAACCAAGATATTTCATTAAATCCCATTTTTTATTTTTAAATTTGGGCCATTCAACTTCTCATGGTAAATTTTATCCATTCGATACACACAAGGCATAGCTCTACCTCTCTACTTAGCTGTATATGTGGATTTGCATAGAAAATGAGAGGTACTTGTAAGAGTTATAAAAAGATTTCAGAGTCATTGCTGGACTAGCCAGTGTTAAATTGCCAGCAAATTTCCAGTAAGAAAGCTGTGAAAAGCTGAAAAAGTTTTCCTTCCTTCTTAATGTTTATTTTTCAATGAATTTATGGAAATAATGTTACACTAATGTAGTTTAGTGAGGGTAAAATGCACCTCCTCTGGTTTTACCCTTTTGATTGATGTGTAATCACAAATGAATTCAACAAAGGAAAAAAAATACCCTGACTCTTTCACATTTGGTAGGTCAGTGTCAGTGTCTCTACACTGAAATATTTGCTACCAAGCTTTCTGCTGACATCAGCAGGCAGTGTAAAAATCCGGGTCCAAGATGTTGCTGCAGAGGACAAGTTTTTTTCCAAGCTACAGTAAAATCAGGTAAACAAAGAGAGTCCACACACAGGAATTTTGAGGTATTTTTTTGTTAGTGTGTGTGCAGACTAAGGAGTAAATCCACTTGGAACAGTACCTGTAATAAGCTTCTCAACTCAAAATTAATAATGGCTAAGCATTAGCATTATTAATTTCTAAGCTAGCATCTTAGAAATTTAGGCTGTGCGGCATGTGCTGTTTGGTGATAAATGGACAGGGAGATATCCTCTGAAGTGAGCAATCTCAATGGCCCATATACACTTAGCTTTCTTAGGGCCAGATGGAGAGAAATGGTAATGTAATGACCTTCTCCCTACAGATTCCAGCACCTGCAATCCAGCAGGCAATGCTGCTAATGTACTGCTGGCCATATAATTGCTGCACAGGTGTCTTCCAGGCAAAGAATGCAGCAGGAACAAGCTTCCAGGGCAACTGCATTATGAACATTTCAGCCTGCTCATTGAACAGACTGAGCAATAGATTAGAGTATAGAAAATATTAGTTTATACATATATGTGTATATATATATATATATATATATATATATATATATATATATATATATGCATCTATGGGGATCTATCTCTATCATCTCTATCATCTCTATCTCTATCTATCTCCCATCCCATTCAGTTTATTCAGTTTTCAGTTTTGTAACTGGGAGTAGTGCACCTAGGGAGGAAGGAATGTGGAAAGAAAAAATGAAGTAAAAATATGGATCATTACCTACCCAGTCCAAAATACAATGGAATGAAGCTTGGTTATTAAAATAATATAAATCAAGCAGTGAACTATCATCCTGCTTTTAAGAAAACCATGGATTGAACTTATTTTCAGTGGTTTTGTTTTGGTTTGGTTTTTTTTTTTTTTTTTTTTTTTTTTTAATTCCCTGCATTGCCTACCCAATTTTCTTCCCCTGTGTTCATTTTTACAGACATTTGCATTTGATTTTTTTTTGGTTTTAGGTTTGACTGTCATGAGTTTTTTTTATGTAGAAGCTGCTTTGGCAACCTGAAATGATATTACTTTAAGACAAGTTTTCTACAGTACAGCATTCTTATGGGGATGTAGTTTTAACTGTATGAAGATATTGCAGTTCAGCTTACTATAAGCCCTTTGTGTGTAAGAATGTGCTTCACCAGCAATGTGCATTGTGGAAAGTGCAAGAACTGATGCAATCAAAGCAATGTCACTTAAGAATACAAGAAGACAAATACTGGGAGGCATGGTCTTTTGATCAGAAGTCTGGTCTTTTCATAAAAAAGACTGCACCATTTCTGTGCCATAAAAACACTTTCTCTTACCACAAGTCACTCGTTTCCTGAAATATAGATTTAGAACAGTGAATTTCAATCTCTTTAGATTTGCTGATTCATTTACAGTTACCCTTTAGAGTTGCAAAATTCCCACAAAACAAATGAAAATTTCCCCCAAAGGAAATAGTTTCTTATTTGCATTCCACAGATTGCTCACTAGTTGCTGGACCACTTGTTTATTACAGGGAAGAAAATGTGCCACACATTATCTGTGACTCAGAATGGGCAAGACTTCTTAGTAAAACACAATCTCAAAAGCAATAAGGGTAAAGAATATCTATGTAATGACACAAATTTCCATGCTAACAGACCCTCAGAACAGGCTCTGTCACTTGGTCTTTTGAATATCATTTAGGGTCCTGGGAGGATGTTCAACACCACTGCCATTGGCTTATTTCTCCCAGGAGTGAAATTTTGAAACTTCATCAGGTATGACACAAGGGTTAATTATGGGACTGTGGCAAACCTTCATGTTTCTCTCCAGAGCTCAGGAAACTGGAGTGCTGTGACTTATTACTTTAATTCTCAGCTGCTGTTGTATCACTGTTCCTTTTGTGCTTCTGTTGCTATTATTTTATTTGCAACCATTAATTATTACTATTATTACCCTTATGTACCCATATAGACCCTCATTCCTCCTATTAAAAAATAACTGTCTTGCATGCTCACCAAAAATATAACAGGGGATTTTCTTTGTGAACCTAAAAATCCCATTATTCCAATAAAACATATGTCCTTATTGATATTTTGTTCTATGTAGCACCAAAAAAACCCCACAACCTACCCAAAAAACACCAACTTAAAAACTTATGAGTGATATAACGTTCCCTGTTATGTCTCGAATAATGCAGAATGAATTTTTCTAAGATAATGCTTTTAAAATACAAATAAAAAACCAAGATGTTCTATTTACATGTATGGTCCACATTCTTTCCTTGCATAAAATATGTATCTCCTTTTGAAATCAAATAAAATCTATTGGTCATTTCAAGGAGTTGTTCTTATTTTGCTAATTTTTTTAAGTTTTTTTTGTGGATCAAGACAAAACTTTACAGATGGAAAACTTAAGATCAGAGATTTGAATCCAAATGCAGCACATATGATTCAAAGAGTAGAGCTTGAGCTGAGTTTTCTTTCTTCAAAACTTCTCTCATTTTTTGAGTAAAATCTGTTTAGTTTTCCAAACACTGTATCCTACACAGGGTAAGCCCTCTAAAAAACACAGCAAAACATTTAAACTCCATGCTATTGTGTTTTCAAGAACCCACAGAAATAAAATTGTAATAAGGGAAAACTATGTGACTTGTTAGGAAGGATAATAATTGAAGGCACACTCACAAAATTGATTTTGTATTAATTAGCCAGAGGATATTGTTACAGGATTTTTTATTGTTTTCATCAGAATTTTTTGGAGACTATTTTGTTACATGCATACTGATAGAAAATAGTAGCTTCTCCAAAATGCTTTTTTTTTGTGGGAGCATAGTAGATTGAACATAATTTTGATTGGTGGAATGATCTCAGTTTCAGAACCAGTAGCCCCGTGCTAAATAAATTGAGGTCAAATCCAGAACTGAATACCTGCCTCAGTCAGAAGTAATACCTGAATTTAGCCATCTTGCTTGTAGTGAGACCTATTTCTTTTTTGAGGAAGAAGTAATGAAATTTCAGTCGTTCCCATCAGAACTGCTCTACTTCATATAAGTAGTCTTTGGGAGAAAGGGAACAAAAGGAGCCTCTACAGACATACTTTGAAGTCTCTTATCACAATCAGAAGAACTTGGTTCTGTCATCTGAACTGAGTAACATCACCAAGGCATTTTCTTGCTTTCTTTAGAAGAAGAACAACACAGCTATTTCAAAGGTTTCAGAAGTGTCTGAAACTATTTATACTATAGCTCTGTTTGATGGTGAGGGAAAATAATTTCCCCTCTTCACCTCTCACTCTCTTGCCAATATCATATTTTTTCTTGTTTAAATATTTACAGCTAACTGAACAAACAATCTGCACTAGCTGATGTTTTGACCAGCTGTTTGATACGTGTACCGGTGTGCATGTAATTATGTATTTCATAATATTTTTTCATTGTTGTTAAAATTATTTTAATGTAACTTTCATCTTTATTTCAATTATATTTAGTTACAGGCATAAACGTAAGTGGTCCCCGGTCTTCAATCACTTGTTTTCCTCTGTATGTTCATAAAAACTGTTTTTTCATTGAGCTATCAAAACAAGCTCAGCATGTCATTTGTACCTTTAATAGATAGATGTGCAGATGAAATTTGTCAGGTGAATTTTATTTCAACTTCCTGTGCTATTATTTTGATTTCCCATTTTTTCCTGCTGGGTTTTTAGGTACAACAAAACCCCTCGGTCAGGTTATCATGCCATCAAAATACTGCTTCCCTTCCCCTCCTTCCCTGTAATCCAACATATAGAAACCAGTGCAGGGAATTACAGTTCTGACCACTCTACTTCCACCTGTTTTCAACTCTGTGATTTCCACTCTAGTCCGTTCTTGAGATTTGTGCTTGAGAACAGTCCAAGAAAATCTGCAACAGGAATGCAGTGTAGTTTCTGACTTAACATTCTTCAAAATTCCCTAATAGAACACATTTTAATTTTAGAAATACCTTCTGAAATATTTTAATTTTAATTTTTACATTAATTTTTCAAGCTCAGTTTGCATTTTTGACCTTGAACAACAGTTTGTGGTCAGTAAATTGAAGACTCTCTCATCTGCCAGAAACAGGAATAGCCTTTGATAGTCTTAGTTTCACTAGGACATGATCTAAGTAAATACTGCTGATGTTACTTTCTGGGTCTAATATTCAGCTTTGCAGCCTATTGTGGAGTGTTTTGGATGCTTGTAAACCGCTTCTGTTGTTCCTTAGGTAAGTACATAAAATCCACCTTTTCTGTAAGTTACTTATATAAAATACATTACCAAAGCTCACTTTACTGATACTACACTCTATTAGATTTCAAAGTTTTGCTTACTTCCAAGAATGTGTAAGTACAGAGAACTGAAATACAGCGCAACTGAGTGCTCCAACTTATTTTTGTCAGGATTTTAGTCTAAGAACTGAGTCAATTCAATGCAAGGAAGGGTAGGGGGGTTGCCTCTCTGGCTTTAACAGTGCTTATGAAATGCTTGTGCAGAAAGGCAAAGAAACAGCAGAAAGGAAAAAAAGTAGATATGGGGATGAAATAAGGCATCAACAACTGAGTACTCAGGAATCAGGAGGAAAGATAGGAAGCAGTATGTTTTTTGACTTAAAAGCTATCTGTCTAGGAAACTGGAGAATGTAAAGACTGGTTTTGCAACGGGGCATGAAACAGGTACTAAATGTGACAGAATTTGAAAAACAAATTTGAAAAGGTATCACATATTTAAAAAAAAAAAATTAAACATATTTATGAGAAATTATACTTGACATAAAATATCTTGCGATGTTATTTTTTTTTCATTAGAACTCATAAAAAACTCACGGAATCACAAATATCATTGGCTTAGGAAGGAGTGGGATATTATTTTTTATGATTATAATATTTTCCTAGTAGTTAATTCAATAGTAAAAGATAAAGCTCCCACTAGGAAACAGGCAAATAGAAGTCTGTTTCCATAAAAATAAACACATTTGTAATGGAAGACAGCAATGCTTCTATATCAGTTCTGCTAATTTCCAAGGAAGAGGAAATTTATTCCATTTCTAGTGAAGTATGGAAAAGGACAATCCACAAGAAAGCTACTCCATTCCTCAGGAAAAGATAGAATTGAAGTCTTCTCTGAACACAAGTTTGGAAGAAGAAGTCATTAAAAATTGCTTATGGAGCTAATTCAAGCAAAGACATAGCTGTGAATGATGGGCAATAATAAGAAATCAGAGCTGTTAAAAATGGACAGCTCACCAATTATTGAAATTGATGCCTCAGAAATGTAAATAAAGACAACTAAAAATTAAAGAATCTAAAATAAATCCTCAGAATTTAATAAAGACTGACAGGGTTCAACTACATAGGTTTGTTACAAAGCCTTTGAGACTGGAAACACTTGAATTGGATTTGAGTTTGTTTGATTTTTTAACACAGTACAATTTCAGGAAAATACATGCAATAGACACTGAAATAAAGGCCATTTTGCTGAATTGGATATATTGTCAATTGCTTCTTAAATCAATCACAGTATCCAAATAATAGATTTTTTTCTATAAAAATAGGTTTTCTTTCCAAACATATATTTATAGAAGCCAGTAATTTTTTTTTCTGAATCAATACATTTTCATTTACATCAATATATTTATTTCTCAGCTCCAGATTTTTCAGTCAGAAGTACTTGCTCACCCAGTGCATATTTCCAGACAACACATATCCATTCAAACTAGCTCAATACAGCTGCATCTGCTATTCTGCTAAGAATAAATACAATGTTTTTCTACGGAATTGAATTCATATTATTGAAAATAACATATCTGAAGCTATCACACTTTACATTAAATCAGCATGGTGCAAGTGCAACCAAGATTTGTCATTTATTTTTCAGCTTCTGCTGAATGCATACTCACATATTGAATAGGCAGTGTTTTGCTGGTCAAAACTTAGAGTTGTTGAATTTATATATTCAGGTATTTTCCAAGTGGAGCTCAAATGCTTGCACTAGTGATGGAAAGCCAGGCCTCATTACTCAAGCAATTTTGCTCTCCTGTAACTTCCAATTCTTAGGACTGACAGGTGAATGGTCAAAGATTCTGTAGACCAACTCCTCAAAATCTCATTACCATCTCTTTCTCTACTTGCTAAGTGTAAGTTGCCAGTAGTGAATAAAGTGCCTGTTTGGGTTACAGATCCAGAAAGTATGAATAGAGGTCCCTATCATTTCTATTTACACAATGGATCGCCAGAGAGAAACTTTATCCATGAGAAATTAGGATTTTAATTTTTAATTTTTTTTCTACAAAGTAAACATGAGGATGTGAAGAGGTAAGATACTTTTTGTAGCTGACTTCCTCCATCAGCACGTTTTTTTAGTACTCTTTCATGATTCCTAGACTGATATTTTATTCTGTCTATCATGAAAACCTCTTCTGCTATTCAGTTCTGAAGATGAAAAAAGGTGAGCACTTTTTCACGCTAAGTCTCTAACCAGTTATCTTTGGCATATTTGTGTTTGAAAAAATATTTGACAGTCTTACATATTTTTCCCTTCCCTCTGTCCTAAAGAAGTTAAAAAGCTGATGAAAAAACAATTACAGTAAAAAAATTGCTTGCCTATGAACTCTGCTTCCAATTAACAAATAATTAGGATGACTATTTTAAATGCATGTAGTAAAAATAGAAAGAGAGCATTTTCTATGTATAGTGTTTATCAAAAATATTCTCATGCTGCTCAAGAGATTTTTGTCTGACAGTGGTAAACATAGTTATACAAGAATAGTGACAGCTACAAAAGGAGAAATTTATTTCATATTCAGAATAAACTATTTTCTTTTCCTTAAGCCTGGAACCCATCAAAAGTGACTGATTGAGAAGACTTTTAGCAATTTAGTATAATAGGCCATGAAAATTTCCTCAAAATTTCTGTATTGTAACAGATTAAAATATCAATCATATGCATGGACCTACTTCCATCTTTGCAGCCTTTCTACAGTGCAGAGTAACATCCAGGGGAAAGAAACCACAATTATGTCTTCAGATAAGGATTTATATATTCATTATAATGTTTGACATTAGGGTGCAGATATTTATTCAATACAATTTCTTATAATGACCATACCAAATGTAACCTTAATGATGCTCCACAGTTCTGCCATGCAAATTATAATCTGTTCATGATTCCTGATTGTGCAAATGAAGCCTAATTAAATCTTTTCCATTCAGGGAAACATTAAACATTAAAAGAGGATTTTTTTTAATTGGAAAAACAAGGTCAGTATAAACAATTAAAAAGAATTTGTTGCTGAGCACTCTTAAAATGTAATTTCAAATGCTTTTTATTGGATTCAATTTAGGGGTCACCCACTGGTTAATTTTTGAAGCACATTTATGAGAACTGCAAACATCACTGTGTCCTGGAATCTCCTCTTCATTAAATTAAGACAAAAGTGAACTAGACATACTTTTAATAAACTACTGCATGTAGCCTTTTGCTCCATAAATCAAAATTTTGTCACAAAAAACCCCAAAAATCAATCTTTTCTGCATTTGCTTTGAGCATACATATTTGTCAGTAACAAATGTACACTGCATGGTAAGGGTTGACAAAAAATATTTTAAGTCCACAGAAAATAGAGGTCTAACACCTCAATTTTGAGTAGTCCTTCTGAGGAACCTAATTTAATTTGCAAATACTTTCATCAATTACACTTCATTGCTAATTTTCTTAGATTTCTTAGAATAATATTTGTTTTCTCTATATTCTATATATATAATTTGTACTTTAGATAAAGCTTTTCTGCACCCAGATACAGCAACATTATTAATAGAATAAAACACACAGGAGGGAAATGGAAATGAGGAATCTAATATTCAACTTTCCTGACTGGACTTCAATAATTTGGACTGGGGAGGATTATACAATACAATTACCAAAATATTAACAGAAATACTGATATTAAATGTCACTGTTTTTTTTTTTTTTTAAGTTTTGAATTGTTAAAATTGTGTTTGCAACATATATAACATCATAGTAATATATGTTTATGCATATTGCAACATAATAACATCATAGTTATATATGTTCATGCTAATGAAGGTTTCAACAACAAATATTCTGATTGTGATTATAATGGCATTGTGGCTTTAGCACTTCTGAATAGTACAGTTCATCTAAATTCATAAATCTAATGATAACAAAACCCTTCAATTATCTGTCATAGTATCTTTATCTCCCTTCACCCTATTCCCCATCCCCATGTGACCCAATGGTCGACTCACTGCAAATGTTGGGATTGCATCAGGAAACTTTCCATCACTAAGGAAAAGACACTGATCAATACTTTTATTTTAACTGTCCTCTATATAACTCCACTCAGAGAAGGCCTTCAGAACACTTTTCCTTCCCTCTCTCCCTCCCTCCCTCCCTCCCTCCCTCTTCCTTCTGCTTTCCTGTCCTCCCATCCTTTTTTCTCTGTCATCTCCTCATTTTCTTTTTCTTTGTTTCCTTCTCTGTATTCTCTGCCTCAAAAAGTTTTAACCTTCCCATCTTTTATTCTGATTTGTCTATGGATTCCTATCAGAAATGCTTGTTCCTTGTGGGCTTCCTGTGCTGCAGAGGTGATGTTACACTGGACAAGATTTTAACATCAGAAATGAAGAAAAAGAAAGTACACATTAAAAAAGTAAATGGTTTTAGAACTTTTGAGTTGTAAGTTCAATTTCTTTGTAAATAGTGACTTAGACCTTTTAATTTATCCTCATGCAAATCCATTGCTTTGCATTCAAATTTCTCTGTTGCTTATCTAAGCTTTTTCACAAGAAATGGCTTACCTTGTATTGCATTCTCTCTCCCCTCCTCTCCCCTCCCCTCTCTTAGGTCAAAGCTGAAAAGCATTTTGTGCTCATAAACCTCAAATTGCATATTAAATATCACAGAAATATTTTGTATCATCTGATTTTAGGCTAAGACTTGGAAATTTTACTACCAGATATGTATACATTTTTAATATATGCATTTGCCATATAGGTAGTGATAAACTGGAGTTAAACGGTAATCTCTGCCTCTTAACAGAACTTCACAAGGTTAGAAATTGAAAAATGAAATTTTCTGTGACAACAACAACAACAACAACAACAACAACGAAAAAAGCAATTATAATTTCTGCCCACACAATATTTTACATAAATCTCATTATGGCATCTGGACAGCTATTATTCTGGTTATTCAACAACCTTGATAAGCTCTCTTTTTAAAGATGATCTAGCATCTATTTTTAATATAGCATGAAAGCATGCTTTCAGGATGTAATTTTAATATGTTGTCGTCATTCCTTTCACATTTTTAGTACAAATCACTAAAAAATATGTGCCATGAGTCTCATCTCAAACCTATTTTAGTTAATGGAAAGAATCTCTCTGACTCTAATGGATTTGGACCCATTCCTTTTTCATTTGGATAGGTTGCTAAACTCATCTTTTTTCCAAGAGTATTGGAAAAAGAAAGTCTTTTTAAGACTGGGTCTGCATTTTATGATTTGGGTTGCTTCTTTTGTTTTGCTTGAAGGATGAATAGGAAAATGTCTTTCTGGGGAAATCAAGTTTATTTAAGTTTTGCTACTATTAGGAAAGGTGATGGTTAAAGATATTCAATGCTTGTACATATACATAAACACACAAATACAAAAACTCAAGTGCATGTATGCATATGATTTGTCTGCCTCTTTCTCATATAAAAGAAAGCATTATATGTTCTTCTGTTCTCCTCTAAGGAATAAACAGCATTCAAATTTCTAGAACACCCAATCATAATTACTTTAGATATGCAGGCTATCAATCTACAGTTATGAAAATATCACTATACTATTATGACATCATGTATATTACCCTGAAAGAAGCAAAGGCAGATGTCATGGACACGGGAATAGGATACCAAAACTTAGGGGGAAAAAATAGCATAATTCATTGTGGTTCCTCAAAAATAAAGTTTCTAGAAACTAAATTGTTTTCTGTATTTTATCTCCAAATGAAGAGAAAAACAGCATAATCTCTCTGAGATAGTTAAAAAGGTGTTTTGACAGTGCAGCATATGCAACCAAGCCCTGCCAATGGCTGTCACATCAACATATGCCCAGAGTTTCCTTGGTACAAACTGTTCCTGGCAGCTGCAGGCGATGTTATTACTATTAGAACCATTTTATATTTATGTCCCTACTTGTCTCTAAGTGCAAGTAGAGCTGCTAAGTGATACAGAAAAATAATTATAAAGATTGTGTTTGCAAGAATGTGTAAGAGGCTTCTGTATTCCAGTTACTCCTCTGAGAAGCAAGCACAGTAAGAGACTGAACAACCCTGTTTCAGGCACTTTTCCACCTTAGGCCAGTGCTACCACTGCAGAGGATGTGCTAGAAAATGAGAAGGGAATAAGTTCTCTCAGAGAACAGCATATCAAAGGAATAAAAATTCTAGCTAGGAGGTAAAACACACTGGTCAGGCTAAGGGTTGAACAGCATCCTCCATGTACTGGCAAGGTCTAGAAGCTGAGAAGACACCCTGAAAGGGTGCTAGCAGTCAAGGTAACTGCATTCACTGACAGGTCTTCTGTAAACAAAAGTAACCATTACAGCTGACTTTCAGCAGCTGCAAATGTTCCTGACTAAAGACAGTCTGAATGTACACACGAGAAATACATAAATGCTAAGCAGATAAATGGAGGATTGGCCTGGGGTAATAACTAATGAGTAAGAAACTTCATAGTTCCTTTTGGGTTCCTTCTATTATTGCCATAGTAAGAATGCAAAAAACTCTAGACTACTCTTGCAAATTTCTACACTTGTGAAGGCAAGTGCCACATCCTAGAGTCAGACTAACCTTTATGCTCAAGGCATTCGTTTTATTCATTTATTAAATTTGTTCTGGGTGTAGAGCTTGCTATTTATGCTGAATTATGACATTACTTTCTACAAAAATATGCCAATATTCGTCAGGAAAGCAACAGAGTAAAAAAAATAAAATAAAAATTCAAACCATGTACAATCTCTTTCCAGGAAGAAAACATTACTCCATTTTGTCTGTAATGGAGCATGCATTTGTTTCTGTTCAGAAATTTGCATATTTACAGTGTTGGAGTCTTCATTGATCTGGTTAATAATTAGTGTTTAAACCAGCTCTGATTTGGTGACAGTTGCCCAAAATAAAAGGCAACTTACAACAGAAGTAGATACTTTTTATTTTGCTACCTGGTGATAGGTTATGTACTTCTAAGCAAGCAGTAGGAACAACAAAAAATTACCTCAGTGGGAGATTTTTGGTTTCCTTGCAATGTGATTGCATATGCTGCAGATGGTAAGGGGAAAAAAACCAGCCAGCACATGCTGATAAGTCTGCTGGAATGATATTGGTGCTATTCAGCTCAGTAGATTAAAACACTGGCCCTACATCCTAGATAGAGAGAATTCCTATCTCTATGCATTGTTATCCTATCTGTCTAGGTGGCATAAATTACTGTATCCAATATGTGACAGATATGTATATGTAGTTAAATGTGTTAGACTGTAAATGTCTCTGTCAGAAAAAAATTACTTTTCTGTTACAAGCTGGTTTTCCTTACCAGCATTTTCTGGACCCTCCAAAGTCCACCTTAAATGAATATATGGGGAAAAAACAGACACACTTGCAGTTTTAAAAATTATTGTAATGATTCAGACAGGCTAAAAAATGGATTTCAATGTGAATACAATGAATATTCTCCAGAAAGAAACAGATCTCAGTTTTTCCAAATCAGAGCATCAGAGACCAGTTCTGGTTGCCTGCTTGAAGAATACACTGTGCTCTAAGCATCTGAAGTTTAACTACAAGTGGTTGTGTGGATTATCTACATTTGAGAAAACCATTAATTTTTTTTTTTGTTCCTGTTTAAAGCCAAGATTTGAGTTGGTGCCTGTATAGTGTCACAGGAATAGCAGGGGTGGCTGAATAGGTGAGAAGGCGCCTATTTGTCTCTGTACTTCATCCATGTCTTTTCTCTCATCCTCAAATTTTAGAAGAATGTTCCTTTTCTTTTATATCACCTAATTCTTCACTACTGCCCAGAGAGCAGGTCCAAGTTAATGTTCTAGCAGAAAACTATTACTTAAGATGTGAATTTTTAAACAATAGTTGTAGTTTCTGTGCTCCTCTTTTCATTAGTTTGGATTTACAGATTTCTACAGTGTATTTCAAGAGGTACTTTAGAGACAAATATGGTGTTCAACAGTAATTTATGTAATAGCCATTAGAAATAACATCTTTATGACAGCTTTATCTAGTGGATGTGTCCTTGGTTTTAAGAAATTTAAAAAAATCTAACTTCAATGAGAACTTTAAAAATCTATATTCATTTCAATATTTCATGGGATATATGTGTGATGTTATTTAATATGCCTGGGAGGACAACACTGGTGTTTTACACAGCCTGAAATAGTGTAACAAAAAGTCAACATGTCATAGGTGTTGCTCTGATGCTAATTTACTATAAGAGAAAGCAGGCTATATGGAACAGAGGGACCTACAGCTAGTAAGGAGATACTGGTTTGCCTCAGAATCTACAAAGTTTTTTATATTTTATACCCTATACTGCAAAGACTACAGCTTACATCATAGTGAAAATAAATTTAAGAAGCAAACTTTTGATGATGAAATCCTAGAGTTGGATCAGAGAAAAAGGGGGTACTCTATGTTATATGATTAAAAAAGTTAGGGATGTATGTCCTGCATTTTTATAACAATGTAATATTTACCAGAAGTAAAATATACAGAGAGAGATGGAAATAGATCCATTGTCTTTTAGAAATGCTTAAATATTACTGGACTACAATTGTTTAGGGGAAAAATGTAATTGTTTAACATTAATGACTAAATATTGAAAAAAATTAAATATCCCATTTATTATTCTGAAATTATTTATATTTATAAATGTTTTGTTTAAAAAGTAAGAAAATTTAATAATTCTCTCTTTTTTATAATAAAAACATATATGATACTTTGAATTAAAAAGGGATCATTTAATTATTCTTCTTCAAAGACACAGGAGTTTAGAAAGTCATAGATTAATAAATTAAAATAATACAGATTTGATAAGCCTAATTTTAGCTCTGCTGAAAACTTGGGAATTTAACAGGCGCTGAACAGTGAAGTGAAGCTTTGCTTGTTTTAGTTAAAAAATAACATCTGCCTTGCCTTTCTAGCAACAGGATCTGTTCACATAACCATTGGAGCCAATTTAAGAAAAAGGCAGTCTGTCACTCATTGCTGTTTAAATCAATTTATAGATGCTATTATCATGGGAACTAATCAATATACACATTTTCTTAAAATTGGCAGCAGTGGCAGGCATCCAAGAACATATTTCAAATATGATTGTTGAGGATACATCTTTGCTATTTTGAGTATTTTGTATATAAATACAGTAAAATAATTCACATCCATAAAAGACTGAAAATTATGCATATGCTTTATAGCTATTTGGAGAAATATTGATTGAAGATCTTCAATGAATTGTGCATTGTTTAACAATAGACTCTTTTTAGAATGCAAAAGGTCTGTTGTACAAGTCCATAAATAAAACAGGTGCCTACCATTTGGAATAAATGATGACATGGCAGCCCCACAATGCTGAATAAAATTATTGTAGTGGGCTGATGCGGGCTGGATGCCAGGCACCCACCAAAGCCATTCTATCTCTTCATTCTCTCCACAGCTGGACAGGGGAGAGAAAACATAACAAAGAGTTCACAAGTTGAGATAAGGACAGGGGGAGATCCCCCACCAGATACTGTCACAGGCAAAACAGGCTAGAATTAGAGCTATTAAAATTAATTTATTGCTAAAAAAATCAGAACAGAATAATGAGAAGGAAAATAAGCTCTTAGAACACCTTCCCCCTGCCCCTCCCCTCTTCTCAAGCTCTACCTCCTCCCTCATAGGTACAGGGAGGTAGGGCATGGTCAGTTCATCACACGTTATTTCTCCTATAACAATTCCAGTTAAAGGAATTGTTCCCCTGCTGCACCAAGGGGTCCCTCCCACAGGAGACCATTCTCCATGGAGTGCTCCAACCTTAGTGCATCTCATGAGCAACAGCTCTCTGTGAACTGCTGCAATGTGAGCCCATCCCACGGGCAACAGCCTCCCTCAAACATTGATGACTCTTCCACAGGGAGCAGCCCTTGGAGTCTTTGGAACTGCCAAGCACTGGCTCTGCCAGACATGGAGGAAGCTTCTGACAGCTTCTCACAAAAGCAACCCCTGCTACCAAATCTTAGCCAGGCCAACCTAATGCAGGTGTTAACTCCCAAATGCTTAACAGCGGTAGCATTCACAAAAACAAAAATCAGAAGACAAACCTTCTGAGGAGATTCTCTAACTTATCCCATAGTTAAAAGGATCTCAAAAGATTCACAAAAGATATACTCTCTGGAGTTCACCTTGCATTTCTCTTTGGCTGATTGCTGATGCTTCTCTTCTGAAGTTGTGGCATTCAATAATGTTGTAAATTTTGGGTTAAAAAACCCTCAAAGTTTCTTCATTTAATTTAATCCTTTGTTTTTCTAGCAATGCTGCTTGGATTTTTAAACTGTGCTCTGGAATTTAAGCATCTCTTTCCTCCTCTAACCCATTTTTCATGTTTTTACAGACAGGACATGCAGTGTTTTTTGTCCCATTATTTTTTCTACCTGTTTATCAAAGGCCTCTCTTTTCACACTGATCATCTGTCTTGATTACTAACCTAATACTGTAATCCATCAACTTTTTACCTTCCTCTGCATATTCTCAAAGTGCTTTTCAGCAAAAGTTAAGCAATGACAAGACTGGATTCTTATGTTTAGAGAAGCTTTAATAATAGTAATAATAATAATAACAAGAAAAATAGTTTTATAGGTAATGCAATTTTACAACCTGCTCATGCTCATCTGAGAAAGCAATTTTTGGAAAATTAATTAGAATGGAAAGAAGGAGTTTTTCCAAATTTAACTTACTTGGATGTGTCAGAGATAAAATCACCACCAGCAAAAGTTAACTGGTAGGCAATTGTCCATTCCACTTAATTTAAGCACTCAGCTAAAACATCAATAGCAGACTTCAGGTTAGACATCAGACACGCAAAGTTAATTTTCTATCAAGTACACAAATATCAGCTGCAGGTGAAGCAAAATAACTTTACATATATATTTAAATGTCAAGGATGCTGATCAGACTAATTGCAATTTTAAATCTTTATTTTTAATCTATACCACAGGAATTCTGCATAAATTAACAGGAAGAAAGATAAAGAAGGCAAAGAAAGGATGCTGGTAGGAAATGAAAGGCATAACAGCAAAGAGTGATTTAATGTCTACTACTCTGATATAGTCCTAGAAGGAAAAAACCCAACCTGAAGTAGCCTAATGTCAGGATGAATTAAGTTAGAATAGTCTGAAAGACTTCACTGACTTTAGAAGTGACTTGCTTTAATCAAGTCTAATATATTGCTGATTAATTCCTTAATTGTAGAAGTTTCTGTAAGAGTAAGGCTATTAGTTCTGCATCTAGGAATGCAAAGTTAGCTCTTCTGAATATTTGTTCAGGAAGATTTTTTTTCCTCCTAAGGTTTCTTTTGTAGACTATTTAAAATTACTGCACCCCATTACAAAATAAGATCAATTTCAGTAATATATTTTTTGTATGGATCCTAAGAATTCATTGTTAATATTGACAAATTCAAAAGAGATTTATTATGTATTTTAAAAAGCTCAAAATGTTATTCTTAGGTTTTAGGTGTAAATTTAAAGTATTTAATGAGAATTTGAGCTCATGAAGAATCTGACACATTTCTTTTCTTTGAATTATTTCATTGTATAGAAAGAACTGAATAGATCAAATTGTTGCTTGGTGTCCAGGAAGCAGAATAATGGAAAAATTATCTAAATAGCATTCCATAATGACAATTCCAATACAATGTTAAGAAGAAGAACAGAAATCTCTTATAGAAGTTATCAAGACTAAAAAAGAAGTAAAAGAGATAATATGAGAGATAAAAAGAGTGAGAGTTAATTTAACGCTGTTTCAAACGACTATGACGCTTACATTAGAGTGTGAGTCACATTTTGCTCAGGTACCAAAAAATATTTTAATGTATTGTGACACTTAGCCTTGTCATTCTTAATGTTTAAGCACCTTACTCTGAGAGTGCAGCCAATTAACACATAGGTCTGTAATTCGCTTCTTAATGTATCCCTAGCAATAGAATGCAAAGAAAAAGAATAACACTAGCATGATTCCTGGTCAGCAGGGTGCTAAAACCAGTCTCCTGGAAAACCTGAGTAAGGAGACCTGCTGTCATCCCTGGTAGATGCACATCGCTGAGCAGTGATGGGAACTTTTCAGGTGAGCTGCTGGGAGATAGTGGCCATGGGACCAGTTAGGTGTGGGAAGTGGTAATGGGAGGCACAGAAGCAGATGACCTGGAAATATTCCTGTAAGATGGTCTAAGTTATTGCCATGTCACTCTTCTGTTTTGCTTTCATAGTCATACCTATTGTCGTGCTGGTCATGGTTACCTTATATAAACTTTACCCTAAATTCTAAAGATTATTTTCCTGTAAGTGATTATTTGAAAATAGCAGCTCAAATTATCTTCTTTCTGGTATTTTCAGACAGAAAGTGTGAACAGTTTTTAAAATCTTTTCACATTACCAGTAAACAGTGTCTTTTTGCTTATTTTAATTTCAGTTTTTTTGTTTATTCTACATAATTTCCCTTTGGCCTGTGTCACAAAATGTATGATAGACAGAGAAATGCTGATCTGAAAAGACACCAATGTGAAAAGTTAAAAATTTTTATTCCTACTAATCATTGAATCATTTTGGAAAATTGACTAGGGTTATGTTTTCATGTTTTGACTGCTTGAAGAGGCTTAACAGAGACGCCAAGGGAAAAAGCCAGAGACAAGCCAGAAACCAGTTCAGAAATGCTCCTAGAAATGTCTGTCCTGAGTATAGGTCTCCATCAGAATCTCCCAGGAACAACTGAACACTTTATGAATAAATTACTGTAATGAGCAGGCAGAAATCTGTAGTGTTGGATGAGTTTCATTGATACAGAAAATGTCTTTATTAATGTGGATCTAATGGCAAATTTAATGTCAAATGCGTGCTATTTGAGTCACAATTTTTGTAGCAGACTCAAGACTCATTTTCTTACAGTGTGTGCTGGAATATAGATGTTCTCTTCATATGGATATTATTTGAACAATGTCTCTTAGGCATAAAAGATCACTAAGTTGTGATGGAAGCATGTGCATTTTATGAGATGTACAATTAAAATGTACATTAAGCATGTACATTTTAAGAGATGGCTTAGTGTATTGTATGTCTTTTTTTGATCATTTTTGGTTATTCTATTCAGCTGGGAGAAGTCATTATTAGTGATATTATCTACCTTTCTGGTAAAGAGACAAATATCCTTCAAACTTATATGCAAGACTTGAGAGGAATATGTTTTTTCACTTGTACTTGTCATGGTCCTGAGAGCACCACTAGTCCTGATTGTCCCTGCTAAACCCCCACAGAGGCTCCCTCCCACCCTGGACAGGCCACAGGGCCCTGTTCCAGTCCAGCATGGATCCATCAGTCCCTGCCGCAGCCATTTTGCATGGATGTTGGTCTCCAGCCCTTTCTAAGGAACTGCTGTGTTGGTTTGTGCATGCAGCCTTGTCTGTAGTTAGTGAGCATATGCATCCAGGTTTGTATGGGACTGGAGGGTGAGAGAACCCCTTGGCTTGAGCAATGGGCAACTCTGGCTCCAGAGGGGCTGGAAAGAATAATCCCATGTCCCCAAAGACCACTGCATTCAGCTCTCTTTTACAGAGCTGATGTTTACCTTTATCCATGTCATGTTGTTGCTATCCTGACTTCACAAGTATTTTAGTTTAAGATATTTCCTGTTGTTTGCCTGTTGGTGCAAGTGTCTGGGAATTCAATGTTGGGTTGAAAAAAGTACTCAGTGATGGCAGTGGGTGAGCTGCATGCCCTAATTGTGGTGCCTGTTGCCCCTGTGCATCCTGCTGACTTGCTTGCAGCCATTTGCAGAATTTCCTGCAGCCCTAAGATTTCACACACTCCTCCAGGACATCACGACACCTTTTAATGTTGAAATTTACCTCTTGCAACATCCTCCTGTAAAAGGTAATATTTGAGAAAAGAAGAAAAATACCTTCATTTCAGAGAACTCATCTTCCAGCCTTTCAAAATGAAAATATATATTGTATCTTCTGAGTTTTGCAAAATCTTGAGCTGCTTTCACATTTCTATTCATGAATTTATTGTTTTCTTTTTTTAGCAGTATGCAGCCATCAGACAGAAGATATTCCAGGCTGTCTTCAGCTTCACTGGGGTCACTTGAATTTTAAAAAGCTGCATGTAAGTTTGTTTGGTTTCTTTTACTGCATCAAGTGCATAGGACATATTTTAAAATCTTTCTTCATTACAAAAGATTACATAGGATCTTTGTAGAAAACCACCACTGTACGTGTTGGTAGCAGCCTTAAAATATCTCCTGCCAGAGCCCAGAGGCTGACATTGACAAATCCAGGTTTAGGCCTCAGTCATCCCCAAGGTCAGGGGAGTAAAAGGAGAGCTGACAGCGGCAGGAAGGGCGTTCCAAACTCTCATCTAAATGAGTCAGTTTTTCTCACTCTTATTGAAGTTTTCAATACAATATGCACCAAATATAGGCCAACACATGGAGGAGCAATTCTTTCACTCAGCAGAGTTTTACTTAGTTGTCCAAATACATACCTGGAAACTTGAACCTCAATTGACAATTATCTCAGTAGCATCTGGCTAACTTCCCTCTACTCCACACACACAGCATTACTTCTTCATGGTAGCCTTCTAGTTGCTTTTATTTCTGCTCAAACTTGTCTGAGAGTAAATGAAGGCATTCCTTGTGTCAATGTTAAGGCTTCTGTATTCAGCTTTATTTTCTTGCAGAAAATGTAGATGGTCCCGAAATATGCCTCTTCCTAATAAGTTTTTGCAAATGTGTCTGTGGAAGTCAGTGTAGCAGTGACATGGCCACTACCAATTTTCTGCTGGATGTGTGTAGAAGCAAGTAGAAGTATTCTTTTGGAAAGCACCAGCAAGCACAATATAGCTGGAGCGCACTGTCGGCACACTTGTCTGACTCTGAGCAGACACTGAAGTCTCCAAAGGGTAAAAATGTGGTTGGGTCAGCTTCAGCAGACACTTGTGCCCTGCTGTGGCAAACAGTACAGGCACTAGCAAACACAGCCACACATCAGGCATTGAATAAAGTGATTTTCAGCATGAACAGCTACTGGAAATAGTTGTAACACACATCTGCCCCTTTGAATTTAATTGTTGCTAAACTTCTGTGTAAAAGGAAACATACATCTCGCAAAACACAAATCACAAAGAAATAAAAGACTTTTCACTAGTTTTCAGATTACTCTTGACTTTATTCTGTCTGAAAGGAAATTGGTATTCAGGAACACTTTGTTGCTAAATGTACTGTTACTAAAAGAGCTTTTGTGAGATGCCTTACCTTTGAAAGACAGGTAGAGAATCTTCTAAATTAAGTTATCAGCTCCCCATTTTGTTTTTCTTTTAATGTTTTTCATGCAAGCCTAAATTTTGTGTTATTCTGGCTTAGATTTTTCCTGGCTTTGGAGATGTTATAGATAATAAAAGTTAAGTTACAGTGAAAAATGCAGCTCATGAGTGTTTATGCAATACACTTATGACATAATACTATTTCACCTTTTCCTTTTTTCTTTATTTCAATGCTGGTGATTACTTTGCACATCTGTTGTAGTTCATTTGGAGCTAGATGAGGCACTGTCAAATGATCTTTCTGCATTCACACAAAACTTACACAATAAGCATCTGACCATCTTTATCCTATTTTTTCACATTGGCCTATTGCTCAGCTTTTCAAATACCCAGAAATGCTTTTATCTGATGACATTGCACAATGAGTGTCACAAAAGAGAATAGAGAAATACATTAGAACCTATAATGGCAGAGGTTGTGTTAAGAATATGCTAGAACAAGTCAACAGCTATAATGGGAAAAAACAACGTATCAGTGGTTTTTTTTATATTTTTCATTTCCTTTGATTCCATGAATTTCACTCTTTCATAGCTTCTATTAAAAATGCATAAGCATTTTGATTAGTTTGTCACAATGTGGAACCAGACAACTGAGTATGACAGAATTTAATTTCTTCTGCAGAAGAGCCATTCCCTTGACACAGTGGTTGGGATCACCCAGTCAAAGCCAGAGTAAAGGTTAGGAAATACATCACAGTCAGTATTGCAGGAGGCATTTGATAAGACCACAAATAACCTTATCCTTGCAATGATTTAAAAACAGGAGGGAGGGAAGGAAAAAAACTTTTTCAGAGCACGAAAACTCCGTTCAAGAAAGCCTTTTTTCACTTTTCTGCACCAGCACTTTTCAGTTATTAAATTTTTTCCCTGATTAATGAATGCAGACTTATTAGAGGAAAAGACAAACAAATAATAAGACTTTCCAATATGAAACCTCCTTGAAGTTTTGAGTTAAAATAATTAGATTCCAAAACACAGCCTTCTTAGGCATGTACATAGAGTCATATATATAAAAATTGATTTTTACAGCTCTAACAGTGAGGTGATAAAAAAACCTGTAATGGTAAAAAAATGTTGTTGTTAAAAATATTACTAATGGTAACAACGCAGGTATTAAACACTGTATTAGCAGTCCCACTGAGAAAGCTAATGATTTTTCCCACTTATGTTTTGGAAATATGATCTTTTGTGAAGGTAAAATTCAAGTTATGGGACATAGCAACAGACACAGTATGATTCTGCTGGCCGAGGGGTATAAAAAATTTAGGTAGAATTAGTTTTAGGTAGAAATCACTGGTGTTACAAGATCATTTAGACTGAAGAGTCAAAGATTAGATTTCATGCCAGCCCTGTTGCTTCCTTCTTTGTTGTCAACCACAGATTTTTAATCACACTACCCAAGCAACTACCACTGAGCCAGATGACATTTTAATTGCTTAAAATCTGCCATTTTAAAAACATATTCTTCAAAATACATTTGCTTCATGCCATAGATTTGTTAACCTTGCTTTAAGGATCAGAAGCCTTAAGGGAAGATCTTAAATAGAAGGCTTTGGCTTGCATTTTTGGCCAATTGAATTGATTTCTTGACATGAAATTTAGCCTCAATGTTGCAGCAGCATAGATATCTGACTTTAATTAAATCAAAGCTTTCCATTTCTTCAGATGGCCATGAAAGACAAATACAGTTTCATGTGACTTATTTCCCAAAGTAGCAATACTGCTTGTTTCTCTCTGAGTTGCAAAAATAATATTACAGAGAACATCATGAATAATGCAAGAAGTCTGATTTAACACCAGGATTATTTCTGGCATTCAGTATCTGTGAATAGCATATTAATAGCATATATCAGGTTTTATGATTGAATGATAGAAATAACGAACTGGCACTGAGCCTTTGTGATTACTTGCCAAAAATGGGATTTGTTCACTAAATCTAATAAATTTTATCTTTAAGTTTAAGCAATCCAGTGAGTTGGACTGAAGGCTAGAACATTGGGTTTTTCTTTATTTTCAAATGTTATGTGAATTTACATAAAACTGGTTATTGTGATGGTCATAAGGAAGTAAAATATTGCTAATTTAACAACTATGCACCATGTAAATGTAAAATAAATGTATGTCATAAAAATGACCTGTGACATTCAGAAGAATGTGATGAATCCTGTAGCAGAAATAAAACGACATTCTGAATTTACTGTATCCACATCATTTTCAGGTTCTGGTTTAGCAGGGAGAACCCAAGACTTGTAGAGCTGTTTCAAGTTTCTCAGCAGTATAAATAACAAAAGAGATTACCAGAAGAGGATCATTGGAAAACAAAATTTGCTGTTCCTGTTTTTCCATCAGTCCACACACATAAATGTCTTTCCTTGGCAGCAGCAAGCCTGGCTTTTCCTCCTGTACAGCAGGAGAACAAACCATCTCTATTCTGCTGATCACTGCAGCCTGGTGCCCAGACTACCAAAATAACTCTATCACTTATCCAGATCTGAAAGTAGTTTGAGAATAAAGCCTATATTCCTCAATTCCATTAATCCCACCCATTTTTAAAATCCTCTCTCAGCCATTTGCACCCAGCAAAGCTGAAATATGAGCCTGATTTGTAAAGATAGATGCATATGGAAATGAAAACCTATTAGATCAAGGTGTTTTACAGCACTGCAGTATTTTCCTCATAGAAAACAGGTGAATTACCAGTGAATTTTTGGACCTAAAGTTGAAAGTGTAGCAGAGGCAGTTACCACAAATGTCAATTAGTCTGACACAACCACTGATTTGAATACTCTTTTCAAGCACTCTTCAGTCCTGAAATAGGGTCATAAATGCAGAGATTAATCTCTTTAAAATGTAGGTTCCTACCAAACTCTGCAGCAAATACAAACATGAACACTGCAGTACAGATCAGTAGATGCAAATAGCTAGTGTTAATTAGTAAGCTGCTGTGGCATTTGATTTTGTATCCAAGAAAAGAGCAAAAAAATCTAAACAGGAATTCATATTTAGGACCCCTGTTATTATTGGCAGCTTTTAATGTCAGAGATTATATCTGAATCTGTATTAGGGTGACTTTTTCTTTCCTGCAATCACTTTTGCTGGTTAAAGAAAGAAACAAAGACATAGCACTGCCTAGTCTTCTACTTTTGCTCCCAAAATATTTAAATGGTGGGAATAATGAAATACACTGAAGAAACCTAGTCTGAAGGGCTTAGCATTTTTTCCCATCCCTGTGAAATATTTTGTTAGGCTATTTCTCTCTAAACCTGATTTCTGTCCCATTAGGCATAGATAAAACTGCTTTCAGCCACAAGAAGCTAGTTTCACTAAGCACAACTATGCATTAAAATACTCCATATGTTCTCCCAGCTATGCAAGGAAATCACGATTCTAAACTGAAAATGCCCCTGCTTTGTTTATTTGGTTCTTTTATTTTACATTTTGCATTTATGATGTTGTATCAGTTACTGTAAACATTATAATTTTTGCTTCTAAAAGGTGTGAGAAAATCAGAAGACATTGTGATTTAGTGCATTTTTACTTATGGGGAAAAGCCAATGAAGAACAACAAAATAAAAGCTCTGTTTCTGAATTTGAAGAATATAATGTTGTGGGCAGTTTCTTATGACTGAAAGCACAAGGTAGTAGAAACCTTTGTTCTTTGATTTGCAGCTGAAATACTTTTTCCTGTCTGCCTTTTGGGAAATAGGATGGAAATTGTAATTCTTCCCTAGCTAGTTCAATTTCCCATGGCCATTTTATTGCAAGTTATATTTAATTTGCCTGTGAGAGATTACATTCACATTTTTCAAAATGTGAATAGGAATCTCCTATACAGTGAAAAGCTGTAAGTGCGATACCTTAAAACTTACACCTGTAAAGTCCAGTAGAAAGGTCACTGTGTTGCCAGCACATTTAAAATCATTAGAACTCAGCTTTCATTTTTCTTTTTTTCTCAAAGATTGCAAAGGCCACTTCACCCAGATCCTTTTCTTCTTATAACTCAGAGCTCTGTTCACTTTCTTCAATTGTTAATTGATTCTGACATTTCCTTTTGAGTTGTAATTGCTTTTTGTAACTTTACACAAGTCCAACTTGCTTTTTATTCAGGGGGTTATTGTGGTTTGACCCCAAGCAGCAATGAAATTCCACATAGCTGCTTGTTCACTTACCACCCTGCCACAAGACTGGAAGGAGAATCAAAAAAGGGTAAAACCCATGGGTTGAGATAAGAGCAGTTTAATAACTGAAATAAAGTAAAACTGTAAAATAATAACAACTGTAACAATAAAAAACAATAACCATAGCAATATCAGTATCAAACAATAATAAACAATAATTACACTATAATGCCAGACAACAAAAAGGGAGAGGAATAAAAGCCAAGACAGACAAGTTATGCCCTAATCAATTGCTCACCACCCTCTGACTGATGCCCAGCCTGTCCCTCAGCAGCAATCAGCCCCTTCCAAACACTCCCCTCAGTTAATACACAGAACATGGTATTCTAGGATATGGAATATCCGTTTGGCCAGCTTGGGTCAGCTGCCCTGGCTTGGGCCTTTCCTGGCTTCTTGTGCAGCTCTGCACTAGCAGAACATGAGACATTTAAAAGTCCTTGACTTCAGGTAAGCATCACTCACTCAGCAACAACTGTAACATCAACAACAAGTGTGTTATCAACATTATTCTCATGCTAAATCCAACATTGCACCAGCTACTAGGAAGAAAATTAACTCTGTCCCAAATGAAACTAGGGCAGGAAAAACAAAGAGATAAATCCATCCAATCTGTCCTCCTAGTTGAAAGTAAGGATCCAAAAGTGATGAGAATACCAAGACATTGCTACAAGATATATGCAGCTTCCTGTGAAAATATTTTTCATTAAATGAGACATAGGCATCAGAGTGCTACTTGTCCTATCATATAGCCCACTTTTAAACTTTGCTCATTTCTGTACAATCAAAAATCTGAACACTGATCTTTAATACTTAGTAGAAATCTGCAAAAACTGCAGGAGTACAACTATGTGTTACAGAAGTAAAACATGAGTCCATAGTCTTAATTTTTATTATCATTTTTTTTAAATTCTATAAGAAAAATAACTGTAGCTTTTTATAAACATTCCGTGTCCCTGTATAACTACTGAGAATATTTATGTTCCTCTAAGGTAAATTGTAAAAGGTCAGTTTTCACAACATGTTCATCTCAATATTTTAGCAAGTATGTTTTAAACTTGTGATTCTATTTCTCAAGCCCTCCAAAAAATGTAAAACACTGTGGTATGTTTGGTTGTTGCCAGCAGCTGCTCTGTGTGGGAAACATAGAATCTTATTTAATACCTCCTCAGAGATGGCAAACAGATGGTTTAATGCACTCTTGAAATGTTTGTGCTTGAGATTTTGAACAAAATTATTTTTGTTCAGTTAACAGCCTATCCTTTCAGGATAAAATGATGTAAGATTCCTGATTTTAAGGCCATACACTGGTACAGGCTAACATTTAAACATTATTAAGCATTTTGATTCAGATTCCACTTCTGTTTAAGGTTTCCAGATCATCGAGTCCAACCTTTGAACACCAACATGTCAACTGGACCACAGGACTAAGTGCCAGTCTTCACAAACATCTTCAGGAACAATGACTCCACCACCTTCCTGAGCAGTCAATTCCAATTTTTAATCACCTTTCTGTGAAGAATTTCTTCCTAATATCTAATCTAAACTTTTCCATAGCACAACTTGAGACTATGTCCTCTTGTTTGGTTTCTGGTTGCCTGGAATAAGAGGCCAAGCCCCACCTGGTTACAACTACCTTTCAGGTAGCTGTAGAGTGAGAAGGTCATCCCTGAGCCTCCTTTTTGCCAGGCTGAACAGCCCCAACACTCTCAGTTGCTCTTCAAAGGATTTCTTCTTCTTTATTCCTTTCTCTCCCCCTGAGTGCCCTGCCTAGTAAGGAGCAGCGTCTGGTAAAAAGTAGCCAGGTCCCAGCACGTTGCTCAACTTCACACTGCTCTGGAACCACCACAGCATTTTTTCTCCACATATTTTATCACTTCAACAGAGTCCTGAAGTTGTTCAGGGGTGAACTTCCAAACCATTGTGGGAAAGAAGTCTGCCAAAAATTTGCCCATGTTCTCACATTCTATGCCACTAATAACTATTTATCCTTTGTGGAGATCTCTGAATAGTCTCCCTAGAAATCTCTTTCTTGATTCTAAACATGATGTAGACGGCACTGAGGAGATCTGGCAAACTTAGAGACAAGAACATGCTTTCCTTAACAACCAAAGGGAATTCAAAAGTCTCAAATGCTGTTGTAACAGGCCTGAAGGAGGAAGAGGAGGTGGAAGGTTGAGGAAAATCATCCTCCCCTGTTTCCTGCATAGGCTGGGTACAATTATTACTGAATTTCCAGAGGTAGAAGACAAGGCCAGGGCAGGAGACCAATACTGAACTCACTCTCCAGGTGACCCTACTTGCCCTTCATGTTATAGTGCCATAAAATTATATCCCCCAGTACATCCACAGAGCAACCCTAATCCCTGTCTCTGAAAAGAGAGCCCTGAAAAAGAGCACATGAAGGGCACATAGTGGAAGCATATAGGGTGTTAGATACCATACTCACATGAACAGACCAAAAAACATGGTAACTAGTGGCTCTGTATCTAATAAAAAATGCTTAGATCAAATTTTTTTCAACCCTCTCTGGGCAGATCTGTTGTTATCTCAACCCTTGGTGCCACAACACAGTGCCAATTACAGGTGTCATGGTTTAGGAATGGTGTTCCCCAATCCAGTGCCCGCCCTGACACTCTCCCAAACCAGACACTGATCACATGTTTCTTCCATGTGTCTTCCTCCTCCAGAGGTGGAGAGAATTGGAGATATAAGGATGAAAATTACAGATTGAAACATGAGCAATTTAATGGAAACAGCAACGAGATAAGAAAATGAACAGCAGCAATATTAACAAGAGTGTACAAAGTGAGACTGATTTTGCATACAAAATGCTCACTGAGCCTGACACCATGTGGGGTGACCCTGGCCAGCAGCACCCCACTCCACTGCTCCATCTGCTATGTTTGCCCCACTGGAAAGCAAAACTCTTCTTGGAAGCCAGAGAGAGTCCTTTTCCCCCCACCCCAGCAAAGACAAAGCATGATTTCAAATAACCTTAGACATGCCACAGCCACACCCCTTCATCTACTGCAAAAAATTACTTTCTCCTGGGCAAAAGCAGGACAAATATCTTATCTAAACCTGCCTTCTTTCATGGTAAAGCTTTTAATGCTTGTCCTATCGCTGCACACTCTTGTAACAAGTTCCTCTCCAGCTTTCTTGTGGCCCCTCCTCAGGTACTAGGCTGCCATAAATCCTCGCTGGAGCCTTCTCCAGGTTGGACAAAACCCACTCTGCCTGCCTGCAGAGCAAAGGTGCTCCTTTGATCACCATGGCCCTTCTCTGGACTCACTCATGTCCTTCTTATGTGGGGGCCTCCAAAGCTGAATGCAGTACTCCAGGTGGGTCTCACCAAAGTGGAATGGAGGGGCAGAATTATTGCCCCTCAACCTGCTGGTCACACTCCTTTTTATGCAGCTTGGGACATAGCTGGCTTTTTGGGCTGCAAGTGTGCATTGCAGGCTCATGTCCAACTTTTCATCTGCCAAACGGCATGTTGCCTACACTCTGTTGGTTTCAATTTACTTTGGGAGGGAGGGTGATATCATTTGATTGTTCTGAAACAATGATAAACATGGCAATACTTTACATAAGTCCTTAACACTCAGAGAAAAATCCCTACTAAAACATGAATTAAAATAAAGTAAGCATGAAAATTCAGATTTATTTGGAGGGAACATGCTGCACTCAACCTTCTTTAAGCTACTTATTATAAATCATTTAATAGAAGTCATATACATCTGTACGTGGGTTGAATGAATAACTAGCTCAGTGTGAGTAGTTTCAATTTTTAGAAATAGATAGAAAATACAAGACATATTTAAAGGTCAATAAATATTAATATAAATGAACATTTAATTATTAATATAAATTTTCTTTTACTCTACTAATTTTTTCACTCAGTGGCTTACTTCTTCTTTAGAAACATGGCTATTTGCCACAATGATGGAAGCAGGGAGTGTTACCTTCTCCCAAGGTAGACACAAAATATGTCCTTTCTCAGTCCATGCTGAGAATATCAGCACTGACTCAATAAAATCCTGTACCCAATGCTTTGTTGGGTTATGACTTGAACAGCTAAAGACAATATGTTGTCTTTTTTCCTGAAAACTTAAGAAAACAAAATCACTTACAGTAATAGGACTACATTTGCACTGAAAATCAAAAGACAGGGAAGATATTTTAATACAGAGAGTTAAACATTGCACAAAATTTTTCTGTTCCTTTGTTATCGAATGAGAGAGCTAGGGAGATTGCAAAGACATTTGATTTGGTATGAAATAAAAAATTTCATGGAAATTTTTATCTTTAACTCTGAAATAAAAAAAATTTTCCTGCTTCTACAGTCTTGTTTTGGCAGGCTCAATGAAAATCAATTCAAATTAATAAAATTAAGAGAAAAAACTCAAAAAAATATCTCTCCACACATTATTTTTCACAGAAAACTCAGTGAAATTCCATCAATTTGATCTGACACTGGTTCATTATTTCATCTCTATGTGGGTGGGTTCTGGTTATTTTTTTTCACGTAGACTTGCCCTGGGTGACATGAAATTTTTTATGGGGAGTACCTAGAAGAAATGATAGCAAGACTCAAAATAGGAACAAGAATTAGAGCAGTGAAAGGAGAGAAGAAAGAAAAATCTTATTTGCTACTGGAAACTTTTAGCTATCCTCTATTGAAACAGTACAGTTATTAACAAGAATTATTCTCCATGTGAGTAAACAAAGAAGAGTATTTGTTATTGTTTACAATAGCATGTTCATTAGCTCACATAAACTAGAGACTTTATAGGCCTCTTCAAATCAAACATTTTTTACCAGGTATTTTAATTGCTGATGCCTAGGCAACCATGAAATAAATTACAAGTTGCCCTTGCATGATTTAAACCTTGTATGAGATTTGCCACAAACAAAAGAAATATTTCTCTGCTGGATTTCTTTCTGCATCATTTACTCCCTGCAGTTTAGAGCAGATTAATGTGTTCAGAGACTGATTGCCGTAATTACTCTGCCCTGCTGCTCTTCTATATTATGCAAACAAATGCACATGATGAAAGAGAGAAAATGGACAAGAATAGAGTCTTAGGCTCTCCTGATATGCAACTTAAAACAATAGGTGATGAATAAAAGCTAAAACTTTGAGCTAAACTTGAATGCAGTTCACAAAGATAATGATACATTTCATTAGTTCTTTTTTCATGTTTGTCTCTATGACATTTTATGTAATAATTTTCCATTAAAATTATTTTTTAATTCATTCTCTTAATTTAGGAACTTTGAAATGCTGATAGATTTTCAGTGTTGGTAAATGTTAAACTTATTTTTAAAAACTGCTTACAAATATTTGTTTGCCAGTAGCAATCATTAGTGTAAACAATTCACTTATATTTCAGTTATAGGAGACGACCATCATAAATAGTTTAGTTTTGCTTTTTTATTAAAAAAAACACATTTTCAAAAATAAGAAATTTTTGAAATTTTGAAAGAAGATTGTAAAACAAAGCAGCAAGATTTGGATAGTAAACCCATAATTCCTACCAGCAATATGCTGGCAATTTGTATACACTATATGTGTCTAAAATTTACACATTCATACACACTAATGAAATCACTCATACCTTTTTCTGACTGCACCTTACCTCTCTAGCACACTGCAAGATATCTGGTCAAACTGTCCCACTTCAGGAAAAAGGCTCAACCCAGTGACCTTCAGGGGTCCCTTTTTACCAATGTGTTTGTGGCCTGAACAACCCAGCCTTCCTGGAAATAGACTGAAACTCCCAATGCCTTCTGTAAACCTGCAATCCAAAAATGTCATGTAAGTAAGTATTCCTGCATTGGCCAAATGGGTAAAAATCTATTGCTGGCTATGGTTTACATAAATGTGATAGTTATGGGAGAGAAGTTAACAGGATGTATTTTTCGTACAGTGTTGTTTTTTTTTTCTCCTCCCTCCGTTTATTTTTTTTTTTTTTAACTTTTGTGAATAATAATAAAGATATGCATAGAATGGGGATAGTTGTACTTCCTTTCCTGGCTAACAATCAAGAAGTGAGGTTTACTGATTTTTGTAATAGTATTAAGTAGCCTGTAATTGTAAATTGTTCTTTTTCCATGCTAGAGGACACTTCCTTTTTAGGAGGACCTTAAAAAGATCTTTCAGCATTAACACTCTATTAAGAGTTAATTCCAAACTTACGACTGGTAGAAAAATTTATTTTCTTCATTTCCTTTGTAAATACTTTTCTCTATTTTTGTGCTCTATCACTGAAATTTCTATTAAATGCTGTTTTGTTTTGAGATTTTAAGTATTTTTCTCGTTATAGTAATGATCTTTTAAAAATCAATACACAATATTGTATATTCACATATATAGTATATATTATGTATACAATAATATATAGAAATGTTTTATAACTATGTATATATATTTATATATAAACATGTAGATATATATATAAATACAGAGCAAACTAAAATATTAAATATTATACATTCAAGAAAGAAAGAAAGAAAATAAAACAAGTAAAAATTATTCTTGAAGCAAGATACTGAAAAATGGCAACTTGTTTTTCTGCCAGTTGTGTGCTAAAGTCATTGGCAGTCAGCAGGATCTCAGATAAGAATGCATATTTATTGTCCCTCATAGGATTAGAAGAACACTATGCCTACTTATCTAGGTGCTTCCTTCCTTTGAGATGTATATCTTACTTACATTTGTCTCATCTGTCTCATGCTTTAAACTCCAAGATCAGATTACCTTCCCATGTGTCTAAGTATATTTATGGAAAATGTTGCAAATTCAGCTAGAGCTTTCTACTATATTTTTTAAATTATCCAATGATAATTGTTTCATCATTGTACTAAGAAATTAATAATGAATAAAAAATGGATAGAAACACAAAAACAAAACCAACCAAACCTAACAAAGAAAACAAAAAATCCTCCTGAAACTAAAAACCAAACACAAAAACAAACCCAAGCAAAGAACCCAAACATAAACAAACAAACAAAATAAAAATCAAACTAAAGACAAGTACAGAGTTTCTATGAGGCTGTCAGTCTGATGAATGTGTTTCACTCTGTAAATGCAAAATGAATATTTGGGGCACAGGTCTCAGGAAAACCATCTGTTGTCAGAAATCCGTAACTATTGAAGCACTAGAATGATTTTAGAAGGTATTTTCTAAATATGGCAAAAGCCATATAACCCAGTGGCCAATAAAGGCATTGAATAAGTGAACTGGACTTATTTTGCCTGTTCTGTTTTCTCTGCTTCATAGCCCAAAGTCTATTTGCACATAAAAATAACTCTTTTTTATCTTTTTCTGAATCTCCCACTAGGAAGCTGCCTATTCAAAGTTCACCTGTCACGAAACTTGCATCCCAACCAGAATACTATTATGTTCAATCAGACTGCGAACAGGTTAATGTGAATCCAGTTAATTTGCAAACAAATGCTATAATGAAATTGTTCAGGTTTTATGTGCTTTTGGATATTGTTACTATGGTTACTAAAACCATAGCATGGTCTTTATGGTCTTGAAAATCCAAATTTTATTGCATTAAGCTTCCACAGAAGGCCAGCTCTTTGCAGAGGATCAGGCTGGAACAGTGCTTTGTTTATACCACTGAGGCCTTCCCCCCTTTCCCTGCCCCGTGTCACAGGCTATCCTGCCGTTCTTGCAGTCATACCTGGGACTCAACTACGTTAATCATTGGTTTCTCATGGCTTGGGAAACATTTATGTGTGTTCTGTCTTGTCCCAGAACTTTTCACCCTTGATCATATTACTGCTTAGTAAAGGTGAATCAGTCCAGCAGGGAGATGTTCAGAAGTAATTTCTTCATTGCCTTCATCTATTAATTACAGCCTGCCATGTCGGATTTCTTAAGTGACAGCGTGAAAGATCCCAGTCTGTTCTAGTACGTCCTGAAATAAATTTTACTTCAGCAGCAGTTGAAAAGCTCACATATGATGCTGGAGCATCAGGAAATAATTTCTCTTGAATTCTATTTATGAGGGACTAAACTATTACAGTTCAAATTCATACCTTAACAAATTTAGACTGATACTCAAATCCTCACTTACGACTTCTGAGAAGATGATTAACAAGGAAAGTAGTCTCAAACTATCTTTCATATTTAATGAACAAGATGTGCACACCTGCTCCATTACACTATAATGAAGCCCTATTCTTTGATGAAGACCAGAAACAAGGGAAATCTAGGTTATTTAAGTGAATGGTGAAAGCAGAATTTTAGAAACAGGCTTTCCTCTTTCACTTTAACAAGCTTGTTTATGCTCATTACTGTGAAGCTTTATTTCCTTCAGTAAGTAAGGGATGAGATATTTTACAATTCTGTGCCAGACTAGAATATTGATGGAAGATGTGAACACCACAATGCCTACACTTCTTTCTTGGATACCTTCCTATCTCTTTTTTTCTTAAGAAGATAGTAGTACAATTACCATTTGCCTTTTACCAAAGTTGAATAAAAGGGTAGAAATCAAGTCCAGGTACAAAAAGTCAGAGACTAAAATCACTGGATATTGATAACCACCTGCTGTGATTTGACTGCAGTCAAAAACTAAGCCTCATAGAGCTGCTCACTCACCCTCCCCTACTGGAACTGGTTAAAATAAAAAAAAAATCACACATAATGGTGACTCTAGGAAGACAGACACCATCACTCTAAGTCTCACCTCCTTCCTCCTTCTTCTCCCAGCTTTATGTGCTGAGCATGAGGCCATATGGTGTGGGATATCCCTGTGAACAGTTGGAGCCACCTGTCTCAGCTGCGTCCCCCCAAACTCATTGAGCATCCCCAGGCTATGCTGGTGGACTGGGATGAGAAGCAGAACTGGCCTTAGCTCCATGTAAACACTGGTCAGTAATAGCTAAAGCATCCCTTGGTTATCAACACTGTTTCCTACACTATCCAAAAACATAGACCCATTTTCTTCTTTGAAGAAAATTCATTTTATCCCAGACAAAGCCATTTCACCACTACCTACCCTTGCAGATCTACCTTAGATTTATCACACCATGGCAGATCATATATTTGTATCTTAACCAGGAAAACCACTCAGCTGGTTTTTGCTACCACTGCTTTCTTGGGAACCCTGAAAACTATGTGCAAGTATTGCATAAGAGAAAAAGACCCTACATTAAGTTAAAAAGTATACGGAACAGAAAATGTTAGAAGCAAATCTGTAAATAAACCTGAAGTAAACTGAGGAAAAACAAAGAAAAAAAAATCCTTCAAAAATAAATCTTTGCTCTAAGTAACAGACATAAGAGTGTGGTCTTTAAAAGCAAATTGGAAACTACTGATAACTTTAAATTTCATTCACATGTTGTGCTAGGAGTCAATAACTGATTACTTTGTTAAGAATACATCAGTGTAATCAGGTAAAAATATTGAAAACCTGAAAAATAGAAAAAAAATATATTAGCCTGTTGCTTGGCTACTAGATTTCCTAAATTATGAATCAGGCTTGTCCAGAAGTTAAGTCTTGTCAATATCACTTATTTTTCCATTACTTAAATACCATACCATGAAATCCAGCTCAGTGGTGACTTGATTTTCTTTTTGTATAATTATACCACTCTTTTGAAATATTTGAATTTTACATAGTACCATTGGAAAAAAAAAAAGGACATTTTAAAGCTAACAATTATTTAATTCAACTTTGAGTTTGTTATTCAATCCAAGAATGACTGGATGAAGGACTCAACCTTGGATTTTACAAACAGCTCTTGTAGTGTTAGTGAATTTAATATTTGTAATGTCCACTTACTTTTGTGCTTGACTCTGATAACAGGTATTTCCCCTGAGTTGATTTATCACCTTTAGTCATTATCCCTGTTAATATTTCTATTTTATTAAGTATGAAACAGAAAAGCAACATTTTGTCTAGTGACATAATACTAAGTATTCAGTCAAGAATAATTCCAGGGCAGTTAAACAAAGCATCATGAAAAATTATGAGGAAATAAAAAAATCTCAGCAATGGAGTTTGAGAAGTCACAAGTAGTTGATTATTTCATCACCTTTTTTTCCCCCTAACACCTGTGCCCAGATCCAGTATGAATACTTCCTGCCTCTTCATAGGAAAGGATGATATTGTATAGTCATGCTGTTTCTAGTTTTCTGGATTTGGTCTTGGAAATATTTTGCTGAAAATTCCAGATTCTACAAATATTTCCTTGTGAGAGTCAAACTGACTTTTTAATATGACAAACATATGCTGCTAGTCTCAGAAATGTCAGTGATGAGTGCCTGTAGACCTGGAAAGCTGCAAAGAAAGAGCAAACACATTATCCTTAGGAGATAACTGTTCTCTCCTTGAAATGCCTTATATAGAACAATCAATGTCTTGTAAAACAAATATATTTTTCTCAATTTTTCTCTCTCATTTATGTATATACACAGAGAGAGGATTAGTTCACATAAATTCTGTCTAATGTAATTTTTTTTTCTCTGTTTTCTGTTTCTTGGTCTTTTACACAAACTAAAATCAGGTTTACAAACTGTGAAATAGAATATATCTTTGCTTAATGATACAATAACTAATCCATATACATTTTTTGAAATTGTTTTTGTATTTTGTTAACTTTAGGCAGGCTAAATGTAATGTGTTTTTAAAAGCATTCGCTATTTAATTATACAGCAATTTTTTTTGTTAAATGTGTTTTCTTAAGATATCTTGATGCTATTTTGATTTCCCATTAAATGATTTTCATTTATTCAGACAGTTTTAATTTTGCTATAAAAAATTTATGAATTGATAGACATGACTCGACAGTGCTTTAGCATCCTTTCAATGTTAGAGAGGTTTAATATGCTCCTGACAAAGACACATCACCTTGAAGTAAATCAGACTTTATCAATTCAACTTTTTACTTCATAGGCTTCTTAGAAAGGGAAAAAGACAAGGGAGAATTCTTTTATATGACTTATCAGTAAAATCCCTCTAGGCAACGTAGAATAAAAATTAAAATGCCTAATTATAAATCTTCTAAAAATTATGGGTTTTGTTAATATATAAATTAACAAGCTTTGCAAAGGAACAGAAGAAACACTCAGTTTTGGCTTAAGATCATATACAATTCTGCATATGTACTTACAAACTAAAATTTGTAACTACCCAGCACTTAGTAGAAGTTCCTTCAAATTTAAAACTTAGCTTCCTGGTGACGATTTCTGTGTTTATTCCCATATTACTCTACAATTATTTTGCATTAGCTTAATATTCATGGTTTGTTAGAAATATATTAATGTACCTTTTTCTTTTAGTTGAAATACTTCTTTTTTGTGGTATCTTATAGATGCTTAAATATTTAGTCAAGTGTTTAGAATATTGTGTTTCCTTTGATCTGGTCTTACTCTACATGAAAGATTGTCCTCCTCCAACCTATGTTCAGTTTTCTATGACCCACCACTTAATTTTCTGTAACAGTGCTATCTAGAGGCTATTCCTTTCGCAAACAACAAAAGCACCTTTACATTAGATCACAATTATTCTAATTTTTTTTAAATTCTGTGAGCATTAAGCAGTTTATATTATGAATGTTATTTATTCAGAGCCCAAATGGTCATCTCTTTTCAACTTGCTGTTTCTAAATGCTGTATTCTTATTCCTTTATGAAACACTTTGGTTTTATTTTTTCTATTTGGTGAGTTGTGCAGCATATCAAACAACACTAAATAGGCCAGCCCATAAGAGGAACTTTGGGATTCAAGAAAACAGGGTGATATTTTTTTTCATCAAATGCCATCAAATATAGCTCTCCCAGTGTATAAGAAAAGAGATGACTATAATATTTTTTACTGTTGAAGAGGTGACAATATAACAAAAGGTAAAAACAGTGTTTCAGAAAAGCTCTGAAACATTCTATAGCTGAACACTGACTTAAATATTACCTAAATTTCACATGCTGCTTGCACCGTTTATATGCTGCTACTGTACTCTGCAATTGAGAATTTACAGGATTTTATACTAAATTTCATTTTTTTAATCTACTTGCTTTTACCCAACTTCCAGAACACCTTCTTTTTATATGCTCTGAATCTATATATATCCCATAAAAGAACCTTTTATATATAAATCCTCCTTCAAATAGAAGATTTTTTGTAACTCTGCACTTTCCTGAATACAAAATGATCACTTTATGGCTTTAAATTCCATCGAAAGTCATAGCCTGTTTAGAACAAAGCCAGTGCTTGTGACAGTGAATGCATTCAGACTGGGAAAATAGGACAGCATGTCCCACTATAGGTACTCCATGGCAGTTGACTTGTTGTAGTCTCTTTTCCCATAAAAGCTGAAGAATGGCTACTACAGGTTACCAATTTAACATCCTTTTCCTTCATGAATGACTAATGGTAATGTATTCAATGCTTCTGAGTAAGAAACTCAGTACAAATTTTAGCCAGAAATTTCTGTATTCATGATTGAGACAACATGCTTAGTCATTATTCTTTTCTTTCCCAAGAAAAGTCTGTGTTTTTATCAGTAAATTTCATCCTTTCAAAAAAAAAATTCTTTTAATAAGTGAAATTAGACTAACTTCGCAATAATCTTTAACCCCCCTTTCAAAAATCTTTTGGTTTCATAAAATATTTTGACAAAAATTCCTGTGAAAGTCATTCCACAAAATTTACTTTCTTTCTGAAATTTGAGATAAAAAGGGTCTGCTGGAATGAAGGTAAATATAAATATTCATATTAAGAAAAGGATTAGGGATTTCTTTTTTTTTTTTTTAAATAAATAACATCTTTAAAAGTGTTTAGTTTTGGATTTCTCTTCTATTGGAGTAAATAGATTTTGTCCATTCTTGAATGTAATATGAAAATTTCCCTGACTTTTCTTCAGTTTTATAGTGTTTCTCTCATTGAAATCATTATCTTAGGCTTGAACTCTGTATTCTTTACTCTTATTTTTAATCTTTTACTTTTTTATTTATTCTTTCTATGTATGATAGTTAGGTCATTAAAATGTTTAAATTATTTTTATCTGACATTCCAGTTAAGGAATTATCTCCAGGGTAAAATACAAATTTGATATTAATACGAACTTTTCTTGTTTATTTTTTGTTGTACTGCTTATTCCTTTTAAAAATGCTTACATCTTTCTGACTACACATACTCCATATGTAGTTGAATTATATATCAGAATACCTGAGAAAGAAACATATAACTGAATTTTGTGTGCTTGCTTGCTACAGCTGGGCCAAGATCCTTATAAAATAATCAAAGATGGTTCAGCCTGAAAACTAGAATGAGATTCAGCATGGACTGAAATGATATCAAAAATCCAAGTATCACTTTACCAGATTTAAGGCAGTGAATCTACCTCTATGATATCTGCCCTTAGCTTTAATATATATAGAGTTTGGGCATTTATATTCTTTGATCTAACCTAGTAGAAACTTGGTAACACTGAAAAACATTATTTTTAAGGAAAACTTTCCAAAGATACAGGAAAAGTTGAAAGATGGCAATTACACACTTTGGAACCCATGTTCCCTCATTTCTTTCTGTGGTTAAGGACTCTGATCCTTGTTTAATCCCCATCAGAACAACTGAAATTTGCTGTAAAATCTTTTCTTTCTTTTTTTTTTTTTTTTTTATTTTTTTTTTGGTCCAAGACTGCTGGGGAGCATATACTGACTTAATTACACAGGGCTTTTCATAGTCACTTTCCAAAGAGTTGATGTACTTGAATGTACTTGAGTGTAAATAAAACTCTTTATAGTTGGTGATCTGCCCTTATGGTAGAAGTGGTGTAACTGAGATTAAGTCTGAATAGAAGCCTCCATTGATGGCTGGAGGACAGTCTTAGGAGTGCATAAATGAATTCATTTTTCTTTTGGAAAAAGGAGGGGAAACTCTTTGGTCACAGCTGAAAATATGCCTTATTCATGGTGCAGCTATACATAAAGCATAAGGTGATCTATAGGTAACTTCCTGAGCCTGATGTGGCATCATGAGAGGTCAGCAAAAGAAACTCCAGTGACTATGAATGACACAAGCCTGCAGTATGTTACTTTGGCAATGAGTTTCCCATTTAGACAAGTATTCAAAGTATCTGTTTTTCCACCAGTTCTGATTCTCTCAAGAGATGAGTACTCCTCATGCCTTTTCCAATGTTTCTGTCAGACTGTCAGATTACATTATCAAATGAAAAATTGACTCCTCTGGTGTAAAACCAGTAAGTGACAGCATAATTCCAGTTTTGTGTTGTAAGGTGAGAACTCTACAGAGCAGGTCAGAAACATAATTACTCAAGGGAATTCACTGAAGGGCTTTCAAATTAAGCTTTTCAAATGCTATAGCCAGATGTAAATTTATAAGAACAGGTTTAATATAGATGAAAATATTTTTCTTGGTTTTGCTCAGCTCTTTTAATTCAAGAGCAGAAGCTGTTGTATGGTTTGTTTTTTAACTTGGCATAGTTCTGAAATTACAGATGTGCACTGTTGCGCTGAATTGTGCCAATAGCTGTGTTTATGCTCAGGGTCTTATTCAGAGACACTCAAGGGCAATGCAGAAGATAGTTTCATATGTTTAACAATGACAAAAATGTGTGTTTAGGCACATCAGGAACAGCAGAACTGGAAAGGGGCAGCTTCCATCTCTGTGATTCAGGTGAATATCTTCATTAGAGTTGGTAATGTTATAATGTCAGACACAAACATTCCTCTGAGAGGTTGCATGACTTTTGAGAATGCAATTTTGTTTGCTTAGCTATACAGCTGGCTCACACTTTAATTTTTGTTTTCATCCTCTGGAAATTTCCAATTCTTTGGTTCAGCAGAGTGAATGCTCTGTGCTAGGGTCTGTTTCTCAATGAACTCTCTTTCCTGAGAAAAGAAGAAAGTATACTGGTGGGATGATTCCAGCCTAACATGTTCTTTCATTTAAGTTAAATGATTGTTGTTCTGCCATTTCAGCCATCAATGTCCTCTGAGTGAGTTTGATTGTCCTTTCAGACACCTCTGGGTATGTCAGATGCCTTTTAATAATAGATAAAAATATGTGAACTACTTTCTGCTATGGGGCAAGACAAATATAGTAACTTCTGACAAGCCATGACGATGTAGAACATATCATCTGTTCCTTATGCTCAAGTAAAACTCTGCGTCCCTACAGAGAGGCGAGTTAGATACTTGGCAATAGCTGCCAATGTGCAAGACAGTTGGTAGATACTCTGTGATATAAAACATATTAGTGGTGGAAGAAGAATGACCTATCATATATTTATTGTAGCCTAGAATGTAAAGGGACATAGCTGGTAGTTTGACAGCGTACAGCCATGATCATTTGTGTTGTTTTTAGTAAAGCTTGTTTGTATGTCAGTGAAGACTGTATTAATTCTTCCATTATAATTTTTTATGTATGAGCTTTGCTGTGTGAACATAAAGTGATCACCGCATTAGGATTAAAATAAAAAAGGAAAAAAAAATTCTCACACTTTTGAATAGTGTATTAAAAATTTTGGAAGCTAGATTGCATTGTCAGAATTCTACATGAATGGATTAATCCTAAAAGCCACAGTTAAGTCTTATTTTATTGTTTCCAGTTGTGAATGATTAAAAATATCTATTTTTTCATATTAGTTAGTACTTGTAATGCTGCATGTGAATTTGCAATAGAAGTTGTTTTCTGTACAAAACCAGAATATATATAAGTAAACAATCATTAGAATATTTTCATAACTAAAAGATATGAATACCTGTCATGGATATTGACCATTTTTGTTTTCTGCATTCATTGTGAAACTATTCAGAGGAAAGCTGAAACACTTTTCACTTTTTTTTCACTTTTGTGAAAATTACTTTTTAAATTACATCTGAACAGATATGCTATTAGATGTTCTTGATTTTTGGGAAAAAAAAAATTAAAAATTGTCGTCAATATTTTCAGAACAGGAATTTCATACCTTTCTCCTATGATTTGTTTTATTTATTCTGATTTATTTCATACTAGTTAACAAATTATGATCAGATTTTAATGTCTTTGACAGAGCTGACCTTCTACAGTACGTAAATAAACAAAGCTCCATACTTGTTATTAGAGATATTTAAAATGTAAGAATGCAGGCAATGATTCTCAGTATTTAGATTGACAAAATAATTTCGGAGCAGGTTTTTTGTTGTTTTATCTGGTGATATATTTGCTATATTTATCTGGTGTTTTTAATCTGGTGATATATTTGCTATTATTTGGGGTTAAGAATGGATTCTTTATTTCAATAGTTATATTTAGTGCTCTTTGTATGACTGATCACCAAAGGAATATTTAGTTTTTAATCTTCATTTGCTTCATATTTAAGCGGCCTAAGCCGTTCATGACTCAGAAGACAACTAAAATTTTTGGTGTATTTTGGTGCATCATATTTGCATTAGTCTCAAAGAAATAGAATTATTTTATATAGAAGTAGCTTATTTTAACACACTGGAAAGAGATTTATTTGGCTTTTCCTCTTCTTTTCCCAAAAAAAAAAAAACAAATAACTTACAAACTTACAAACAACTCAAAAAATTCCAATAACTTACAAACTTATAAATCAGTTCTTGAATGTCAGAAAAAAGACAAGAAAATAGTTACATAACCCTAAATAATATTTCCAGTCCACTTTTTGTTTTATCTTAAATACAGGGTTCAGTTCTAGAAAACAAGGTATACATAGTAAAAGTTATACTGGAGACACTTCAGAAGGATTTGAAAAGTCTTGAGAATGTACTCTGTTTTGGTATGATTATCCTTCTTTCAGCTGTGATGCTATCTAACTGCATTCAGTTCCATCAGTCTTCATGTCTGCTACAATAATACATTTCAGAAGAAATCCAAGCTGTCCACTCTAATTTTCATCTATTTTTAGTAGACTAAAAAAGAGGAATAAAAATTACAATGGAAAATATTTTGAAATTGTGTTTTAGAATACAGGTTTTCTATGTCAAGAGGTAGTCTTCCATCCCACTTAATTAATTCAATTTCCCTTTTTAAGGAACATATCCATGATGCTGCTTTTATGCTTTTCAAATCCCTTGAAGTACCTACAACAAAAAAATTGCAGATGATCTTATGGGTTGTGCTCTAGCTGAGATCCTCAGATCAAATGCTAGCAGCTTCACTTGAGCAAAATCTTTTCTGATTTGTTTCCAATTCTGTGATAATTATCTATTTTTCACTTGCTATATTAAGTCTGATCAGATTTTAACTCAAATATTGTCAATGTTTTCTAGGTGGCTTTTGGAAAGGCTTATTGATGCATTTATCTTGTGAGCTGATAGGATGTTTGACTCCTTTTTTACAAGTGTAATTGCCCAGATGTTCCAATCTGGCTGCTCTTCAAAACATTAAGAGTGACCTCTGGTTCAAGGAGGAAACGCAGGTTATAAGCAGGAAGATAGAGTTTTAATTATTGTATCTATAACTCCAGCCACAAGACCAGTAATCAAATCAGTCTGGTCCAATTACTGTTTTGATCAGATTCAGCTGTTATAGTTTGCTGTGTAATACTGTAGCTATCTTACTTCTTTTAAGCATCTAAGTAGCATCTTATAAGCACAATCCTGTGTTTGTTGTACTGTGAGAAAGCACTAGAATTGTTGTTAAATGCTTGGTGTTGTATAGCAGGATGAAAAGGGTTGTATTTGACAACCTCTGAGTCTTTTAGAGGTTACATCACTATTTGCTGAGGTGGAGTTTAGATGGGACAACAACAACACCAGCATCACACTGTCCAACCATACATAACCAGGGAATACTCATCAGGATGGGATTTTTTATAGCTGCATGGTGATTTCTGTCCAAAGGTTTCTATTATAACTCACACACACATGAATGCACCTGCACACACACACACATCTGATGTACCCTGTGCCACCAAGAATCACTTCCCTGTAGCTGAGACTGTATTCTCACTAGTAGCTTATGGTAATATTTTATTCCTAAACTGCTGCTGCTGTTGCATGTTGTTATGTGCATGAAGCATATGCATGGTTCTCTTATTCCATATAAAAATCACCATCTCAACATTATTGCAGGGCCTTTTGACGACTATTTGATTATCAGTGTGTTGAAAACCACCATATTTTTGAGAGGAAAAACTAAAAAAGAAAGGCAAAACAAGAAATCTCCAGAAGACTAAATGTGAAGTCGGGGAGAAACATTTTTGCATAATACTCCATTTGTCAACAGTACCTTAAAGACTTTTCCTGTGCTGAACTCAATATTTCTGTTGAATAAGAAATACACCTCTTCCTACTTGTCAAAACTAATGTTTTGAAGGAAGCAGCAGTTAATATAAGATTGGCAGGTTTTCTTAACAATTACATGTTTTCTTGATGATGTTGCAGATATATTCCTTTAGCATACTACTTTTCAAAGTAAATAATTTAAATATGAGTGTTAGTATGAGATCAAATCTGTTGACAATAAAGGAAACACAAAAATTGGGCTATCTAGAAATATGATTTTATCATGTAAAGGCTTTATTAACCCCATGTTCTCAGAGGCAGATACAATGTCCCAATGGCCACATTAGGTGCCAATATTAAAATCTGAGCACCCATTGGCCTGACCACAGCATCCCAGAAAACATATTTCCTGTCAAACCACCACACTATTTCAAGGACATTTTTTGGACTAAAATCTTTGAATAATTTGGGAAAAATACAGATGTCTTAATATCAAAAGACTAAATTTTGTATGATAATTAAGATTATTTTTTCTTTATACTTTATGTAGCTAAATTAAAACATTTTCCAACGGTGACATTCACAAAATAAAAACATTTATTCCAGAACATATTTTAGCGTAAAGATAAAAAACTTTCTAGTAAAGGAAATTTAATTTAAAAAAAATGACACTTATTAAAATGTTTTTAATTAAAAAAACTCCATGGAAAATTAGGAGGAAGGAATCAATGGTTTCAAATTTGACAACCTTTTTTTTCAAGGCAGATTAAGACTTTCCATCTTTCAACGTATGCTAGAAGGGTATTTGTGAAACAACTGATAGATGCCTCCCTAATTGCTACCATAAGAGAAGAGACCTATGGTTTCTGCTTTCAAATTATAAAACTTAATTGCTAGGTTGGGCCTTAAAAATGATAAGTCAATGTTTAAGTCTTTGTGGTGCACACAATCAGCTTCACTACTGAAATGCAAACAAATTCCCCACATATCCACATTGCTTTTAAAATAATATGAGAATAAAGAGACCCTGTAAGAAAGAAAGCCTTGATAATATTGAAGTCAATAGATAGGGGTTATTGAGATAAGACCAATCCCATTATTTTTCATTTGGCTAACATAAATTTTACAAATTAGGCACTTTTCTCTTTGTGGTACTTCTGCCATGATGAGACTCAGAGCTTTGCAACTATTCAAGAGGTGGGACAAACTGCTGTCCTGTGCAAACACACAAAGGATGTGAAACACTTTCTGAGGCAGAGATAATGATGTCTGGTTTTGGTTTTAATATCACTGCAGAATTATATTGCCTCCAGTTGCCTAAACTTCTTATTTCACATAGGCACTCCATATTTATCAAACGTAGGAACTCAGAAATCTATGTCTCTTGGGCCACCTTTAGGCAGATATCACTGTTGTGGGTGTCAGGACACAGCAAATTATTGCTGAAACTTTCTACTGGTCTCTGTGCCAAAGATTGAAGAACTGAGCTGCTGAGGGCAACTGCAGGACAAAAGTGCCAGGGACTAACACAGACCAGACCAGAAAGTGTTGGTTGCCCAGGGAAGCCAAGGACACATCACAGCTACCACTCTTCTGCTGACTGTTTTCCAAACTGTCTTAGAAGACCTTTTCCCTATATTTTGCCAAGCTGTGTGGTAATGCCTGCTAGGATGTAGCTGTCCTTAAATTAGTGGTATATAAAATGAATTTTTTTTTACTATTCTCTTGGATTTTGAGACTACAGGATGAAGCTTGGTTATAATTTCAGGCATTTTCTTGCCATTATGAAAGCTAAAGAGTAACTCATGTGCTTTATGTACCCATATCTTTTTGTGTATACATGCCTATGGTTAAGGGAATTAATTTTTCATTAATTTAAAATAATTATTATATTATTTTTTGTTATTTTATTTAAACATTAGGACTACAAGATTTAAAAGGAAATCATATGCTTTACCATTTTAAAGAATCATAGGGGAATAGATCACAAGTAAGACTTTCTGCAGCATATTTTAGAAATTAGTTTGCAGTGATTTTTCACTAGTTATTTGCTAGAGATCTTATAAGAGTCATCCTAATACCTAGGTGTAACACTGATCTAATAGAAATGTCCTGAGATCTAATTTACTCTTTATAGGTAGATTGTACCTATTAAGTTATAGTGAATGTATTTTCTAACCTTACATTTAATGGAAAGTAGCTGGGAAAAAGAGAAGGAAAGCTTTTGAGAGCCACCGGTCTTCTTTCTGCCCAAATTATCTCATGTTCTATAGAGTCTCTTTCTAAAACTGACCATTGAGCAATTACATGGTTCTGCTTACACTTTCAATAGCTTCTAAAGGCTAAAATCCTCTCAGAATGACAGCCATGTACAAAGGTGAGCAGTACTCATGCGCATTAGGAGCTGATCAAAGCAAAGATAAAGCCATACACCTAGGCAGCAATTAATACCACCCCAAGTTCAGGGAGATTTTCTTACAATATTGTCACATTTTAGTATGCACATTGGTTCCCATTCAGTCAAACATATGCCAGACCAAGTTATTACCTTGAATAGAAAAAAAGTTTCAAAATCAGAATCTGCTGCAGATTAGGAAGCATTTGTGTTCATTAAGTGTCCTTCAGAGTTGTTTTCCTTCAACAATGCTATGATAATGTCTTTTTCCCCTTCTTTCTGTTGCACATATTCTACCTAGTGTTAGATACTGCACAGAAGCACTTATATCAGGAGAGAAGGTATCCTGGGCTCTTTAACACAAATAATGAAAAATAAGTACATCCTTCCTTTGACTGTTAAGGGAACCCAGGGCTGCCTTTCTTTCAACTTAAATAACTCCTTCAATAGTAGTTCCTATCAGATTTCTCCTATGCATGCACAGAACTTCTCCCAACAGAAACACTTATCTCCAGAATCATTAATAATTGCTTCCTACAGATTGGAAGGAGCTATTACAGGAAAAGGAAATTCACTCATAGTCTGATGGCTACTGCACAAGGAATATAAGATCCAAGTGTTATGTTATTGTGCCTGTGAGAGTATTGCCCCTGTTATGATCTTTACTCAATCACCTTTCTCTTTTCCCTCTGCTCATCATATTTCCCAAGGTCGTTAACTTCTTTCTTCATTTCGTTGCTAAATCTCATCCAGTTTATGGAAAAAGAAAAAAAAAAGAAAAAGAATGTCTACTCCTAATATTTACAAACCTTTAAGTCATTTTTTTTCACCATTTCAGAAGGAAAAACTGGGACTCACTATCCCAAGGAAGCCAGGTTGTAAACTTTCACCCTGCCAAAGCTTATACAACTGTTTAATGTTTTGCTAACAATGGTGATAATGAAAAGAATGCAACTGTTGCCTCTAAGTTAGAAACACGCATAAGTTTTAGCAGGCTCAAGACATAATTAAATATGTATTATTTCTCTTTTTTCATTTAGTCTTAATAAGAAAGTTGAAGATTTTTAAAACTGAATTTCTACTGCCATGGTGCAATTTTAATAAACCAATTAATGCATATTGATAATGTTAATTGAGAATTTTATTAGATTGCTATCTTTTACAATTAATCTAGTTTTTTTAATTCTTTTTTAAGTATGAGAAAATATAGTTTAAAAGATCTCAACTAATAAAGTAATAAGATAAATTTTAAATATTACTAGTATGAAGGGATGCAATGATTTTTGCAGTACTAGTGAGAGAATATATAAAAATTTACCCCTTTTAATTTCAAATAGAAATCTTAGAAAATTTTGAGGGAACACTGATGATTTTAATGAGTGAAATCTGTTACCAGATTTACTACTAAAAATAACTACTTTTTTTGCAGAGATATTTCCATAGAAAAGTCACAATGTTATAGAAAGTAACTCACTAGAAAGTATTTAAGGTAAGAATGATTACTTATTTTCGATAGTCTCTCTCATATGGAAAATAATTTACACGTTTTAGGATAATTTGTCTTTAACTTCAGGGAAATTCTGTGTGAAGGTCATCCTGAAGTTATTTGCCTTCATCTATTCCTCATATCATAAGCAATTAGTTCTGATAGGATAGACATTACATAATAGAAAAATAAGTCAGTGGAGTAATAATTGTTAGAATAATAGTGAAGAAGATAATATCTTTGCATTCTCTTTTGAGAGCAAAACAAATTAGAACATCATTTCTAGAATTCAACATTTGTCATTATTGTGAGCTTAATTCAATTATCATTACTAAACTTTTATTACTTTAATGATACTTTAATATTCTTCATATTTTTATATTTGTTGACACATTAGTACTATTAAAATGGCACAATATTTATGAATTTTATTATTCATCCATTGATGATGACAAAAATCTAAACAAATTTAATCAGGAGCTTGTGAGGAGACTGACAAGCTCATTAAAAGGAGTTGGGCTTTTTTTTTTTTTTACAGAAAATTAGGTTATATAATATCATATCTATCTGGTTCTCATAAATATTCTAGAAGAGGCTCAGTAAAAACATATAGAAATGTGAAAGACATTATTCAGGTTATTCTGTTTCAATTTACACTTGCTGTGGAATCATATTGAATTTTTATACAATGTTCAGAGAAAAAGAAAGAAAGTGTTGATGAGAACAATTAAGTAATATGCAAAAAGATTGGGAATAAAAAATTTCTCAAAATATGAATTACAGGACTTTTATAAGCTGCCTTCAATAGGGTGTATGAAGAAAAAAGCAACCAAAGTCAGAAATGTGTTATTTATAATATACAGTGGAAATATTTATTAAATTTATTGAGGAAATAAATGCTATTCCATGTGTTACAAACAATATTAAAGAACCAGATTGCAAAAGTTTTACATGATTTCTGGGGTCTCAAGATGCCTCTTAACTAAATGCTGCAGAAGAGCAGCCTACTCAGAATGACTCATAGTATCTATATGAAATCGTATAAAGAGAAGCCCAATCATGAAAATGTTCCTTGGCTTGCAGAGGAAAGAAAAAAGCAAGATTTTGTTTTCTGCATTTTCCTTGCCTCTGAAGAAAGAGGCTGATAATTAAATTTTTAATATAACTACAATGGAGTATGCACCGCATAGCAATGAAAAAGAAAACACTGATATGTTTTTTTCTAACTAATCATGTAAAGAAAATTATACTAATTGAGATAAATTAATATCTTAACTCAGTATTTAAATATAGACACAAAAGGTGGTATCCAATCTGCATATAAATAAATATTTGATTGTTGAGAAAATAATCCATATTTCCGTAGGTTAAATAGCTGCTTGAATTTCTGTAAAAACATAGAAAACATTCATTAATAAATGAAGAAATTTTAAGGATAAACCTCTCCAAGTAATATTCTAAAAAGTTTCAACACTTCATTAGTCTTTAAAATTGAAGTCAATGTTTAAATTGAAACTCACGGTAGCAACATTTTCTTTTTTATTCCACATTAATAATTATTCTGGGATACTCTGTAAGCCAACAGGACTGGATACCAAGTGGACACCTATCAGATACCCACTTCCAAAAGAAGCTGGAAATATTTACATGTCATTATCTATAGAAGACAGATTGCTTTTTGTTTCCTTTATTTCAGATTTTTGTTTTCCTCTGTAACTTGAACTCAAATATCCTAAATCCTGGTATTGGTTCTGTTCTTCTCCCAAACTTATCACCAGTAAGTTTAACTGAAATTGTTAAGGATGAAATTAACTACTTAAAATTCCTTCAGTTTTAAATTTTCTCAAATTCTTATCCTTATTTAATGGAATGTTATGATGAAAAAAAGAAGACCTCTTTATAATGAAAAAAAGAAGACCTCAACAGAAGTCCTCTTCTGTGTTGTTCCAAGAGGCATCCATCCTTCAGAGGATTTTATTCCTCAAGTGGACCAAGACCTGAACAGCCTCATCTGACCCCAGAGGTGGCCCTTTTGTTGGCAGAGGAGTAGCCTAGAGATCTCCCAGGGTCCATTCCATGATCTGCAAAATAATGTAGGTCCACAACTGCTCTATGTCATGTCAGGACAGAGAATTAAGAGTAAATCGTACAAAATTTGAGTAATTTATCCTCACCAACAAAGATCTTTTGGATTTAGTGAAGCATCCCTTCATATCACACTGGGTGAATAAATAAGAATGTCAATGCTTTGGGTATGTGATCGGTTTTCATTTCCTGTGGCAGCTGGAATTGATCTCTTAAGCTCTCACTAGAATAAATCCCCAAGTTTTAAAATGTCAGTAGTATCTCAGCATCCCCTCATACGCCATATACACCCAAATTCAGATATTACATTTTTTTTGACACTACTCACACTCTTTTTACCTATAGATATTTTTTGACAGCACATTTCACAAAAAAACCCCACAAACTATACAACTATATTAAAGCTGTAAGAGAACTTGCATAATATTTAAAAATTATTTATTTCTCACTGATAAGCATTTATTTGAAGTTTCCCATCCTGTTCTTATTTTCTGTTTTTTTCTAGTCCCTCTTTCCATGTTGTAATTAAAAATCTGTACTTAGACTGCTGATATTTTAAGAGATTAATGGGTTTTGGGTTTTTTTGTTATTAATGCAGGTCAGTCATGAGCTGAAGAGACAGAAGGAGTTTATATGAAACTCCTTCTGTACTATATTTGAAGATGTGTTTGTAGTTCTGGGCAAAGGAGTTGAACCAGAGATGTGTTTTAAGGGCCTGGAGGCTGAGAATTTCTTTCTGAATGGCTGTAAATGCCTGTGTGGGCATTAATGTGTTGTGAAACTGGGATATTTTGCATTTCTGCATGATTAAAGGGATATTTTTATTTTTGCATACCCAACTGATAGAGAACACTGGTCAACTGACATCACAGAGAGAGGTATTCCTGGATGAAACTTATCTCACCTAACTAGCTGCCTGAAAAATGGACATCTAGTCAAACTATTTGTCTAGGCCTCTTCTCCCTCCCCTTTTAGTCAATAGAGAAATAGACTCTGTCACAGAAAATTCATGCCCTTATCTCAGACACACAACTAAGGATGGATTACCTTTCGGGAGTTGCCTCTTTCTCTTGAGTAACTATTTAGGGAGGCTACATTTTGAACTCTGACCAGCCATTTAACCTTTAGATGGCTAGCTGAGCCAAAATACACTCTTTACATACATTTTTAGATCTGATTTCTGTTTGAAAACAGGAAAATTAAAGACTTGGCAAAGCCATTCCATAACGTGGAAGCAAACACACAGCATATGTTAAAAAGAAAACTCTGGACTGCATTTCCAGCCTTTCATCTGATGCTGTGTCAGTGATGTGCTTGGTTCAAAGAGTCAGCAATTCTCAAGCAAGTAAGGTGAGGAGCTTGAGGAGCAGAAAGGCAGGATGGGCATCTAAGAAAGCTTTAAGTGCTTGAAAAGTGAATTTAGAGTGTACAAACAGATTGATCAGTACTAAAGGAACTGAGAACTGTGTTGTTGCAGGTCAGCTACATCAGAATTAGTGAAGGAAATAAACTAATAAGGAACCATGATTACTAGTCAATATTTTGCAAAGAGCCGAACAGAATTTTGATCTACTTTGCTAATTTGTATATCTCTATATTTGGAAACATTATAGGCCAGGAAAGAGGCTTCAGACTTCTGATGCTCTTCTATTTTATGAGAGTTCATTTCAGAGAACAAATCTCTGAAATTTTCTAATACAAATTTTGAATGGTTCTTTATAACATTGAAATACTCTAATTCCAGTGCATTTATAGCTTTAGAGATTATGATTGGACTGCCACTTTTCTACCAATATGTGTGTGCTTTTTCCTTAGAATATGTATTTAGAACATGGATTTAATGTTTTACAGTAAAAATATCTCATATTTGATTAAAACATGCAGCATAGACTTCCTGGAACTGAGTATAATTTATACATTGCTAATAACTCTCAATGAATTTGCTACAGTAGAAATCTTCTTCTCAAAAGCTCAAACACTTCAAGGCTCTTACATTTACCAAATAGTATAATTCATGTCAGTGTGTATTTTAATTTGTCAATTTATGACAGATAACATTTAGCCAAGACTTTTTTTGTCTCTAAAAATCAGGTAGGTGCTGAACAATATCTTGCTCTTGTTGAACCCATGGGAAACTATAGAAAATCCATTTCATTAAACAAAACCCAAGAAAGGTCAAAAGTTTCAGTGAGAATGCAAATCTTTGAACATTATCAGAGAGAAAAAAAAAAAAGGGTGCACAACTTTTTAAATTTGTTGTAACTTCAAAGACAGTTTCTATTTAAATCACCCGTTTAAGCTCATTTTAGGAGTCAGTTGGTTTTTATGTCTGTGCCCTCTTTACAACCCAATGATAGGATGGACCTTAGCCCTACCAATGTCTAAATATATTATGGTCAGGGTCCCCAGGGGGAAGAGATTCCTCCAGGAGCAGGCAGCCCGATCTGGACATCTAGCACTGGAATGCGGCCGTTTCCGTCCTGGCATCTACATCTGACCCCATCATCTTGATACCCTTTAGCAGTTGGTGCATGAATTGACACTTATGGGTAACCAAGGACACCCATCAAAGCACAGCCAAAATGTAGAGAGTAGATTTATTTCATTACCTTTCTAACAACACCAGCAGAGGCTCACAGGGACACGGGTTCCATTTTGCTCTGTTCATGTGGATCATGGCAGAGGTGGGGCTCACTGCCAGCCTCACAATGATGAAAGGATTCACACATCCATGTGAGAGTGCACTATCTCTCCACAGGATTTCTGCTTCTCAAAACAGGTAGAGGACGAACAACATTAGGCATAATAAATGTAGTTTTCCCACACTGACAGTTTTAGCATTCTTAGCTGCAAGGTCACTTTAAACAAAACTATTCCTTCTTCCTCTTCTACATTTAACCCTTTTCTCCCAACAGTCAGTGAACAAACCAAGTGTTCTTCAAACATGATTCATTTCACGTTACATACTTAAATTTGGTTAGATGAAACAAATCCTTGAAGTCTCTATTGCTCTCTGTGGAGAATCAAGGTTTCTAGATTTGATAATCTATCTGTACTCAGACAAGTAGAATTGGATTACCATCTCTGATGTTTTGTGACAATTTTGACATACAGCTACACGCATACTGTACTTGATGTAGGGGGTTTGATCTGGTAAGCACCTTCATCAAATTCTTCTGGGCTGAATTCAGTTCAGAGAGAGAAGGTACTACAGTTTGAAGGGAACTGCTCTAGCAATTTTTGTCATTTTCACACTTTTTATTGAAGCAAAAACTGAAGGAGACAGGGAAAAAATAAAGAATCGGTTTGGGTTGGGTGGGAAGTGCTTAGAAGTGCTTAATTCATTTGTGAATGGAGATGTGTAGTTATACTGACTTTAGCATTTTTTTAATATATCTCGCTTCAGTCTTTATAGTAAAAGACAGATAATGGTAGCAAAATGCCATCAAAAGATTTGTTTAAAAATTCTGTTCTTACTTTTTAGAAGAACAAGTTTGGTTGCATCTGAAAACATAAATGGAATACCAAGTAGGTGCTATGTTTCTCTACATCAAGCAATTTTACCTTATATGATTATATGATTGAAATTGAGGGGGAAAGTTGCCTGAATTTCATGATGGCCTCCTTCAGCTCTTTGACAAGATTTGTATTATTCAGATTGATCTCTTGGCAAGCAGCAATTGTCTTGAGTAATTTCATTATGGAGGTGCAGACATAGAGACCATTTGGATTAAGGCAACATTTAGCACTGAAGAATATGCTTTGTTGACAAAATTAACAGCTCACTGTCAAGTCAGCAATACCAATTGAGTACATTGCCAAGTAAAAGGCTTTCAACTCTTGTTTTCCAGAAGCCATACATATCATTAAATGCAATGTACATGGATACAAGGAAATTGATCCTGTTTGTTTTACTGTAATCAACTTACACTTGTTGTTGTGAAGTATCACACTGCCCTTGGGAACAATGTATCATAGTCCAAATTCAATGTATATCATCTATGTCTAGTGAAAGAATATTTCACCTTCTGATTCTGCAGTAGGATTAGCACTCATGAAAACATATGTTCTTCTTGACCAAGGAATAGAGGGAACTGAAAACTAATACACCAAAAAGAAATTAGCAAAAAAAAAAAAAAAACAAACAAACAACATAAATCTTCACCTCAGTGAACTTCTTTGTCTCCATAACTCTAATTCATCCTTGTGAATGTGACTGTGAACACAGTATCTGTGTGGATAGAAAGGAAATATTGTGACATAAAGCTGTAGGCAGGAAGATGCACAGGTTAGATGCAACACAGAGCTAGATGTTCCTCAGTAAGCTGTGACCTGAGCCAGACAGCTATCCTACTCTTTTTCCTGGTATTTTGAAACCATGGAGAAATAAATTTTGAAGCATGTGTCATTTGCTACATTAAAAGGGTGGCAATGTTGCTACATTAAAGGCTCCCTTTTGCATCAGGCATTATTGGGAACTGCTCTAGCTGCTCACCATCTGAAAGACTAGCAGTGAGCTGCTGATTTACTCAGCTGCTGCCCCACTGCAGCTCAGACTGAGCTTCTGCTGGTCTCTAAGGACTCCAAAAAACTGAAATAGGAGCATGGGTCTTAAGCATATGTCAAGAAAAATCTTTGAAAATGTTAGTTAGATTTTGGTCAAGGATCATGAGAGGATGTGAAAGTGCAATAGATATCCAGGTTTCTTCAGGTTTAGAGCCCAGGGTAAAATTCATTAACAGTGACCTGTTCTGTTAGACCCACTGTTATTCACATAGCACTGTCATATGGTGGTGTTTTTCTAGTAGGAGGAGATAACGTTTTTAATGAGTTTGCAAGATCACAGGACTGTGGGTTAGTTGTAACAGTGATTTTTCTATTTTTATGACTACTTTGATTTACTTTTGTTTAACTTTGTATGAAACATCATGGTTTTAGAATTCTAGCAATGTTGTACAAATACAGGCACGTTAAAATGGTAGAGGGCTTGAGAAATTATACCTTGCATAGACTTACAGAACATCAGCAAGAGAGATGAAAGGCAGAAGTATGTGTTTATCTACTTCCATTATGTTGTTTTTACTGCAAAAAATTCATAATGTATTATTTCAATATCTGAAATAATAAAAATTTGACTAATTATGATTCTTGGATTAGGCTTTTAGATATCAATTATGCTAACAATAAATTATTGACTTAATATATAGGGCATGCTTTCTTTTTTCATATACAAAGTTATGAGCATAAAACTATTTATTCTCTGCTAATTGCCTATGAATCAGAAATTTCCATGGAGGAAATGAATAATTCTCCAAGCCTGGGATGAACTGTACTTGTTAACTCTTCAGTAAGAAGCATTAAGCTTTGAAACAATCTATTTTTCTGCAGAATAAAGATGGTAAGATCGATTGTTCCTATAGTATTCACTCACTAATAGATCAATTTCTTTATGCTCAGCCTTTTTTGCACCATGTGTTCCTCTCCAGTATTATTAAGGTATATTGAACTAAACTGGAAAAAGGATGAAAAAATAAGTAATATGCTCTGGGCCCTGACTCTATATTGAAGGAAATAAATTATCTTAGGAATTTAAATGCATGCATAAGAGAATATGCATTTATATTTTATATATAAGAGGGCATATGCATCTGTCATGGTTTGACACTGGCACAATGCCAGTGCCCCCATGAAGATACCCTCTCCCTGGTTTCTGCTGTGAGATGTGACCAGGAATAAGCAAAGCAGGCTCCTACTTAGGGAAGAAAGAAAACAAAACTTTATTAACTACACTATAACTACAGATAAAAAGGAACACACACAGGGAAAATGAAAACCTTACAAATACATTTCCTCCACCCCCCACCAAATTCCCAATACAATACATCTATTCCTCAAATCACCAACTCTCGGTCCAGCACCACCCTTCAAACAATCAATCCTCAGTTCATCAAGAGGAGAGGAGTCCTTCTTGTACCATGGGCTTCCCCTGGAAACACAGTCGAAGCCTCGTGTGTTTCCTGTGTCACTTGTGGCACCGCCCGGAGTACATCTGCCATCGTGACCTCTTCCTTTCATGTCCAGTGCTCTCACCACTGAACACAGACCAGAGCTGCTTCTAGGGTTGTCTTTTTTAAGGATGCTCTGTCCCGATCCAAAAAAGGCACAGTCTCTCCTTTGGGACACCTGTCCCCACAATCTCTCCTTTGGGACACCTGTCCCCCCCATATTTTTTCACCCCCTGGGGCCGAGGGGTACCAACACTGAACCCTCTTGGTTCTGTGGCCATTGCTTCCCCCTAGATGGAGTCTCTGTATCACAAGGAACATGGTTCTGTCCATGGCTGTACAAAAAGAGTCCAGCAAAAGCCACTCATCATCTCTTCCCACTAGGATTCTTCTCTATTCTTCCACTATTTCTCACTCGCCCAGACCTCTCTCACATTTGCACATTCCCTTCCCTTCCTCATCTTCCACTCTATCTCTCTTCTAGGAAAGGTCAATGTTCTGTAAAGTTCTCATTTTCCAAAAAGGGGTTAAAAGCTCCTACAAGCGGCCGGCTGAACCCCCCCCCGCTTCTTCTCCGTCCCAGCCGTGCTGCCGGCACAGGCCCATGTTTATCCAGTCTCAAGGTTACAGTCTCAGGCAGCGGCTCTTTCTCTCTCTCTCTCTCTCTCTCTCTCTCTCTCTGTCTCTCAGGGGGGGCTGCCCGATGGCTCCCGGTGTCTCTCTCTCTCTCTCTCTCTCTCTCTTCCACCCTTCCACCCCCGGGCTCAGGCCTACCTCTCCCGCCCACATGGCTTTCCCCTCCCCCTGCCCAGCCAGCAGCTGGGCCGGGGGAGAGACCTGAACTCTTTCCCGCCGGAAACCCAAGAGGGCCCTGTAGAGAGCTTTTTGGATAATTGGTTAGCTGAGAAAGGCCACTTCGATGTGATACCGTTGGATAAGGATAGGGGAAACAAGCTGGGGATTATGCAACCAGTGTCCAATCACTGACAAAGGTCATAGTGACCTTCGCTGAAACGGGAAGATGGGGGAGAAAATTGCTTGCCAGAAAATGAAGATATCCTAGGTAGAGAAGCTAGAAGAATGTAAACATAGAAACAAAATAATCATTAGAGCATAGAAGTAGGTGTGGTTGATCTAAGTGTGCTTTAACCAATAATGAGCTCAGCTTTTCCAATATGTATAAGCTTCATTAACACCAATATAAATATGTGTGAGCTTTCAATAAACTTGGAGATTTGCAATTCACGCATATTGTGTGAGGCATTTCTTCCACCGTTCACGACAGGGCCCTCCCAGGGGAGAACTCTGCTTTTAACCCCGTGTTCTCAGAGGCGTGTCCATGTCCCAATGGCCAGGTTAAATGCCAATATTAAAGCCTGAATATCCATTGGCTAAAACACAGCATCCCAAAAAACACATTTCCTGTCAAACCACCACAGCATCATTGTATATTTTTTGTGTTCTCCTCCCCACCCCCACTTTTTTTGTTGTTAATAATGCTCAGTTTTTCTTCCTGATTTGACTTTTTGGCCTCAGAGAAGACTAAATTGCATTTTTTCTCATAGGAAAGAAATGATTCCCAGATAGATTGTTACAAGAACAGACAAAAAACAGTCAGTGAAAACGCATGAATTATTACAAATTTTGCTTTTTTTTTCCCAAAAGAAATACATTTTAATGAAGCATCTACATGGTCTTGAAAACAAGGATATGAGTTCCAGGTTTCTGGCTCCTCCAACTTTTTATATTTTCCTGGCTCCTCTCTACTTCTTTTTAAAAGGTCCCTGCTTGTCCATGTCAGAAGAATCACCATCTCAATGTCTGTAGGGAAAAGACTCTCCATGTAGAGTACTTGGTGTTGGGGGTTAAGTTTCTTAAGGGAATTTTCTTCCCATTTGCTGTCATGGAAATAGCAAATGGGCCTTGATTAAGAGTCAAAAGATGTAGCCAACTCCTTGGTGAACTGTTGGAATGGTTCTGGCGGGAGTGCTTTGGTTTTTGGCAGTTTCTTAGCTAAGGGTGGTTCAGTCTTTGCCTAGCTTGGAAGGTAGAGGGTTGTGTGTTTTGGTGCTGGACTTTCTCCTGCCCAGAGGATTTGCTGCTATTGCTGAACCTTTCCTGTTGTTTCTCTTTACCCTTGGTGGGCTGCTGCTCATGGGAGCAACCACTGGACTGCGACTTTTCAGCACAAACCCTTGCTGGGAGAGACCCTCACCATCTGCATATGTGCCTCAGGGGAAAACTGGGCTCCCCATCTCCCTTTCTCTGTCAAGGAAGCACTGAGAGAAAAAAATTAATGTAAAACACTATGGAAGGGCACAGATATCTATTCAGGTAATTGCAAAGTAATAAGCTTGACATGAAATAAGCAGACTATGCAGCAAATAGAACAGACTAATCTATTCTGTTTTCAAAATTTTCTACTTTTGTGTTCTTTTCTCCAACCTTTTAACTTATGAATCTTGAGACCATTAATTACAAGATATATTTTAAAATATTAATGTTTCAACAATCTTAATCTTGAAGCAAGCTTTGTCACACCAACTGAAATAATATTTAGAAGATATCTCGTGTTATCAAAGCTCTAAATATTTAGAAGATATATCTTGTTATCAAAACAATAATTTTGCTTTTGGTTATTATTTATGATGACTAACTTCTCTTTGTGTATGCATTTAACTGTCAGTACTGCATTTCTCTGTCTTTAGGTATTTGTTCAAACACAGATTTTTACATGCATGATAGCATTATTTTCTGTTTCTTGAAGATAATCTTTATTAAGCTGCCAAATTCATTTATTTTCAATCTTGTTTTAGAGGTAAAATGATATATGACTGGAAAATTTTATTACATTAAAATCTATTGTGAGTCACAGAGCACTTTACTAAGTCCATATGAATTTTCATTTTTTTTCTACCAACAAAAATTCATCCTGTTTAATGCTTTAGGGCCATAATTAGCTATATGGCATGAGAAAATACCTGGTTAATGCAAAGACTACCAGTTATGGGAGAGTTATAACTCCTTCATAACACAAAGGAGTTAGAATATACTGTGTTCCCACCATATGCAATTAACCTGAAATTATGATAATAGCAACCACACTTTTAGTGGCTGCTATGGTGTCACAGAACAGCTTATTTGCTGGTGACTAATTAAGGGAAAGACATATATTCTTATGGAAAGAAAGATGAAATAGTAAAAAATAAAAATAAACTATTCTTAAGCCTCTACTTAGCAAAAATCCTAATGCTATTGGTTAGCACCTTTAATTTTTTCTTTTTTTTAATAACCCTTAAAAATATTGCATTTGGTTTATGTAACAAGGGGCCTATGTAGGGGTGGCCTCTGTGAGAGGAGATCAGGGACTGTCTCCGTGTCGGACAAAACCAGTTCCAACCAATCCTCACTGTTGCCCAAAGCTGAAACCATCAGTGATGCTGGTGATAGCGTATTTCGGAAATAGTAAAAAACCAGTATGCAGCAGCTGGGAGAGATGAGAAAATGTCAGGGAAACATTCCTGCAGACACTGAGATCAGAGAAGGAGAGGACTTCTTTCCCCACACACGTGATCAGAGATTCCCCTACAGCCCATGGAGAAGAACACAGTGAAGCAATCTACCTGCAGCCCATGGAGGACCATGACACAGGGAATTTTCACCTGTAGCCCCTGCAAGACACCACAGCAGAGAAAATAGCTGTGCCCTGAAAAAAGCTGCAGCTCATAGAGAGCCCACACTGGAGCAGTGTCCTGGCAAAAGCTGCAACCTATAGAAAGCATCACATGCAGGAGTGGGCAGGAAATACGGACCACAGAGGAGCACACACTGAACTAGCTTGTCCCTGAAGTACTCTTCCCCAAGGAAAGCACTCACACAGGAGGAGTTCACAAAGATCTAAATCCTTTGAGAGGAACCAAATGCTGGCATTGAGGAAGAGTGTGAGGAAGAAGGAACAGTAGAAGTGAAGTAGGTGAAGTGGTATGTGCTGGTTGCAATCCCAGTGATATTCAGGAACACTGTTTGGTCAAATAAAGGCAATTCTCACTTAATATTACTTATGAAGAATATAACTTAACTTTGTAAGGATCTCATAAGTGAGTTTTTATAGAATTTCTTTTAAACACTAATTTGAAATAAATATTTAATTTTGGCCTTAAGCAGATAATTGCAATACTGCAAACATAGACATGCAAATATAAAGTATTTTGATCTTAGTAAGGAACATGGTCTCCAGCAAGATTACGTTCCTTATGATATAAATAAGAATGATACTTAAAAGTTATACAGGGGAGTGTATAGCTAATTAGGACAGTATTGAAAAATGTTGCAGTTCTCAGAACAGGTTTGCTTCATTCTCATTCAATCCGTACATGATTTTGTGAAGTAGAGAGTGAGTATTGGTGAATTTAGTCCATACATCCTGATTAGATTTTCACAATTGGGCCCTGGTTGAATGATTTTAAAGTGACGCTTTAGTGGAGAGACCTGTGAGAAAACCTGAGATCTATAATTACATCTGAAAGGGTCATATGGCTGCATATTTTTTACCTCTTCCTTACAAAGCAAATGTTTCAATTAATCTACATTTATCAGATGAAGAAAATGTTTGAACATTCTGAAAACCTCCAACATTCATTAATTATTGCCTATTCTGACTCAAGATTCTGAGAGCTAGTCATCAAGTTACAGAGAGTTTGCATTTGTTTCTAAGTGGCAATCAAAGTGGAAGGCATGCACTGAATCTAAAAAATCTAAAGCTGCCTGTTATCACACTTTGCCACAAAAAAGGGACCAACAAGCACTGAGCTGTGAAATTTCAGAACTTTTCGAATTACTTAACCTATTCATTTCTGGTCTTTGACTAATGATGGTTTGTGGGGGTTCGGATTTGGTTGTTGGATTGTTGGATTTTTTGTTTTTGTTTTTTGGGGTTTTTTTGCATCAAATCAATATAATTTGCATTTTATAATTTTAAAATATCTCTAATACTTTCCTAGTACTTAGAGTTCTGGATATGCATAGTTCCTCCTTGAAGGAGTACTCCAGCTGTGTAATGAATCACTGGCAATTTACATCATGTCAAAGAAGACTCTGAGATCACAGAATTTTTCTGTTTCTAGTTTTTGATTCAAAATAGCTTAATGATAGATATAAAAAATCTTCAAGAACAGAACAAAATCCTAATATTTTTAATGCGGTTGCCATTGCAAGTACTATTTTCAATTATATCAGCTACTTAGAGTATTTTTTTAACAAACAAGAGGTTCTTAATCTTATGGGAACTCTCAGATACCTTTCACACCATATTTAAAATAAATAATGTTTAAAGGTGTAACTGCATCTGTGAATATTGTTGAATTATAAAACTGTGTAATTTCTGGAATTTTAAATCCTGCCTAGGAATAATATGTATGGGAGTTCATTGGTTGCCACAAACTTTCTCTTTCCCTTATAAAACTTGTTTGCTACTTACATTAGTATTCAGGCTTTTTCAGAAAGCACAAAAACATTGTCAAGAAACAATAGAAGTGAAAAGGGTCTTGAGAAAATAGTGGAGTGTTATAGATATTTGAAAAATAAGATGGTGCATACATGACAAACAGCAACAAACTATGAACTTTATTACAGTGTTGGTAAGGAGCTCAGATTTTATGCAAATAACACAAAAACATCTGAAAAGATTTCTATAGATACTATATTTTTAAAGAAATGCAATATAATATGAATACAATAAATTCAGCCAGTCTGACTATTGTCTGAGGAAGAGGAGAAGGTATTTCAAAAGTTGTATTTACAAAATTACATATTTCTTTCTTTAAAGCTGGACTACTGGACAGAAACAATGCAAGGAACATGCTAGAAAACAAACTTCCTTGATAATTAAACTAGATAGTAGCATTTTTGGTATGTAGCAGTTCTCTCTCTAAATTATATTAGTTAGAGTCTCTTGCATCAGTATTTTTTGCACAATGCATGTTTCCCCTACAGGAGTACTCTCATTCCTACAATTTTTCAATTTCTCCAGATAACATCCATCTCCTTTACTGCAGATGCTGACAGTTTGCTATAAACTGAAAAGGTACTGAATGGAAAATAAAACAAACCAAAAAAATTCCACCAAAACCCAAACCACAAAGAACATTGCCATTGTTGCATAAATACTTAATTTGAAACTACAGTCTTAAATCAGTTACAAAACTAACATAGTTGACATGGTCATATGTAAGATTACATATAAACATAATTTCATAACAGCATGCTATGAAAATAATTTATACTAGCTATTTCTTGATAATTTGATGATATTAGTTATTTCCTAAATTATTGCAGGCCCCTGAATATACTTAAAGGAATAAGGACAAAATTACAGAAATATTTGTTCTAATTTTTATATGTGCATACAAATATATACTAAAACCATATAAAATCAGGTCAACATCTATGTAACCTGCATTCTGTCTTTGTTATTTCTCAGCATATACATAGTAAAGGTTGTAAGTATGCTTGTGCAGTTTGCAGCAATGCCCACAGTCCTGATTCCTATGCTTATAACACCCTTTTTATCAAGATACTTCAGAAACTTTGGGGTTTTTTTATTTATCTTCTGATAAATAAAAAATCTGAGATCTGGTGACAGCAAACACACAAACAACAAAATACAGTGTTTTATTACTTTAATTAAGCAACAAGATTTTAATTTACTCCAGCTACAGTACTTAGAAAGCTTGCTTATGAGTGTAACACAATTGATTCTTTTCATGCTGTTCCTACATCCCTGTCTATATCCCTGACCTATATTTAATGTTATGCATATCCAAATACTAATGTTGGCAATTATCTTTTTTACTTGCAAACAACATGTTATTTAGAGCTTCAGTGAAGTCACAAGACACATATACCACCCTCCTTGACTGACACACTTGTTTGCAATGCTACCTGTTAAAAAAGATGAATGATGGAAGGAAAAAGAAACAGATTTATTTTACCCTGAATGACAAACAGGAATAAGTTGACAAGGTGTGTCATTTACATAGCTTTACAGCCTCAGAAACATAAACACGTCTCTTAATTTATATATGCTTGAATTAATTTTATCTTTATTTCTTTCTCTCTCTCGTACCTGAGGCCAATGTACTTTCGGCATTTCTACAAAGAAATTATTTTGCTGAGGATTTGACAGACTATCTGAAATGAATGACATCAAAGTTAGAAGTGGTGTCTCAGGTGCTTTTATTTCTTAGGATTGTTTTACTTGTTTAAGTAAAACATTGACTTACACATATCAAGAAGTAAGTTGCAAATTCTCAAAAGGCTTATGTTTTTCATTGTTGCTTATTTTTCAACACATATTGAAATATCATCTCTTTTTAATACTCTATGTGAAAGAGCTGCTTCCCTTTGAGTAGTAACACAAAGATTTTCTAGACCTATGAATAGGTGTGGTTATGCTGCAAGTTCATAAATTCACCATTAGATTGGACATGTAGATATGTATTCATTTTTCACTCTGTCTGCAGAGTGGCCCTGTGGCTGTGAGCTACAACCCTAATCAAGATTTATTTTCATTGTACTGCAGTAGGAAGAGCATGGAACAATTGGCTCGGAGATGAGTATTCTTCATTTATTTCTGTCTTATTATTCATTTGTTTCTGTCTTTACACACACATGTTATATAAATATATGACATATATATATAAAATGTGTGTGTATCAGTATAACTCCTTATAATTGTTATCTATAGTCATTAAGTTCCATCCCAAACAACTTTTTTTCACCAGAATTTTATATTCTGATATTCTTTCCATGGTGAATAATATGTAAGTACTTTGGTAGATTTATAGAAAGACTTCAATATCAAATATGCATAGATTCATATGCATATGAATATTACAGCTAAGAGAAAGATACCCTGATACTTCCAAAATTACTACGAGGGAAAAGGTTTTGCATCTTTACAAAAAGTGCTTTGTCTACACATGTGAGAAAATAGTTTTTCCATTATAGCATAATGTCATGGAATCATAGAATCTTTGAAAGTTGGCGGGATCTTTGGGTTGAAAAGGACTTGGAGAACACTAGAAGAGAGGGTTTTCCAAAAAGATAGAAAGTGAGATACTTATCTCCAGGGTGAAGAAAATTTGTTTATAGATAGATAAATAGATACCCCCACAAAATCCAGGTGCGTGCCCCCAAGACCCTGGACACCACATCAGGTGGATTGGCATTGGAGTCAGGACTGGTGAAATTCCTTAATTCTTTTTTCTACTCTTTATTCTCTCCCTCTCTCTAATCTCTCTCTTCTCTTTCCCCCCTATCCCTTTCTCAAAATTCACTGTTGTGTGTTTATACCAGAGGATAGGGGACTAATTAATACTAATTTCCATGCCAAGAGCATAATTTCCTAATAAAACTGTATGTTTTTGTGAACTGTGACTTCTTTGGCTTGTATCAATCTTGGGTGGTCCCTTCTTCCTAAGGGTTGAGTGCCACAGGAACTTAAAGATCATCCTGCTGAACACACACAAACACACACACACAGCTGAGGGCGGGGGTGTCACCCACTCGGTCAACTTGCTCAGGGCCCCTTCCAAACCCATCTTGAACAATGAGTCACGAGTTAGAGCATTATCCTACAATATATCGATAAAAAGCAGAAGATGAAATTGGACATAAGGAGAAAGCAGACATCAGCAAGTACACAGCACAAAATCTACATACCAAGTAAGGAGTAAAAGAAAAAATGTTCTGAAAACAGAAACAAACCCCAAAGATTATGCAGGAAGTTTAAATACAAACAACAGCAAATAATAATCATACTGTGTGGAATCTAAGATACAAAGTGAGAGGAGTTGCTAATGGGGAAAAATTTTCTGAGTTTTAAATCCTTGCCTATTTTATCTTTTTTATTTATTTATTCATTTCTATGTTTACAATAAAATGGGGCAATTCCATTTTCATACATGATTTGAAACAGCCTAGTATTTTTGAATGGGAATAACAGGAGCACATCCAGATCCATTCATATAGTCCCACTGTGATGTAATTATTTAGCAGTGTGTACTGTAATGATTTAGGAGAATTTTTATACATGGAAACCCTATAAAAATTTAACAAGAAAAACCTTACAACCAACCATTCAGAATTTGATAGACAAAAAGTTTAATAATCTGTCAAAACCCAGGTCCAGAGTCACCCATATTCTTTGAAAGAGAATCCTCTTCATATCTCCATAGAATAATTAGCAGTTTGTCAGCCTTTTTTCTTAGTGGGAAGATCACAGCTCACAAAGCCATTAATAGCATCCTCTGCAGCTCATGAGTTTTCCCTAGAGGACTGGCATCAAAGTGCTGAGCAAGCTTAATGATACGAAGTTTGAGATTTGAAGAAATCATAGATTCCGCTATTCTGGATTCAGGTTGTATCAGCAAAAATACATCTGAGTAGATGCACAATTAAAAAATGTAATTGAATTCACATTTATCAATGTAACTTTGCTAATACAATAAAAGAACAACATTTATATTTGTAACACTTGTTTATCAAATCCATGTTGTGTTTGCTTTGGCTTTGTAAAACTTTCTAGACAACGTAGAATTTTTCAGGATTTAGATAAGATCTTTAACCCAGTAAACTTTATATTAGTGTAAATGTTATGACTACTTCCAGCTGAGTATCTGTTCTCCAACACTTGGATGCCCTATTTTGGAGTCTTAAAAGAACAAAAACCTTAGCTGCAACTTTGAATAGGTATCATTACTTTTTTCAATTTTAATGAAAAAATATTGAATATAAGACTCAGCAAGGAAAATAAAATCTTACAAGTAGACTTGTAATTTTTTTTATTTGGGAGAAGTTTGAGGTTGTTCTTTGTTTGATTTTTTGTAGGAGGAGATTTTACAGAAAGACAGATTCTGCAATAATAGGATTACTTTTTCAATGAATTTACGCTTATTTCCAAAGATTTTCTTTGTTTCATGCACAATGGGTTGTACCATTTTGGTTTAAATTGAAAACTGAAAAAAAAAAAAAAGATTTTAAGGAGACTGTGTTGTACATACAAGGGTCTAATTACATATATTTAGAAGATCTCCAAGCCAGTTTTCTGAGCCAGTGAAAATTTACAGTCAAATTATTAGTCAGTCTATCCCAAACTCAGACATACTGGTGCCATAAGGCTTTAGGGTGTCTCAGAGCAAACAGAGAATAAGGATACACCCAGACCTTGTACATATAATTTCACTTATATACGATGAATGAATCAGAATTCAAATTTTGAGAACAGCTAGCTTGGAGTACAGCAGTCCATCACGTCCAGTTGGATTCATGTTGCCCAACTTTTGTAGTCTAAAATATAGCAGTTGTGTCAACGTCCTTTATTTAAACTTTTGGTATAATCTATGCAACAGCCAAAAGTAAAAAAATCATCCAAATTTTGAGACTACGTTTATTCTTCAGATGACTCTTTGTAATAGAGGTGAAGAAAATTAGCTGAGCTAAATAATGTACTTCATAAAACTCTCAGGAGGATAAAAGGATTTTCTGATTGCATAATGCAGCATCTGCTCCCTTTGAGAAGGGGCTCCTGATCAGTCTGGCACCTCATTTGGATCAGCCGTAGGTCTCATGTGCATCATCTCTCTAGCAGTAACTTTGTTAGGGCAGTTTATGAAATTTTCAGTTAATGAAAATTGTAAAGAATTATGTATTATTTTATACAGCTGGCATGAAATTTAATTGCCTTTTAAATACAGATCAGAGATTTAAAAATTCTACAATGTGAAGTATTTTCTGCTTTACATCTTGAAGTAGGAAAATAACAGTCAGAATTTTGAGAAAGGTCAACAATGCACATATCTAAAACCATGCTTAGATTTTGTTTCCAAAACACAGAGCAATGTGGTCACGTGACACTTTTATCCTCTTCAAGCCCTGGGCTAAACATTCAAGTTGAGAAACTTGAATTTTGTTGATATAAAGTTACATTTATTTTTAGGAACAACGCTCTCTTCAGGGCATTAAAATCTTGGCTGTGATGGCAAATGCGCCCTTATTTGATGTTGATAAAGACATACAAGTGCTTTTATTTTCCTAATGCATGGTGAAGGTTTTCTGGTTCATCCACAGTTCTGCTATCCTAGGGGACACAGCCAGAAGCATGCTGAACTACTGGAGCAGCACTGGGCTAAGAGTCTTGCTGCATGAAATACATGGTGAAGGCTTGTCCTTGTTCTCTCTTTAAAGAGTATTAGAAAAGCAAACAGCTTATTCCTTTTGGATTTGAATGGAAAAAGAAAGATCTAGAAAAAAACCCACAGTATTTAACCTTTCAACATAGAAAATAAGATGAAATTTTCAAACAGGAACTTTTTTTAATTGCTTAAATGTCAAAAAAGTAAATTTCAGAGTAGTTGAAAGATATTATGAAGCTAGTTTCTAATAAAATGTCTAACTGGGATTTTTGAGACAAGTCATAAACACACTTTAGTAATCCAAAATAACAAAAAAAAAATTAGAATGAAATTATAATTAGCTGATATTTGGAAGATATTGCACTTGTTGTACAATTAATTTCAGTCTATCTTTATAATTAAAAGCTTCTTTTCATAAAATTTAAAGATGTGTTTGGATGTAATAATAATTTTAATTTATATTTTATAGTCACCCAAGCATAATTTGATTCTTGATTGTTGTATTTTTCAGGCAAAAGATAACAACAAAAATCTACAGCAGTTTCCCAACCCCATAGAATCAGAGCAGACAGCTGACCTTGGTGATAGATGGCAACAGTTGCTGAATAATAGGTAGATGCAGTGTGGTTTATGGGAGCTGCTTGAGAGGCAAGAAAAGCCTGTGTTTCCCTTCTGCTCTGGAACATTCTGATGACAAACATATTAATTCTGATGCCACAAAATAGACAGAATTTGAGGAAAATTTCTATTGAGCATCTGTGACTGCAAACCCACAGTGCAGTGTGTTTGCAGAAGAACATGAAGTTAAAAACAATCCTTCTCTTGAAACACAGTGACAGAATGATGACTTTTTTTGATTGATATCAATATACAGTACTGATTTTTTCCCTAAAACCTTCTTTAGGTAATTTCTTAATCTGTTCCAAGGGATATTCATGCTCTGTGAATATAAACCAGGTTCACCTGATTTAAAATTTGTTTCTCAGAAACCTGTAGATTTACATAGACAATTATGTAAGGTTTGATTTATTGGTAAAAAAATAATCTCCTTGAGCCATTTGAAAAAGCATAGGGTATCCTAGTCATCTCCACAGTTCTGGCAGATCCAAGACACAACAAAACTAGGGGTCCTAGAGCTATAGGCCCACAGGGCCTAAAATAACATTGCAAATATGTGTTTAGGCAACTAACTCTAGATCCAGATTTCACAGCTGAATAGGGTGATATTGTCATTTACAGAAATTTATTTATTCCTTATGGTTTATTCCTTCCAGTCCTATCTTTTAGGATCACATACATGTCTGGAGATGTTTATATCTTTGTTAATGAAACTGGTTGACAATTAAAGACTAAGGTTTTCATTCAATCCAGTAGACACCTTAGCATAGCCTTCTATTTCCTTGCTGAAGCATAAAATATTATTCCACCCAATCTTGACAAGATAGTACCTCGCCTTGAGGTACAGGCCACCAAGACCTATTAATGCAGTCAGAACTGTGAGTTTTGATAACAAAAATGATATTTTCTGGTTTGTTTATAGGTTTCAAGAAAAAGGAATTTTTTAGTTCTCTTAATCACAATGAAATATAGAAGATGATTTAGCTGAATGGACAGGAGTCTATTTAGGAAAAGTAGGCCAAATTTTACTAACTACATTGATTTATTTGCATTTGTTGCAATGGGTGTTTAGATATGGGCTTCACATGTACATATGTTTTACTGCTTACACCAAAATACAGACATCTAAATGTAGATCTCAACTTTGCTTTAAATGTTGAGCATATTACAGTTTTGTTATTCTGCCATTATGAAGTGGATTAGGAACTAAATCTGAATTCTGGTTCTTGTAATTCTTAGGTCTTACCTGAGCTCTACATCAGCTTTATGTTTTTGACAGGTGGTTCTGCAAGATTTCAACTTTTGATTCAGACAAGTGCAAGAAAAAGTAAAGCATTATTGTTTCTAATAGTGACACTATTTCCCTAGTTGTAGATGCTGAGTAGAATAATTTTCCATTCAACAGATTATAGACTTCATCTGCAGATTACAAAACTAAGGCCAGGCCTTGTCAGTGCATTTCCAGTAAATTGAATCAACAGCTTCTCCAGAAGTACTCACTGCTAGTGGCTTTTCCTGATATTTGACAAGATATATTCAAGTAAACATAACATATTTAAAGTAAAAGGTCCCAACTAAAATCCATATAAAATCATGTTATTTGTCATAAATTTACCAGCATTACAAAGATTGTTGAAAGAAACCACCTCCTCCCCTGACCTTTTGCTATCAGCTGATTTTCTGTGTACTGTTTATGAGACAGTGAGTCCCTCCAAGACTCTCAACATGGTGGAAAACATGCTGGAAAGTAACACATTTGTTAAGGGTTCTCAGAGTTTACCAGTTTGAGAGCAAGCTAAGCAGTGTTGTGGTTTTTTCTGTTTATCTTAAATCCAAACTGATTGATACCATAAATTAAAATGAAAAAGCAACTAGAAACATTTGGTCATAACAAGAACAATTAACAATGCAGAGGTTTAAATATTAATACTAATACTACAAATACAAACAAACAAAAAAGACACTGACCAAAAAAACCCAAGCAAATGTGACACAATTATATGCAAAGTGACACAATATATATGCTTAGCTGTCTTAATATTATATCAGAAAGATTTAGATTACCTTATCTCCCTAATTTACCATTGTTCTGCTAAAGATGATACTAAAGGTTTTATAATTTTCTTTATATCTTATGAAAAGGTTATATCTGATCACCGGATTACACATTAGGTCTTGCCTTTGAGCTACAGAATCTGTCAGGAAACACTTTGTGTAACCCTTGCTTTATACAAGTTATGTATGAAATGCACCTTGAAAAAGATAACTTGATCAAATTTATAGATTCCAAACATTTAAAGTGTCCAGAAAGCTTTAATATGTATTTCAAAACTCATCCTATTTCTTCTTTTTCCAGGTGATAATTGGTATTGATAGGCTTGAGAGGTGGGCCCTTGTGAACCTCATGAAGTTCAATGAGGACAAGTACAAGGTCCTGTGCCTGGTTCAGGAAAATCAGTCTCCAAGGTCAATACAGACTGGAACTGAATGAATAAAGAGCAGCACTGAGGAGGGGGACTTGGAGATAATGGTGGTTGAAAAGCTGGACATGAGACAGCATGATACGTTTGCATCCCAAAGCCAACCAAATCCTGTATTGCATCAAAAGCTTGCCCAGCAAGCAGGTCAAGGCAGGTGATTCCTCCTTGTGCTGTGCTCTAAAGAGACCCTGCACTAGAGAGACCCTCTCTGGAGTGCTGTGCCCAGGTCTGGCATTCACAGCTCAAGAAAGGCATGGCCCCTCTCCACTGAACACAGGCTGAGAGAGTTGGGGCCATTTAGCCAGGAAAAGAGAGGGTTTCAGGGAAGATTTAATTCAGCCTCTCATTATATAAAGGGGGCTTATAAGACAAAGAGGTACCTTTCGGAAAGGACTGTAAAGACTGGACAAGAGTGAACAGTTTTGAACTGAAAGAGAGAAGGGTTAGATTAGACAACCCAAACCATTCTATAATTCTATGAGTTCATGACAATCTTGTAACTTACTTCATTGAAATGAAAGGCTTTTCCTCTTTCTTAGATATGAAAAAATATTTTTGGTTTAGATTTAGGAAACAGTTTAAACATTGCAAAAATATTCAATGGCATTTTAGATGTACTCATGATGTTCACAAATATTTAACAGAGGAGTAACCTCAAGAAGAGAAGTTAGAAGCAGGAAAGGATAGGTGCTAGGTCAATGAATACTCAGGGGGTTTTACAGCTGATTTTAAAGTAAAGTTTAAGCACTAAAGGAAGCCTCCCACAATTAACATTACAACCATTTTCTTCCAGGAGAGATTAAAACTCCCCTACTCTTGCTGTTGCTTTATATATTCTATTTTAGATTAGTTTTGTGGTTTTTGGTTGTTTTTTTTTTGCTTTTTCTTATGTCCTCTATCAGCATGGTTTTTAAAACAAATTTAAAACACTGAAACAGGAAAACTTTGTATTGTCGATTTCTCACTTGCATGCCCAGTATTACAGTAATTTATCATGTTAAAGTGTACATTGATTTAGGCAACATAGTCAAATCACTTTAGGTGAGGGAACCTTGGAGTGCCTTTTAATGCCATTGTAAAGAGGCTATATAGGACTACTGTAAACTACCTTTCCTTCTGTCTTAAAAGTAGCCCACAGATCTCTTACTGATATAAGGAAAACAAGTGGAAATTTATAATTACATAAGAAAATAAAAGAATTTTGATTTAGAAAATTTCAGGATATTTTAGAATAGTGCTCAGTAGATGTCAAAAATGTACATAAAAACCTAGTTTACACAGAATAAAGCACATCCTGAATTGTCATTATGTAGTGGCACATATGTACATATATTTAGAAACACATCATGCTATTACCACTGCTTATTAGTGTCATGTTGAAAACTATTATCTGTCATGTCAAATGACAATTTGGATTTCAGTGTTTGCAAAAGAGGAAAATTATACTTGGATTCCACCTGGGAATGGAAGTTATGGTGATTTTGAGGCCTTCTTCATGGAACTACATGTGAAAACATTAGGATGCATTTGGCTGATTTTCAGCCAAAACATCAGGCAGGCAGAATGTCTAATGTCTGCTCCATTGCCTGGAAAAAAGGCCACTTCATGGCACTGGCCATTCCTTGTGTTGCTGTTGACAGTCCTATCTTTGTTACCTCACTCCAAAAACCACAGTGAAACTATAAGAGATGTCAGTACAAAAGCATCTTTAGGTCCAGTCAGCAGCTGGGTTTGAATTTCCACTGGATGGACAATGAGGCAGAGCAATGCTGTGAGTAAACCTTGCCTCCTTTCTGATCATCTTGGCTCTTCTGCTGTATTCTCCTGGTATCATATTAAAGACGCCTGTGTCCACAAGAGATAGCACTTCATTCATAACATTTTCTAAAGTCTGCTCAGTCTCATGGGTTTGTTTGTATTGATTTATTGGACTCTGGATAACAATACAGCCTTTCTGATGTGCAGTGAATAAGTAATTAGGGTTATTCTTTTGTGCTTAGGACTAAGTCTGTCAGAAAAGTAATGGGAGCTGGAAAATTCACTTAGGTTATTACTCAAATCCGTTAAAAAACACTGGGTGACATATTTAGATGTCAGAATTAGTAGATGACTGATTCATATGTAGCAAATAATTTATCTAAAGTGCAATTGATCCTGATTGCTACTGATTCTCATGTGGTTTTGAGATTACTTATTTATTCCCTAGTACCCCCATGTGATCATATAAAGTATATGGCCACCTTTATCAAATTTACTGAGCAAAATTATAGAAATTAGTCCAGATAAATTTGAAATAGCAAATAGAAACCAAATTTTCATGTGTGTATGTTGCCACATATTTCCAGAATTTCACTTGCAGTCAAAAGGAATAAGTGTGAGTGTGCTGATGAAAGAGCATGATAGTCAAACACATAGAACTGTTTCTACATACAATAAATGTGAATTTTGCAAGAAATAAACCAGAGTTCTATCACAAGACTCTCTTTTTTCTCTTAGAGTTCTCTTTGACAGCTTTGTTCTTAAAGGGTCACAGCCAAAACCACTGAATTTCGATTACAACACTTTTATTCAGACCTATATTTTAACTAAGGAAAGATAAAAAGAGGCAGGATTATATACATTATATCTACCTTTGTTGAATTAGTGTTAGCTCAATCCACTCCTATGTAAAAAGACCATTGACTGTGACTGTGGGTTGACTATTTTGGCCTTGGAGTGAAAAATTATTGTTATGAAAATCCAGTTGCGTTTTTAAGGAAGACACACATGAATCACAAGCAAAGAACAAATAAATAAATAGTTTATTTATAGACATGTTATAAATAATAAACATACATAAAATAGGAAATTATATAAGGGTTAAGAACAGATTATATAAGTACAGATATGGATATAGACATAGGCATCTTTCCTTTTTTTTTTTTTTTCAGATATAGGGAATGAATAAAAAAAGGATCTGTTCATATACTAACCAGAAAACAAGATAACTACTGTTGCCTCATTCTGCTGGATGTTTTATTACTTCAAACCCCATTTTACGTGTAATCTATAGCTAGCATTTTGTCTCTGCATATATTATTTCACAAGCACTACAGTACTGAAGCAGCAAAACTGACACCTAGACAGCATAGTATTAAAATGTGTAACCATTTCTAGAAAGCTGTGTATGGTATGTCACAGCACAGTCAACTTGCATTAGCTTAGTAAATCTGTACTGCATCACTGAACATTAGCTCCAGTTCATTCATTATGGTGCAGAGATTGCTTATTGTGTTCCCAGGGCTCTTTTATATGAAAGAGCAATAGTGCTGTCTGCCAAAATGGTCTTGCCCTGTCAGAGTGGCTTTAATTGAGCTGAGCCGTAGGACCCTGCCCAGTGCTATTACGGGAGCTGAGAGCCGTTTGGTGATAGCACTCTATGAGGTTATGGCTGTTAAGAGTATAATGGACAGTTATTGTAATATCCTACCCAACTAGAACACTATAAACATGCCCATAGGTAGTCATTTTACCTAGTTATCCTGTTTCCTAAAACAGTGTGGGTCTGATGCTTTGTTTCTATCTTTATGGGAAAATTGCAGAGTATTTTGGCAACAAGTGTTATCCATTCTGTGGTCAGGGGAAGGAGACAGAAGAGGCCACCTTTAGAAAGCAAACTTTTACTATTTAAATTTCTTTTGCATCTTTAGAGCAACCATTTTACCCATGCAGAATGAAAAGTAATGATATTTATATATTTTATGTACTTACCCAATGAAAATATGTTAATGATTCAATTGAAAAAGTAGTTGACAATGAAAATATTTTATTTTCAAGCTTATGTAAATGATGAAAAATAGAAGCAGGTGTAAATAGGCACCTGATCATTTACATTTTCAGTTTATTTATTTGAGTAGTTCTGATACTTAAACATATATTCCCTAATTTAAATAATTTCTTTTTTTTTTTTTTTTTTCCAATTGATTTACAAGGCAGTATATCAGATGAACAGCATGTCTGGAACAAAACCAAATAATAGCTATTTCCCATCAAGGTTATGCACACTTTGTAAACGGAGAAAAAAAATCATGAGTCATCAAAATGAAATTAGAAATGCAAGTTCTTTCTGGAAATGTTGGACAGGGGACATAAATAGAAGTGACCTCCATTTCATATCTCTGACAGATCATCAGAGATCAAACAAATAGAAATGGTGATGTCTTATGATGATGATGGTGGTGACTTGTGCAATCCCTTTATATCCATCTAATAGGCTTTTCTTTGTCAGTCAGAAATCTGTGAATATGAGGCTCATTGTGCTTCCATGCTGTATAAATGATTGAATGTGTTTGCCTAGCACTGAAGACATGCTGGAAAATCACCAGTTTGCAATACAAATGGCAATACAAATGGCATTGTGAAGACCAGAACAACGACTTATTATTTCAAAAACAATAAAACAAAACAAAACAACAACAATAACAACAACAAACAAAAAACAACAAAAAACCCATAACCAAGCCCAGTCTTAGACAGGTGGGGACAATGTTTAAAAAATACACTTTTTTAGTGAGTGGAGAGGAAAATAGGTCTGAAAGGAAAAATTTTTCTACTGTCATTTTTAGCTTCCTCTAAGGATAGAGTGAATTGTTATTCCAAAATGACTATTTCTTTTGAAAAGATTTTGAGCTATGCATGTGGAGTATTTTCAAACGGTGAAGAAACATTAACAACCAGCCACTTTTTCTCTTCTTTAGTTATTGTTATACAATCTAAAATAAAGCATGTTTGTTCTTTTATGAGATGTAGAGTGTTCTGCATGTCTGAATTGGAAATCCCAGTTTCTGCAATGTATAAGCATGGTGGGAAAAGCATTTATGCTGTAAATATACCTTTGTTAAGTCAAAAAAAAATTTCAAAATTGGGGATTTCTAATCCTCTATGAACTTGTGAGAATCTCTGGAAAACTATGTCTCTAGCATTCTACCTCTTCATGTAATCTACCTCTTCTTCTATTGAAATTAAGAGAAGCCATAAAGAAAGTAGTTTTTTCCAATGTTTTCTGGCCAATGGAGAGGACAGTCCCATGCTACTTCCTCCCACACTTCCTTTCCATTCTCGCTCATTTTGTCTGTGTGTTGCATCATGTTATAATCCTCAGTGAATCAATAGAGATAACTGCATTGTTAAAAAAGTAAGCTTTTTTCTCTTTGTTTTCCTCTTTATATTTTCCTTTCCACTGTTTTCCTCTTCTTTCTTCCTTCCTTCTCCCCTTTCCTTCTTTCCTCACTTTCTCTTGTTATAGTTATTTTACTTAAGCCTAACAAGGGATTAGCTGCCATAGCTAAAGTTGAGGATTATATAAGAATCTCTCTCATAAAGATTACCACTGCATCAAAAAGCAGGATATTTGACTGACTGCTCAGTCTCAGCAGCACTTACCCTGACCAATCTAGACCTGACCCTTGCAGCTGTAGGGGCCACAGTTGTAGCCTGTGCACATCTAGAACATGTTGGTCTTGAAATGACCTACAGGAGCACTTGTCATCCCTGTAGAAAACTCATAAGATGAAAGCAAGCAGTGGGAAGTCACTGCTGGAAAGGGTATGTGAAACATACTCTTAATTGCTTTTTCATCACTAGGGAATCTGTAGATTGTAGCTGAACAACTCTGTAGGGAGAAAAGGCATATCACTCTAGGTCAAAAGTGAAATGCCAGCTGGATGGAGGAAATTAAGACATTGTATACCAGCTATTTTGTCTGCCTATTTTTATCCAAGCTCCATCAATCTCTTCCAAGTGCCTCTAAAAATGGATAGCTAGAAACTTCCATGCTTCAGGACTCTACCCTTAATTATAAGTAAATTTGGCTGATGAAGGAAGGTGGCGCTAAATAGTGTCTTGTGAGTAATTTCATCATCAACAGAGAATTAGAAAACTGTTCCAAATAGCATTAACACCAGCCAAGATATGAAAATTCCAATTTTTTTATCAGACGTCTTAGGTAAATTATCATGCATTTTACAAGCCAGCATTTTTTGGGAGAAAGGACTGCACTTTCCTCACAAATTAATTATGCAAAGGGGCTTAGACAGAAACACTTGAATTGTACCGACAGAATATTTTGTTTTGTCTCCTCTATGTACAAACAATAAAAATTACATGGTCCATTCTCTAACAACAATTTGTACCATTGTTTTTCATATCTTTGACACTAACAAATTTAAATATTTTCTCATTTCAGTTGTTTTAATAGCTTCTGCTTCAGTTTTGAAACCAAAATGGAAATTAAAGGAAATGAAAGGAAATATCATTACAAAAGCTGACTACATATTGTATAAGGGACTTCACCAAAAGAAAATTAATATAAAAGAAGCTTTTAGGTTGGCAGACCTGATACAGACAAATAGCAGGGAGATGTTTTGGACTATATAGATACTTTTCTACTCAAAAGAAGAAATTGTTTGAATAACACCAAATGACACTTGTTGAAACCTATAACTAAGAGTACATAAAATGCCTTTTCTGTGCAACAGAAATAAAAGGGTAGCAGTTTAAAAAGAATCCTGATAATGTTTACCATCAGCTATTTTCATACAGCATAGTAATAAGCAGGACTATATAATACAAAAATACTAGTATATCTGATTTCAGGAAATTAACTTCGAGTGAATTAAAAAAGCCTATGAGCAAAGTATGATGCACTAAAACAAATTGGAAGAACTTTGGAAAATATTCAAAACTGTACCTTGAAGTCTGAAGGAAACCCATTGAGAGGCAATATGAAACTATGAGAGATTCCATGAATTATTAAGGGTAGAAAAGAAAGTGAAGATGGAGGAGAAAAACTAAAAAGAGCAAAGAGGCATATTCAGGATTAATGAACATAGCTTGATAAGAACTATGTTGATAAGGGCTTACAAATTTAAAAGCCAGTCATAATTATCCTTACTTAAAATCTGTTAAATTCCTGTAACTATGGTTTGATCTGAAACTCAATGTGGCTACCTTAACTTTTTCTAATATTTTGAGTACATTGCTGACAGAGAGACAGAAATTTTTCTTTCTTGTTTATTGTCAAGGGTATTTAACACTTCAACAGCCCTCGTGAAACAGAGGTTAGAACAAAATATTCTTCTGACTGGTTTCAAGCCTATTCCTCCTCAAAAGTGACAATGAGATTCAAGTTTTCTCAAAATAAGTGAACGTCTGTGCTTTTGTAGATGATACAATCATAGAAGCTATGTGAAATTATTTTAAAATAATTCCAAAAAAAAGCCCCAGACACGGAAAAAATGCATTAAAATTATTCTTGTAACATTCTGTGCTGGTCAAGTTAAGTGTGGGCTGTAGAAACAGGATACAGTTGGAGGAATTGCAGCTCTAGTAAGACCCTATATTATGGATTAAGTGATAGGTTTAAATTGAATCTTTCAACAGTGCAAATTTTTTTGATGGGTAACAGTTTCTGGTGTACCATTTGGGATTTTTTTTAACTTTTTTTTTTTTTAATAAAACCAGAGCTGTTTTAAATAAGACAACCCTGAGAAAGAGCTTTTCCAAGGGGAAGTTGACCATTTGACTGTGACCAAGAATTGTCCCACAGGGAAGGCAAGAGAGACCAAGAACTCTCCCAAGGGAATAATAGCAATGACAATAAGTTTTTCAAAGGGGAAGATGAACATGACAAAGAGCTGTCCCAATGGTAGGACTACAACATTCAAGATCTGGCCCAAGGGGGAGATGAGCTCAGCTACATCTGGGATACTCCCTTGGGTGTGGTGAATTATGAGGACCCCCATATTGGTCTCAAGGAGGCACCCAGATGTCCAAAGTGGCTACAGAGGCAGCAGAAGAGTCAGTCAGTGACCTGCACAGCACATCTCCTGCCCCAGCAGGTCCCACAGACACCAAGCCAGCAGCTGCTACCCTGGCTGGAGGTCCTGAGGAAGAGGAGCTGCCAAGGAGGCAAAGGCAGCAGTTTCTTCTGTCTCCAGCAAACAGGTGACAGCAGCAGGGGCAGAGAGCCCCTGTTGCCCACACAGCCCCTCATCTCCCCAGCTGGAAACCCACATCCTCAGCAAGTGGTGGGCTTTCTGCACAAAATGGCCCTTCCACTTCATGAGGGTGTGGCAATGTTCCTCACTCAGGGCTCACCAAATGTTGAATTTGCAGGCAATCCTGACATAGGAAGAGACGAGAATCTTGACTCCATGTTTCAGAAGGCTGATTTATTATTTTATGATATATATGTTATTAAAATAAAATTATATGTTAAAACTACACTAAAAGAATAGAAGAAAGGATTTAATCAGAAGGCTAGCAAGGAAGGGAAACAAATGATAACAAAATCTTGTGACTGCTCACAGCCTCGACACAGGTGGCTGTCATTGGTCATCAAGTAAAAACAATTTCCCATGCTGGGTAAACAATTCTCCAAATCACATTCCAAAGCCACAAAACATGGAGAAGCTGAAGCTTCTCAGGAGAAAAGATCCTAACAAAAGGATTTTTCATAAAATATGTCCATGACAGGAGGGAGCCCTGGGCTCTGCATGGTGGGATGGCTGGAGGATTAGTGCCCCCACTGTCAGCACCAGACAGGTCCCCAGGGATGGCTGCTGGCCCAGAGCCTTTGTGGACCCCTGAGGGAGCACCACTGGGTAGGTTTGCTGAGAGCATGTTAATAAAAGATGCTGATTTTCCAAATGTGCTCATCTGTGCCTGGTCCATCTCAGGATCAGGACACATACAGGCCTAGCAACAGATTTGAAACTCAAAAGCTGTATGGTTGCTGTGGCCAAGATGGACACCAGTTGCCATGTCAACAATGACACCCAGTTTACACTGTGCAAGTGAATTCCACCACAAGGATAAAGCTGGCTGATTTGTAGGGTTCTGTTTTCTTTGAAATAAAAAACCAATTTTTTCTCTTATTTGGCCAGATCTGTTTTTATAATTCCTTTGTAATTTTGAGGGGTAAAATCATATAAAGTCTACTGACCATAAAATACTTCCTTTTTTAAAAGAGAGAGAAAAAAAAGGAAATTGATTTATACCTTTTTTTGGCAGTGAAAAGTGCACTAAACAATAACATCACTACAGTGGGGAGAGGAGTCCACCAATTCTACATATAAGCATTGAAAAAAATAAATCTATATTTTTTATCAACAGCTGACCACCACGAAGCATAAATTCCTTCTCAGCAACTTGGAGATTGGAATAAGGGAATTCTGCTCAGCTGTTGCCAATACCACAGCTTTTCTTGAAAACTTGCCTCATGGCAGGGCTTTGCCTTGTGTCCATGGGGCAGGGTTTGTCTCACCAGAGTGGGAGCATGTACCTGCAGCTCACTGTGGGCCTCACCTGAGTGGAATGGATGCGTGCAGTGTGGGGATTGCACTCCACTCTGGCATGACCTGTCAGGTGACCAATGTTGCCTGGTAACCCCAAAAGCAGCTCATCCTGGGGAGTGCATGGGGAACAGACCTAGAGAGCCCTAAAGTCACATTTGATGGCTTTATGATGAAGCAAGAGGGAGCATTTCCTGATCAGAGGGTGGTAAGTCACTGACAGGTTGCCCACAGAAGCTGTGGCTGTCTCATCCCTGGAACTATTCAAGCCTAGGTTGAACACAAGCCATCTGGTCTATTGGAGGGTGCCCCTGTCCATGGCCTGGGGTAGGATGAAATGACCTTTAAGATAATCTCCAACCCAAACCATCCTGTGAGACTATGAAGAGCAGGGAGAACAAGTTGACCAAGCCCTCAGACCAGCACTGGAGTTCTGCACTCAACTTGCTCTTCTTCTCCTCTGTTACACCACAAGACCCTTCCCATGGAGCAGCCCTCACAGCTGGGAGCTGCGTTAGTCCACTGAATGGATGTCATGTTTTACTGACTGTTGTCATTATAGGGCAAAAGTTCTATTGTCGTTATATTGCAAGGGTTCCATATTGCTAGTTTGATACCTCCTTAATGTTTTACTTGTAGGCATCTCCTCCAGACACTGGCTCTCCCTTGTCCTCACAGCAGCCAACTGACTCCAGTTCCCCTCAGCCAGCCAATCCACTCTTTTATAGCACTCTTCTGATTGGCTACAGGTGTGGCCTGTTAACATCAGGCCTGCTCCTAATCTTTAGTAATTGGCTCAGCTGCAACTCTTTAGGGGATAAGATTACATTCTATACCACCTTCATTTACCCATACTGTATCGCCCTAGAACTGACTGTCTTGATCCATTATTTATACATAGCTTAAAATATTTCTGAGGGTGGCTGAAACTTCTGACTACTTGAAAGAGAAAGAACAATGAGATTTGAAATGGATTGTTCATACAAAGCATAGGAAAACTTAATCTTTTGGTAGCAGTGGTGGCCTCTATGAGAAGAGATGAGGGGCTGCCCCTCTGTTGGACAAAGCTAGTCCTAACCAGCTCTAAAATGTGAAACTGGTGGTTGCCTCTGTGACAACATATTTATGAAGCTGTAAAAAAAAAAACCCCAAAACTAAAAAATGCCACACCTACATAGCAGCTGTGAGAGAGGAGTGAAAAAACGTCAGAAAAGCATTCTTGCAGACACCAAGGTTGGAGGAGGAGGAGGTGATCCCCAATGTGTCAGAGCAGATTCTCTTGCAGCATGAAGAAGGTGAGGGAAGTTGTCTCCCTGCAGCCCTGAGGATCACATCAGAGCAGGTAAATCCTGCAGGCCATGCAGGATTCCATGCCAGAGGAGGTAGATATGCCTTGTGTTATAATCCAGTTATTAAGGGAAGCCTCTTCTGAATTTAAGGTGCAAACAAGATCATAATTAAAGGCATTGATTTTATTTAACAGCAAATGTGAGGAAGAGAGAGAGAGAGAAATTGGGAAAAGGATCAGGGAGGAATAGAGGGTAAAAGTGAGAGAGACATTAAGCAAAAAATATGACATATGACCAGTGCATGAACTCCTGCCATGTCCTGCTGGTCCTTCTTCACTCTGGTCTGATTACTGGTGGGGGTCCCGGAGTGTTCAACTGGAAGTGTTACTTTTATACTGTCCAAGTCCCAGGCATAGGTGCTGTTCCTGTAATTGAGGAGGGCATGCACATAAGCAGCTGCTTCTTTTCTCAGTTTGCCACAAGAATTTCATGCCCAGCAAGGTCATTCAGATCTGCCTCACCAGGCCTGGAATCTTCGTGGTCTTGCCAGCTGCACTTATCAATCGGAGGTTTTGAAGTCTGCACAGTGGAATCTTGTTTGGTGTGCTAATTCCAAACCTTCACCTCCATTTAGATTTACTATTAACACATTCCCATTTGCCATATGTGCTTAAACTCCTGTTGTGGTGGATTATTTTATAGCTATTTTCTTCTTTGGCAGTATTTGTGAGAGTTTGATGTGCTCTTTAAGTCCTTACACTTTGACAGAAACTGCAGTCCATAAAGACCCAATGAAGGAGCTTGCTTCTGACAGAGGCTGCAGCCTTTGGAAAGGAATACTTACACGGGCAGGATTTGGCAGGAGCTGTGACCCTGTAGGAGACCCACACTGATCAGTCTGTTCCAGAAAGACTGTACCCAGTGGAAAGAGCCCACACTGGGGCAGTTCATGGAAAGAGGGGGAGTGTGTGTGGAGGAAGAAGCAGCAGATGTGAACTGGCAGTTGCTCTTATTCCCTGATACTCTGTGTTGCTCATGGGGATTAAGATATAAGGGTTGGGAATGAAGGAGCAAAATTGGGCCTAGGAATAAGGAGAGGTGGGGGAAAGCTGGCTTTAATTTTGGTTTAATTTCTCATACACTGCTCTATTTTTAATTGACAATGAATTAAATTTATTTTCCCAAATTTGAATATGTCATGTCTGTGAGTAACTTCCCTATCCTTTATGTCTTATTTTCTTCCCCTGTCCTAGAGAGAAGAACTGAGGGAACAGCTTGGTGGGCGTTTGACAGTCAGTCAAGGTTAACCCATCACAGTGTCCATGAGATAAAGTAGCAAGGGCAATAGTCTGATGTCCAGAGAAGCAGCATGCAAGATGTGAATCCCCTGCCAGCAGCAAGCCTACCTAACAGTAGGTCAGGTCAGTAGATGGAGGCCTTTCCACAGCAGGGAGTCACCCACTCCCACACTGATGTTTCCTCCTATCATCTCCCTGCCTCTGCTGCCACAGAGGTGTCCACTTGCAAGCCAGGGAACACAGTCTTTCCCTGCCCTCCCTGGAGGTTTGAGCACTCTTGTTTGCATGATCTCAGAGAGGATCCTGTCAACGTTGTTTACCTATCCCTCAGTGTTGTGCCATCTGCCCTTTTCACAGCTTCCTTCTCCTGTTGACAGACCGAGCTCCCAGAGTCAGGGACAGCACCTCCACTAGCCCCAGCTCTGTGAGATGCTTCAGGCAGCATCAGTTCTGGGTGGCCCTGTCCTCTCTCCTACTCAGCTATGCCATGCAGCAGTGTATTTGCAGCAGTCAGTGAGGACTGTGCACAATGACACATCAGCCCTGTTACTGTTCAGTCCTGTGCTGCCTTCACCAGAATCTCCAGCTCTTTTCGATGCTCACATAGTGATATATCTGTTAGCTGCCTCTATTTGTTTTATTTTTATCACCTTTTTATATCTTACATCAAAGGACTTTCCAAGGCAGACCCATAAATCTGAAATCTTTGCTACAATCTGTGAAAGAAACTATCTTTTACTTTATTACTGAATCCAAGATTCCTTCTCCTACCTCTGTTTGCCTATGTAAGGATGTAAAATGTTTCACTTTGAGTGATTGCACTGTATTGAATTTGGGTTCAGGCTTTCCTGGAGCAGTACATCCCCATTTATTAAAATCCATGTGATCCAGTTCATTCCGTATTTAACTCCAGTTTCCATCTTCAAAATATAGTCCCCTATATTTGCAGAAATCACTGTTTTAGGCCATTATAATTTACATGAGGATATATGGCTTTGTCCATTGTCTGCACAAGTTCTGAAATAAATCAGGAGATAGCCAATATAAAACAATTTTACTCTCTTGGAAAGAAATTAAAATTATTCTTGTAACACCATGAATAACTAGCTTTATATTGCTTGTATTATCATTGCTTCATCATTATTTCTATTATTATTTCTTTTGGTTACACAATCAATGAGAGGAAAATGAAACAGAATCTCTTTTAACCTTATGGCATAATAGTGATTCTTTTACACAGCTAATAAACAAGTCTTTTAGCTCTGTCAATAGATTTGATATCTATTAAATATGCTTACTTGTCGTTGACATCTTTTTGTGGAAATCCTTTCTTAGGATTTTTTCCCTTCTGAGAAGCTGAGAGGCCTCAGAAACAAAATGTAAACAATGGTTACCTGCTGCTGTGGAATGCAACAGGTGGATCTGTGATTGGTCTCGTGTGGATGTTTGGAATTAGTGACCACTCGCGGCAGAGCTGGCTCTCTCTCTCTCTGTCCGAGCCACGGACCTTTGTTTTTCATGCCTTTCTATTCTTAGTTTAGCTAGCCTGCTGAGATGAAATTTTTCCTTCTATTTCTTTTGGTATAGTTATAATGCAATGTATATATATCATAAAATAATAAATCAAGCCTTCTGAAACATGGAGTAAACATTCTCATCTCTTCCCTCATCCAAGAACCCCTGTGAACACTGTCACACTTATATTATTACACAAATATTTCACTTTTTTTCTACATATATTTAGTAATTTTTCTTAACTGATAAATTAAGCTGAATGAAATATTTTCACACCTATAGAAGTATACCAATCTCACATTTTAAAAAATATTTAATGGGAATGTAGTCAAGATTTACTAAGATAACATTTCCAAATAGTTTTTTTCCAATACAATTTAAACAAATATAGTGTAAAGGTAAAGTAGGGAATTTGGAAGTATTTTGTTGGGGACTAATCCTTTCCTCCTCTGTGCATTATAAACATTTAATCTTGAATTGTACCCAAGCAATATTTTAAAATGGTGATCCTCAGAAGGAAGCATTATCTATTTCCATCAGTTTTATCTTTTTTAAAAACATGCAGCAGCTTAAAAAAAAATAGAGAAAACTCCCAAATCTTCGGTATTTGTCTTCCTAATTTTACATAAATTATAAGATAAGCTTAGGAGTGAGAAACTTGTTTACATGCAATGAAGCACATAAAAGCAGTGTAATCTAAATGGAAGAAATTGATTTTAGGTATTGAATGAGCACATTGATTTTCACCCTGACAAAAGAAAATAGCCTCAGTGGATACAGTCAACAGGAAATGAGGCCTCTTCTTTGAAGTACATAATACAATGATCTGATAAACACATAATCTCCTCAACAAGCAGATGCCACCACCTATACTACAAAAAGAAAGCCAAACAGTGCCCCAATAATTTCAACAGATACACCGTGCTTCATTATTCACTGCCACCATCATCACTGCACCTTTTCATTAGGAAGAGAGATAAAGATGATTGAAATGAAGAGCATTTTGCATCACAGTGAGCAAATAGTATAGTTTTTTGTATATAATATAGTCAATGATTTATTGGTTGAAGGTTTTGGGGTTGGATTTTTTTTATATTAATTTTAATCTTTTAGTTCTGCCAGGTCAGAAGACTTTCCAGAAGACTGTTACATGGGTTTTGAAGCAGCAAATGCATTTGACAAATTTAGGAGCAGTGTAAGGTAGCTAACACGTACAAAGACTAATGGTGCCTCAAAGGAAAACCATTAATTTTTAGAAGACCTATGAAATGCAGCCAAATGTTATGTTGTGTTATTGTTGCGTTAGTGTTCATATTTGTTTACCAATATGTAGATGCCAATTCTGTCCTTTACAGGAATTTGAGGTGATGGTCCTTCTTTTAGCCTTTTGCTTTATAGCCCCCTTGTTACAGCACTCGTGTGTTGGCTTGATGGTTACTGCAGTTGTGTTAAGAACCTCAGGAGACAAAGAACTGGTAAACAGGTAAACTGGCAAATATCTTTGAGGTTTATTTAAGGAAGTAGCATTGCTTTGTCTAAATATTCTTTTATTCTTTTAATGAAAAGCTCAAGGTGGCAGTCATACTCTGAAACAGTCCTTGTGAACCGACTTCATTGCCATGGTAAAAAAATTTTCCTTTTAGCATTTCTTTCTTCTGAAATATATAAAAAAAGATTTAATGTCCCTGTTAGATTGCTATTTCTGACCTTGTTAACAGCACTCTTCATGAGTAAAAAGACACACTTCATAAGTAAAAAAGAAGCACTCTTTGGAGATGCCCTAGCTGTCATTACTAGGCTTAATATGCAACAGCAATAAAAAAAAAAATCAACTAACAAACCATAAAAAGAAAAGAAATATCACTCCTCAACAGAAAACACAGCACCAGAACATAGTGTGATCCATCTACCAAAATACATATTATTTCCATGGCTACCAAATGAGATAGAAATTTTGGGGGTTTTATGATGACTTGAGGTATTTTAACTGTACACATGGTAGATTTTTAGTTGTTTTTGTTTATTTCAGGATGGTCAGCAATATACATCTTGTTAAATTTAAATACAGGTTAGAATTCAATTAATCCCAATTAGTCACAAGGGTTTTTTTTCACATTGGATATTTTGGGAAGATTTGTTATCTTTTTTTTTCCTATGTAGACATATGATCTTTCACAAGCATGAAATTACACCAAATTACATGTTTATATATCACAATCTCCATTTTTTCCCTCTGTTGAGCAGAACATAGAAGAAGGGTCAAATAAGCTCCAGTTGTCTATTTAAAAAATAAACTGAAGTCCTCTTCCTTAACAACTAAGTAGGGATGACCCAGTACCAAAAAGGATACGTTGGGTTTTTTTATGTATTTATTCAAACCACACATTAAATAACTGTAAAATTATTATAGCTAGGGATGCAGAAAAGGAGTGCTGATTGAGCAAGGCCAACACAAGTCCTTTAAACAGATCAGGATGATTTTGTCAGCTTTTTGTTATCTGACCAGGAATCAGTGAAAAGGACTGTGACCTACACATTTTATGGATATTTAGTGAAATAACTGTATTTTAAAGTTAAACAAACAAACACATCCTGCCACTGCCCTCTCCCCTACTCCCAACCCTCAATGGAGTGGATTTCTTTTCAAGCTGGAGTCATTCCCTTCAGAGTACTGAATGTCAGAGGTTTTGTCTAGAACTGACCTAAAAAGATAGCAAGGTCTCTAGTATCTATTCCACTACTTTTAGTCCCTTCCACAAATAATCCTGGGTTCAATTTCACTTAAATTAGGTCACTTTCTCTAATAGTCTTGTCTTCTATTTTAATTTTATATAATTTGAATTTTAAGCTCATAATACTCTCAAATAGATAACGAGATACCATTAGAGAAATGGCCAAGGCCCAATGCATATTTTATGAATGAAGGATTACTTCTCCTAGCCTGTGATCATTAAAGGAATATGCATACAGTTTTAGTTGTGAACCTTCAATACCCCTATAAAAAGTAACAGAACTGTTACAGTAATAATTTTACACCAATTTAATTATAACTTATAAATTATTATCAGATCGCTGTAACCACTAATGGATTTAGATTATCCACTTTGAAGTTTGAGCCTAAATATGAAGTGCTGCATAAAACATCTAACTGCTACTATGTACAAAAATAAACACATAAAATTAGAAATTAAATCAGTTGAAATAGATACTTTGTAGACATTTGGAGAGAAATTGTGTTGATTTTGATGGCATGATATAGTCCATTGCGCCAGGTAGAAACGCATTGCTGCTGCAGAATTGTCTCCACTTCAAGATCAGCTAAAACCAAAAAGACGGGCAACATTTTCAGTATTCTATATTTTCCATGGATGTTTAAGAATACCCTTTCCTTACTTTGGATTTTTTTTTAATCCTTATTTATAATTACCTTGATATTATTGCCTGGGTTTAAATGAATTCTTTTCCAATGGACTGCTTGACATCAGTGTTTTAAAGGGCTCTGGATCAAAAACTTTGATTCAAAATGCAGAATTGGCTTCCATGAAAATACACTGTGTTTAGTTCTTTGGTTTCTTGTAAGGATAGGGATAAGATATTCAAGATTAGTTTCATGTTCAGGTTTTTCAGTATCAAATAGGAAATCAGGAAATATATAGAGAAATAGATTTTAATATATAAGATTAAACATAGAATCTGTAACAGATTTATGTTAAATAGATATAAGTTTCAGCTGAACAAAAGAACTGTCTTACTTCTTTTGAGTGGAAGTCCATGCCAAGGGGGGGAGGGAAAGGGAAGGCTTGAACTTAATTTGAATATAAACTAATGCTCTTGTTCAGCTTCATTTAAAATCTGTTAGCATTTCCAGCTCACAACATTAATAGAATGTCAATAATTCATTAAAATTAAATTACAATCACAATATTTTATTTTAGGCTAACTAATGGAATAAACATACAATCTGTTAATAAAAACTAATTTCACTCTCCTTTCCTTTGCAAAATTCTCCACATGAACAAAATTTAAAAAAATATATTGTAATATGCATAAGAATTTTGGAAATGTTACAAATACTGGCAGTTCATGGTATACTTACCAGTTTCAGATATCACAAGTGGCAACAATATTTTCTTAGACGTTTCAAATAATTATTCAATTATAAAATTGATCTGATTTCTACTAGCTTAATGTCCCATTTAACTCATAGTTATAGGGGTGCATCTGAAACTCACATAATAGAAGTTAAATATTAATTCTTCCTAATGAAATTCCAGTTGTCCTGTATAATATTTTGTCTATACACTTTTTTTTTCAGTGAAAAAGTCTTAGAGGGTTTTGTTTGATTGCATGCTTGTTTGTCTAGTTTTTCAGATACTTTCTACAAAGAACGAGAGTAGTTCGTCCATACTGCAGAATTCTGCAGATGCATAAGAATATAGAGTTCTATATTAATGCATAGACTGTGAATTTATCATTACACTGTATCATCCAATTCAATTATTATTATATGCTGTAAAATGAAACTCACAAATAAAACACAAAACTTAGAGGTAAAAACATGTCATGCTGGAACTAGTGCTGTGCAACTTCTCATTTGAAAGCTCCAAATATCTATTCTGAAGTCACTGAGACTTCTCTGCAATCACTACAGTATTAAGGCTTGTGCTATGTGGAAGCTTTTTGTCCAAGCCAGCAATGAGCCCATCATTCATAAATAATTCCAGGCAGCAGAATTTTTCCTGTTACTTAAAAAAAAAGTTCCATTATTTCATAAAAGGATTTTCATTTTTGGAAAGGAACAGGTTTAAAAATTATATCAATTGCAAGCACAAAAGAACCCCTGCAGTCCTTCACTGAATGAAGGAAACAAACACACACAAAAAACAAACAAACAAAAAGAAAGGAAAAAATATTAGGCCTATCTTATCCACTGCTGTGGGAAATAACCACAATTAAATGACAGGGAACTTAAGTGTGGAAGTATCAACCTGGCTTGTTTGTTACTGTGATTCAATCTGTTAGAAAAGAAGTTCTTAAATGTAAAATACTAGAATAACAAGGACGAAGAGAAGAGAAGAGAAGAGAAGAGAAGAGAAGAGAAGAGAAGAGAAGAGAAGAGAAGAGGAGACGAGAGGTAATTAGAAGTCTAGCCATTTTGAAGAAAGGAGATATATTTCAGATGCTCCCAACTAAGTGAAATTCATTCACAAAAATGTATTCTGTCAGGCTTAAATATGTTAACTAAGAATGCAACTGGTTTGATCTCTCCTGAAAGAATGATCTATCAAACACGTAGAGATGGTCTTGATCTCATGAGACTGTGGACTCCTTTGAGGTTTCCATTGCTGCTAAACTAACAGTCTGAGCCACCAGGGAAACAAAATATGTGAGTGCACATCTGCTTACATACACATACCTTCATTTGATTTCAGGAGCTTGAACCTGTGAGCATAAATTTCAGTGAAAACTTTAATGGGTCGTGAGGCTGACCATAATTTTTCTCTGTTGAGGAGCTGACAATGCTACTTGACTTCTGTCAAATAACTTGATTGCAGAATTGTTCTCAGAGATGATTAAATGTTTTAGGGAATGCAAGGTCTATGAGCTAAAATAAAGTTGATTCTTCTTTTCTTCTGAGACACAGTTTAGACAGGGATTATTGTGAAAAAAGAATGAGACATAGGTTAAGAGAAAAAGAAATATTAGGCATCTTTTTATATGGCATATATAATATAAATCTACAGCACTAGCACAGTGCAAGCAGTTAATTTATTCCATAATTGTGTACATTAGGATGTACCAATTTATCTGAAAAAAATCTCCACGATTCTTTTTGCCTGGCTCTTTGATTTTTTGTTTTACCAAATAAATTTGGATTTGAAATAAGGACAAGATGAAGAAAATGTACCAAAGAAGTATTTTATAACACACTTAAAAAGCTATCTAGTGCATTTATGTATTATAAGTTAATAATTCAACCTATGGTCCTTATTGAAGCTAATGAGGTATTATTTGTTACCACTGGGTAATGCACTTTAAGTAGGAACAGTCATAAAAGTCTTCTCACTATTAGCATGTGACTTACATTAGTAACATAAGATCGTTAGAATTTACCTCTACTTCTACTTATTAAATATAGATCAAAGAAGCTCTTACTCCTTTTACTTAATTTGTGTATAGTACACCTGAGTTAAAAGGAATATTTACAAAAGTAAAGTTGTACATATGTGTGCTTACACAGAGTTGAAGCAATGTTCAATTATAGATTTAAAAAAATGTGTTGCTATTTAAACTATCTTAATTAACATTTCTTTGCTCAAGTAGTTAATGAAACCCATTTGATATGTTATCAAGCTACTTTTGGCCTACAAAATACCTTAATAGTGCTTTAGATGGGGATTGCAGGGTGGGGGAGGGGGCACAGCTATTTTAGCTGGGGTTTCATGCTTTTTTTCAGTTTCTTTTGATTTGGATTTTCTCTATTTTCCATGGAAATAGCAGATCTTAAATTGTAATTTTTTTCTTGACATTATGATGACCCATAATTTAATATTATTTTGCATATTGAATAACCTGCCCAATGCACTTTAGAGGAATCCTATTAATTGGAAAGATTGAGATACCTAAATCTCAGGATAGGACAGTTTCATGCTGCTATGTCAAGTTATAGCATAGAATCATAGAATAGGGTGGCTTGGAGGGGACCCTAGAGATCATCTAGTTCCAACCCCCCCTGCCATGGACAAGGGCACAATCACAACCTACATCTCCATCTAAATCACAACATTCTTCAGGGAAACCATGAAGGAATATATCTAACATATGCCATTCCATCACAATAATTATAAAAGATAAGCACAAATTTTGTATCAATATCTTTTTAAAAAGCAGATTGAATTTAAAAATACTTTCTCTCTTTTTTCCCCCTTTCAAAAGTGTATTTAAGCAGTAGAATTGCACATGTCTATGCCATTAAGGGTTTAATGTGCTAGCTGCAATAATTTACCTAAATATGCATGTTTGCACTCTTGCATCCACATCATGTTGTATGCTGCTGGTGTCAGCCTCTAGGTTTTCATTGCCAAGAGCAATTCTTTCTTTTTCTTATTTCTTTCCTTTTTTCCCCTTTGGTTTAAGAGCATGGGAAGTATTAATTCTTCACAGGTACTGAGCAAACTGCCTCTAAAATATTCTTTTAATAACTTCTTCAGGGAAAATAGCCTTTCAGTCAAGGATACCTCTAATTGTGTTGGATTTACTTGACATTTTCCTAGGATCTTAAGAAGTGATGAGAAAACTGAATTTGACAGTAAAGGGAAATTTTTGACATTCACTTGGTCTCTAGTGAAGTTAAAATACTGCTATTAAAGAACTACTACCTCTCAGGATCCTGCAATTATTTTTCTCAATATTTTTTATTTGCTGAATAAGAGATGCAGATATCCTTCTTTTAAAAAGCTTCTAGCAACAAATTGTTTCTTTTTATTATACAGAGGAATCATAAGTAATACAGACCAGACAATGAGAAGATGAGACATTGCTGAATTACTGAAGCAGATGAATAGAATTAATCTTGAAATTATTCTCTGAAGAGAACAATCAGGTAACTTTTAAATAAGCATCAGTTTCACAGTATGCAGTTTCTAGTAAAATTGTGTAATTTATGCAGTATTCCAAATGGCTTTTTCCACTCTACTTTAAAGTTCAAGGTTGCAGGACTAATATACAAGGATAAATTCCTGTCACTGCTTGGCTTGAGATTCATTCTGTGGCACAAAAGCACATATTTAAGACAGTGTAAAGTCAGGTCACTTTTATTCAAAGCTATCAAACCAGTTGCTATCACTATTTTCATTTTCAATAAAGTCTTATGAGCAATTCCTCATATATTTTATTTCACAGAATCACAGAATTTCTAGGTTGGAAGAGACCTTTAAGATCATCGAGTCCAACCCATGTTCTAACTCCTCAACTAGATCATGGCACCAAGTGCCACATGCAGTCTTTTTTTAAATACATCAAGGGATGGTGACTCCACCACCTCCCTGGGTAGATGATTCCAGTATTTGACCACTCTTTCTGTGAAAAACTTCCTCCTTAATTCTAGCCTTCCCCCCAATTCTACCCTTGGTGCAGCTTGAGACTGTGTCCTCTTGTTCTGTTTGTTGTTGCCCAGAGAAAGAGACCAACCCCCAGCTCACCACAGTCACCCTTCAGGAAGTTGAAGAGAGTGATAAGGTCACCTCTGAGTCTCCTTTTCTCCAGGCTGAACAACCCCAGCTCCCTTAATCGTTCTTCATACGGCTTGTGTTCCAAGCCCCTCACCAGCCTCGTTGCTCTCCTTTGGACATGCTCAAGCATCTCAACGTCCCTCCTAAACTGAGGGGCCCAGAACTGGATGTAATACTCAAGGTGTGGCCTCACCAGTGCCGAGTACAGGGGAAGAATGACCTCCCTGCTTCTGCTGGCCACACTATCCCTGACACAGGCCAGGGTGCCCTTGGCCTGCTTGGCCGCCAGGGCACACTGCTGGCTCGTGTTCAGCCCGCTGTCAACCAGTGCCCCCAGGTCCCTTTCTGCCTGGGCACTGTCCAGCCACACCATCCCCAGCCTATAACATTGCAGGGGGTTATTGTGGCCAAAGTGCAGGACTCGGCACTTGCACTTATTGAACTTCATCCCATTGGATTCTGCCCATCCATCCAACCGTTCCAAGTCTGCAAAGCCCTCCATCCCTCTAACAGATCGACACACGCTCCCAGCTTAGTGTCATCTGCAAATTTGCTAATGAAAGACTCTAAACCCTCATCCATGTCATCAATAAAGATATTAAACAGAACTCGCCCCAGCACAGAGCCCTGAGGGACACCACTGGTGACTGGCCCCAGCTGGATGCAGCACTGTTCACCACCACTACTCTGGGCCTGGACATCCAGCCAGTTCCTAACCCAGCAAAGAGTGCCCTGTCCAAGCCATGGGCTGCCAGCTTGTCCAGGAGTGTGCTGTGGGAGACAGTGCCAAAGGCCTTGCTGAAATCCAAATAAACAACATCTACAGCCTTCCCTGCATCCACTAGGCGGGTTACCTGGTCATAAAAGGTGACCAGGTTGGTCAAACATGACCTACCCCTCCTAAACCCATGCTGACTGGGTCTGATACCCTGGCCATGCTGTAAATTCTGTGTGATGGCACTTAAAATAAACTGTTCCATTATCTTGCCAGGTACTGAGGTCAGGCTGACTGGTCTATAATTACCAGGATCCTCCTTTGCACCCTTTTTGTGAATGGGTATCACATTGGCCATTTCTTCAATTATGTCCATTCCTACTGCTTTTCCTCCATTTTTCCTCATTGTCTCAGGGGTATGAGAAAACATTCATATAGATGACTCATAGACCTAACATGGTTGAAACTATTTTTACCATGTAGCTGTGTAAGATGTTTCTTCAAAAGTAAGTTTATGCACAAACCACATGTCAAGGGAATTACATTTACAGGGCTTCTTCCCACTATGCAGGTTCAGATGGTCCTGTAAGGCACATTTCTGAGGGTTTTGTTTCCCACAGATCTTTTACTGGAACAGTTTGATGTCTGTATGCACTTTAATGCCAAATTACACTGCTTTTATTGCATAAATGTCATGTCCCAGAGTTGACACATAAAATATTTTATGTATCTTTCAGTGATTGGCATAGTTTTCTAGATGCTGAAATACTATCATATATCTACCTTTCATAAGTGTACAGATGTTTACATCTAACATCACTGTTTATATACATTAGCAATTAATGAAGAAATCTAAGGGTATAAATCAGCATTCCCTAAAGTAAATATCCTGTGAGATCAAATGCCCAGACCCTGCTATCTTTATGCATGGAAGGTAGTTACACAGTGAGACCTGAACACTCAGTTATCATTCAAATGGTCCAAGAGTTTAAAGATTTACTTATTTATTTATTTATTTTTAAAATCTGTAGATTTTTTTTTTATTTTTGTAACAAAGGCTGAACAGAATGTTTACTTTGCCAATATGTTTGTTTGATAACAGGAATTCTATTTTCAACATGAAGGCACACTTTTAAAAGATTAAGAATGGTGGAAAAGACACATTTTCTTATTCAGAAGACAACAGGCCAAATTGCTATTTGTGATGAGCACATCCAGCTACAGAGGAGGCAATGTGGGTATTGCCCCTTACTTCTGCTGAATATGGATCTGTTCTTGCCACTAATATCAGTGAAAGTGAGCACATACAGAACTCATGAGGAGGAAAACTCATACTCATATTGCTTATTCACAATATTTTGTTTTATTGATATTTAAAATATGCATCTTTACTTTGGAGCATAAAATCATATGCTCCATGAGTGATAAAATGCCTGAGTGGAAAATCAGAGTAGTTCTTATTAGTACATTTCACCACCTGAACGGGTTGTTTTTCTAAAAACATAGAAAATATTCCCAGTGACACCAACAGTTCTAATAATTAAAGCAATAGGTATCGAAGATGGTAGGATAATGTTAAAGTAGGGAACGTTTTAAAATATTGGCATATTCTGAAAATGTGAAGGGATAAACATTGAAAAAGCTGGTCAGGTTTTTTTGCAAGCTCCATCCCGAAACATGTTTCTAATGCATCAGGAAAATACCTGCCAAGAATGACACAATGTTTTCTTTATAGAGAGATTGACTAGATACTATCTGAAGGTCCCAAGGTAACTGCAAATGTGAATTTAGAAGCAACTGCTTCTTCTCTTGTCACATTTTAAATAATTTTATTATTTATAACTCAGTTCAAAGTAATTTTAAAAGGTTATATGGCTTTTAAGATCAAACCGGAACAAAACCCTTAAAGAACACTTGTGAAAATACTCTTGGATTAATCATGTAATCTTTGTTTAAAAATTAAACTCTTAAGTGAAACAGTGTTTTGTGTTTATGAAGAATAGGTTTTAATTTGGAAATAAATAGGAATCTCATGTAATTTTAAATAGTTAATCTACTTTTTAAAAAAGCAAACAAAGATGAATATATTATATAAATTTAATTCAGTCTTAAGGCAAATCATTTGGTAACAAAGTTCCATGACTTTCTGTTTGGTCCAGGTTTTGGAACTGCTCTTCTTACTACAATGTGATGGCTGAAGTTCCTGAGATGGAAAAAGCAAGGTGTATGGTTGCTGCTGTCACCCTTTTCTCAGACACCTGCAGGGAGTGTCTGACCTGAGAGACTGCAATCTGCTGAAGAAAGGCTACTACCATGCTTCAGTTCTTATTCTAAAGTCTGGCATTTCATACAGAGTTGTATCCATCACTACCTCTGAAACTTAAAAGTATCAGAAACAGAGTGAAAAACATTAACTGCATCTCCATAATTTCCAAATAGAGTAGGTATTCCCAAAATACTTTCCATGCATATATTGCAAACCTGACACCCTCTACCATTCAACTTTTTCCTGTCAGACTGGAGGGGGCCATTCCTGAATATCACTGTCAAAGGAGACAGATGTCACTTTGAAAAAAAATAGCACAATTTGCCCTTGGTGGTGTCTTATTGTTGTTGAGAACATTTTACACCTGTTTTCTTTATTTCTATGGTTTTGTGCTTTGCAGAGATATATGCTTTACTTTTTCTTATTTTCTTTTATTACCCTATCCATCCTCAATATGAAGTACAGTAATTTATTACTAGATATGCAAAGACAGAATCTCATTTGCTCCTGACAGAATTCTAGTTGCTAGGAATGAATAAACCACTGGTGTGGGATTCTATCAAACAATAACATTTAATAGGAAGAACATAATGGCACTGTAGTGGCTCCCTGCAGCTTCAACCAATCCATGTCCACTTGGAACAAAATGATTCAAGAGTAATTGTACATTGCAATCTGTTGCAATGTACAGAACTGTATGTGCACAGAATTTTTCATGGCAACCAGAGGACAATATCTTATACCCAGAGGCAACTGTAAAAACAGTTGGAAGAAACCAACATAACAGTGGCTTTCTTATGACAATGCCCTAGTGTAAACCAAACCATGCATGTTGTGTCTATAGTGTAAAAAGGGGGTTAATTGCACAGATATTTACTTCCCTTATTTCTTTTATGAAAATATGTCTGAGCAGATGCAAAATCTGCTGTGAAAAAATAAACAGTGGTTAGTCTGGTGGGCTGCTTTTGCACAATTGTGTGGAATTTTCAAGAAGTGTCCATAATTTTATACTTTTTCCAAATAACCAAAATTATGTTACTTTTTTTTTTTCAGGAGGTATAAATACACAAGGTAGTGGAGACATTCTTATCTATCAGCTGTTGGTATTGCTCTTGTAAGTAAGAAAGATATTACAGGTTTTCTATTTCTTTTTTCCTAGTTCTCCTGATTTAGAGACTTCAGGTTGAATTTTCATGTCAGAACTGTGAAGGAGAAAATGCTTCAGGCTTAAGGAGAGGATTGTAATTTTCTCCAAAATCTCTCACGGTAGAAGTCTTCAGTCAGATTTTCCTCTGTGCAAAATATGGCTCCATTGCCATTGTAAACTTCTGTCAATCTAAGCCTCTTGTCTTATGCAACTTTAAAAGAGAGTCTGTATATGAAAAATTGAGAAGAAAGAAGAAAAAAAAAGCCAAACCGAAGAATAAGGAATCTTAACAGTATCAATATATTAAATAAATTGTGTTTTTGTATTTATAGATAAGATTTTATTACACTTTCACTATAATCCTTATTTTCAAATCCTAATAAAAATTATCACCCCAGAATTCCAGTTCTTCATCTACTTACTTATTTTCATGGAAAAAGAGAACTGATTATTTGGAGATTTATTTGCTGTGCAGAATTTTTGATTCCAATTTATACCAGTACATGGCTTGATCGCAAAGAGCTCACTGTGGTTTTGCTTTTGCCATGAGATTAATGATTTAACATTTGAGCCTCTAATTTGTTACCTGGATCACATGCTTTGCAATTGTTGCTTGGATGACTCCAACTTCTGTGGGGGAATTTCACTTAAACATCTGGAAAAAGTAATATTGTGATTAAATTATAGGCCTGAGTTTCATCTCCTGAAAATACAAAAAACAAAAAGCCGTTTCTTTTTCTGGTATAAAAGAATATTGATATGGAAGTCCATTTCATTAAATCAGTGTATTTTTTAATTTAATTTAAAAGAAAGATTTTCCCTATTTTAAAACTACACTTTTAATGTAATCTCTGACAAAAGAGTTTTTCCATGACTACTTTAAAAATAATAGTCAGTCTGATGAAGAAAGTATAAAATTTCTGACCTCAGTAATAAAACTGCAATTAGCATATAACCTTAAGAACATATATGCAATGTTTCCATGAAACTTTGAGACATGAGCATAAAATCTGCCCTTATAGACTACCTTAACAGAGATACATATATGCACTTTAAAAAAATATATATTTAGATTCTTATCTTAATGTGATATTTTAATATCATTTCATCAGACAACTGTTCTTTTCAGTAGTTTTCAGACTTTCAGGAACTAAAAAAAAACCCCTAGTAATGTTGTCTATCTATGCTTTTTGCAAATGATATGTAAATTAAAAGGCAAAAATTCTTGTCCTCTTGAAACCAACAATAATTTTTCTATTGATATGAGCAGAAAAAGTATTAATTCAACATTTTTAAAATTAATTTCTAATTTTATTCGCATAGGCCTATTTTTCTTTTTCAAATCAGGCTGAAGTAACTATTAAATTAGAACTAACAGTCATATCATACCGCTTTCTGTATTCTTTGTACTAATGTATAGGCTAAAGCTCATAAAAAAAAAAAATCACAACTTGGCTGCACACCAACAGTGGAATTTCAGAGAGTGCCTAAAGTATCTTTCTTCCACACTTAACAAAATATGCTTTGTTCTGTATTAAAGATCACTTGTCTGCTTGTCTGAGTATACTAACCTAACTTTCCTACTTCACTGACCAGAGAGGATTTTCCCACTGTATTTCCCAGTAACAAGAAGTAGTAACTTCAACTGTTAAAAGTCCTTATTTTAGATCCTTTCACAAAAAGTTTTAGGCTTATGGAGGATGCAATAGTTCAGTCTGTAGCCGTCCTTATAATCTTTTACTGTGTTGTAAGAGAATAGATCTTGAAATCAAAGTTTTAATGCCATAAAATAGAAGGATGTCAGTACAAAAGTTGCAATAGTTACATAGAGACAATTGCAGATGACTAAATACAGATTTCTCAAACAAAATATGTTTGGTTTGATGCATTTTCTTATAGTTCTGAGACATAGCATTTTCATTTATGATAATGTTCTGCAGAGCCTTCTGGCCATTGCTGCCTACCCTAAAATAGGAGCAATACAGCTAATAGAAACTGCTGGCAAGTGTGTAAAAATAATGAAGAGGCTTCAGACATTGCATTTTCCATAAATTAGTTCCCTGTAATCCATATGTGTTTTCTACAGTTCAACAAATCCTTTAAAGATGAAAGCTTTAATTTAAAATCAAATAGTATAACAATTGCACATTTTCTTGTTGCCTAGAAATCTCTATTGATTTTTTTCCCTTCAGCAGTTATTTTCTTCAAAATAAAATAATAACTTATGTTTGTTGAATTTCAATTAGATCCAAGAAAGAGAATTTACCAGGGGAGATATCTGAGAAACCCTATGCATCTTTATGATACAGACTTGTTTGAATACCTCTGTTTGTATTGTCTACCTACATTAAATCTGTCCTCTGGGTAAGATGAAAATAAGTAAGAAATGCAAATATGCATTAAGTTTTGTATCACTGGCTTACTTTTTTATGATTTCAATAGACATTTCAAGTGAAATTTTTCCCAGTGGAATAAGACATCTTACAGACAGGTGTTAGAAATTCCATGTCCAAAAAAATGCAAGGACTATACAGGGATTTGGGAATTTTTTTTTTCTCATGAGACTTATAAACACTGCATGTCTTCTTACATAATCCTGTTTTTTGCCAAAATGCAAAGCATTCAAACATTTGCTCTTTCTCTCTTGCATTTATGATCATGAGGAGGTTTTGATAAGACCTTCCACAGATTTTAAGCAACAGTTAGCAGTGGTACAAATGAATTCAAGCCCAGGCTTTCCCATTCTCATCTTCGCTCTACCTTGATCTTGCACTAGCCAAGTATGCTGATATGTATATTAACTCCAATACAGAAAAATTGACTTGGTGTCCCATAATTTTTATTCACAAAGATCTACACATATAATCAATCTCTTGGGGTTTTGTGATACCTTTGTATATTACTGAGGGAAAAAATTATATGCTGTCTGATTTGGTTACAGTACTTGAACATCTGAGGCCCTCAACGAAATTAAGTTTTGCTGATACATAATATAATTGCAGACACCTTGCTGTTTCTTCTAAATTTTTATGCAACTTATTTGAACTGGAAATAGTGGAGCATTTTCCCTCTGAAGAAGCCTATACTAAAAATAGTTTGTTTAGGCCCTACATTCAGCATCAGAGAGAAGACTCCAGCTCTCATATGAGCATCTGAATGAGAACAGGTGTTGTAGTTAAGGCATAGTGTTCCCCAACTTAGTGTTCCCACTGAAACACCCCAATGCTACACTGAACACTCACTTCTCCCCATCCTCTCCCCCAGCAGCAGGATGGAGAGAAGAATAGGAGGCACAAAGAGGTAAATATCATCAACTGAGATAAAAACTATTTACTAGAAACAGCAACAAAATAAGAAACTGAAAAATACAAACAATGCTTAAAATGTACAAGACAAGTGAGTGATTCCCATGACTGCTCACCACACAGGACTCTGCGCTACCCAACCACACACTTTGGTGGTTGTGGTAGAAAAATCCAGAAAAAACTCAACACCCTTTCATCCCCTTTGTGCGTGTCATGAGATGGTATCAAATAAGCCCAGCATTCTGGCCATGCCCCTCCTGGCTGCTGCAAAAGTTAACCCTGTCCTGGACAAAAACAGAACAATGGGTCATATCTCACTGGGTATTTCCCATAACTTCATATATAAATATTTCAAAATGTACGCATGTGTTTCACATGGTCAACGTTCTTTAATGGTCCAGCCATTCTTCTCCTCACTTATTCTTGTTCCTGATGTAACTCCATTCTAGATGCAGAACCCAGCATTTGGACTTTTTAAATTCCAACCCATTAAGCACTGCTCAATTGTTCAATCTATCTTTAAGTGTGGCCAGGCCACCAGTTGCCCAGACAGGTTTAGGAGTTTCCATCTCTGGAGGTGCTCAAAATCCAACTGGACACAGATTCTCTAGATGACCTTATTTAAGCAGTGAAGTTGAACTGGATGATCTCAAGGTGTCCTAGCCACTTAAACCAGAATCTGGGCTTTATACTAAAATCTATGGACAGAATGAACTGGAAGCATTGGTCAGCTTCTAGAGGTGATATCATTGGTATGAGGAAGACTTGGTGGAATGAGTCCCATGACTGGAGTGCTGGGATGGGGGGGGTCTATCATCTGACAGGAGGGATAGACAGGACAGGTGAGGTGGAGGTCTTGCACTGTACTTAGTGAAGAGGTTTGATTGTGCAGACATTATAGCTAGTGATAATGTGTTTGAGAGCCTCTGGGTGTACATTAGGGTAATGGGAAGCAAAAGAGAATTTTAGAGGGTGTCCACTACACCCTCTAAAAGAGAATTTTAGAGGGTGTTCACTACAAAAGAGAATTTTAGAGGGTGTCCAGCCAAATTGTAAGCACTGATGAATTTTTCTATAGGATATTAGGAGAAATCCCTGTATCAGTGACACTGGTTCTTCAGGAAAATTTAAACTTTCCAGACACAATCAGGAATGTCATGCTTCTTTAAAAAGCCAGTATCAGAAATTCTTTAAGTTTTTATAAGATAATTTCCTGTCAAAAGTACCCAGAAAGCCAACCAGGAAATATGCTTTTTCGGACATCTTATTTGTAAATAGAGAAGAACTCCATGGGAATGTGATAGTAGGTGGCTGTCATGGCCATGGAAATCACGAAATGATCAAATGAGTGAGTTTAAATTTTTTTTTTAATAAAGAGAAAAAGGACAACAGACTTGCTACACTGGATTTCAGGACAGTAAACTTTAATCTATTAAGGGAGGATTGATTAGAGTACCCCTGGGAGTTTGGTTTTGAGGCTTAGGAGTTCGAAAGTGCTGGCCAGTCTTTGGGAAATACTTCTTAGGACCATGGGAGCAGGCAATTCCACAGTGTCTAAAGTCAAACAATCAGGGTAGACAATCAGCTTGGCTTAACAGGGAGTTCCTTATAGAGCTCAAGAAGAAAATTAAGTTGCATGATCTCTGAGAGTGAAGTTGAACTTCACAGAGAGATAATACAACTGTGGTTAATACATAGACGGGGAAGACATGAAAAGTATGTTAATAGCAAGAGGTAAGTAATTTTTTTTTCCTGTGTTCAGAGGGGTCTCCTGAACATCAATTTGTGGCTATTGCCTCTTGTTCTGTCACTGGGCACCACTGAAAAGACCATCAGTGCCATTTCTTTTCTACACTCCATTACATATTTATATGCATGGATGGGATTTCCCTTTAGTACTCTCCCTCTCTAAGCTGAAAACTTCCATCTTGCTCAGCCTCTCTTTGTATGAAAGATTCTCCTGTTTTTTATGAAAGCTACTCTTGTTAATGGAGTCCAGCTTTTATCCTTGTAGAAATATTTATTCCAGTAATGTGAATGTATTCAAATATATATTGTTTTTGCCCAAGGAAGCATGCAAATTGCCAAACTTGGATCATCTCCTTAGCTGTCTCATTTTTCTGCTTAATCAAGAACTTCACTTTCATAAGGACAAGGCTTATGACTAATCTGCACAAGAAGGTTACGAAAAACAAGGGTTAAAGGCAGGGAGTAATGGAAACTGGCTAAAAATCTTTGATATATTTAATTTCTTTTCTGTGTGCTCTGGCCACTGTGTTATTAAGAAAATGTTAACTACCAGATATTTCAATAAACACTTATTTAAAGTCAATGACGAACATTTGCATTTTTTATATATTCTCTGTGCTTTCAGGGAATTGATAGACTACATCTAATCTAGTGCATTGTGTTACCTTCCTGAGGTGCCTGTTTCTTCTACAGCTAACAGATGGATGAGAACTCCTAATTAAAACCTTGTTGGCTCACTACACATGCCCAGCCTTTTATGGTTTTTTGCCAACTTTGTACTCACTTAAGTAATTATATGGAAAAAACCAGTTAATTTTCCCAAGTTCATGTCTGTTTTATCCACAGCAGATATGACAAGCGAGTTCTTGTATTTATCTTGACCCAAAAATTTCTCATTCCTTTTTTTTTTCCCAGTTTTTTCCTTCATTCTCATGAAGGAGGGGAAGTGAGTGAGTTTCTGGGTAGGAGTTTGTCTAGTAGCCAAAGCTCATCCATCACAGCATGAAACTCTACTGAAGCAAAGGATATTTTCCTTAGTAGATCAATTTCCCAGTCTAGAAAAGAGGTAACTTTGGGAGGATACCCAAGCTTCACCAAAAGAGAGTGTTTTGGATTTAATGCCATTAATTTATGCAGGCTTTATCATTGCTTATTTATAATTGGCACACTTTCTTGTATTATTTTATATACTTTCTGTCAGAGAACTACTGCACTTAAAGTAAAAGAACATAAGCAGTCAAAGAATGTAGTTTTAACATATAAATAAGCATACTGGTAGGGAGATTTGTACAAAAATTTTAACAGCAATCTTTTAACAGTTATAATAATGAAGTTTACAATGGATTTTACAAAGAAATAAAACAAAAAAAACCCTAAAACAAACAAACAAAAAATCCAGGTTGTAAATATAGAATTTTAAACAGAATTAGCTGTGATATTCATGTAATTGGGGAAAAAAATCAGTAGAAAAAATGCAGCACAATGTGCTTTTTCAAGTCTTTCCATCTGTCTTAAAATTAAATTGTTATTGGTATAAGAGGCCCTTACTATGGTTCCTATTGGTGCTTTACTCCCAAATTCCTCTGCTGTTGAATATGATTTTCACAAAATTTGACAAGCATGCAAACTTACAGCATTATAGAGAGAGTGAGAGGAAGGACCCTGTAGGATTGGAGCCCCATGGGATAAGGTTGTTCCACAGTCTATTAATAGTGTTAGCAAAAAATAAAAGGTAAAACCCAAGTAACTCAATTTCACTCTTTTGGATTCACTGAAAGCTCTGTGATTGATCAGAAGGATTTGTATAACTGTGATGTAAATGGAAAAGGAAACACTACAGGTCATATCCTGTGGATAAAAAGCTTACTTGCCTGGAGCAAACTTTCACACCATTTGAAAGAGATGCTTAGCCCTGGTGTTAGCCAGGAGACATTGGGAATGTGTGACTAGAAAACACATGGGGCTGTGAAGGCCCATGTTTCTCAGCAATGCAAATGAAAAGAGTCAGACCAGACAAATACCAAACCTGCAAGGTCACTGGACCTTGGCCTTGAATCAGGCAATGACATTAGAAAAAAAGTAAAGGTTTTAATGCACTAACTGTTCACACAGGAGAGTCTTTTATAGTAAGCAAGATATTTCAGATATGTTCCCTGCAAAGTTTAAGGTAACCAACAGAATTGGATCATCAGACAAGCTGGGTATAACCAGTGGAACAGCTGAAGGATATGGCAGTGCAAGACATTGGTTTAGATCAAATTGCTATTTACAGCTTCACTAATCAAAGATTTGTCTGAAATTTTAGGTGCTAAAACAGGTCCTATATCATTGCTCAAGCATTTAGCTCTAGTTAAGCAGAGAGATTTGATAAAATGTTACATCAAGCTTAGAGAAAGATGCAACCCAGGAAAAGACTGAGATAAAGAATTCTTATTCATCATTGTGTCTTTATGCCTGTTCCTACAACATGTGCATTTTGTTCTCATAGGCAAAAACCTGCTTATACACAAAACTCACATCATAGTAGAGTTGAAGAAAAGCATCAGATAAATAGCAGACTGTCTTAGTTTAAAACAGTTATACAGGGTGGAGACTCCAAAATTGTTTACCTCCTTTTTATCAATAACCACTCCTCTTTCATTAATAAGGAGAGACAGATGCAAGAAGATATAAGTGAAAAAAAATACCAGTTTACTAAAAAGAAAATGCCAACAACCAAGATAACAGGAAAAACTACTAGAAACAATGGTGCTGAGATGCATGGTCCCTCAGGAACACCAAAAACAAGATGGCATGGAAGCCCCCTCCCTCCTCCCGAGATCGTGGCCAACATAGCAGCCTGTGTGGCCCAGAAGACAAAATACAAGATGTCAGAGAAGCCCCATACTCTGGACCATGTGGCCAACAGAGAGAACAAGGAAAACAGCACAGCAACTGAGCCCCTGAGGTTCCAGAACTCCCTCCTCACCCAAACAACAACCAATACAGAACAGGGACAAAACAAAACCATGGAAGAACAAATTTTTGTCCAAAATGAGTCAATGTTGCCAGGCCTCTGACAGAAACTTCCCAGATGTTGTAGCACCGACCCCCTCTCAGCAGCTGGAACTTACAGAGATGGAGTCCAAGTTCCCAGTGTGGTGCAGAGGCTGTGAGCAGCAGCTGGAACTGGTGAAGTGGGTTCCTCCTCACACCCCCAACAAATGGCAGGTGGCAGCAACAGTGAAGGCATTGCAAAATTCTTCAAGGCCTGGGGAGAACAGAAGAGCTTCTGCCTTGTGCCACCTCAGCTTCTCAGGTTGTGACTTAGAGAGCTTCCCAAAGCAATCCCCTCAGGAGCCCAGAGTGAGAAAAAGAGCTTGCTGAGTGTGTGTTCCCTATTTTTAAAGGGATGTCACACCTCCTCCTTCCCACGAACCAAGGCAAAACACCCCAGTTCTGCTTCAGCTGTGAGTCTTTAATGGACAGTAAAACAGACTGGAAAATGTAGAAAAAATACAGAATGTATATTTTTGGTAACCTAGGCTACCTGGGACACAGATGTAAATAGAAATGTTTATCTAGTTAACCCCTAGCTAGATTAAAACAAACAAATAAACAAGAAAAAAAGACATAAAAAGAAGATCTGGGAGATAGGTAAACCATAGCATATAGAATTTCAAGGTATATAGAAACATTACAGTGAAATTTTCCATGGGCTTCCTGGGAAATCATAAGGCACTGTTACATCTCTGGGTAAAAGCCAGCTCTACAGTGTGTCAGACAGAATTAGAAAAACCAGGAACCAGCTAGCCTTGAAGACACCATTTCATATAAAGATCTGGAAAAGTGCATAGGGATTTTGACAGGGCTTTACAGTCTCTCACAATGAATCCTTATAAGAAGCAGGGCATTCACAGCTTCAGCCAGGGGAGTTGGAGCACATGGCATATCAGGAAATCTGAGAGAACTGGGTTTAGTCAGCCTGAAGAAGTATGAGCTAAGGGGACCTGTTTCCTTTTACTACATAATGAACACTCATAGAAAACACAGTTTTTTCTTTTTTTTCAGAAGTGCACAGCAAAAGACAAAGGAGGCAAAGAAAAATTGCACTAAGGGAAATTCCATCTGAAAATAAAGAAATTAGTCTTCATGATGATGCCAGACAAATACTGGAATGGCTTGTCCAGATGGGATATGGAATCTTCACCCTTGGAAGTACTGAAAACTCAGCAGTATGAGGCACTGAACAACCTCATCTGTCTCTGTAGCTGGAAACAATTTGAAGCTGTCATTGCCTTGGCTTCCAAAAGTCCCCCCCAGATTTAATCTGTCTGTATTTCTCAGAAACACAAGGGTAAAAAGGTGAAGATGCAAAGAAAGTATGAAGATGCAGGAATCATGTATGTTGAAATAAGTATGAGTAAGAAATAAACAAACACAATGAAGAAATTCCTAGATGTAAAGAAAAAATAAAAAAAAATCTTAACCCTGAGATTAGGTTGATAGTTAGATCATGGTGGTAATAACATCAAGGCTGGGGCTGAATCCCCATGTGACCCATTCCTTTAAGAGCTGGGCTTGATGATCCTTGTGGGTTTCCCATCTGGGAATATTTTGTGATTCCATGTCTACACATTTCAGAGAACCTTTTAAAGGAATTGTTTAACCCACTTACAGGATAGAATTTTATGTCTAGATAGACCTTTAAATTTTATTTTAGTAGAGCTCAAGCAACATCAGTTTTATTTATCTACAATTCCTAATCTTTAAGGCAAGATTGCTGAGGACTAAAGAGTACTTTGGAAATATTAATGACTACACCTGTAAGACATCTCTGTAAAGGAGATGGTGTTAACCTTTGTAAGGCAAGGGTTCTTCTCCTTCTGTGTGCAACTCCATAGCCCACCACTTGTAGTACTGCAGCATGCCTTTCACTTTTGTTTTGTAAATCCACACCACCTCTTTGCCTCCTGTTGCAGTGTTGTACTCCTGTACCTAAAGTGCTCGTGCCCTCATACCCCTGGGCTCGCATAGAGCTTGGTAGGTAACAGTAGCAATTGCTAACAATTTAAACAGCCAATAAGAATAAATAACCAATAAGAATTGTTCATATAAAATTTACACAGAGAGCTTAGTATCCAGTGAGAATATGCAACCTCTGCACCCTCTTAAAGTATTTTTCAGTCAATGCCATCAACATAATGAGCAAGAGCAGCCAGAAGGGAGACTAATAAAATTCACAAAGCATGAGGAGAATCCCCAGGAAAAAACAGTCTTCCGTGGGGACCACAGTACATGTGTTTCCAGCAGGGCATTGCAGAACATTTTCTTTTCTATCTCTTTTGTTTGAGTTGTTGGAGGTATTGCTGTTGGTTTAGTTTTAGATTTTTGGATTTTTTGTTTGGTTGGTTTCTTTTGCGAGGGTTTTATTAGTTTTGATGTTTTTGTTTGTTTAGTTGGGTTTTTTTAAATTCGTTTTTTTGATTGGTTTTTGATTGATTTAGATTGTTGGTCTTTTGGGTTTTTTTTTTTTGTTTTTTTTTTTGTTTTTTTTTTGGTTTTTTTTTTTTTTTTTTGTTGATTGTTTTTTTTATTTGTTTGGCTTTGTGTTTTGGTTTGGTTTTCTGTGGGGGTGGGGGAGCTGGCCGGGAGGCGGTCCCCAAAACTAACCTGGGCAGTTAGGTTCAATGTCTGTTATCAGGTATAGATACTTTTGGCCTTTTCCAGATCTTCTTTTCTATAAAAGTAAGAAATGAACTTGTGTTATATTAGCAAATACTGGAGGAACTGATCAACTGTCTTTAACATTTTATAATTGTTGTATGAGAAATAGACTAAATAAGATTAGATCAAACAGATGAGTTTAATGTCCTTTGCACAGATTTTAGTCTATCTTGAGTATCTATAATTATTCTAGAAGCTTGTTCCATACCCTGATTTTCCTTAGAGCTGTATATTTACTATTTAACATTAAATAAATAAATCCTGGGGGTTTTTTGGTTTTTTTTGGTTTTTTTTTTTGTAGTCTTTAGCCTTACCTCTTTCTGAAATATATTTCAGTAACTAGTGGCAAAATTTTTAATTAAAAAATCTTATGCTCCTAATGAGTGCTTTAGAGTTTAAGAGAGTGAAAATCTTCATTTCCACCTTTACAGCTAAAAAAGAGATTAATACAGTCAGCATGGGGATAATAAAAAATAACAGAGTGATTATTGTGAGCATAAGACACAGATATGAATTGTACATTAAAAATATGTGCTAAAATATGATTATCTTCTTGTATGGAAATCAATAACAATTAGAACTGAAAGAATATTTCAGGGAGATTTTTTAGCAAAGAGACTTTTTATAATTGGCCTGTTAAGCTGCAATGGAAAATAATGCCACCATTTCAGGAAAGTATAAAGACCAATTATTCTTATTTACCAGCCATAAGATTTGATTTGCATAATTTTTATAGATTGAATATTTGCCTTGTGTTTTTTATAAGAGCTACTGTTTTCCACTTCACTTTCAATAAGTTGGACTATTCTCTTTTGACATGCTCAATGTTTATTGCTATTGAATCCTTATATTAATAACCTAAAGAGTTTTTGTCTGCTTCAGGGTTTTTTAGACTCTGAGGTACATTGAGAGTGTTTCATACTCATAACTGAAGCATTTCTGATTCTATTGAATCCTTATATTAATAACCTAAAGAGTTTTTGTCTGCTTCAGGGTTTTTTTAGACTCTAAGGTACATTGAGAGTGTCTCATACTCATGACTGAAGCATTTCTGATTCTTCTTGTAGTGAAAAAAAGGATACCTGGAATATCTGTTAACTAGGGTGGTCTGCTTAGCCATGGATGTTTTCAGACTCCTTAACTAAACATATTTCCATCAAAAAGATTTAAAAAATTTTGATTTAAAAAATAAAAAAATCCCCTAGACTTTGAGAAACAGAATTTATGGGACCCTTGCAGGCCTTCCTATTACACAGCTTAATATATAGCTTGGCAGTTTAGAGAAATTGTGGTGTCCAAGACCTTCAGGCATTCTACCTACCTGGAAGAGCTTTAAGAAAACTCAGGAATCCTGCACTGGTCTGAAAAGATTACAGCTCCCAGCAGCTGGACTGATAGTTGAGAGAAAAAAAATGCATGATTTCCACATGACTGTTCTTTACTATGACCTTATTTCAAAACATACACATATGTTGGTCATCCTATACACACGCACATATATATATATATATAGATATATATAGCATATTGATTTATATTTCATAAGGATGATTATTTTGTGTCCATCTATGGGCAGTTTGTTTCCATCAAATGATATCTCTTTCATATTGACAATTCAGAGTAGAAAAGCAGATTTTTAAATTCACACACTTGCTCAAATCTGAGAGACCCCACTCTGATGCAGATAACTTAGATTAACTCATAAAACATGTCTATTCTTGAAAGGTGCTGAGAGTTTTCTTCCCCTGTTTGTAACAATTTGCCAGAACTGCTGTATGACTTTTATAGGATATATTTCAGTGATTATATCTCTGCCAAAAATGCCATTCAAGCCTCAGGCAAGGTTGTATCTGCCCTTAACTTTATCTTTCCTAATATTGACATAATTCAGCTCAACCTCTCTTCCATGCTGTGGTGCCAGATCACTGCTAAATGTCCCCTTTCCCTTTATTTGTCCCTAGTGATTCTTGTGCATTAGACTGCTCTCCAGATGAGCCTGGACTCTCTTCAAGCTCTGTGATTCATTAAAATCTAAGACAACAGCATGAGCCACACAGAACACGAGGCCCATCTGCTGAATAATCATGTTTTGAGCTCAACTACGTGAGCTTGCCTTGGGCTATTGCAGAGCATGGCACTTGATTATAAATAATGGGAATAGAAAGAGTTGTCTAGATGATACTAGTGTAGCTGAGATACACAAGCACACTCATAGATTTATTTGTGTACTCAGAGTCAACAGAGAAAGTAATGCCAGATACAGAACAGTCTTACAGCCTGGAATTTCAACCCACATCATTTTGTTTTAATGTTTCTCATTTCTCCATTCCAGAAAACCTGCTTCCAAATTGGGTTCATTAACTCAGATCAAAATTTCAGACAGTATGAAACAAACCTCTATGTAGACTAGACACTTTGCACACAATAAGTCAAGTGAATCAGTAACAGCTTATATCAGTCCCACTGGCTTCTCCTCCTCTGGCAGCTGAGTCCATCCCTGAACAAGGTTTAAGTGAGTTTTCCCCCAAAAGTACAAAGCTAAATTGTATAATCTATGAATTCAGGGCACTTTAGAAGCTGGTGCTCTGTCTGTTAAATCAGTTATCACACAGATGTTGAAATAATAGGGTGAACATTTGAAAAGAAGCAGTACTGCTAGAAGCTGGAAAAATCAATGGAAAGGTTACAAAATGCAATGTTCGTTGTGGGTTTTTTTTTTCCCAAACCTGAATATCTTAATATTAAGAAAAAAACCAAAAAACAACAAAACAAAACAATGGGGTAATTTAAGCATTCAAATTATTTTATCATTTTATATGTAAACAAATGGTAATGAATTTGGTAACATGTTCTTTTTAAATTATGTTATAGTGTCTGCTGGACTCTGCACGCATTTCTAAGACATCATTTGTATTCTTGTTCTATTGAGAAGAGTTAACAAATCTAATTTAGCTTGGAGCAATTGTTTCACTGTTCCAATTCAGTGAAAAGTTTTAGGTTTGGAAACTAAATTAGATTTTTGGAAATACAAAGTCCAAATACTGGACATAACAAATGATTATTCTGTGGTACACAGCTATCTAGTAAGAAAAGCTCTGAAAAAGATTTTTTAAAAGTTTCTCTATATTTCAAACAAACAAACAAAAAAAACTTCTCAATTCTGATCAGTATCACCAACTCTGTCCATAACAAACCATCAGCAAAATATTTCTTGGATAATTTACTGGAGTTGTTGGTTAATCATGGAAACATAATAAATTGAAACTGCATTTATGCTGTTTGCATAGGTTGGTTGTTTTATTCATTGGTGCAATTTTGTCAGAGATCTCAAAATCATTTGGTAGAACAGTACCTTTGTTGAAAGGTTTACTAGGAAACATCTTTATGGAATTTGCACAGTCAATCTAAAATGCATTACTAAGTATCAACCTAGTTAGTATCAACCTACTAAGTATCAACCTCTCTTCATCAGAAATTTAACCAACTTCTTTTAGCTGTCTGTTCACATATGAAGTATGCTGGTGAAGTTCTGCAGTGAGATAGAGGGGTTTTTATCACTGGCTCATATAATCTCCCAAGACATTTGACCAGAAGCTTTCAGGAACTTTGTGAAAAATTTTGAAAAAAGAAAAGCAACAAGTGAAAAATGAAAATTGCCTGCTTCCTACTACACTTCCTAGAGGGTCTTTTATGGTCTTAGATGAGATACCTATGTGGAAAGACATCAACATTTTTGGTACCAAAAGTTTAATATTGACTTACTAATGAATCACTGGAAATTGTGCTTAAATTTAAATAAAAATGTCTAAGTGTATAACTGAGGAAAAATAAGGTTTGATATGGTGGAGATTTTCAATCTTATAGTCAATCTGAAGGAATGATGGAATGCTGTGTCTCATAAGCCACAAATATCCAGTTAAAATATCAGTTAAGAATGTGATAAGTTCCCTTTTTGAGTTCCTCATCCAACCACTATAGGCCTGAGCAAAAACATCTTCTGTAATGCAACTGTGTATCTGTAGAGGAAAAAAAAAATTATACAGTATTAAAAATTGTTAAATACTAAAATATATTTACTTCAGCAGAGAGGCTTAAACTATCATAGAGTGTAGTTTTAAAATAATACATGGATTCATGGATTTAATTTGTTTGGTTAGGTTTTGATTGTTTATTTTTGTTTATTTTCCCTGAGAGTGTTCTCCTAAATGAAATACAGGGTACTTGCAAGACCTAAGGAAAAGGCCATTTATGCTCATGTACAGAATAATATATCTGCTGCAAAAGCTTATGATGAATACCAGTTATAAGATGAGGAAGGATCTTTTTCACAGGAAAATTCCTTGACATGTATACTCCAGATTAAAATGTAATAAAAAGATAAATAATAATGACTGCAATACCAAATAAACCTTGACTTGAAATAGTGGGGGTTTAAAGGTTGATTCAAATGCACCATTGATGATGAATGAAACAATTTGTTCATTTGTTCTTTGAACTAAAGATCCCTGAAACTTAATCCTAAAGTTTCAGTCATTTCAGTATTATTAAGCCCAGAGAAGTGCAGTCATGCTGAAAGTGGAATTCTAGAAGTTAATAACTTATAAGTGGTTTTAAGATTAATAATTATATTTGCATAAATCAGTAATTATATGAGATAGTAAAATTTTATATAAAAATTTAAGGGATTACTCTTTCTTTGCTGTGGAATTGCCAAGCGTGTACATTAGTGTTGAAATACAGCCTTCAACATCTTTCCTATTTTTAGAAAGAAGCAGGATACTGTAGGTATGGGCTACAATAATTTCATTGGTCTATCAGGTTTGAAAAATCATGACAAATAGACAAAGTCCCCGGTGAGTGGCGAAAGGGAGTGTCACACTCATTTTTGAAAAGAATAATAAGGAGGGCCCTGTCTAATACTGACCAGCCAGCCTCACCTCTGTGTCCTCTGAGAAGATGGAATAGATCCTGCTGGAAGATGTGCTAAAACACACACAGAGATGTGAGCAGAGACAGTCAATATGGTTTCACCAAGGGCAAATCATGGGCACTCTCTGAGCATTTAATATTTGGAGTATTTTCCAGGTTTTGAATGCAAGTGCTTATCCTAAGTGGCTGCTACCTGAGTTTCAGGATGGATCTTCACATCATTGACTTGTATGACCTTTTTTCCAATAGGAAGACGACATGCTAGGGAAAAGGGCAAAATGATGCATTCAGTAGGTCACCTGAACTACATGACAGGGAACTAAATCTTGGGATACAAAATTATGTGCACATGACTCACAGTTAGGGAAGGTCCTTAAAAGTTACTGGCAGACTTATCACAGCAATTACCATCATACCTTCAAAATATTTAAACTTTTAAGGTCCATTTTTCAGAAGGAGGAAAATGGGTTTAAGTAGAAGTTTTAAAGAAAATGTTGGATTTCTTCCATTCAAAGTCAGCAGACATTATTGTAGTTCCACTGGAAATGAACTTGGCCCATTGTGCTTTTCCCTGGCTTAAAAGCTAGACTACTAGAAGCCAATAGGTCTATTTTTGATCAGAATCAGACTTTGAAACTCATACATTTCCGTTAACTTCAATGGATTTACTGTATTTTTGTATAATAGAGATTAGAATCTTTCTTGTGGTCTGAATGTAATTTAAAAGAATTATGCAGAAAGGCAAGGCAAGTAAAGCTCCTGTCAAAAGGTTAGAAAAATCAATACGCAGAGCACAAAATAAAGTAGTAAAAAGGGTATTAAAACCCCCAGAAGTTAAAATGTCATTTTGATATGGAAGAGAGAAATTTTCCTGAGAAACTGTGTTATGTAGCACAAGCTATCTGTGTGAATAGGCAATCAGCCTCATGACTCTTGGAAGAGTGTGGTGCACAGTTGTGCAATGTAGCCTTTTTAGCACCCTTAGAGTAATTCTGGCCCTTCTGAGTAAATTAATCTCTTTTGATACGTAAAAGTGCTGAAAAAAGACTCCAAGGCTCTCTTTCCACTAAAACAGAAACCTTTAGTTTTCTTTACTGACCATGCATTTGACAGTCAATATTCTTAAATTATTTTCCTATCTGTAATTTCAATTGATTTTTTATTTCAGTTAAAGACATTCATATATTTTGTGGAAAGTTCTATTATGAAATTATTTTCTTAGAATATGTTTCATTAAATGTTTCATTATAAATAATGTAATGATTACCTGAAACAAATACTACTATCTTAAGCTTTCAAAATTTTTTACATATTTTCCTAAATAGTTATAAAAGTGCATCCTTATTTCAAATAAGCTTTTTTTCCACTATTTTCAATTTGATTTAAATTAGGTATCAGAACTTAAATGCAATCAATGCCTTAAAAACTTTAGTAGCAAAATGCACGTGACATTAATTTTTCATTACAACACTTATCCTGACTGGACTGATAATACATTTTTTCTTTTATTTCTGTAAGCTTAATGTAAGTATCATATCAGTTCCTTATAGCATAAAGCTCAGGTTTCAGATAAAATTTAAATCTTAATCTCACTTTTAAGTGAGACTGTCTCTTTTTAAACCTAACTTCTGGCAGGAGATTCCTGTACTTGAAGAACTGTCTTAATGTAAATATTATTCCACTTTCTATTTGAAAAAGAACAGAACCCTCTCTACCTTCTGATAGCTCTAGAACTCAACAGGATTAATTGCAGCTGTTTTAAGTCCTGACTGATCTTCACTTTAGGCAAATTGTATCAGTTGGAGAAAAGCCTCTATATTCAAGGACACCACATCATTAGATGGGTCATGAGTTCCCATCGTGGAACCTTCAGGAACACTTCAAATTAAGAAATGTACATAAAATTCACTTCCAATGGAAAGGATTGTCCTCTGAAATACATAAAATCTAGTTTTCAAGATATCTATTAAAATAACACAGAACTGTGTGCCAGGAAGACTTTAGGGCTAACGATCAGAGAATTTGTCTGGAACCACTTGATTAAATTAAAAGTGTTTTTATGGAATACATTGCATGGCTGCCATGTATCATCACATTTTTTGTGGCTTTTATTGAACTCACCTTCATCAATTCTGTTTAAGTTCACCTCATTGTTGATCACCCTTATTATCAGTGTGTTCAACGATGGCCCCATTGTTACTTCTAAGCATATTCTGAACACTGAACAGAAGGTCAAATATCAATTTATCTGAAGTAGTTGCCAGAAATGACACTTGCAGTCCTGTGGAAATGTTGAAAATTTCATAATGAAAAGGTCATAACATGTTATCAGACACCTTGCAGAGGGAACCAAAACCAATTAAATTTCAGTTTAAAAAAGAGAAGAATTGAATGGTAATATTACCATATTATCCAAGGATATGCAGATTTGCAATACCAACATTAGGTACAATTTTAAATCAAAATTAATACATAGACTGCTATGGTTTTTCTTCCAATCATAAAGTTGTTATTTATGTCAAATAAGAAAGACACTAAAGAATATAATACCTGGAAGATTAAATTGGAAGGGACCTCAAGGATCATCTGCTACATCCTTTGTTGTGAAAAGTAGTTTAGACAAGATGGCCCTGCACCCCACCTGAATATTATCTGTTCAATGCTGGGGAAGTGTCCAGTGTTGAGGAGGATGAAATAATGTCTAAATCTAAATATACTTACCTGACCTTGAGCAAAGAGGAGTCATAGATTCTGTGGTTGTATTCTCATAAACAATCTGCAAAATCAGTCTTGAAGCTGACTTTAAAGATATTCACTCATTGGATCAAATTAGGGAACTAATGTCATTACAATAAATTGCATTTTTGCATATAATAATCCCCTAGCCTATAAAACAATACACTTTTACCAGGAAATCCCCCCCACCCCACCAACCAACAAACTAAAATATATGTTCTATTGTTTTGCTTATCTTCTAACAGATTCTTTCCAACAAGAGTCTGAGGTAGAAGTTTTAAAGTGGACATTTTTTTAGAATTATAGCTTGACACCATTGCAAAGAGTGAAAATATCCACAAAGGAAATGCATATTAGTGAAGACACAATTTCCTTAATCACTAATTAAAATCTGCTATGTCAGTGGAGCATATATTATGTTAATACACCAGTTTTGACTGATATCTAACAGGCAAGTGTATAACAGGTGTGTAACTATTGTATATTCCAGTTTCATACTTTTTTTTTTAATTTTTAAATACCTTTGGAAAAAAAAATCTCATACCATGGACATCATTAATAGGTAGATAAGAAACTCATAGAAATCTGAGTTTAAACCTGCACTTGTCAGTTAAAGTTTTTACTTTAATCAGCACTGTCACTAAGGTCAATAAACAGTCCTATTAACAGACACACCAACATCTAGTTGATGAATATAAAGTATTGGTCTGTATTTTTTTTTTCCTTATCACATGATGTGTTATTAAACTATGTATTCATAAGTGGAGTAGATATAGTATTGAACACCAGAGAGTCTTCACATACCTCCTGCTCTGCTTGCTACAGGACAGTGAGTTTGCAGTTATAACAATATAGATCCACTCTCCCATTCCTCTTTCCTTTGCAATTTGCATTAAAGAATTTTCTGTAATTTCTCTATATTTTACTAAACAGATTGCTTTTCTAACACATGTTACAACACACATATATTCAGAAGAAATATAAAAAATTATTTCCAGAATTGAAAATCTGAGCAGATTTTTCCATTTAGGTGCAGAAAAGGAACTCTGATATCAGAGGAAAGTATAGAATTTTCTCTTGAACACCTCCCTTCTTCCTTCCTCTGTATCAACATATAAATTTCTATGTGTGTGTAGATGTGTGTAGAAAATGCATCAGATATGATTGTTTGAGAAGAGGTGAGCAGCTTGAGCAATGTGCCTGGAAATGCAGAAGAAAAAAGTCTAGCTTTACAGATCTACAATTTCTGATTTAACTTCATGCGTGATTACAGAGCAACAGAAGCCATTTCAAGAGAGAGCAGTCAAAAATGTTTATGTTTAGAGAACTGCTACCCTTTTCTACTCAACTGCCATCAAACAAATAACATAAAAATGAAATAACTGATAACATAGCAAAAAGTCCATATAGCAAACCACAGTTCTGAACAACAGAAAATATTCTACATTTAGATTTTTTTAAAGCATATTAAAATTTAAATTTTATTCCATTCTCCATATTTACTTTTATATTTACATTGCCTATATGTTGTTTAATCTTATAACCTTTACATTAAATATTTTTCCATAAACTCAGCACCTATTCATACATGCACGAAATTACTTTCATAGCATTCTATGTCAGTAGAACATAATGATAAAAAGGTCAGTACTATTGTTTCATCGAAATAACTCATTGATAAGATGATCAATGTCCTCAGATTTATTTGAGTTATAAAATTATATAGTGTAAAAGAGATTCTGTGATTTTTCAGATGTCATTGGTATTTTGGGGTCTTGTCAGTGCTGCTTTGAATTCTGCTTCTGTCTCCAGTATAGACTGTCTTTTAAAAGTTGCCTGATTTATCTTTTAGCTTACAAACAAAAGGACAAACCTAATCTCATCACTACTTATTTCATTTTATTTACCACTATTTCTCTAGTGAGAGCTAAGACCACACTTCCCTGCAAAACATAATTCCATTTTAGTGAGTATGAAATTTGTTTCTTCTAACAACAGAAATTTCCTGGCCAGAAATGGTTGACTATATTTGGTAGTTTAATCTTTCTGATGTATTTAAATATAAATTTCTAAAATTACTGTCAATAAGGTCAATAAGATTGATTTTCCTTAAATGTAAATTGCAAATATGGCCATTTTCATCTGAACTGGAAAAGCAGCAAGACCCAGACTTTTCTGTAGACTTTGTTATGGAGCTACATCTGGAGAATGGATAAGTTTAGTGAACATTGTAGTGAGCTGTACTTTGAGAGGCAGAAATTCATCATATACAACTTTGTTTCTCTCTTGTAGCCATTACAGGTGCGTGCATTTTCTATGCTCCCAGTGTTCAAAAGCATAACGTACACAGCTATGTCTTCTGTTTTCTTCCTACAGTTTGCAAAGACACTTTTCTGTACTGGGGATGGGGGGGTGAGGTGAGACTGAGCTGGTGCAGGGCTCTTTTATGCATCTCAGTAAGAAAAACCTGACAAAAATGGCTTAATACGGTAAGTGCTATAAAAAGACAGAATAAAAGAAGGGATATAGTTAGTTAGTAAACCTTCTTTCCTTATGGGCACCTGTTGGTGTAATGTTGAACAGGGCCCATTTGGGTTTTTTCCTGGTGCACAGTGAAGATGAGAGCAGATCCTAACATGGGGAGAATTTGGTCCTTTGAGCTACTTTTGGTCCTTTGAGCTACTATCCAATTTCCTCATAAGGAAACTGTTCCAAAGAAAGCTGTTCACAAGGACTGGTTGCTGCACTGTCAGACCAAGGCCAGGCCGCACAGGTGACATATTTGCATGAGCGAGTAGGAGCTGCCCAAGGGGCTGTGCTGTGGTGGAGTGGCTGCACTCACTCTGCAGCACAGCACAGGCCTGTGCCCTCTCGGGTCAATTGCCACATATCGCCTACCTTTCCCAAATCTAATTTACAGACTACCTTATTTGCATCCTAGCTTCTCAAGCCCCAAATGTGAGTCCAAATAGAGTAAGGACCACTGGCTCCTTGTACACTGTATCTCCTACAATGCTCCCCATCCACACTACCAATTCCTTTTTTCTTCAGTAGAAGATGAATAGTGTGATTATTAATTAATGAATTTTCACAAACCATAGTACATAGTAATTACTGATTTTATAAATTAAGCATGTAGTCCTACTCCATAATTAGAAAATTAAGGCTATAAAAAACCTCTACTCAGTAAAAGAAGTATCCACAATAAATTGCATTCTTTTCTTTTGGAGTCTCTCACTCAACAGCTCTCTAAAGCAGTGGTTTGAAACAATTGCACTGGGGAAATTCTCTGGTTCAAATATGGAGATATATAAAGATTAGCTGGAAAGGAAGCTTGGGGCATGTATTGTGCTGTCCAGTATAAGGTTCATTCTTATATATTGCCCTGCTTGTCTTTTCACCTCCCAAAAACTAGAGCTCTGTTGGTGGGGAATCATGAAACCTTCCCAAATCTGTCTACAAGGACAAAGAAATCATTTTGTCAACTTGCAAATTACACTCTGCAAAAACAGTGTTCCTGTTTTCATTCAGTTAAAACAATCCTCACATTCCTCACCTTGAAATACTGCTAAATTTTCTCCTGCTTTGCTACAATGGAGTGGTAAAAGTGATAACTCAAAATGTCTATGTCTTCTAAAAAAGAGGAGGCCACATGGAAAAGTAATTTCATTACAGTAAACTGTACCTATCTGTATTGAAATTTTTGAGAACATGAAAAAAATATAAATTTTGTACAAAATACAATAAATATTTTCTTATAATATGCATGTGCATCTCTCAAATATTCTAAATCCAAATCTTCTGTGCACACATGCTCACAAACACAGAGCACCTCAAAAACTGTGATAGGATTGTAAGTGTTGTAATGGTGAGTAGCTGACCTTGTAACGAAGTTAATTATCTGGATCATATATAAAAGAGCATATGAACTTCATTAGGAAATTTCTCAAAGTTCCTCAGAAGTAAGAAGGATTTGAAATGAGGATTGATAGTGCAAAATAAAGGAAATGAACCCCTTGAGTTAATAAAAATATTATTTTTGATTATCATTTAGGAAAACTTGCACTAATTTAATCAAGAAACGGCAAAAGGACCCAAGGAAGCAGAATCCCCAAAATACCTACAGAAATATAGAAAATCTCATAAAATCTCAGCTATTTATAACTTTTCTTATTTGTAACAGAACAGAATTAACTTCATGCATCCTGCAGTTGCTGGTAATAAAACCACACCTTCAATGACAATAGTATGTTCAACTTGTTTTGGCTTTAAAGCTGTGGTGAGGGCCATAATACAATTTATCTTCATTGTAGGGATTCTGGCCCACTGTTGCAGACATCTTTTCACTAAAAATCCTTTCTTTAGGATTTTTCCTTCTGAGAAGCTAAGAGTCCTCAGAGACAGAATGTAAACAATGGTTATCTGCTGCTGTGGAATGCAACAGGTCCACCTGTGATTGGCCCATCTTGGATGTTTGTAATTAATGGCCAATCAAGGACCAAGTTATCTCGGACAGAGTCCGAGAGAGCTGCCTTTGTTATCATTCTTTTCTTTTCTATTCTTAGCTTAGCTAGCTTCTGAGAAAACCTTTCTCTTCTATTTCTTTTTAGTATAGTTATAATGTATATATATATTATATATATATATATCATAAAATAATAAATCAAGCCTTCTGATCATGGAGTCAACATTCTTGTCTCTTCCCTCACCTGAAAACCCCTGTGACCACAGTCACACCTACTTCCTTTATGAATCAATAGATCAAAAAAAGTTTTTCAGTTTGCTGGCCAATTGAGATAAGAGTGATACTCAATGTCCTGAGGACCATGTGCTGGAGAAAATTGAACCCTGAGAAACTATCTGCAAATAGTACAATGTATAATTTGTATAATTATTCTCCAGAATATACTGGGTTAAGGTGCACTCATCAGTTAGCCACTTAAAGCTCTGGAAAATTGTGGTCAGTTGTCATGTATCCACAAAACTCCCACCAGACAGAAACACTGTTTTGATATAAACAAGCAAATCTACAACTGAAAATATGTCCAAGTCTATGAAAAACTTAATGAGTAATTTTTTAAGTACTGAAATTTGATACATTCATTTTCTCAAAATATTGGGCTTATAAGACTTCACAATCCTATATCTACAGCAAGGAGAATTCAACTGAATGGAAATACAAGATTTGAGAAGTAAAGGTGTGAAGAATCAGTACAGATGATGCATATTTATGCACATCTACAAGATTTTTTTTGTAGAAAAAGAAAAACTAATAAATTTGCAGTGTAGTTTTCTGTAAGTTGCTTTAAAGAATGATGTGACAAGAAAAATGTTATTTACACAGTCTTAAAGAATACAGGACTCAACCACATACAAAGATTATTTCGTATTGCTTTTCCTTGAATAAAATGTAGAAAATAAAATTGTTGTTGTAAAGGCAGATTAGACTTCATGCACTTATTTCACAACATGGAGCAGAATTCCAATAAAAAGCATGGCAAAATCTGAGCCTTTCATATAAAAATACAATATAAATTATTCTTTCATCTGAATATATCTTCAGGAGCAATGCACACAATTATCCATTCCTTCTTTATTATGCAGTTCTCTACCACTATTCAGTATTGTCCCTAATGCTTCTACTATTTCTATTATCACTAAGATTGGATTCTATTTTTAGTTCTCATCTTGAATTGCTTTTGAGTCTGGATAAGGTGCCTGTCTTTATTTCTTCTTTTAAGAGAAAAAATTATTATGAATAATGGCTTCCTTTAATAATGCTCTGCAGGTGAAACAGTTTCATGTCTTGAACTAAAATCTAGTGAGTTTTTAAGAAGCTTTTTATTGACTTCAGTGAGTTTTGGGTCAGACTACCTATGAAAAAATGAATCATATTGAGCAACAAACTTTTTATTTTGGAAATGTCACCAAATTTATCCTTGAAATTTAATTCATAATATTCTTTTATTACTCCCTTTAAAGGATAGCATTTCAAGTCTTATTTTGTGAATTGAATGTTGTATGTAACTGGCCACAGTGGAGGAAAAAAGAAAAGTGGATATGTCCTAAAAGGTTATTGAAATATCAACTAAATTTGAATGGACCAAGTTGGTACTGTCACTAAACACATAATCAAAAAAAAAAAAAAAACCAAAAAAAACCAAAACACAAAAATTTGGGCATTTTTACTGGTGCAAAATAAATTACAAATGGAAAAAATGGAGCATAGGATTGTGTTTCAGCACATATTGTCACAGTAGCTTTCTAAAGGGCTGGACAGATTGGTTTCAAGTGAAGAATTCTCTGCTAGATTGTCTTACTTTACTGTTTGTCTTGTATCACAGAGATCAGAATTACCCCAATAGACTGGTCAGGATTATAATGCTGGCAGATATTGGGAGCACTGTGGACCTCCACAGGCTGTGGAAGACAGACTGCTTCACCATGGTCTTCCCATAGGCTACAGGAGAATCTCCAGTGCCTGAAGCATCTCTGCCTGCTCCTTCTTCAATGACCTCGGTGCCTGCAGGCTGGTCTCTCCCACATCTTCTGAAACCTCCCTTCAGCTTCATTTGCTCCACATATTTTCCTATTTTCTTAAATGCATTATCCCAGAGGTGCTATCACAGCCACTGATGGGCTCAGCCTTAGCCAGTGATGGATCCATATTGGATCCAGCTGGCATTGGCTCTGTCAGGTAAGGGGGAATCTTCTGGAAGCTTCTCACCCCTGTAGCTCCACTACTACCAATAAAACCAAACCAAAACAAAACAAAAACCAAAACCCAAAAACCCACAAAAGGTGACATCTGTGCTATGTGATCCTTTAACTGAACATCTTTAGTTACTGTGAGTTTAAAACAGAGAGTACATATAAGTAAAATGCTAAAATGTGACCAAGATGGTTATGAAAGAAATAAATAAAAAGAAATGAAATGGACTGCGTTTAAATTGTGTAAATTTACTGGAAATTTGAAGACTCCTGATCAACCAAAAAATAATTCCAAAATCTAACAAAAAGCAGATGTGACGTGTAAAAAGTCAGGTATTTTTCTATTTACCTTGTGGATAACATCTTTTGATGAATAATATGGGCAATGGAATTTGATTCCTAATTTTTAGAAATGCTTTAAATGAACACTTTTTATATTTTTGAAGCAGATTTCTTGAATAAGCATGGTTTAAAACAGTAATCTGAAGTATATTTACTTCCTGAAAGAGATCAACTGAATTTTTTGTCTCATTTCACTTTAACAAGGACAACAAGAATTCTAACAAAGTAGATCAAATGAAGGTATGATGAATTTATCCTTTCCATTCTCAAAATAGTTATGTACTAATATAGTTTTATTTTAGTTAAATATCCAGTTATTGATTCTTATTTGTATGAATTTTCAGTTTACAGCAGCACCTGACATAAACAATCACAGTTGTAGAATCTGTAAAAGAAACTGGGTGACACACTGCATAAAATATCTGAACTATTTGAATGAAGCATTCCATACTATAACGGAGAACTTTTATTTAAAATCTATATCTATTAGAGTATATAAAATTTAAAAAAAATAAAAATTGGACACTGAATCTGAAAAATAACATTTGATGGCAATTGCTTTGAATAAAAGCAGCAGAAAAAAACTAGGAAAAGATGTGTGGTGTCTGTGACTGAGCCCTGCATTGATTCCAAACTGCGGTTTCCAGACAACTTCCTAAAACATTCCTGTGTGTGGCCCAGCAGTTAGAGGCATAACTGGCATTTGTGAAAAACTTATCTGACTATCTGACTGAACAGAATAAATGCATAGGGGCTTACTAGGTGTAATGTCATGCTGAAGAGAGCTAAGTAGTAAAGGTAGGAAATTTTTCACCTTTTTGAGGTTTTTTTACATTTAAAACACTATTCTAAGATACTGAGGCAGAGGAATGACAGTGAATTTAAATTCACAAAACAAAATAAAAGACAATCCACTGGAATAAGTTTAACAACAACTATGACACAATCTAGTGCTGGAGATATCTCAGACTCATAAGAGATTAGAGTTAGAAATCCCAAAGGAGTGTAATGTTAAGTTTTCATGCGTCTTCAGTTTTTAATAGAATCTTCTTTTCAGAGCTGACATAATTTATAAAGCACATTAGGTTTTCCCACCATATTTATATAACAACAAAACCAGTGAAAATAACAAACAAACATGTTTTATTAGGGTAAGGAGGAAGCTAAAAAAAGAAATAACTCTTAATATGTCTGGATCATTTCCACAGCACTGCCATATGGCAGATTCAGCTAGTGTGCAGCAAAGCTGCAATAATTTGTGATTGTTTTAGGCAGATCTGGCAACTGTTTACTAAAGATTACAGAAACTAACCTTTCAGTGAATATGGTGCTATACTCTCAGCATGCACAATCTTCTAATGGTCCTGAGTGTCTCAAGGGTGGAAAGCAGTTCAAGTGGCTTAAAATGACCAGAATTACTTTTTCTCAATGGCCATGGCCAAAGAATGACTGGAGCTTCCTTTCTGCCTTCTTTGATATGAAGAAAGGTAGGTAAAAGATGTTTAAGTGTAACCCTACATATACAACTGGGGAAAGAAGAGCTGACTAAGTTACCAAATGCGATGAAATCACAAAAAATGGCTGCTAGGTCTGTATACACTGTACCTTAAAAAGGATAATTAAATAAATAAAAAAACCTATAACTCACCAGTGGTTCTGCACAACAAAGCAGCTCTGAAGTACATATGACTACTTATATAAAAAGATTCATCCTGACTTATGCTATTAAGGTTCTAGTTCTGTCACAGTTCAAACCAGAAATCTGTACTGTCCTGGTCTTGTATTCTTGCTAGTGGTAGAACCAACACTCTTCTGACCAAACAAATGAGGCAATTTTTAGAAGCAACTTCTCAGAAAAACTGAACCAGGTAACAAAATACTTTCTGAAAATGGTGATTGTGTTAGTGAAAGAAAAGTAAGCAAAATAATGACATTAATCTTTAACTCTGAATTATTTTCCAGAATATACTGGGTTAAAATGCACTTTTCAGTTATCCACTTAAAAATGTGGAAAATTGTGGTTAGTTCTTATATATCCACTCCAGAATTCAAAATAATTCAGGTAATAATTCATAATTACTACCTATTTTGTGGGCATTATAGAACAACAAAAAAAAAAAAAAAATCCTTGCACTGCATTTCTTTGTCAGTGTTCCAGAAATGTTATAATGCAGCCAACGTTCCCTGATTTTAAGGGGTAGCAGAGATGACTTTAAAAAATATAGTGTCTTGTTTGTTTGATATTTTTGCTTCTGTATTCAAACTTTCATGAGGCTTCTATGTAGAACATAGAAAAAGCAATATTTTAGACTGCTTTTATGTTTTGCTCATGTCACAGTCTCCAGGTGAATAAAGACTGCTAATTTCTATTTATAGTAGAAGTATTGATATCTCAGCATGTAATACTGATAATTATTCCTATTATTCGTTTAGTGCCTATCCACACAGTATTAAGGGGCAGATTTAAGATACCAAGAAAATGGACTTCCAGTTTGAAAATGTTATAACATTTCTCTGCTATGGCCCAGTGTAGTTGAGCAACCAGTGTATAAGAAGTCTGGTGTATATGGTATGAAGATATTTTGCACAAAGTCTGCTCACATGCTCCCTCCCAGTTTTGCAGACTTTGAACCAGTTATCAAATAGAATACTATTTTGCTAGACCAGTGATTTTCAATCTTTTTTTCTTTAGTTTTCAAATTTGCAGATAGATAAAATATTTCCACTGGGGAAGCAAACCTTTGAATAGCAAATTTCAAGTCAGTTAAAAATAAGCTTATTTTTCAGTTACCTTTCACATTTCTTTCAGTGTTACCTGATTAATGTTCAATTCAGAAACTAACCACTTAAACCTATTGTGGCTGATGTTGCAGAGTAGCTGAAGAAAAGCGTACCTTTTGCAAAGGTATTGTGAATTCTGCATTAATTTGAGCAAGGTGATAAGGACATATGAGTTCAGAGAATCAGAAAGTCAGAAGGCAATAACAGGGCTCTGCTTGTGGGTCACTGCATTTGCCTTCAGGACAGTAGCTATTCTGCAGTTTCTTTTTTCTGGGGAAAGAATGGATTTCAAGAGGGATTTCAAGCAGATCGATGGTGTTGCTTTGCTGGTATTTGTGGGAAATCATGTCAGCCAGAGTAAAATAACGGGAATATATTAAAATTTTTTTACTTTATGTTTACAATATGCACTGTATTACAATGTAATTGCTTCAGCAGTGCTTCTTCTAGTAGCAATAATGGTTCTAGTATTTTTTATTGAGTGTTTGTCATTTCAACACTAATTTAATTGCCTTTGCAAATGTTTGCTTTCTAGCTGTTACCAGGAAGCTCAGCACAGTGCACCTTTTGAATCAAATCAGGCAATCCCTATCATTTCACTCAGTGCCTTCCACAGGATTACTTGAAGGAAGTAAGCTTTAGGTGAGAAATTTAACAACCTAGGGACTCTATCTTATTAAAAATCCTTGGTTTGCTTTTGTCTAAAAAATCCAGTGTCTGAGTTTCAGATTGAATAAAGTCACTGAATTTATTTTTTTTTTCTTAGGATGTTGAGCATATACATTGATAGCATGTTTCAACCCCTTCCTTGTTTTTAAATCACAGCTTCTACTACCAGGCATTTATGTGAGGTTAATAATCATCAGGGAACATGATTATAAGAGGTTCTGTTAATGTGCATATTGGCAAATGTCAAGCCTGTATACAGCTCCTTTGAAGATGTTCTGCAGTTCCCTTAAGTACAAGAACACCTCTTAGAGCAAACCCAGACTCTGCAATCACCTGCCCTGCTAATCCTAATTATCTTAAATGGGACTCAGGAGTTCATGATAGCAACACCTTGATGTTCAACTTCTTAATTCAATGTATGACATCTTGCCTCTATACTCATCAGTCATACAGTTTAGAACTAAAAGGAAGGAATAGCTTGTGTCTTTCTAAAAGACAACCTTCTTGGCTACAATGAAATTAGGAAAAATCCTCCATTTTTGTCAGTAATTTTTTTCTCCAGTTATGATGTCTAACAATGAAAACTAATTTCATCTTTGAATTCTCTTTTTACTGTTCAAACACTGCATTTTATTTAGATTTTCCCTCCTAGACTGAAGGCCACATCTGATTCTACCTTTTCTCCTCATTGAGAAGTATATATAAATTATAATGTCATGGTAAAGTGCACCAGAATCATGTTACACTCTTGACATTATAGAGTACCATAAAACATCAGCATTCATAGGTTGGCTGACTTACTTCCTTTAACCTAAGTACAGTGTCTTGCCAAGAATCATGGAATAATTCTGTTGGCAAAGATTTCTAAGATTAGTGAGTCCAACCTTTGATGTGTCACTGCCTTGACAACTAGACTGTAGCACTAAATGCTGCACCTAGATGTTTCTTGAAGACCTCCAAGGATGGTGACAGCCTGGGGGCAGCCTGTTCCCATGCTTAACAACCTCTTTCAATAATTCTTTCTGGTATCCAACCTGAACATCCTCTGGCACATCTTAAGGCTGTGCTCTCTTGTCCTGTCACTGGCTCTCTGGGAGAAGAGGCTGACCACCACCTGGCTACAACCTCCTTCAAGGCAGCTTTAGAGAGCCACTGACCCTTCTTTTCTCTCCTGACCCTTCTTTTCTCTAGGCTAAATAACACCAGCTCCCACAGCTGCTCCTAATATGACAATCTCTAGGCCCTTCACCAGCTCCCTTGCCCTTCTCTGGACATGCTCCAGTACCTCAATGTCTTTTTGAAGTGAGGGGCCAAAACTGAGCACAAGATTTGAGGTGTGGCTTCACCAGGGCTGAGTAGAGAAGTTCTTAATTGAACAGATCTGTCACATAAAAAAATGTCATAAACCCGTAGAAACAAACTGTAAACCAGTGTAATTTTGTACAGAAATAACTGATTCAGTAACATGTTACTTTGTTCTTTGATATGATATTTAATGTTGAGCTTATTACTTGGCAATTACCTGAATAGACATCTGTGCACTTCCATAGGATTTTACATTAATGTTTTCTCTTAGTGCTTCCGTTACAGAGATACTTAACAAAACAAAGTCAGATTTTAATTAAATTGTGATTGGAATTTATATATTCTACATATATTTTGGCAGTTTTAATAAATAATACAATCCATTCAGATGTTTATATTTTGCTCTGGGATTTTCAAACTGTTTAAGAAACTAAGAAATATCTTCTGTCATATATCTGAAGATGGACATAATCCTCAGTATTTGCCTGTCACCATAGGGAGAAAAACCTTGGATGTCTTTATTTCCTTATGAGCTTGCTTGCAAACTAACAACTCCAGGCAAGCCCATTAATATCGTTACAAGAGTTAACTGGCACAGTGGAGCAAATCACCTAGTTTAAATCAGAATTCAATGCTAATTCATGATGCCTTCATTGCTCTGTGTTTGGGACAACTAATTAATCAAACTCAGCTTAGGTTGTTGAAATGATCTGCATAAATAGGATTTAAACTGATTATAATTTTTAAAATAGAATCTCATTACTTGGGTAGATTTGACAGAACATTTATATCTGTGTTTGAATTGCTAATATACAATTAGAAAAGTAATTATGTAAAGTATTAGAACACTATGTGCTCTGAGAATTATTTATTACTCCTTGAGTAGCCTCTCTGATATAAAAAAAATTTCAGTTAATAACTGAAAAAAAGCAGAATTTCAGTATCATATTTACAATACCTCTTTATTAATGAACACACAGCCCATATTGAGCTACTTTGAAGAAAATTCAAAATTCATTGCTAAAATGGAAAAGAAATGGAAAAAATACAAACTGCAAAGGAATTTTAATCCATTATGCTACAAGGTCGACTTTTTTGATGATGTGTTTGGAAGCAATAATTGCTCAAGCATATATATGATAAATATCTCTGGGAATTATATGACCATATGTTGAATCTCATATACATACCCACCACCACACACAGAGAGACACAGAGAGATCATGAGGGATGGGATGAGAATTCCACCATGTTGTGTTTTGTGGTGGTGCATCCTTGCTCTCCCCACTCTTCTTCCATCCTGCTCTGTTATCTCAGGAGCTCCTGATAAGCCCTGAGCTGAATCAGCTGAGCCACCAAGTAAAGCACTCCTTGATGGCACCAGTTTGTCACTGAAGTGTCCCTTGACTAAGCTCTTGCATGATAAAGGTGGGAATGGTTCTGGCCTTACCAGGAACCTCAAGTGCCTGACCCAGATGAGGAACAAAGAATGAGGAGTTATCCTTCTTAGCCCTGGTAAATCATTCACCTGAATTGTATAGCCCAAGTGAAATGGTGCTGTTTCTAAATGACATTTTGAAAAAATTAATTTTAGCCTGAGTGGAACAATACTATTGATAAAGTTTGTGATATTGAAAATATCATCACTGATGATGAGGCCTAGATTTATATTCCCCACCTCACCATTCCTCAAGGTGCAGTCCATGCCTCTTGAGAAATGCTAAGGGATTTGATGTATTTAACTTAACCTGAGTGGAATTTTAACAGGTACCTTTACAGCCATAGATACAGATATATATACCTCTTTGTCTGCATCTGCGCATTGATTAAGGTATGAATTACATTATTGTGAATCTATAATTAAGTCATTTTTGTAAATCAAGTAAACCTACTGAATCACCTAATAAATATTAAATTAGTCAATGATTAAGTGCTGATAAACCCTTTTGTGCCCTTATATTTTGTAATCATATCCTTTGCACTTTTACCCTTTTGCATTCCTTGTCTTCTTGTAAATCATTCTAAAATTATTCTAATCCAATTTTCTTATGTATGCTTCCTCTATGTAGTAAGTAATAGAGAGAACCTTGCCATTAAACTCTGTTAAAGTCATACTTTCACAAATTCATATAAAACTTGCTTTTTGCCAATACCTTTGATGACGATTCTTTAAGTGACCTAAGCACTTTTTCAGAACATGTATGAAGCAGTGGATCTAATCAAATCCTGTTTGATTTGTGATGTGCTGTGACGTGCATTGAGAATGTAGCACAATCCTGAGCTAAAAATAGTTTCAAATGAGGATAACCTGGCAGATGGATTCCAGTGGCACAATTAGCTGCAAACAGCCCCTGAGTCCATGGTGCAAGAACAGTCCACAGAGTGAATTCTCACAAAGAGCTTCCTGAATCACTTGGATGTTAAGCCCTCAACACCAACCATTACCCATTTTGCTTTACAGATGGACAGTTCTTGCCAATATAGACACAACCATTCTTGTTCTGCAGTCAGTCAACAGACTTCACACACACACAAATATACAGCTTCCCCTTGGGTCAGCAGCCATGACTGGCAGTGCAGCGAGAAAGCATTCAGTGGGTACACCTGCATTGGTAAGGACCATTTTCTGTATTATTAAGTTGTAAGAAGAATCCCTAGAATAGTTTTCCTGCAGGCCAAAGATCATTTCCCAAGGCTTTGAGAATGTGTTTCAGAATTTAACTCAAAACTCTTGATGGTTTTGAGCTTTGTTTTTGAAGTGCTTTGTTTTTGATGGTTTTGAGTTTGGTTTTGAAGTGCAAGGCTGGTTTGAGGGCAAAGGCAAAGAGACAAGCACATTCAATAGGATGCATACAGACATTCCCATTTCAGGTGGCCTCAGTGTCTTTTACAGAGACAGTTTTTCCTTAGGCCCCCAGTGAGGGTCTGTGACTCCCTTTGACATGAATTTTTTAAAGAATTTTTTGATCCAGATATATAATGTACAAAAAAAAAAATCATTGTGATTTCTCCTCTCTTTACATGTTAATATGATTTCGCTCCTTCAGAACTTCTGTCAACTTCACAGAAAAAAATCTTTTTCTATGTATGGATGATGTGATTGCCAATTTTTTTTATTGTATTTGCTGGAGACAATTTTCTGGTAGATGCTACAGTCTTGTTCTTACAACCTGATTTAAAAAAAAAAAGAGTGAAAGGACTCTTCTTCCAACATCTTCCCATTTCTTCTTTGAAATCAACTAATTCACATGTAATTTATTAATTCACAGGTCCTTCATGTGAGTTTTAGGTGCAAATCATTTCCTCAGCTGCCTTGGCCAGAAGTGTGACATTGGCATAATTAAGGTGACAAAAGTTATTGTTCACAGTCTGCAAATAATATGACATATTTACGTTTAAAAACCAGTCAACGAAACTGCACTTCCTTCAAGGTTACGTAAAGACCATGTGCTAAATTTGCATTCTGTTTCGCATATTAAATGCACTACTGTTTTACAGTTAAATGATGGACTCCATGAACCAGTTTTAGCTAGATTTTTCCTTATGGAGAACATTTAAAGTTTTAATGTTATTGGATATTTTACTGAAAAAAAATCTGCAGGATTATCTTGGGAAACCGGACTGATAAATTTAACATAAGCTTCTAAAAAAACCCACAATGGCATCAATATCTGACACAGCTGACCAGTCCCACACCACAAAACCAATATCATACTGATACATTAAACTAATCTCAACTTGGAACTTATTTAATGAACATAACTCTCCCGCATCCCAATATTTTAATATTAAAATCACTTATGGTTCATATATTAAAAGGATGAAGAGATTTAACTATCGGTTACTATTTCTCCATATTTGCATATTTGCATATTTTTGCTTTTGTTTTTCAGCGTCTCCACCAGTTAAATCAGAGAAACCGTTAATAAAATTCTATGTGCGAACTAGAGTTCTACACATTTAAGTTCTGCAGAGGAGGATTTAATATGGATACACATATTCTATCTTTGGCAAACAGCAGAGACAAGATATTAATCTGTATATTCCAAATATACTTGGTCTATGCATACAAAAGAGTGTCCTCAAAGAGATTTCATTTTGTAAAATCTTGTAGCATTTCTTTTAATTCCGCTCTAAACTCTATTATATATTTAACCTTGTTGATCATTGTGATTATGGTTTTGGAAACTTATTTCCAATAAATTATTAGGAATCAATCTGTAAGTACTAATTCTAAGGAATCCATTTCCAGCAGTTAACATGCAAACAATAGAAATGAAAAGATAAAGGTTTTAAAAACATTTAAACCTTTAAAAAGGTTCAATTAAAAAAAAAAGTTGTAATGCCTTTTATTTTGTTTCAACTTTAATAATAACAATAATAATAGATATTATTATTTTAAATCTCTGTTTATTTATTCAAAGCTTACATTGTTTCAGGCATTCTAAATTTGGCCTGAGATATAAAGCCAAAGTGATTTGATTATGAAACAAGAATTTTAGGTCTGTAATAGTGCTGCTTTTCTGTTTCAAGTAAACCTTTACTTTCTAATGCCTTTTTTCCTCCTAATACTTCTCATCAATTTTCATAATATAGAAAGACAATTTCCTGATGTTACATTTAAAATAAATAATATATTTGGGCATCATTATTTTTATCACCACTACAATAAAACATGAATGACACAAAAATGGAATCAAGTAATGACCAAGAAAAGAAATCTTAGTCTCAATTTCACAGTGTTAGATATCCTTCTTCTAGTAGATAATGAGAACTGTCATTGACCTTATTCAAGTCACTTCTCACGTTTAAGGTACTTTTTCATTTAACAGGTTGGGTCAATTCACAAGATTTAATATTGACTAAGATGTCTGTTCTCATTGGCAAATGAATAAGCTCTTTACTGCTAAAGCTGACAATAGAACTGCTTGGATTCCTCCAATTTCAGATTTAGAACCCTTCAATTACCACTTCTTACAACATTCATTAGACTTAATTGTGGTATTTGTTTAAAAACTCAATTTCATTTGAAAATGTATCTGTTCTTTACTGCCATTCTTAAACTCCCATATATATTTACTTCAGTATTTGGTGTAAGATATGAAAACTGGTAATGCACAAATATAGCCTTTAAATGACCAACTTAGTCTCTTTTTTATCCTAGTGTGCAGAAATCCTCTAAGTGAACAAAACACCAGTAAGCACTGAAATACTTTTTGCTGTCTTAGATTTTGATTTTTGAATCAAAAAACCTCCTGAAAAAGTACAAATTTGTAATTCATTCCTAAATTTTCAGTCACCTGCCACAACCCTTGGTCAAACAGGGACAAATATATTTGTAGACAAAGGCTTTCCCAGAATCTTTCAATCCAATTTTTTTAACATTTGCATAATGGTATCCAAGATAAATAAACTACCATTCGAGTAATACACCACCAGGTGTATTTTTCAGTTTAAAAAAGCAAAGATTGTGCAAAAGATGGAATAAGGAATCCTAAAAATGCACCAGAGTATTTTCCAGAGAGCATAACTGAATAATTTTTCTGTGTTTTAAGCACAGCCATAGTTGTGAATCCTTCCTACCATGGATGGCAATCCCATAGTAGAAGGAGCAAAAGAAAAAGCAAATTGTGTGACTGTGTATAGAAGCAAAGGTTAAGTGCAGGTTTGCAGAATTCAGTGCATGAGTTGTTCACCTACTGGCTGCTTTTAACACCTAACTTAAAAGCAGTTCTGAGAACCTAAAGTTAGAAGTTAATGTTCCTCATTAAGTGAATAGGAAGAAAAAAAAAGGAAAAGATGATGCATCCAGAAAATGAACCTAGTAATAAAGGCAGGTGCTTAAATTTAGACTGTAAAATCTCTCTGCCATTTTACAGCATTTTATTATTGAGTTTAAATCAGTTTTTTGAGTATAGTCATCTACATAGCTGCAAGAACAAACTTTGTTGGCAGCTGAACAAACCATAGGCAACATACAGTCAAAAGAATTTATTCTTAAAAGAAAGGTTTTACTTCAGAAGCATATAGCTTAATTCTTCTGTCACCTATTCTTAATCTGTTCCACAAATATCTTAATGTTGGTTCTACAATTACACAGTGTCTTGGTTTAGGACAATTTATACCCACAAATGTGAAAAATTTAAGTACCTTCAATAAGCAACCACAAAAATATCTCCGAAAGTTTCTAATATTTAAATATTTTAAGATAATTAAGAAAATTAACTAAAAACGAAATTTGTGTGCTGACTATTCTGCTAGTTTTTCTCTGCTGTTAAGGAAAAAAATGATAAAACAGTGCTGTTATCACACAATGTTTCAAAATATGATTAAGACCTTTTTATATAAACAAACATAACTTCCGATTCCCTGCTATTTGTTATTTCTGTGGATATGAGTATTTTATATAAATAGCTTCTAGAGACTCATTTGATTGTCAGTATAGAGATAAATAAAGCAAAATTAGTGCAGCACTCAGATGCTAGCCTTCCACAAGGAGTTTATCCAGCTGACAGATAAATGATGGCTGAGATACCCTTAAACTGCACGTGGGGGATGAAGCACCTCACTGTCCTGCTCAGCCTCCTGACAGAATTCAGTATTCACCATCCCACCATGTAATTTTGTGGGTGGCTGTGATTCAAACCACAGGTGCACAATCAGGGTAGGAAACAATGCCTCATCTCTCTTGCTATAGCTGCATGGCAGAAAATGAGTGGGAAGGAAACCTAACTCAGACTATGCACATATTCAAGAAAAAGTTCTTCTAAACCAGATCCCTTTTAAGATTGTTCTGGGCAGCATTAAACAAATGACAGTCTGCATTCCTGCAGGACGAGGACAGAGGTTTTGTTCGACCTGGATGTTGGTTCTCTGCTCTTCTTGCAATGCAACATCTCTGTGTCCAGGCATTGATATTTGTCCCCATTTGGTTATTGTCTCTGTCATTAGAGACTTGTGACACATAATCTATGTCTCTTCAATGACATGCAGATAATTTAACATTAAGTTGCTAGCATTAAGACATAACTCATGTACTCTGTTTAGCTTATCAGAATGTCAATATCTCAAATAAACTCAATGACTATATGAAGGACCTCATAGCCAACATCTGTTTTGGGCTATAGAAAACAACTACATTTCAGTATTATTCTATTCACTATTTTTACTTACACAAAAATTATTATTTCAAATAGAACATGCAGAGTATTTTCAGAGTTTTGTGTTTAAACAAGTCAAAATTGAATATTTTATTGGATTTTTCTCTCTGTGTGTAAAAAATTTGAGCTTTTTTTTAAAGCAAAACATAAGTTTCACTGGTGTTGATGTGTTGCTCTTGGATCAATCAGCTCACTGACAAGAACAATTTTAAAATAAGCCTTCAGAGAAGAAGACTGGGAGAAGATTATATAATGTCCAATTGCTAAAGAAATGCCAAAACAGTTTTTTAAATAGTGGAAAATGAAGATGGAAAGAAGAGATGGCTGTCCTCAAATCTGTAACCTGTACCCCTCTCACAAATGACATGGAGCTGCTCTTCACAAAAAAAAAAAAAAAAGGAAAAAAGTTAAATCATTAAAAATAAATATAGAAAATGAAATATCAAAATACCAAAATACTTCATATTTTGAAAGAAAAACCTCTGAAATTTGACTCCATAACTTTATTTTTTTCCCATTTTCTAATTTCACAAACTGCACTTCTTGATTTATTAAATCAATAGTAATGAGTAAAACTTCTGGTTCCTAGAGCAATGAAAAATGGGAAAAAAAGCTATTTTAATAACTATTAGGTAAACATTAATGAAATTAGATAATCAGTGAAATATTTTATTGTAACTCACTGAGGCAAAGATATTACTGATATAACGGCATGTTCTTTTTATCATAGACTACCAGCAGTGAAGGCAGTCAGGGCACAATTCAAGCATTTTGAATTGTAACTTCATGTAATACAGGGGCATTTACAGTACCTAATGCATCAATGCTCAAAAGCAGATAAGGCAATAAAGTTCACACATACAGCCAATGGCAAATTTGATTAAAAGTCAGTTTTAACAAGGTTTCCATTCTTTTTGCTGTGCCTTAAGGACTGCTGTTCCATTTTAAATTAACATTTTATTATGCTATGTGGGTTTTACAGTGTTATTAGATTAATTAGCTGATCTTGTTTACTTAGGTTGAACTTTTATTTGGTTTTGGATTCAATATTGAGTTCTGTGGATAGAAATTCCAATTGTAATTTCAAAGTGAATATGTCTCTTCTTTTTAAAAGTAGTTCTTTACACTAAATTTAATCTATACCAATTGTATTTCTTAGTGAAGTCAGACATTCTTCTAATGAGTTATTTATCATGGTCTACAGCGGTGGTTACCAAAGCAGTTGCCTCCCTAGTCAAGTGGAAAGGCAAATTAAAATTTTATAGTCCAAAAATATAAGATTCAGTCTTTTAACATAGTTCCTTTTAGCAATTCAGAAATTTTATTTTCTTCCCACCATTAAACATTGTGCCATTGCTCAGTTGCTTTAGAGCAATTAAGTACAAAAATATTAAAGCTATATCACTAGCACACTATTTGTACTTCCACTGCTACTGCATTAAAATAGACATCCTATTCCATGATAGTTGTAATCTTAATTTTCTCTTAAAATTACATGTAATATGAGTATAATTGCATTTTTTTCATACATTAGAGGTAGACAGCCAAAGACATAGGACGAAAGAGAAGGTAAGATGTGGTCTTGTGGAAGGTATTCCACTCACTTGTCAAATAATAAGAGATGTGGGGATGTAATTTTGATCACATTGAATTATATCTCTCATACTTGCCCAAAAGGCTGATACCTTTGCCTTTCCTGTGGACATTTGAAAACTAAGTCTGTTTTGTCTATTTATTTTCACTACTTTAATAAGACTGAGAGGAGGATTTAAGTTATAGGTAGCACCAGTAGGCAAATTAGAATTTTATTAACATATAAACTAGTGGACATAAAATCCCAACCAAATAAATTTATAGCATATTTTGCTCATCATGAGTGCTGCAGATTTTGTGGATTTTGCTCCTTGGGAAAACTATTGGCTGCAAAAACCTCCAAATCTAAAACTTTTAAATTGCTATAGCAAACTCTTGAGATGGCCACTTAGTAACCTTGTGCAGTCAAATTTTAAATCAAATATCTTATTTGGAAATCTGATCTTTGTGGAAGAAATTAGAAAATTAATTATAACTTTTTTCAGTAAAATAAAAGGTATATTGGAGTTGTCTTTTGTTCCACCTTTCATTATATGGACATAATGATATAGGAGTTATTCTGCCTAATAGCTGTCACAAAAAATGGCTTGTAGTTTGCCAACAGCCCAACACTTCATTGAAGATCACAGAAACCAAAATTACTGAAAAGTCCTAAGGCAACAAGAAAAAATGTAGTCTTTTCTCCCTCTGTTTTCAAAAAGACAATTCTGAATTCAAGAGGAAAAAGAACAATAGACAATGTAAAATAGAAAAGAAAAAAAAAGGCACAAAGATGCAGTCTTCCCTTTTCCCCCTGGATTCTCAAGAAAAGCAAAAATAAGTGGGGTTTGTGCAGCTCTTGATGATACTAACTGTTCATGTCAGAATAGCAAAAATGTTATAAACAAAGAGAAAAAAATAGATACAAAAGAACAAAGAAGGTGAGAAGATGTAAGAGACATCAACATAACTGCTTTGGTGCTATTTGGCTGTGTAGAGATCAGATTGCATTACCCATTCCCTTAACTTGCTGAGAACATGCTACGGCTGAGACTGTCATTACCCTGCAGCATATCACCAGATTAACAAGAAAGAAAATCCATCACTTATCTAGACCTGGGATCAATATCTGCGAAATCTGACAGAAAAACATATTATGGAACTCAGTTAATTTAATACAGAATGATTTGGTCTCTGATTACAGTTACAGAGAAGGCAATATCTGTCTTAAGACTTTGTTGTACAAAGTAATTTTTAAAACAACTTTGAATGGCACAATCAGCTTCTGGTTTTTACTATTAGCAGGTCAGCAGTAAGATTCTGAATTCACCTCTTAGGTTCTAACGGTGAATTTATACTTTTGGTGAACAATTGCAACAGCCAAAAATTATTCGTGACCTTAGGTGGACATTCCAAAATCATTCCAAAATACTCTGGATCATAAAATATTTCACAGCCTTGCCAAAGAGGTGGATATTAGTAGTAGTTTACAGAATCACTGAATTGTTTACATTGGAAAAGACCTTTAAGATCAAGTCCAAGCATCGACCCAACTCTGCCAAGTCCACCACTAAACTATGTCCACAAACACCACTTCTACATATTTTTATATGCCTCCAGGTATGGTGACTCAAACACTTCCCTGGGCAGCCTGTTCCAATGTCTGGCAATCCTTTTGGTAGAAAAGTTTTTTGCACTGTCCAATCTAAACCTCTCTTGGTGTAAGTTGAGGCTACTTCTTTTTGTCCTACACTACACTCAAGCTACAGATCCCTTCCTTTTTGGGGAAGCAGTCCTAATTCCAGTGTGACCATTCTCAGGTGCTTTGTGGTTTTTTAACACATCAATTGCTCTTGTGTCTTTGTTGCCACCTGGATCTCCACCTCTGACCTTCACTGAGAGAGCAGGCTGAACCACCTTGCTCACACAAATTGGATGAATAACAAGAAGTGGGAGATCCCCATGTAGTAACAACTTGAACTTGAACAGCACTTGTTGGTTTTGGGTTTGTCATTTAGTATTTTCAGCTGGTTGGTTAGCATGTGCTTTTAGAGAGACAGAGGTATGGAAATCATGTTTATTATTTAATCAAGACTGAATTTCATTAAAGATTTCTTTTAAGTTCTGCTTTTACTAATTTGCCTACTATTTGGTACTTCTCTAGACTGTTATGCACAAGTGAAGAGGACAAGGTTTACCCCACCCCACTTCCTCCTTATTTCACCAGAGATTTAGAACTTTACAGAAGTTCAGTTAAATGTACTTTGACATGAAAAGTGCACTATTTTCATAAGAACCTGCTGAACCCAATAAGGACAAAAGCTAATTTATTTTTTATTTATTTTACTTCAGAGAGTGCTTTTAGGCATTTTTTTTTGCTTGTTTTCTGAAAGAACAACTAAGAAGTTTTGAACAAGCAGAGTAACAGTTTGCCCTTTCATGGAATACATTATATCTGTTGGATTTCTTAACAGATCTTTTTTCTTCATTTTTACCTTAGAGCTCACACAAGACAGAAAATTAATATAAGGAAGGGCCATGTACAAATGCCATAATCCACAGTCTTTAAGTTACTAATATGTGTAGCTTCTTTAAGTAGTAGCACAAACCTCTCAAAAAACCCAGCAAACTGAAATACTTACTCACAAAATCAATTTATTTTTTTGATACAGTAATCCTTGGGCTGCAAAAATTAAAAAATATTTCTTAATTTTAAAAATAAGAGGGAAGTCATTAGAAAATCTTAATTAATAGTAATAGTAATAATAATCCAGTGAAATAGTTTTCTGCTGTGTAATAAACACCTCTGTTTCTTGTTGTCCATGCATTAATTCAGTGTGTATTTGGGGGAGTATTAATTCATAAATCAGCTTCTCATTTAGTTTTCAATGCCAAAAATCCCCTTTAACAGCTAATTAAGTATTTCAACATACACATGCTAGCACCTTGTTATGATTGGTCTAGTAGTTTGATTTATAACTGAACTTCATTTGATACACTCAGTGGTTTGAGTCGCTGATATCTACATACAGCAGTGACTTTTTTCAATGTATTATATCATTATATGCAAGCATCAATTTAATTTACTTCAGTCCTTCTATTTCTTTAAACTTTGTTGCTAAAGAAAACAAACTTTTTTATTTACATAAAGGACTTGATTTTACTTACATCCTTTGTAGTTATAATAGACCAAATTGCCAATGAGTCAGAACAGGCACTTGAACTTAGCGTTTGTATGAAGTTTTTAGGAATCTGAATATAAACTCTTCTGAAACAATATTACTTATCTATTTGTGAAATCCACTTATGTCTTTTGGTACCTGTTAGTCTGGCAGTAGTGCAATACACAGATAGATGTTAAAATATTGTTTTAAAGAGACATGTCCAGTAGACACTATTTACATATCTAGGGTAGACCACGACTGGTGAGAGAATTAATTGCTACAGACTCTTTCCCACAGCAACTAAAAATTTAAGCATTATTATTACTTGCCTTTTTAAAACTCTTCTCACTCAATTTCTCTTCTTCCTGGCTTGCCTTTTTTTTACCTAATGTACTTCCAGTTCAGACTTTGAATGGTGAGTAATTTGGAAGCAATGAGAACTAGACAAAGTAAACATGATGTGATGTGGGGATGAATAGACATTTGATATGAGTGGGTGTACTACAGCATACCCAGCTTCTTCGGTAGTTCCCTCCCACTCCAGCCATGAAAGTTCTTTTATGGCACTTTTCGAGTACTTATGAAAGAAAAGAATAAAATGGAATTACATTTCTTGTCTCACAAGATGAATTTGCAAGATAAAAACAGTTCAGTAGCCTGCCATCCAATTTACTTATCTTCCAAAATTATTTCAGTGATCTTGCTCTTAAATTTTGCATATAATAATTCTATAAGAATGATACTAAATAAGAATCTTACTAAAGGAATTCCAGCTGTTGTTTAATATTTATATTTATTTCACCACTGACTGAATCTTTATACATGTTCTTAAAATGCAGAGATATCCAGACCTTCAGCTGCATTATCCTTCCATTAAAACAATCATCAGGAAATTCTAAATTATTGGTTAATGATTTCTTTTCTCTTTGACTATTAGTATAAAAATTGGACCTTTTTTTCCTTTTATATGTCATGAGGAGATGAGTGAACTGACTTTCCCTGTCAATGAAAAGGAAAAGTGATTTTTAGAAAAAAGAAGAAAAAAAAAGCTGCTTTTAACTTCCTTTAGGGGGTACCGCAACCTTATTTTTACTGTCATTTCCCGAAGGCCTTCAGCAATTTTCCACAAAGGCATTTTAGAAAACTAGCAAAAGGTAGTCTTGTCTGGTTTTGTCACATTTATGACTTCACTTGTTATTTGATTTCTTTTTTAACCTTTTGCATTATGGCTTTTGTTTTAGCTTGTGACAAGGCAGAGAGGGGAAGAAGAGATAAGAGGTTGAGTTGCAAGTCTTCTGAGCATTGTGAGACCTAAACTCAATGCATGAGGGTGTTATTAAGACTACATTTGGATTGACTAATGCTTTTTTATCTGTAGTATGCCAAAAGAATTCAGCAGGAAATTAAGTAAAACTGGGAATTTTTAACTCAGTGTTTTCAGGTGGGAAATAAAGCACAAGACAAAATTGGAATTGTTAATTTACCTGACCCTAACAGAAACATAGAACCCAAAATATGGATTATAAACAGAACATGGAATATTTCACTACATTTTTTTTTTATTTTTAGATGATAAAATGAGAGGATGACAGAAATATTATTTCAGTTTCTTTTTGATAGGACTGTGATAGCAAAATCACTATTATTCTTCATAGAGATATCCATTCAGCAAATCATTTATTTAAATTAAATTTCCCTTCTTATGAAGAATATGACTTAAATTCAAACTCCCTCCCATCTCCCTTTTCATTCAGGGACACAAAAATAAAATAATTTCTAATGAAAATACTGATAGGTGCTCTTTCTTTAGGCAATAAAAATGTGTAATACAAATTATTCCATCACATTGCTTCTGAATACTTATTTAGCATGCCAAGATTCCTCATCATAAAGCTAATTGCCCCAAAATTTAGCCACTTAAAAATAACCTTTAAATTATTCACTTCTAGTCACTGCCAATGGGCTCTCCTGTCCTAAAGCATGAGCTTGTCTCAGGCGCCCTTATGCAGACACTTCGAGCCACCCCAGGTACTGCTGTGTGTGAGGTGTCAGTGAGTCTCTGGCTGTGCCACAGCCTCTGGGCACCTCCTTGCACAGTGTCTAGAGTACTCTGTCCAGGTATTTAAAAGCATCTCAGTGAACCAGTGCCTATTTGTAGGCAGCTGGACTACAGGCTGCCTCTAACTCACAGATACTGCATTAATTGTTCTCAGGGAGTCTGTATGTTTTTGTATTGTCTATAGCAGAAAAATAGATAATTCAACTACCTTGAAGATTGGTCCATATTATTAAAGTTGTAACATCCTTGTGAATTCTAAATCTAATTATTGAATTGGACTTTCAAGTACTGCTTACATCTGAGTAATCAAATAGGAGTCAACAAGGTAGAATAAAACTCAGTTCTCTTTCTGACTAGATTTAAATTTAGAGGCTAAACAGAATACCTTAAATCAGAGATTTGAAACTTATACATAGTCTTCAATGAACAGTTTCAGCACATTTTAATAACACTTTCTTAATCAGTTACAGATAGTGAAAAAGTTGCTTTGTCTAGTCTCCAAATTCAACTAAATGCAAATGTAAAATTTTTATTACCTCCTTCAGTGTAGCAAACATTAGATTCCAGTGGTATTCTAAGGTGAATGGATTTCTCCTATTTGTAATATATCTCTGATTTCTTTCCAAAATAAATTAATTCTATCATTTTAAATGGTAAAATTTGTAAACATTTCTTTCTTCGCTATATTCCAAAGGTTTTTTGATCATTTTTTTTGTCTCAGGCAAGTATAAAATATGAAACCTTTCAACAGACAGCTTCAGAATACAATTTAATGAGAAAGTTTTTCAAGAAGAAATAAAATCACACATACATGAGTCAGATCTTTATCCAACCTGCCCTTGAACACCTCCAGCAATGAGGCATGCACAGCTTCTCTGGGAAACCTGTTCCAGGGCCTTACCACCCTCACGATAAAGAATTTTTTCTTAATATCTAGTCTAAAACTACTCTCTCTAATTTCAGCCCATTCCACCTTATCCTGTAACTTCATGCTCTTGTAAGTAGTCATCTTGCTCCATCTTTCCTCTAAGTTCCCTTCAGGTACTGGACAGCTGTAATTAGGTCACTGCTGCAGGATGTTCATCACTGCAGGAGGGGCTATCTGTTCTGTCTATCTGCTGGTGCAATAGCTCAGGGTATCTTTCCCCTCCCATGAATTTGCTAACTGGTGAAATATCTCATGCCAGACACCTGTCTGCTAGTGGGGTATTTCTGGTACCATGGAGGTGGCATGGTATTCCCAGCTGACAAATAAACATCTTGCCTTGAGAGCAAGGTTGGAGGAAGTTGAGCTTGAATTTCTGACTGACAAACACTTCACTTTACAAACTATAAAAGATACACAAAATTTTCACAAGCAGAAGTCTTCTTCACATTCCCTGGAAATGTATGGGGGCTTTTCCCTGAAGTCAGGACTCTGCATTGTGATTACTCTCTTGGGAGTTGAGTGAAAGGAATCTGAGTACCCCATCATCAGTTTGGTGGTAAGTTACATTGACTCCTAATCTATACTATTGCTTTGCTAGCTACAATATCGGTACCTTTGTGTCGTTCACTGTCTTATGTAAATCTACTAGTAGTTCTTTGTTTTAATCTGTATAGTAAGTAACTCTGTTTAAGGCCATTTGTCTAATAATCTCTTGCCTATTCAATAAATAACTCATAACAGACCTTATTGGCCATTCTTAAGAACTTGTGAGCCAAAGTGGTTTAGGTGCAGGTCACCTGAATAAAGCTGCAGTCAAAAAGCTGAACCTAAGGCAGGGCTTGTCTGAACCCTCACTTGATCCATAACAGTCACCCTGAAGCCTTCCTCTTTCTAGGCTGAACAATCTCAATTCTGTCTGGCTTTGCTCACAGGAGAGGTGCTCCCTCCCTCTGATCAACTTTGTGGCTCCAGCCTTTGACTAGTTTTGTTGCCCTTCTCTGGACATACTCCAGAAGCTCAATGTTCTTCTTGTGAGGAGCCCAAAAATGAACACAGGACTTGGGGTGCAGCCTCACCAGTGTCAAGAATAAGGGAATGATGACTTCCTTGTTCCTGCTGGCCATGCTTAGCTGATACAAGATGAGATGCTCTTTGCCCCACTGGCCACCTTGGCATATATTTGCTTCCCAAGAGTTGTACTTCTGGTCTGTTTCAGGCAGACTGAATCTCTTAAATGATTCAGATCAGATATTGTTCAGTCTGTCTTAGCAGAGTATAACAATATAAGCTAGCAATAAGTAATTTCCGTGAGAATTTCAAGACAGAGAGAGACTGAAGAAAGAATGAAGGAAGAATGTTAATAAAAAAGTCTACTAGTTCATGTTTTGAGTTAGCTATAGTGTGTACCATAACCAGTCCCTTTTTTCTAAGACTGATAATAGTATCTTATGTAGTTTTCAGCATGTAAAACAAACAAATTAAAACCAAAGCAAGACCAAGGGAAAAAAAAAAAAACCCAAAACCCAAGGGGAAAAAATAAACAACCAAAAAGGAAGCATCTTAAAGGCAGGGATTACAATTCAGATGTTCTTGTTTGTAGATGAATACATTAACCAAAAAATAAAAACATACATACTTATAGCCATTCTCTTTCTGGATCTATGATGCTTCTACTGCAGAACAATGCATAAGATGCTTTAATTTGTATGTATACAAATTACATCATGACCCATTCTGATTCCCTAATGATAGAAAGAGCACGAAGCGGCTTTTACTTTCTGTCAGATCTGCAAGTGCTTTATTATCCTATGAAAAATAAAAGCATAATTAACACACAGTAATTGCAAGGCTTTGAGACTCTCTACAATTCTTGATAAATTCCTTCTGCTGGAAATACTTGTGTTTTTATTGTGTTTTTTTGCTAACCCTATGCCACAGGTCTCTTCTGCATAACAGGCAGAAATTATGGTTTGTTGTTGTGTGCTGTCAAAACTTTAGCAACCTGTTCCCCTGAGACTACGCTGGGGGATCAGTAGCTACAATGAATCAGAACAATGTAGTTTATTTATCAGAGTTTGCTCTGAAATATTGGTATAGTAAAAAAAAAAAAAGAATAATAACATGCATATTGAAACTTTGGGGTTTGAATTTTATAAATATTTTAGAAGCTTTCCACAGAATCAAATTCCTTATTTTCACACATAGCAAATTATGGCCATGTTGCATGCCATCATGAACAGATAAAAAGGGATAAAACTTCTCTTTTGCTAGTGATCAGGACAACAGCTACAATATGATTTGATATTTGATGTTTGTTGTTGTTTTGTTCAGTATAAGTTTAAACTTCATGGTAGTAGGTAGTAAACAGAGTAAAGACTGAATTATAGAGGTGAGTTAATTAGGAGCTCTGAGGCAGTAGGTTTGAACAGATGCTGTTTTTACAATTCACTATGGCAGTACAGGTGTGGAAAGAGTAGACACAGATTACAGGTGTTCATTTTCTGTAGCTACATGAGATATATGCAATGTTCTACCTCTGCCCTGTTCCTGTCATCTTACTACATTAATTTGCATTCCTGACTACACTTTGTGCTAAAAATAACAAGTCCCAGGACAGATGAAGCCTGTAGAGAGACTTGACAATTGGTTAGATCTGATTATAATATTAAAATGTTAAAATTCACCTCATTACACAGAGTACTTGCCTCAATTATTTATCCCATTAACCTGAGGCTAAAGATGCTGCATATGATACCAGCTTTTCTAGAAGCTAATCTCAATGGATCTTTGTCAAGGTTAAAGGCTTGTCACAGTATAGACTGCAGAAATGCCACTATTATCAAAACCTGACATATTTTTTTCCCTTTTTCTAAAATGAAATTTAAGCTTCAGCATATACTATTTAGAGGTAATGTCTCTACAATGTGTTCTGTTACAATTTTAAGTATTTTTAAATGCTCATATTATGAAGTCACCATAGAGGACAATTCCAGTGGAGCTGGAAAACTAGTGAGAATATTCCAAGGGTGTGTTGTGAGGTGCTGATGTTATCCTGTTCTTATTTTGTCAAAATTCTGTTTTCCTGCTCATGTGAGAACTTTGACTCAGGATTCTCATAACTCAATTATGGCTTTTTTCCATTTTCAACCCTACTTTCACTATACTAGAATCTTTGTTTCCTTGCAACTGTCTCCTAACAGATAAATGTCCTAGTCTAAAGGCTTTTTTCTTATAGGTTGTAGTTTTGCTACCTTTGCCTCCAATTTTGGTATTTCTGGTATACCTGGGGTATTTCAGTCTTATATTTTATTACTGTCAAGGTTGCCAAGCAATGTTGGCCTTGCATGGCTCTGCTTCCTCCTCTCTAGTTTTCTATGAATTTGGAGCCTTTCTCCCTTAAAAGGTCCCCTCTTCCTGCCTTCACAATCTATTCCTAATAGTGCTATCTGTAATTTCAGTCAGTTTATCACACCATGTTTGTCACTGCCAGTAGTTTCTCAAGCCTTGTAAGTCAGGTCACTTAGAAAGTCATTTCCCTGCATGGCTGCTAACTCTAAATTAAAATTCCACTGAAGAGAAGAAGCTGGTACTGAGCCACTTTTGTGATCAAAAGTCACTTAATATTAGAAAACAATTTTAAAGCAATAAACATCTTTTGCCTATTGGTTTAAATGGCATGAGACTCTGGGAAAAATCCAGACACATTTAAAATAATATGCATCAGTTCCTTTCAAAATAGCAGATAAGCAGGCAGAAGCAGAAGAGAAAAGAGAAGAAATGGAAGAAAGCAGAAAGACAGCCAGAAGACTAAGAAATCTAAGAAGACAGAGGAAAAATAGGAATGAGAATGTTTCTGCTCAGAATTTAGGAAAGACACTTTTGGCACTAGTTGTATAATAAATCATATTAGTCTAGTTTTTTGCCTGCAAGTAACAAATCAAGGTTCTTCTGTGCAATTAAGAATTTCTTCCATGGCTCTCTTGTCTTACTAAATAATTCAAGTTCCTTTATTTAACAAGGCTTGTCTTGTAGCAAAGTACAGAAATCATTCCAAAAGGTGATGGCCTGATTAAATTATCCTCTGCTAATTTTTTTGTAACAAGAACAGAAAAAATATCTGTCAGGCAATGGTGGCCGAAGCCTGATCCCCATGCACAGGGGTGGGGGAGCCCTGGCAGCCGCACAAGGCACTGGACACGGGACCAGCCCCTTCCCACTGCCACGGGAGCCCCAGGGCAGAAGGGAAGGATGCTAATAAAAGGCTGGGCCAGACCCATGAGGAATAGGAGAGGCTCCTTGGTGTGGGAATGGGGGACAGAAGGGGCTGTTGATGTAAGCTGGAGCCAGCCAGTCCTTGTGCAGAGCTGTGCCTGTGCTGCACTGGTCCTGTCTCCCTTAATTAAACTCTCTTGGTGATACCTTTCCTGGGTGAGGGGCAGGATGTCAAATAGACATAAGGAAAGGGGAACTATTTTACTTCCAAGTTGAAAATAATCAATCTGTTCAGATATTCCAAAATAATGGATTTAATTTCTTTCCAAAAGTGCATGCATTTGCTTTAAACAAAAATACAGAATATTACCTTTGTATCATAATAACCATAACACTGTCTTATATGCTTCATTCTTTATTCATATTGTTATAGCTTAGAAACACAATAAAATGGATTTTGAATGTATTTTTGAAGTAAAAATCACTATTAAAGGATTACAAATAAACAATACAATCCTTTTAAAGAATGCTGAAGTTTTATGTGAGAGTAAATGCTAAACCATTTTAAGAACTTAAAATATTTTCTTGCCTAATTCTGTTTTAATTATTGAAAAATTTAATCCATTGATCTTGCATTTTCCAACCTGCATGAAGCAGTTTCTAAACAATGAAATTGAGTCTATAGAGTCCATCTTGAAAGGAAAAGGTAATTTCTTAATTTTAAATATAAAATGAGATGATTTATAATAATTATTAAAAGGCCAGAAGAGACCGATCGAAAAGATGTTGAAGGAGTATGACTGCATCAGTCGATTTCAGAAGGTTTTCAAGTCTTCAACAACAAGTAATGATTATAGTGTCTGACTGAAATACGAATCAGGCAGCCCTCAAAGATTTATTACAGAGTATGAATAAGACTTGAAAAACTTAAAATAATTTCAGTAGAAATGGCTTCTTATGGCTTATTCCATAAAAATCTAATTTGTTACTGAATTCAAAAGCATTGCAAAATGTCTGAATCAAAGAAGTAGTTGCTAAATCTAAGAAACAGACTATCAACAAGAAAAATGTTAAAAATATCAGAGTGAGGTTCAGTTCTGTGTTCAGACACATAAACATGAACCTATGTCTATGTAGAGTGGGTGGCCCTGTTATAGTGAGCAGAGAAATTGTCACTGCTATTAGTAAGGTGGAAACCATTTTCCTAAATGTAATCATATTTCTGGCCTCCTTCTGCTCCTACAAAAGAGTTTGGGTGCCCTGTGGGTCATGTATTGCATTTCTTAATGCTCACTTCATCTATCACTCTTCTGGCACGTCCCCCGTGTTTATGCAGCAACATCATACTTTTATTAGAGCTTACAGGTCCTGCAAAATACCCAATGCAGGCGTTAGCTAGAAGTTGAACAAGTCTCTAGACTCCAGAGACAGATTTGACTATGTTGTCATTTGAGACCCACATGGTACTTTTAAAGAGATTTTACAGGCTATGTCCCATCTTGAAAGAAATTTAATACTGGTGTGATCTGTGTTAATGTGATTACTTAGCTGTTTCATTAATGAGTGCCCCAATGTAGAGGGATGTTCCTGTATGTTTCCTTTTGAAAAGAGGGATCTGGAATTCCTGTCTGTGCAACAGCTAAGAATTAACTGGGAGGAATGCACATAATGCTTATGATAAGATAAAGGCAACACATTTCTACATTGCAAGAGTTTCACTTAGGTTAATCCTATAATGAGTAAAACTTCTGGCTGTCAATCAAGGCTTGACTAAAGCAATCATTAAATGGCAAAAAGTGATTGTTTCTTATAAGTGCATATGGTTTATTGCACTGAGGATAAATAGTGCAATGAAAAAAATATGATAGTCAAGATACTTGTACAGACAATTGTGCATAAAGTAGATGTGAAAGTGTAATTAGTTTCCAAGATTTTCTGACAAACACACTGAGGAAACAATGTATTATGTTCCTGAAAGGGAAAATAAGACACATGGGGAAATTTCCATGTACTAAAACTCAAGCACAGAGTTCTTTTTTTCAGATCAGTATTTATTATTCCAGATAGACACTATACTAAAACTGGAGAGATGTTGAGCTGGAAGTTCATTAATATGTGATCTGAATACAAACTGCCATTCTTAAATAAGGGATTGAGTCTGTCTGCATACTGGTACTCTCTGGGAGCAGATACAGCTGATGAACTTATCTTGCAATGTAGAGTGATTGTGCCATTGCATTTAATGAAGCTGTCTGAAAAAGTACTATTTTTCATACTGGAAAACCTAATACTTACAAAATAAAGAGGTTCAGGCTCCAGGAGTTTCTGTAGAATGGCGCACTTTAGCTAAAAATCTGGCAAACAAAAGAGGCTGTCTCTAAAATTTAGAGAATGCCTAATTTGTAAGTTGTAATTTACATAGATCATATAAGTGTGAAGTCATAAAATTTCAAAACTGATTTCTTTTATACTTGTATGAATTATTAGTTAGATACTGTATTTTAAAAATGAAAAAGTTCAGAGATTTACTGAAAAATCTGGGCTGAATATTTTATTTTATTTTAGTTGCTGGGAGATAGTATATTCTAGTGAGAGACTATAGCAAAATGTTATTAATTTTAAGTTTGGCTATCAAAATCTTTAATCTTACTCCATCACTTGGTTTGATAGTATAACAAATTCCAAACACATTTATAGATTTTTTTTTTGTATATTTGAACCAAATTCATCTGCTTGAGTATTAAAGACAGGAATAAAGCTGAAATGCTTTAGTCTGTCACTTCTGAATTTTCCAAAGTTTCCATCAGTCATCTATTTTTTGAACAAATTTTTTCAAGATATTTTGATTAAGATCTTTCTGTTCTTCCAGCTTCTGTCCCACTAGTGTTAATTTGACACGATTCTTTAAAGTCTCTCCCTTGGTCCTAATATAAAATACCTTTCATGCTGTGGCACCAATAAACACACCTCTACAGCACAAAATGAACTAGAAAGCTCTCTTAAGTCCTCTTACTTTTTTGACCAAAACAGTTATTTCCAGTCTCGCCTTTAACTTGAAATGGTGTTGATAAAATTTAAAAACAAATCCAAACCAATCCAAATCATTACTAACAGGGGAACAGGAGTTAGAGGAAGAAAAAATAGTTTGAGTGCCCTTCTAATGTTAACAGCAGAACTAAGGAAGAGAGGAATATGAGGGATAAAAATATCTGTGGCTCCAGCCACGCGCTTCTGTTGTATACATCCTGTGTAACAAAATTCAGCTTAGGTCCTTGAGCCAGTTTGTATAGCTGGGATTCACATGATACAAATACATAAACACAGGCCGGAGAGAGACAGGAATGAGGGCTGCCCTGAGGAGATCTTGGGTGTGTTGGTTGATAAGAAGCTCAGCATGACTCAGCAATGCACACTTTACAGTCCAGAGAGCCAACTGTGTCCCGGGCTGCACGAAAAGCAGTATGGGCCGCTGATCAAGGGAAATGATTCTGCCTCTTTATTCCACTCTGTTGAGACCTCTGATTCTGCCCCTTTATTCCACTCTGGCCAGAGACTTAAATATTATGGTTTATGACTTACACGTTTTCATGAAAGACTTTTGTCTGTTGTAGCAGAACTGTACTACAAAATCTGCACAGGAGACCGCTATGCCCTGACTGAGACCCCACACTGCTCACTGATGAAGGTAAAATAAAGTAACAACTCAGGTCGGGACATTCACAAAACACAAGCTTAGCATCTTCAGTGGGGAGACCACAGCTCCAGGGCCATCAGCTGCCAGGCTGGCACAGACCCCTGGGTGTGTGTTGGAAGGCCTCTGGGGAGAGGCAGTGACTGCCCATCCTCCCCTGTGCAGATGAACACAGCTGAGGGGCTCTTCACCCCAGGAAAAGCTTATCCACTGCTGAGGGGTGTCATGGCCCATCAAAGGGCCCCCCAAAGGGGTCCTTGACCCTACACCAAAAATGATGAAACAAATCCACTGTGTTGTAAGGGACAGTGTCCAACTGGACCCATGCAAGGGAGGCACATGGGCATTCCCACTTGACCCAAAACATATATTAATCCACTGGATTCTCTATTCTTCAGTGTGGCACAGGGTGTTGGCCCTGATGGGGGACACTCACACCAGAAAACCAGATGGAGGGGAGTAATGGAATGTTGTTGTGACCCCTGGAATAATGATTTGCTTCCATCTAATGCCTGTCACTGTCTCCCTGTCCCTCCGCCCCCCATGCACACTTCTTTTTCTATTTCTTCCTTTCTTTCTTTCTCTTTCTTCCTCTTTGCCTCTTTTACTATTAAATAAAATATATCAAATTTCTTTGGTACCAACATCTAACCTTATTTGATTTTAATCACCTTTTTTTGGTTATATTTTGAACTTTCAAAGTTCTTTCCATTTTATACGCAGAGCCTTGATTTTCTTTTCTCTTCTGGATTTAAATGAGATTGTAATGCCCACCTGGAGTGCTATATCTGGCTGTAGGGTCCTCAACACAAGAAAGACACTGACCTGCTAGAGTGAGTCCAGAGGAGGTCATGAAGATGATCAGAAGGCCAGAGAACCTCTCCTATGAAGACAGCTGAGACAGATGAGGTTGCTCAGCCTAGAAGACTTCAGACACACCCTTTTGTGGCCTTTCAGTACCTGAAGGGAGCCTGCTAGAAAGATGGGGAGGGACTTCTTACTGGGTTATGTGGTGACAGAAAAAGAGGGAATGGCTATGAGCTGAAAGAGGGCAGGTTAAATTAGATTTTAGGAAGAAATTCTTTATTCTGAGGTTGGTGAGGCACCCTAAGAGATTGCTCAGAGGAGCTATGGATGCCACATCCCTGGAAGTGTTCAAGACTAGGCTGGATGGGACACGAAGCAGCCTGGTTGAGTGGAAGGTGTCTCTGCTCATGGCTGAGGAATAGGATGATCGCAAGAGTTCCTTCAAGCCATCATTCTATGATTTAGGCAGCAGTAAAAGTGTGGGCATTGCTGCTGTTTTGTCAATATTCACTTTTTTTTTATACCTCTTTGAAGTTATCTAATAAAATTAAGTCCGCGTAAAAAGATTTGTTTTATTTGTTTTATTACTTGCTTTCACAAAACATTTAAATTACTTTCAAAATTTTTCTTTAATTTCTTGTCTTTCAAGTAATTTCTTTGAGGATTAGTTTAACATACCTGTAATTTTTGATGTTTTTAGTTAACCCAACCATGTTGCTTAACTTACTAACCCAACCATGTTGCTTAACTTATTTCTTATCAACGAAGGTATAATAGGTTTACATTAAAAAATAAAAGTTTTATACAGTACGTATTTAGACATATTTGTCTGGTTTGCATCAGAAAAGCAGGAAAACAGTGGTAACAATTTGGCTGGATACCATCTATCATATGAAATTCAATAAAAAACTAACCATTTGGACCATTAAGTGGTTGAAGATTGCAATGCAAGATGTTTTCAATATCCATCTGTATGTCAGATTACCTTTGTCAAGTGGGCAGTTTGCCTTATCTCTCTCCTTGAGTGACCACATTCACACCTCCCTTGGGAGGGGACATCTGCTGATAACAGACTATTGAATGTCACTGCATGACTGAGAATAACTATAATTTCCCATTGTGAGATGCTCTGCCCAGAGGGAGGAGCCAAGCATTGCTACCCAGATATAATCCAGAAGTTTTTGAGACACCAGCAGGGCTTTCTCCACAGGATTCCCCTGAGGAACAGCAGCTGTCTCTTCTCCAGTGGATCTTCAGAAGAAGAATACATCCTTCTCTACAGATCCCCCTTCCTCCAACAGAACCACACCTGATACTTCAAGAAGATTGCAGCCACATTTCCAATGGGACTGCCACCAACACCCTCACCCACAGGGTGTCAGGTTGGGTTCTGACTCTGTCGTTGTTGTTCTAGTGTACTGCATTGTTTATTTTATCCTTTATTTTTTTTCTTTTCCCTATTAAAGAACTGTTATTTCCTGCTCCCATATTTTTGCCTGAGAGCCTCTTAATTTAAAATTTATAGCAATTTGGAGGGGTGGGGAGGGTTTACATTCTCCATTTCAAGGGAGGCTCCTGCCTTGCTTAGCAGACTCCTGTCTTTCCAAACCAAGACATAAGTCTAACATGCAGACAGAATATGGTAAAACACAGAAGAGAATTATCCACCAAAAGAGCAGTTATGATGATGTCATCCTCACACAGAAAAGAATTTATAAGTACTTTCACTTACTAGTACTTTCACTTACAAGTACTATTCAAGCTGAATAGCTTTTGAGATTTTAAAATTTGTGACTGCTGTGTCTTAAGCTCATCCATTTTCTCCTCCAACATAGATAGATTCATCAGTAACTTTTACTAACTTACATCATTTTCCCTGCATTATTTTGTTTAAAAAATATATTAATAAGATATCTTATTTCCATATTACTTGCATGAAGCTGTGCTGTGAAAATTATTTTAATCTAAATGTCTTAAAATTGTGAAATATTCAAAGAATCAAATGCAACTTTTTTTCCACCTAAATTACTCTTGGAGCTCTAGTATCCATTTGCTATTTACTTTCAAGACATAATCATGAGGCAGCAATCACTATGAATTCTTGCTTAATTTCATTTGCAAATTCTATGTAGTTTGACATGGAAAAGAAATATTTTTCTAGTACTTGAAGTCATTAGTAGATTTCAATAGCTAGGTTATATATGCATTAGTGAGTAATGCGGTAATCCAGTTAAAATATTATCATTATTTTAAAATGAAATTTTGAAAAATACTAAAACAGTTTAAAAAGGAAAAAATTCAAAAGGTTTTATCAGGCTGTTTTACTTCTTGGAGTTAATTTTTAATTGTTTTTCTGGTCTTTGTAAACAAAAGTGTACATAAGCGGCCATTTCTGATAAGATGTTTCTTATTTTATTCACTCATTGTTTGATGTTGTCCACTTAGAAGTTGCCTTCTGCTATAAATTCTTTATAACATATAAACTTTCAAAAAGTGCTAAATGTATATAGGCTGAGCATTTTGACATTCCCCTTACATATTATGAGAGCTCTGGGCAGAGAACTATAAAAGGTGCTAATAAATCAGAAAACAAACACTGAGAAGGTCACAAAAGAACATTTTACAATTGTGATTGCTAAAATATATGAGGCATTAAAATTTGAATTCTACATTTGTATGACAATGTCTGTAATGAGAACAGAAAATACTATGAGCCTAATCTATTCTCCTGACAATTTAAATATTACTGTTACCAAGTTGTTATCTTGTACTTCTCCTACAATTCCATAAATAGGGAAGGTCATAAAGATAATGAAAATGCATTACAGAATTTAAACTTCTGACATTTTCCTATATTGGCGGACTGAGAGAATACATGGAAAACATGATATGGCTTTCTTTGAAGGAAAGAATTTGGAGTAATAGTTAACCCATCCATTATTTTTGTGAGGTTTTCGCTTCCCTGTTCTTTTCAGATCATATTACCAAAACATGTCATTCATTTAGCATTTGACAATTAGTATTAAAAAAACCCCATAACTTTTCTCTGATGGTTCTCTTTATATGCTGAGGCCATAACTCTGAGTTAGTTTTGTTGCTGTTTTAATAAAGGACACATCTTGTTTATTCAGGCTTAAAAGTATTTTAAACCTGGAGGTTAAGTTCTCAGTTTATAAATCTTCAATGAGCTGGGATTAAATCCCAATATTAATATTTGCAAAATTGATTCTCTCATCTAATATGTTGCTTTGCATCTGAGACAATTTTGTTAATTGTATTCATATATTTGAATATCTATAAACCTGGAGAAATTTTTAAATTATATCCATTAGCAACATCATGGATTCATGCATTAATACAATGAAAATAAATATAGTGATATAAATTACAGTCCCTACATATCATACACTACAGAACCATTTTTTATCTTATTTTACAAGTTCAGCAAAAATCCAGGTCTTGTCCATCACCCCTGTTCTTGGATTTACATCTCAATAAGTACAGTCTATTTCTGAACAGGATGGTTATATGTTTACAGATAATGAGATGTGTATGCAGAGAGCAGTTGCTGCTATCCAGCTGCTTGCAGGACAAGGTTTGACCTGCAGAAGTTGCTGTGTTCTGATCACTGTTATTGTGGAGATAGATTATTTTGAGATAAATATAAATTAACTATAACATTGTATATAGCCAAGTAAAATTACTGTTCCTCTCTAAGCCAAGTTATTTACAGCTCACTGAGAAGGTTAACGCACTAACAAAATCTTCTTTATAGTGACATTTTAACTACAGATGTACTCTCTGAAACATTTACATGGCTCAGTTATCTTTTACCAAAGTTCTCATTTAGTCTGAACTGGAATCATTCTACATATTTTCTTGGATTTTTCTCTCATCTTTTACTGATTTTTTTTTTTTTTTTATTGTGGTGACTGTTTTAAAATCATTCATGAATTCTATTTCTAAATTCATCAGGGTGAATTTACAGCAAATTTGTCACAGGAGCTTCTCTGCAACAAAAGGATGAATTTCCTCACTAGTATTATGATGGTGTTAGTTGCCTTCATATATTTGTTTTCCAAATTGAAATTTCTGAGGTAGTGGGAGACAACATGGATCTCTGTAACTGTAATATTGGTACCAATTAATTAATTCCAAGAATACCTGAGCCTAAGTCTCCAATATATTTGACATGAGGGCTTTTTTTGTTATTTGGAATACTAGTTAGAGCTAAACTATATTTCATTCTCTTTGGACTTGGATTCCAGTCCTACAAAAATTTACTCAAAGGAAAAAGCTTAAGTTCATCAGTGTATAGCTTCCCTTATACCACCTAGTTTTCAGTGTCAGAACTATAAAGTATAATTTCACTATTTAAAAAACAATACAAATACACTACTCTAATACACTTTCACCATTTCTTTAGCATTTACTAATTTACTACCTTCAGTATTTTTTTTGTATTCATTTCAGAAAGAGAAGTTTATTCTTAATATATTGCAAGAGAAGCTTATTCTTTATGTACTAAAGTTTAGGGCTGTTTTTTGTTTGGTTTTTTTCTTGAAAATATTGACTTTTGTAGACAAATGTCTTTGCACTTTCAAGGCAGTTGGTCATATCTTCACTCAGATGAAAACATTGATTTTGTACATAAAATTCCCTTCAGGATAAAGTCAACCAAAGCAGTATCAGTGATGTGACAGAATTTTAAGTGCGATACAATTGCTCAGTGTAAATGTATTCTAAGCCATTATTTGAGGACAGCTTAAAGTCTGTGTTTCATTGCCCACAGGGCATGGATAGAGCAAAATCCAATCAAACACCTGGGAAACTGTTCTTCAGAAGATCTGAATGATAGAGGTTAGATTCACAGTAAATCCATCTTTGACATAAATATCCAGGCTGGATTTCAATTACAGTGATTTTGCAATCCCAATTGAAAAATTTTTCCTTTTATTTCCTTATTTTGTTCCTTTGCAAATGTAATTTTGAGTAGAATAGTTTCTAGTTACTGATGACTATCACATTGTCCTTGCCAATAATAATAATACAACTTTGAAAAAAATTAAGTTTTAGACTCTCATGTCATAATGAATTGGAACATTATGTTTATATGATTTTAGTAATTGTCTACTAAAGGGCTAAATTTTTCTTGTCCCATCTTTAAACCATAGTTTCAAAATATTGCTTTTAAAGTCTGAGAGGTAAAAAAAAAATACTGATATATTTATTAAAAAATTCCTGAGATATTCATATCTTATTTTCATATAAAATCTCAATCACTTACCCCAGTAAGTGATTGAGGTCAAGAGTTTTATGGTAGTCATTTGAGCTGACATCAGGAGTTTGACTGAGCAGCATTACTTGGGGATAATATGGTTATTTAACATGCATTTCAATAAAATCCTCCATGCAATATATCTGCCACCCATAGGAACCTAAAGACCAGAACATAGATATTAGTGTTGTAATTTCTTTGATATGCCAGTGTCAATTACTTGGTCATCCAGATAAGTTTTTTGAATTATCTGTCCCTTTTCTGTCTTTGTTTCATTCCATTGCTGGTGGGTCTGTTAAGCAATTGCATTCTGAAAGTTTAGGCTGATGCAGTACCTTGTCAGGTAATATGATATTCATCAAACAGCTTTATATTTATAATACTTTGTTACTACTTCTTTAATGGACAACAAGCAGAACAAGAAATAATACGAAAGATGATATAGAATTGACTCTTGCAGTTTTGAAAGTGTTTTTTAATTCAAATATTGAAACAAAAATAAAGTTGCAGATAAAGTTGCAGGTATGAGTGTTCAATGCATTTTTTTTCCTGCAGAGTTCTCTCAAGCTTTTCTATTTTCTTATAAGATTGAACAGAGAACAATCAGCCTTCTTCTAAACTACAGATTTCATGTACTGAAACACCAAAATTAAAGAAGTGCAAAGTCTTAAGATTAAAAGTACATAATTGCCCATGAGTTTCATGTAGGAGGTTTTCCTAGTGAGCTATACCATCTAGCTGCCTGTCATTACAATTTATATCTTGCTTGATATTTGATCATGAGCTCTCAGGGAGAAAACGTATTTTCAAAATATATGAATATGATATGAAGAAAAGCAATCTGTAAGCATGATGAAACACTGTACTTCATTAAATATTTCCACAGATGGTTAACTTTTTAAAAATTAGATTTCCTAACATAATAGAAAGCAACACAGCTAAACAAAAAAACAAACAAAACTGTAAATTGAAATAGGCAAATTTTTCTATTGCATTAAGGAATACAGTTGTTTTGGAAGCAAATGTATTTGGAGTCTTTTTATGGTACTTACATATATTGCATGTGTTCAGAACAAAGCATGGGTTTGTTTAAATGCTTTTCTGTCAGACAGCTTATTAAACTTCCCTATGGCCCACAAACAGACTGATATTTATAATCTCAATAGTGTCATCACTGTCAGATTGTAGAAAGGATCAGAAAATCCCTTCCTTGTGGTATAGTTATAGGAAAAAAATATAGGACAAAAAGAAATGGTATCATTTTTAGAGATGCAAGAATGTATGTTTTGCAGTCCTTGTCAGTATGACTCTTTTTGCTTTTGTCTTTCTAGATACAGAAGTCTTTCTTTTGATTTCCCTTTTCTTTTCTTTTGTACAATCAGTTGTTTTCAGAGCACAAAAATCATAAAAAAATAATGAAGTGATACCTCAAAGGATGACATTTTCATCTGTTGCAGGGAGGACAGATTGTTCATTAGCTTCATATTCAATACTATTCTTCCTTTTCTTTCAAAGTGTACCCATGATGCTCATAGCAATCAGTGCTGGAATGAACTTCACTCTCCTGCTCCCATGTTGAGACAGGCTCTGCATAGAAAGATGTGCACTGTCCTTTTTATCTCTTGATCTTCTACACTATTTAAATTATTTGAAAGAATAGTTGATGCTTGTTATACAATATGATAATAGAATTAGTTGCAGTTTTATGTGATGACTAAATAAATTTTCGTAAAAGAAATATTGTTGCATAAGAAGAGGATATTGGGCAGAAAGCACAAGCTATTTATAGTCATATAAATAGCTTGTGCTTGAACCTCATTTTCAAGTACATTTTAATATATTTTTTCAGAACCAAATGCCTTTGCAATTAAGAGGTTCATTATTTTCACTAAATCTCGGGTCCAGTACTAATCAAGTTTTCTTTTAATGAGATACATATCTGACCATTTTTCCTTTAGCAGTTTGATACTATGATTGGTTGAATGAGTTGTTCTTACTGAATGTATGACCTTGTTGTCATCATGTCCTTATGCAATTCTTTCCTCATGACTAAAATCTTTTCCAGAGAAGACACTGTAAACTTGATGTTCAGTCACTCTTGGTTACTAACACCTTCCAGAATTCCCATGAGATGCAGCCCACAAAGATCACTGAGTTTTGAATTCTGGATAGACATAATGAAACAGAGTTTTAAAATGCTGCTTGGAAAAATACATCTCTCCATGGTGAAAATTCTAAAGGTAGATTTTTAGAGCAGCAGTAGTGCTGTTATGATCAGACTGAATCAGAAAGGAAGATCCTTTGAAGATAGAATTTCATTTTCTGCATGAAAGTTAAGAAGTTTTTGCAGATTTGACTGAGTTTACAATGAGATATTTTGAACACTTGAGAATTGTTACCTAAAGTTCACACCCATTAAGCTTAAACAGAAAAGTTAAGCATTTCCTATAGGCAGTGAGCCAACAGATCTGTTCAGTTCATATGTCTCCAACAGTCTCTGTTTAACTATACTTATAAGGAGATGAAAAAGAGGAAAAAAAGAAAAAAATCTTCCTCCCCTCCCTAACCATCAGAAGAAAGATGTAACAGTCACGGAAAGTTTATTCAGCTGCAAGTTTGCTGCAGTATTAAGACATTACCTAAACAGCCAAAAATTTTCCCTGTCTTATCACCTTAGAAGGACTGACCAAAGGTGTCATTTCAAAATTTATAATGTCCTAAGTGTTTGGAAGAAAAAGGAAAATACCAGTAGTGGTAATGTCAAGTACCTGTCCTCAGAGCTGTAAAGTGGTAAGATACTGTACTGAAATAGTTCTTTAAAGCATGTATTCCTTTGTATTCCTGTGTATTAAGATCACTTTTACCAGGGTCTGGTTGCTGGTTAGAGTAATATGGAAGTGAGGAAGAGCAGAATACGAAATGTTGCTTGGGCTAGGAAATTCATCTCATTGAATATGCATACTTACATCAGAGCTGCTTCTGCTAGGACATTTTTCTGAAAATTAAAGTACTTTGAAAGCTTCATTCATCTTACCATGACATATATGTCTAAAACAGGTCAGATTAATACCTGGCAGGTGTCTGTTGAGCATAAACACAAAGGAAAAACTTTGATGTAGGCTTCTCTATTTTAGACACTGAGGATATTCCTCAAATAAAGAAACAAAAAAGACTATGAAGCAGGTTAAGTTGAGATTATGCTATATTTTACTCTCATCTTGGTAGCATGAATCCTGCTTTACTATATCCTAATTTGATCCCTCAACATACATTTTTTCCAGCAGGAATGATCTTGATATTTTGAGGGAGTTTTCCCCAGCAATTTCAGCTTTGATTTTGATTATGTTACATCTGTTTAGATTCTATTTATAAATCACTTTATGTTTGCTGGTTCTCCACTCCCTGTTCATTGTTTTTGCTTTGTTAGTGAGTGAACTGGAGTTGTACTAAATGTTAATAGCTGTGTATTTCCCTTTTCTTTCTTTCCCTCATTGAATGCTGTGAATAAATGTAACACATTCTGCCAGTGCCATTGGGGAGGACAGGAGCTGAACAAGATCCCCCAAAGTATTCTCTTTGGAACAGATTGGAGCTCTGAAATCAATATATTTTATGAAGCAATAATACTGAAAAGAATTCCCTCCACAACTACGCTCAGGCTTCTTTGAAGTCTGAAAAAGTGGTGCTTTTTTTTCATATGAAATGTTATATTTCTGTATCAAAACATTCTCTTGAGAACCCAACATGTGCAGGGTAACAAGGATCTATGAAGCAAAATGAGATTTTCACTGCAAAACAAAAGTTCATTTCAATTTCTTGAGGGAATAGAGTGAAAAGAACATCAGCCATTTGTCACCATTGCAATTTCAGGAAAACAGTTTACAAAAAATTCACAAAAGGTTAATTACCTACTGTGGGAGTGATTTTGACAATTACCTGATATAAATCAGCAACAATATATGAATGTGTGCAATCCATATTTGATCTAGAAATCTCAAATAGTGATTGGCCACATTTTTACTGATTTTAAGTAATAAAATATTCATGTTGTTGAAATTATAACATTTCACAGTAATATACATATTAGTTTCGACAGTCATTTGTGATTGAAGCTAAGCAAAGGTCTTTCTGCATAAAACAGCCAGGATGTAAGAATTAGAGAGATCTTTCACTAGCTATGAATGGTGCGGACAACAGAGAAGGTTTTTATTTATTGGAGAAAGGACTGAAAGTAAGCACAGTGATCTGATATGAATTATTAAATTCTTTCTTTGAATTTAAGCTTAGTGTGTTGCAGCAGAGTTCCCTAGGTAAAAGATCTCAACACAGTGGACAATGGAGGATATGGAGATTTTTTTGTTTGATTTTCTTTTGGAGGGACTCTTTTTTATCAGTTTGAAAATTCCTATTTCATTCATGATAGGCAATGGTAAAAGAGACAGGAAGTTTCTCTCCTTCCAATTACTCCAACCACAAGCCTACAGGAAGGGGAAAGAAGACTAAAGTTTAATTTTAATTTCAAAATATCTCTTAATAGAGATATTATATTGTGTGTAATAATTGTAAGAGGGAATTTTGAATAATAAAGGTTAGTACTTTTAAAGAGCACAGAAACTGAAATTATATTGTTCTAACATGAAAATGAGATTAATGCAAATAGACATGAATCCTATAAATATTTCTGAACTGTTTCTGTGCTCATAAGATTTCAGTGAATTAATTTGTTTCATTAGCAGCACAGCAAGAAGAGGCAGATGACTTTCAGTTTTGCCTGGTTTGCTACCTGTCACCCTTTCCTCATAGCAAGGGTAACACTAATTCTCCCTTCTGCTCTCTGCTGTCACCAGAAATTCTCTCCACCAAAGAAAAGACAACAGATGATACAATTTGGTGAGAGTTATGTGCATTTGTCTGGCCAGGAAAAGAAGCTGTCCTTTTGACACAGCGAGAAAAAAATATGCATGAATTTAAATTCCTCTGGTTTCTTCCTCAGTGAATGCACAAATCTGAGACTCCTCCAAGATGTCACAAATTTTCAATAAGATTATAGGGACTCACTTGCCTTTGAAATATCTCATAAATACAGTTTGAATTGTTTACAAGCCTGTCACAAGGGGGATCTGTAGACAAAATGGATAGACACTCAATGGTATTGAATGCGCCCACTGTTCCCAAAAATTTTGCTAAAATTTCATTTTAATTTTAAAATTAGTGCATAAGCATCTGTAAGTGAAATTTGGAAATCTTTTTTATTTAGAGAGGTATAATTAGTCTGTCAGGAAACAATTATTTATTATGCAGATCAGTTCTTACTGAAGTCAGACCATTTGACAATATTGCCAGTGATGCAAGAGATTCCTTGGCAATGCTTCTTAAAATTAACATCAGAAGGGTTTCCAAGCTTGTGTTGATTTTGGCCTGCTACTCCACTTTGCTCCTTTGGCATGAGAGACTTGCAGGACTGATCTCAGGTCCCCACACTAGAGCTTGTCACTGTTGAAGCAGCACATTTCCACAACAACAATGAAATGCTGTTTTCATTCCCTTTCTTGGATTTGTTCTTCCTTTTTTTCTTTTTTGCTTTTCTTCATTTTCTTTTAAATTATAAATCATTGTCATTATTTATACAAATTGTTTTTATGCCTTCCCTGAAACATCCTATGTTCCCTATTAATTCAGATATTGACCTTGGAGTTGGTACATTTCCTACATTCCAATTTTTTTCTTGATGAACTAACAGGACTGAATAGTTCATTCTCACAGGAAAAAAAAAGAGGTTAAAAAAAGTCCTCACATAACAATTGCTCTTTGGCATGGAAAGAATGCCAGAAGACAAGAGATTACACTGGTAAATCCCAAAGGATTAGTCTAGAGAAAAGAACCTTATTAATGTAACAACAGAAGAGGTCACATTCATTCTAGCAGACCAAATGCAGTGATTGAGACCAACTTGTACTGGTTTTTAGACTAAAAGAAATATTGTTTACTTAAGAGGATATGTTAGTCTTTGTATTCTCATTTAGATGAAATGTCAAAACAAGGTCACTTGGTTTGTTCATCCAGGAGAAGAGTAAAGGGAGACCTCATTGCAGTTACAATTTCCTTTTTAGGGGAAGAGGAGGGGCAGGCACTGATCTCCTCTCTGGTGCCCAGTGACAGGACCTGAGGGAATGGCCTGAATTTTGTCAGAGGAGGTTTAGGTTGGATATTAGGGAAAAAAACTCCAGAGGGCAGTTGGACACTGGAACAGGCTCCTCAGGGAAGTAGTCACAGCACCAAACCTGACAGAGGTCAAGAAATTTTTGGAAAAATGCTCTTAGGAACATGTGGTTTTTGGGGCTGTCCTGTGCAAGGCCAGGAGCTGGGATTTGATGATCTTTGTGGCTCCCTTCCAGCTCAGGATATTTTATGACTTTATCAAACATTTGTTTTTCTGGGCAAGCAATGACACATGGGCGTGGGCACAGACACACATATCTATTTATAAGAATTAATGTTTATTATGAAAACTGTTGAAAAGACAGTTTCATTTCAACAAACGGAGTTTTCCATTGATCCCTGGCATAATTCAACATAAAATGGTACTCACTGAATTATCTGGAACAACTTGAGCACTTGCAACCTTCTTGCTACTGTTTTGAGAGAACCAAATTCCTTACAGCTTTGATACCAATGAACAATGATTACCAATACCCCCCAAAAATGAAAGTGCCTGGAGTAGCAGTCCTTAAATAAGAGAAATTAGTAACATTCAAGTCCTTCATGTCAAGGACTCATTTCTAGATCCAAGAGTTACAGCATTATCTTGGCTAACATCTCTCATAACAGAGTTTCCTTAGGGCCAGCACAAGTCTTGCTTAGAGCTAGCAAAGAAACCAAAGAGAGAGCTAATGCTAATGCAGGATGGATGATCATTGCAATGCTTGAGATGGTTCACTCTCCAACCCTCTATTTACTTCATAAGGACCCATGAAAGGAAAAAGAGGAACAATCTCCTCAGCTAAAAATAGTGGAAAAACAACTAAATACAAGCTACTGAGTACTGAGAAACCAGGGAGCTATGCTGACCATAGTCTCCTCTATCTATGAGAATTACAAGATGGCTGCAGCCATCATGAGAACAGAGTTTGCACAGCCTCCAAATCTTTGCATTGTTCAGCTGGTTTTCTTTCCCCAGCATAACTTTGGGGAAACCCTAGCTGAGTATGATTAGAATTGAATGTGATTTCTTTTTTCATATCCTACATTTCTGTGATTTCAAAACTATTTATCTTAAGGTAGAAACCCTAAAAGAAGAATAGATAAATGCTAAACTTAATTTTGACTCTAATGAATTCAAACACTTCAGTTAGGCAGTACTGAAAACATTTTATTTTATTTTGACCTTTTTATTTAGTATTTTTTCCTGACTATCATATAACGTTATTTATTTTATGCCAATAAAACATGATAATATTTCACCAATTTTACTCTAGACCATATAAAAAGCCTATCACTTTCATCCTTCACCCCATCCTATCTCCTGCCTATCTGTTTGTTTTTTTTTTTTTTTTTTTAATAAAACCAAACACAAAACATTTGATAGACTGGAATATCTGTATTAGTGAAATTATACAACCCAATTATAACTATGGCAATATTTACTAGTTGAATTATAGTCCTAATTCTCATAATTACTATTCAGTATGCATTACATCAAATGTGCAGAAAAATATGGCATTTTTGCTTCATTATATGTGCTTCAAGATACGGGGTTTGTGATGAAACTCAAACTAAGACTGGGCTGAGCAACACTGCCTGAAAAATTTGTAAATGAGCAAAGCAAAGATTTATGATTTCCACACACATTGTAGATCACTGAAATAAGATAGATGAACATCAAAAATGTCATACTGTCAGCACTTGACATGTCAATCCAGAAGAATATGTGAGTATGAAAACTAAAGCATCTTAGTATCTAAATTATGGTTCATAAAACTGGGGACAAAAGTCCAAAAATGCAATCACTTTCAACCTCTACTCACTGTCAAATGAGATACCCTCCATCTAAAAACTAGAAAAATGTTCTGTCTTACCTCTTGGTATATTTACAAGCTTGAATTGGGTAATCTGAGTAGTTCCAGTGAGAATGTAAGAAAAACCTCATGGGTGTCATACACAGAAAATATAGGAATAAACAATTTGTACCTTAAAAAACCCCAACCAAATAACCAATCAAATTTCATCTGCCCCCTCCCCCCAAAACCCAAAAATCCCAAACAAAAGAAACCCCCAAGAAAACCCACAAAGACATTCACTTGTAACTTCCAGATGATCTATAAATAAATTATATTTTCCCCACCTGCTTTCTTCCCTTGTTTTGAAAGTTTTAAGTACATCCTCATAATTTCTTCTGTTTTTCACTTGTTTAGCACTTTGTACACATGAAAGGCTATGTTCAGTTCCAGCTACTTACAAGATAGGCACTTAGCATGTGGGAAAGTGGATGCCAGAGCAGAGGCTACTTCATACCCCTGCCCCAGTTCCAAACAGTACTGAAGATGTAGATGGATTCTCAATATAAGCATAATGAATTTTTATCACATAACCTACTATTAAAATATTTTCCACAAAGAGCTGGACTGCATTAATGACTGTATCTGCTTTCATCAGCCAGTGTCTTTCACTTGTTTCAAAGCTGTTTGTCTTATAATTTCAGCTTTACAGAGAGCTGGAGTAGTGGGGACTTGATTTTGGCATGAGAACCTCAGGAAGTTCCACAGCCCTAACCTGCGTTAGGGCAGTCCCAGACATGAGTAAAGATTGTGAGAAGAATTCATTGATAAAAATCCCCAAGGACTTGGGCATTCTGGTAGATGAAAAGCTGGACATGAGCTGCCAATGTGCACTTGCAGCCCAGAAAACCAATATCCTGGGTGGATCCAAAGCAGCATGGGCAGAAGGGTGAGGGAGAGGATTCTGTCCCTCTGCTCTGCTCTTGTGAGATCAAGCCTGGCATATGGTGTCCAGCTGTGGGGTCACCAATAAAATAAAGAAGTGGGACCTATTAGAGCCAGTCTAGAGGAAGGCCACAAAGCTGATCAGAAGGCTTGAGCTCCTCACCTATGAAAACAGGCTGAGAGTTGAGATTGTTCAGCCTGGAGAAGAGAGGGCTGCAAAACAACTCATTTCAACATTTCAGTACTAAAAGGAAGTTTATAAAGAAGAGGGATAGTGATTTTACATGCAGGCAGATAGCAACAGGACAAGGGGGAACAATTTTAAGCTAAAAGTGGAGAGATTTAGATTAGATGTTAAGGAGAAATTCTTCACTGTGAGGTTGGTAAGGCACTGGAACAGGTTTCCTGAGAAGTTGTGGCTGCCCCATTCCTAGAGTGGCCAAGGTCAGATTGGATGAACTGAACTCTGACGCATCTGAAATCAGCACAATGGTGAAAGTAATTGATCATTTATAATATTTGCCAGAGAGATTTGTGAAGTCCTGATCCATAGAGGTATTCAAGGCCCAACTATAAAAGGCCTGGGGATTCTGGCCCTTATTTTGTCCACAAGGCTGGCTTGTGGAACAGAAATCTCCAGAGGACTCTTCCCTTTTGCATTATATTATGATCCTATAAAACGGCAAGAGAAGTTGACAGAATATCTAGTCCTGTGATATTGAGGTATTTCTTAATAATATTCTGAATAATATTTTTGAAGTATTGTAGGCAAAATTATAACATGGCTTGTTTTATTTATGGAGTTTTTGATCAAGTTACAAGTAAGATGGAAGAGAGTTTTGTTACTGATTGGAAAGTTGTGGCAAGAATGGGTAAAATATCTTAGTCCACATTTATCACAATAATGAATGTTTATGCATGTCTACAATTCTTTCTTAATCACAGCTGGAATGATAAAACGACCTTACACCGCTCCTGTTTTAAATGAAGTTTTCACATGCAGCACTGACCATGTATATGCAGCTATATTTTTCATACATCATTATGCAGTATTATGCAATATGTTATAAATTATTGATTTTCACCTAGTGGGGAATATTTTGTTCATTGGTATTGCTTTTTAATAAGCAATCTTATAAAATTAAAGACTTTTCTTTGGATACTTTAGGTGGCAGTGGAAACTTTTGTAGCAGGAGTACAGCACTCACAATGTTGCGAGAACTAGGGGAAGGAATCTTTTTCCAACTGAAGAAGCCATATTTTCTGAGAATATAAACTATCTGCTTTTTTCTGATGCTTTTCATTCAAGTTCTTCCTTGAACTAAATGCAAATTGGACAATAACTTGAGGAAATTATCAAAAGAGATTTTCTAAATGTGTGTATATATACATATACATATATATACATACACACATAAGAATAATTCTAGCCTACTTATACATAATTTCTGGGTTTTTTTTCAATGTGTTTTCTGTGATATATGCACATATATTTTTCTGAAGATAAATTTACAAGTATTTTACATTTAAGAAAATTCAATTCTATTCTTCAGTATGTAGTGAATATAATGTGCTCTGAATGACAAAATTGTAGCATTTATCCCACTCACTACTGCATAGAAATTTTTCAATATACTTGGAGATTCTTCTTTCAAGTGCCATTGCATATATGCTACCTTTGTACATTCATATATCTACAGATGTAGAAATGACAGCATCATGCTTTTAAATTTGAAAAGTGTGGTGCAAATGAAACCATTCTGTTTTGTCCTAAATATGAATTTGTCAAAAGAATATAGATTTAAAAAGATAAAATATAGAGATAAATAATCTAGATGTAGCCCAAGCCAGCAATGCAGCTGCATGACTAAAGCTCTGTTATCTAATGAGGAACTGAATGTATCAGTATATAATTACATCACCAGTGACAGAAGAGAGCAACCAATGTCACAGGTCTCACATGAAATGTGATTATCTTTACTGTAGGTAGGATGACTCAAAAATTTGGTTGGTTCAGAGTTATTCAGTACACTTGCTAATGTATTTTAAAAAAGTAATTGTTGACACTTTATTGTGAAAGCCCTGACTTTAAAAGGGACTTAGGGTTCATTGTGAATAGTTACATGATCATTAGTTACTGCTGCATACCTGCTGTCTCTGGGTAAGTAAGCTGATGAGCTCCTTTAATTAATAACAAGAAAGTTTCTGTCTGCACAGTGGTGATAGATTATTTGACCTGTGGCGTGACAACTTTACAAAAAATAGAAATTAAAAGATAACCTCATCCTGGTTTGTGAAGGCTCAAGCACTATCTTTAGGGAAGGTCAAGGAAATTTAAAAAAAATATTTATAAAAAAGTCTATAAGAAAGAATTTTTCAGAAAACATAGAGTTCTTTAATCACCCCTTGATGGACATAATTTCCAAAATTTTAGATATTTTTTGATTTCCTGTACTGACTGAGACATTTGCAATATCCATACTGAGTAAAATATAAGAATACAATACTGTCAGTAAACATAATACATAATAATGTATTACATGCTTTCCAGTGAGAATACATTTTAAAGAAATTAATTAATATTCATATCCCATATGAAAATAAGGAAAATAGTCAAAGGTCTAATAATACAGCTACTTTTGTGAGACATGCTATGAACTATTTTCTACATGAGAATCCACTGTAGGTGCAGCCAAAAGAAAAAGTATACTAGAAAGCATTGGATAACATATTAGAAAGTAATCACTAAAAGCAATAATAATTATTATTATGCATTAGAAGAAAGAAGCCTGCCAATTTACAATGGAGTCATGCTACTTTTGTTACCTGAAACAGTGACTTGAGTGCTTCAGGTTTAATTTGAAAATGTGTGATAATATTCAGCATGAGGCCTAGGTTTTCCCAATTTTTTTGGCAGATGATGTACCTCCTCATGCCCCTTTCTTGTGCCTTTAATATCCCTTGATAGTTTCATGCAAGCTTTGGCTTTCTGAACTCTGTTACTGTCCTCAGAAAGTGTTAATTTATTGCCCCTGCCCCTGGTCACCTGACCCTACTTCCAGAATACTTCCTTTTGATGTGTGAGTTTAGTCAGGAACTCGTTGTGCACACATTGGGGGCTTTTGCCACCTTGCCTTGACGTCATACTCTTCGAGGCAGCCTAATTTTGAGATTGAAGGAGGTGATCCAGTCACTCAGACCCTATTCTCTCCAGGGTTGTATTCCTTGGGATTTTTCCAAGGAGGTCCCTTCTCTTCTGAAGTCCATGTGAAGTGATCATAATTTAGCCCAACTCTCTCCTCCTGAAGTCCTCTAGGATTTGTTTCTTTTTTAGTGTAGACACATATATTTGATTAAATTTCAGTGACAAAGGAAACATATAAACATCTTGAGACATATTTTCTATAATGTGACTATAGGAAGAGTGTATAATAATATGCAAGAACAGAAATATGTGATAAGTACTAGGAAATATAATGTATAGTAATTAATTTTAATCTGATTTTTTTTTTCTGCCAAGGTATAAAATACAGAGCTATGAATCAGTACAAATGTACATAGAACTACTTCAATCATACTTGGATTCTAATTTTTCCTGCTCTTCCAACTCTAATACAAAGAAATAGTATGTCCCAAATACCTCAATAAGAAAGTGCTTTGAAAAATTTGAAGAATGTAAAGATTTTGATACAACTGTGCAATGTCTCTTTGTTCCTTATGTTGTATGCTTCATCGTGAAAAAAAAGTAACATTAAGATACATGAGAGATTATTCTTAGGAAAGAAGTTCTTGGAGGGAAACTGGAATATTTATTCAGGCAAAAAAAAAGTGAAACCAAAGATTGAGTGAGGAAAAAGCACTATGTTTCAATTACACCAGTTGGAATGCAAACTGTAGTATATAAGTGGAATTTGTACATGAATTATTTTTTGGACCATTTTTCCATTCAATGCATACAAAAGAGAAGCACATTAATATAAACAATATACACAATTAACAAATTATTCAAGAAGACTTCATGAGGTCATATTTTCAGACATGCAGTTATTTATACGAGAATAGATTGAAAATATATTGATAGGATGGCCATATAAAGTGGTCATGAAGAACTTCTGCATATTACATTACCAACCAAAGCATCTTAATTTCTTTGTATTGCCACACAAAGCTCACTGAATCCCACTGGAGAACCCTTAGCAAAAAAAGCCCAAAAAACCCAAAAAAGCCCACACTGAAACTCAAAACAAACAAACACACAAACAAAAAAAAATTAAATAAAAAACCACAAAACCCCTTCAAAAACAACAATGTCTCTTTGGGACTGGAAAAGCATGAGGGGAAAAAAAACTTTAAAAATGTATTACTCTCCTTTTGGAGATCTTCCTATAGAGATTGATCTTCCTATAGAGATTGATACATTAATCTTGTTAAGATAAACAGAACAATGAAAGACTGACATTGAATTTCTTTCAGTGTTGTTTATCTCACCTCATAATATCATTTTATTGGGCATTCTTAAAACCTGAATACATTGTTTTGCTATCTCAGAGTTCAATGCATTCTCTGAAGATTTGCAATGAAATCCTCAAAAGGACTAGGTACAAATGTTTGGGATATTTTTTAGTGATAGTTCTAAGGAATGGTTTGGGGTAATTGGAAATTCACCATGGAAATTTATTTGAAGTTCAAATGCTGAAAGCATAACCCATACCATCATATTAAATTTTATTTAATTATTTGCATTTCTGAATTGTTGGTTGACTAAACCTAAGGCTGTAATTCAGTTTCTGAATTAGTTTCTGAAGAGTGCATGCACTTTTCCTGAATCAGTATGAGTTTAAACTGCATAGTGAATCCAGCAAGAATTCTTGTTTTCCAAACATGCTTGGAGGCCTATCTAGCAGTGTACCCAGTCAGAGAGAATATTTTTTTCTCCTATTTTTTAATTTGGTGTAAAGTTTTGTGTCATCTTGGCACTGAAAGACTTTTTTCTCCTCTTTCTGCCTTTCTCATCATCTTTCTCCTCTGCTTCTGCTCACAGATCTTCTCTTTTATAGTCTATTTAGCTGTAACCTGCCAATTGTCTTAAAAAAAAAGTCAGTCTGGTCTGAAAAAAATTATGTTTATCTGTGGGTAATTTCACTGTGTTAATTAATAGTTGAATCCTCTCCTGAAAAAGTGATGTAGCTGTTCAGGGTTATTTGGTTTTGCTGTTGGTTTTTTTCCAAAAAACACAGTCATTTCTGCAATTTCCCAATTTAGGAAATATGACTAATTTAAGTGCTTCAGAGCTTATCTTAATACAGTTCTAGAAGTTGCATATTGAAGGGTTTATATTCAGACTATTCTGTTCTGTAAAGACAATTTAATTTTGTGTATAATGAGAACAGATTTTTAATATAGTTAGGTGAACATAATTTAAAAATTTACCTATATAAATTGCTATATGATGAGAAAATATGAACAACAGAAATTGTACTGGTTGAATAAGAACTTTCAGAGTTTCACTTCCAGTGAATTGATAGTTACTCCTTTCAGAAATGATCCTTTGTTTAGAACTATTTGGATATTTGTGGTGTGCTACATCATCTCTTTTTGAATTCTTGGATTATAAAACATTATGAAGGAGTAACATAATCTTACTTTATTCTTCTTTTGTCTAGTGCAATTTTATATTTTATGTTTTACTGTTTAAACAGTGGTTTGTCTTGGCCAAAAATCTTGTATGTAAAATCAGCAAATCATTTTTAAAACAGACTTTAGCTATGACTCTTTCTGAGTAAGTGATTGGAACCTATTCTATACTACTTTGTTTTTTTCAGACACTATGTATTTTGGGGAAAGTAGAATCTACTTTATCATTGAGAAGGATTTCCAAGTGCAAGTGAGTTAATCCTGTTTTTGACTGCTATAATAGATTGTTTTTTTTGTTTTTCTTAAATAAAATATAAGAGTCTGAGATTTCAAGAAAATACCTAGCTGAGAAAGGAAACATTGGGACTCAGTGTTTCAGCAGTTGTGTTATCAAAACCAAAACAGTTCTTTTGTAACTTGTTTTTTTGTAACTTACTTTTAAGTTCTAAGATCACATAAAAGATACAGAAGACCACTTTTTTGGCAGCTTCAATATTTTATTACTGATATTTATATAAATCTTCATGATTCCCTGAAACAAGGCAAATTTGTCAAAGTGCCTGGACAATCTACATATTTTATATACTAAAAAGAAAACAACAAGTTGTCTCAGACAAAGTTCAGGTAAACATTCAGGAAAACAACATTTATTCTCAGACAAAGTTCAGGTAAATCCAACACATGAAGTGACTAATGCTTTTTGACATGAAATCTCTCAGACTATGAGAAAACTGAAGTTACTAGTGGAAGTTAATAAAACACTAAGTTCACATAATGCATAGTCCTTTGCTGAGTATTGGATGCAAAGTTGAATTGTGTAATTTCTGTCTATTACTAAAAAGTGTTATTATTTAAAAAGTACAACACGAACTGTGCCAAAGATGATGAGTCCATCAACGTTCCCAACAGCTGAGAACTAAATGCTACACCATCTGCTTGCTGAAATAAGATGGCATGCTAAAATGTTCTGGTGGAATACAAATTGACTGCCAATTCTGATTGTTGCTCCTAGTAGTCAGGGGATTTTTATTATTTCAGTGCAGTTTGGTCCCAATCATCTTTGTGAGAGAAAAAGATCTTTTGAAAGCATCCCCTTTTACCATACCTGTAAGAGCAGAATAGACAGAGATTGATTGAATCTTTTTATGTACTTGATTTCCTTTTCCTTTCAGACAATCAAATATAAGAATGTAGTATATAAATGCAAGTCAAAGTCAAATTAGCTGGCACAGATAACTGTTTTAATAGTAACAAAAAGAAAGAATTATGACTGATAGAAGAAAGTCAATTCCTTTCTGATGTGAATGATGAAAAGCTTTTGGGTTTGATGAGTTTTCTGAGAAAAGAAATAGCTAGCAACAGATAAAATGAGAACATGTTACTGCCAGAATTGCCTTTTCTGCATATATGCATTATACATTACACACTATATTGAAAAATTATGTTAGAAGAATGTCAAAGTTCGAAAGTTAGGGAATTCAGAATTAAGGATGACAGCATTCTCGATCTTCCTGCCTGTGCAAATACAATTTGATACAGTCTTTGCATACAGAATTAGATAACATTTTAGACCACAACTCCTGTCTCTTTCAGTGAATATTAATTTTGATACAGCCATTGCAGAGAGCTTCAATTTCTATTGGTATACACACTTAGTCTGCTGCCATTTGACAAGCAGCTCATGCTTTTCATCTTCCAAATACTGTTTGCATCTCAAATCTCTAGTACCTATGCACTGCCTCTTCTGTGCCCAGTTTATGAGCTGCCAGCAGAAAGTGATCTTTATAGCCAGTACCACAATATTTTCAAAACAGCCTTTGCAGCAGTGTATCATCTTTAGAAAACTGAAATCATGCTAAAGAACTTGATTTCTCCAAAGGCACTGCTCCTTTTTTTTTTTTTTTTTCTACAGATATTTTGCCCTCAAAACAGATTTAATTTTCTCTGAAGATATCACGTGTATTTTTTTCTTTTTTTTTTCCAGTGGAAAAGACCTCTCAGATCACTGAGCCCAACCTGCAGCCTAACACTGCTAACACTACCCAGGCCACCACCAAATTATGTCCCTAAGTGCCATATCCACACATTTTTTGAACTCTCCCAGGGACAGTGATTCCAACACTTCCTTGGGCAGACTGTTCCAATGTTTGATCACTCTTTCAGTGAAGAAATTTTTCCTAGAATCCAATCTAAACCTCCCCTGGTAGGCTAATGGCTGGACTCAGTATTATTAGAAGTCTTTTCCAGCTTTAATGGTTCTATAGAATTGTTGTTTTTTTTTTTTGTTTTTGTTTTTTTTTTTAATCAGTCTTTTCATTTTGCCTACTTTCCATGAAATGTGAATCCATATCACTTGTCTAAACATACACGTGACCAGTAAAAATGAGTAAGCAATGAAACAAAAAACCCCCAAGCCACTAAAACCCAAAGTTGATAGGTTTTGAAAAGTTCATTCCAGAACAGTTTTTGAATGCAAAATGTAGTTCTTCCAATTGAAGAAGCCAGAAAAAACCAACCAACTGAAGTGGAGCCTCCACCTCCAGCAAACACTGCCAGGGAAAAGAGGAAATTGTGTTGGGTGTCCCAAACTTTTGAAGAGACTGCCACCTCCCAACTGCCCCATAACTCTGGATCTGGCCATTTTGGGTCTTAAAGAGAGAGTAACATTTTTTTGGCACAGCTAGAAATGGCATAAAATAGTGTTTTGGATTACAACAGCATACTATGAATATATTTTAATAGAGGAATATACTAATGTTACTGTTCTTCATTGCTTTATAATGTCACTAGTATCTGAAAATGTAGTAAAAATAATTGTCAAAATTAAGCTGTCCACTGTTTTGAAATTCTTTTAGATAACTTGAGAAAATTTTCTATAAATTACTCTTTTGAAATAATACAGTGATCTGGAATTCTATACAGCCCAAATAGTCAGAAATAAATTTATTATCAGTCATCTCTCAACCTGACTTCATAATTACCTTTCAATATAAGGATAAAATAAAGGTTTGTGCTATAGGTATAGCTTTTGTCTAGCTGGTGATCAGGGGAGTGTGTGTGAGTGCATAAGAAGCACACTTGGGTATTTTTCTCCTGGCTGCTTGGGAGTTGCACAGCAAGTCTCTGTGAAGATAAGATAATGCACTGACTTGTGATTGATGGAAGTCCTATTCATGTTACAACAAAGTCTTTCACTCACTGTTGTGAAATATCCAGGTAGGAATCTCAGTCAGTTCTGGAGTTCATAAATGGAAATGTCAGGGGAAAAAATAATAACAAAAATGAGAAAATTGATTTAAATATTGTAAAGTGATATTTTAAGGTGATTTTTAGCTGAGATATATTTACATTTTCTGCTGGTTGAAACTTCTTAATTAGTGATATGTGAACTCTTTATTTGTATCCCTGAAGTCTATTACCCAAAGAAGAGCTAATGTAGATTTAAGAAGACACAATATTTTTAAAAAACTTATTATTTCTCTTTATGGCATCAGATGAAAATTGGTTGACAAAGTGCAACCAGGAGAAAAACTTGATTTCCACACCTATAAATTGCTCTGGGAAAAGCCATTCTTGAAGTTGTGCAGCCTTCCTCTAATCTAAATATCTTCCTCCTTTATTTGCACATCATATCACTTGTGGAAGAAACGCTCATAGACTTCAGTCACATTTCAAAACAGCTAAACCTCCTATTGATGAAAGTTTAAAGTCAGGGTTCCAAATATGGAACATTTTATGCAAATGGGTTTAAATGGAACATTTTAAGCAAATGGGCTTAAAATGTCCATTTGCTAAGGATATAAGGGTTATTTTTCTGTATTTTTATATATGCTTTTCTGTGTATATGTTATCCTACATTAGCCCTTGGACTAATTTTTTATTCCCCTGCTGGGCCACCGACCAGCTCTCTAGGAAGATTTTTTTTCAGGGTTTGACCATCTTTTTTTGTGAAGAAATGCTTCCAAAAGTCCAGTTTAAAGCTCCCCTCATGCAGCCTTGAGCCACTCCCATGCATCCTGTCACTGGATCCCAGGCTGAAGATCTCAGCACATCCCTCTCCATTTTGGTTTCCCAGGCAGCTGTGGAGAGCAATGAGGTCATGCCTCAGCCTCATTTCTTCCAAACCATACAAACCGAGAGTCTTCAGTCCTCCTAGGACATGTCAGCCTCTTCACCATCTTTGTTGCCCTCCTGTGGATGCATTTGAGGACATTCACCTGCTGCTTAGATTGTGGGGGCCAGAGCTGCACACAGCACTCCAGCTGAGGCAGCAGGAATGCTGAATGCAGCGAGGTAATCACATCTTCGGAGGGGCTGGTGATGCTGAATGTGATGCACCAAGGTGAGGGTTTGCCCTCTTGGTTGCCCAGGCTCCCTGCTGGCTCCTGCTGAGCCTCCTGTTGACCAGCGCTTCCAGATCCCCTTCTGCAGGGTTGCTCTCCAGCTGCTCCTCCCCCACTTCTACTTGTATCCAGAATTATTCCATCCCAGATCCAGAATCTGGCACTTAGACTTGCTATATGTTGTCCCATAAATCATTGCTCAGTGATCCCATCTATAGAGAACCTCTCGGTTTGACGCAAACTTTCTAATGGTGTGTTCAGCCCCTGCATCCACATTGCTGATAGAAATATTGACCAAAACTGTCTCTAAAATCGAACTTTGAACACTACTGCTGGCTGGTTCCAGCCAGATGTAGACCTGTTCACTACAACACTTTGGCCTCTGCCCTTCAGCCAGTTTTTCACTCACGAATCACCAATTAAGCAGACTTAGAAAGGTTTAAAATGTGAGTGTTCAAAAAATGCAAGTTTTATTTAATACCAAATAATTGACTGATCATTTTTTAGGGTAAAAAGTAAAAGTAAATTTTTTGTCTTTGTTTAAATCTAAATTGTAAATTATCATTCTGTGTGATGATCACAAGGATAGTGATATTTTAATTTTTATTTTGCTGTCTTAGTATATAAATAAGTGGAAATACGGTAGAGGCTGAGATAGTGATACAGGCAGAGGTAGGGAGAGAAAGGCAGATAAATGCATCACACAAATTACTTAGATAGCTTTAAGAAAAATACCTATGTTTTGAGAATTGGCTTTTTCTCTTCATTGCTCTTCTGTGTTACTGAAAAAGAACAAAGAGGGAACATCTCTTGTTATTTTCTTTATTATTTATCATATCATTATCCTAATCTATCCATAAATAAAACATACCTTTTTAAAATTTCATATCTTTGCTAATTTCTGTAGATTTCTGCTAAACCTAGCAAAAAATATCACAGGAAGTATGCACCTTTAACTTAAAAATTAAATTATTAGCATGTGCACAGCATTTTCAACGGAAAGAAAAGCTTTCATAGCTGAATTTTCTGTCTGTCACATCTCATAAAGTATATTAAGGAAATTCTATCTTAGAGCAACCAGTTTATGGATCAAGGTTATAACTACTTTCCTCTAAATGTTTTCTCTGTGTGACTCTTGGATGCTGTTTTAGTTGGAAATGTGGACAATGTGATCAAGCAGTAATCAAGACACCCTACGGAGCTTGGAAAAGTCTCACCAGGAAGCCTTGTGAAGCCAGTACAGTTTCACAACTGCTCTGCTCTTTCATGTTGCCTAAAAGAAGGCCAAGCTGGCCCTTGAGCCACATCCAGATCACAAGATTTTTAATTGCATCCTTCTGGCTACTGTGGGAACTTGCTGGGCATTCAAATTACTTCTGGAGGAGGAGGAAGGGAAGCAACAGTGGTTCATATAATGTAATGCCAAGGATCTGTAGATACAACCTGCTCAAACAGGTTTTCTTCCTCATTTTCCAGAGGCCATCCTTTTCTCAGTCTTTATAGCTTATTGTGCAAAGAACTAAAGGCAGAAAATTCTGTATCAATTTAAGAAACTGACTTCATTTAAAAAATATTTTTAGAAAAAAAACCCTGAACATTTGTTTACATTAAGAACAAGATAAAGACCGTATTTCCAATTTCAGGACCTACCCTCGACTGAGTTAAACTTGTGCTTTGAGTTGTATTTACTAATCCTTAAATTCCACTATTGAAATCTAAAAAGAAAGCAAACTACAAAATCATATTTGATTATATCAAATATGAGTATATTGCAAATCTACTTAATTCTTTTATACAAAGGAAAAGACAAATTTTCTAATCAGGACACACAATACTTTTTGGTTTTTTTAATTATTAAAAGTCTCATTTACTGATGAGAAATGTTTATTTAAAAGAACAGAGTTGTATTTTCATTACGTATTTCTCTTTCCATGAGGTCATTTATGCTCAGGTCAATGATCTGACTGAGCACAAGTGGATGCAGGCATACTGCAGACTTGTACAAGCAAAAAGGAGACTCGTAGGCATGGCAGCTGCTGGTTATGGATTAATGTAAATCAAAGCTGTTAAGTTCTAAGACTGATACAAATGCTGCTCACAGGGCCCAGGAGTACAGCTGTATGAAAAATCTCACAATGCTGGAAATAAAAAAAAATAGGCTAAAAACATAAAAAGTAACCCAAACAAAGTCGATTTCTTAGGTCCATTAAAAGTTTGTGCATCTTCCACATGTGTGTAATAAACCTGGAAAAGTGTGAACTATGGTAATGAACTTATAGCTAAATGTAGAAGTAAAAAAACACCAAATAGAAAATAATTAATTTTAGATTTTTAGGAAAGGAAGTCCCTTCCAACCCAAGACATTCTGTGAGTCTATGGTTTTACAAATTAATCATAAAAAGCTAAAATGAATTGGGCAATGGTCCATGTCAGGACAGTCTTACAGATGTGATTAACCAATAAAAAGTACAACAAGGATGAAATGCCAATGCAGTAGTGGAGCCAGCTCCTACTGTAATTAGTATGAATATAGCTGGAACTGTACACTCAGGAGGTAACATGATTTTTATCAGAACATGACACTTGAAAACCTGGGAAAAGAATATGGAGAGGCAGACAGCTATAAATCAGAAGCCATTTAATAATGGCAGAAAAATATTAGGTGCCTGCTTTGAGCTTACTGTAGAAAAGCATGTAGCCATTACTCAGGCTTACCTCTGAAAATAAAATATTTGTTATTTGTGTAGAACATAAAATTGAGAGGGCATGCCACTGAGAGCAGCAAACAGATTTGGTTTTGTTTTCAGTTTGAAATTTATATTTTTCTTAAACATCCAGTATGGCAAATACAGATGCAAATTTGGCAATTTCCATGTAAGCCATGAAAAAAAGGGTTGAAATGAAGGGATTAATTACCTGTGTGTGTAGATAGGCTTTCACTCATCCATCTCATAGGAGGAAACAATGGGTTCTGTATATCTTGGCTTCAACATTCCATACCTGAGTAATGAATTGTGTTTGTGTGGCCAGGTTTTGGTAACAGGCTGGGTACAGGGTGCCTTCTGTGAGAAGCTGACAGAAGCTTCCCCCATGTCTGACAGATTCAAAGGCAACCAGCTCCAGAATGGACCCACCACTGGCCAATGCCAAGCCAATCTCTGATAGCGGTACTGCCTCTGGGATAACATATTTAGGAGGAACAAAAACCCTGGGCAGCTGCAGCTGAACAGAGAGGACTAAAAACATGTGAAAAAGGCAGTCCTGAAAACAGTGAGGCTGGTGAAGAAGGAGGGGCAGGTACTCCAAGTGTTAGAGCAGAGATTCTCCTGCAGCCCCGTGCGGTCTGTGGTGGAGCAGAGATCCACCTGCAGCCCAAGGAGGGCCTCACAGTGGAGGATGTATACATGTGAGGGAGGATGTGAGCCCTTGGGAAGCCCACACTGGAGCAGGGGCAGACTGTGAGGAGTCCTCCCCATGAAGGGGAAGGAGCTGACTGCAAGCCCCATTCCCCATCTCGCTGCAGTACTGGTGGAGAGGGGAAGTTGGACAATTTGGGAGCAAAGATGAGTTGAGGAAGAAAGGAGGTGGTGGGGGGAAAGGTAATAAAAAAAAAAATATCTTATCTCACTATTATTTGATTAGTAATCAATTAAATTAACTTCCCCAGAAATAATCTAAATCTAAATCTAAATCTAAATCTAAATCTAAATCTAAATATTATAAAGATAAACTTCTCATTTCTTCCCTTTAGAAAGCAAATATTACTTCTGTTAGATCATGACCTTAATTCACTAATATTCCTAGGGAAATCATGGTGACCTACTTGAATCCTCATGCTTGTCTAAATTGTCACTGTATTATTGTATTTTATTCTTCTATTGAAGAAGTGGGGTGATGATGTACTGTACTGTTTTTAGGTAATCACATTATCCCAGACTACCAGAGGGAGCGGTTTACTCAGACCTAACTGTGAAAAACTTCTTGCTGTAAAAGAGAACTCTTTCTGTATCATGTATCAGAAAGTAGATAATAGATGAATATAGAGTGTCTAAGATTGAATGTAGGTGGACTTCCCTTGAAATTCCCAGAAATTTCACAGACTATTTGCATTTCTAGGAAATGAAAGCTCAGTCTTATTAGTCATGAAAAATGTACGAAGAAAAAGATCCCTGACCGAGTAGCCATTATTCTGCAGAGAGAGATCTTGTTAGTTACATTTAATATCTATCAGATATCTTTCTGGTAAAACTTCTCAGGCCTAGTGCTGAAATCCTCATAACTCTTTAGCCTGATAGAATATTTATTTACTGTGTAAATTTTTAGTACCATCATATTAATTCTTTGTGCCTATTAAGTGTGCAGATAATGATCTATGATGTAGGTCATGCTTTTTATAATAATTTTTGTTGCTGAATGACAGGTAAGACTGCTTATCCAGATTTGCATTGAATTTACTGTTTTTGACATCAAGGTCATAGCACACTTCATAGAGGTATTTGCATCAGTTGAGATGTTCAGGGCAAGCTGGGCTGCTTCTCATAAAATGGAAGTGTATACATTCCTGATTTTACCCCTTTTCATAGAACCACTGAAGGTTTTTCTTGTTCCTAGAGTGATATCCAGTCATGTTGATCTCAAAATTAGCCATAAATTTCTCTGGCATATGATATTAAGTGTCATATTCTTCTACAGTGCTTTTGTGAATTCCCAAATCATAGTTATTTATTGCTTCAGGGTAAAATTTGATACATGCATTGAAGCAGTTTTTTGGTTATACTAATACTAGGTGAGAGTTTTTGAAGGCACTAATTTTATGCTATTAAAGAGTAGCAAAAGCAGGCTATTCCTGTAGCAGCTTTGAATTTAGAGCATTGAGCGAAGTTACCATTCAGTCAAGATTTGGATAGAGATATTAAAATGGGACATGGAATTCCCTAGCACAGATCTGGGAGCAAAGAAGAATTGTTGTTTAAATGTGCAGCATGTGAGAAGGAACTCCTCATGAAGTAAATCCTCAGTGAAAACAGACCATTAATCTTGTTCAATATTAATGAGTTTGAGTCATTATTGGCTAACTACTGTGGGACAGCACAAGCACCAGCACAGCTTGGGAAAGAGGTATTTCAGTGATATATTGAAGTTAGTAAAACTGAAGAAGCACTATTTTTTCATCTTGATAGAACCACTGAGATGCCTGAATGTTTACTTAACAATGTTAAAGACTCAAACTGCAAACTAACAAAATAGTCAGAGCCCTGGTCATGAAGAAGCAGACAAAATCTGTCAATTATATATTTTTTTTATTTCAAAAAAAAAAAAAAAAAAAATCACTGAAAGAAACATAACAAATTTTAGGGAATAATTACAATGACCAGAAACAGTAATAGAATTCAAGGAGGCAACAAGGATAATTATTCAAAAGCACCTCCTCCCTCCCAACACCCCCCACAAAATTAAAACTGAAGAAAAACTAATCTTCTTCTCTTTTCCCTACAAAGAAGGAGCAAATAAAAGCTCATTTCTTGAGGGGACATAATTTCAATACTTTCTCTGAGGAATGGAATGTATTATGTCACATGCCACTGATGAGAAAAATATAAACAGGTAAAATTTTTCTGTGAAATAGAATGATTCAGGTAAAATGTGACAATGTCTTCTCACACATACAGGGTTGTTTCTGTAGTTTTCTAAAAATCTACTGTGGCGTATGATATGCTTTATTGAGTGAATGTGAAATGACTGATAAATGTTTCCTCTAGTCTATAGGCAAGCCTTTGTTGCATGATATTCAGCTTATGTCCTGATATCCTGTGGGAAATTAAAGGAGTATGTGAAACAATCCTATAATTACTTACATCCAAATTTTTTTGAGCTCCTCCTTAGCTAGAGACATTGTTATAAACTCACTGAGAGAATAGCCTAATGTGAATTATTGCCTGAAAATTGCTATATAAAGGGTGTCTCTTGAATTTTCTGAAAAATATGAAAATGAGCCATTGAGTTTCTATGCAATTAAAGCAATGTACATATGTAAGTTTGAATCCCAAAGTTTTGAAGAAGTATTGGATCACAGAGGGCTCTTTACGACCTCTGCTCTCTGTTATTTCCAACTGAAAGTTGAAACAAGTAAGAGATGGAATATGTCAAACTCATGTTTTGTGTTTATCTGTGGCTGGAAAGCTGCCCAGGATAAAAAGATCTGGAAGTGTTGGTCAACAACAGTCTGAACATGAACATGAGCCAGGTGTGTGCCCAGGTGGCCAAGAAGGCCAGCAGCTTTTGTCAGAAACAGTGTGGCTAGGAGGGTGAGGGCAGTGATTGTTCCCCTGTAGCCAGCAGTGTTGAGGTCACACTTTGAATACTATGTTCAGTTTTGGGTCCCTCACTCCAAAACAGAGGCACTGAGGTGCTGGGGCGTGTACAGAGAAGGACAACAAGGTTGGGGAAGGGTCTGGAGCATAAGGAGTCCTATAAGGAGCAATGGAGGAGGCTGGGGGTTTTTAGACTGGAGACAAGGAGGCTTGGGGGGACTTTATCACTACCTGCAGCTGCTTGAAAGGAGGTTGTAACAAGAGGGGGTCAGTCTTTTCTCCCAAGTAACAAGTGTTACAGCAAGAAAAAATAGTGTCAAATTGCACCAGAGGAAGTTTAGCTTGGGTATTAGGAATAAATTTTTCACTGAAACCAATGAAGGTCTGGCATTTGATTACAATATCAAGGGAAATGGTGGAGTCACCATCCTTACAAGCATTCAAAAGTCATGTTTACGTGGTACTTGGGGACATGGTTTAGAGGTTAACATGGAGGTGCTGGGTTAATATCTGCACTCAATGATCTTTGAGGTCTTTTCCAAACTGAAGGATTCTGTGGCTCTATGAAAATTGGGTGTGTCACACTGTTTAACTATGCCAGCTAAGCCTGTTTGGAGAAAGGCTGCTCCTGTCTGTCAGCCAAGAGAGGTGGGGGGTTTTGGTACACTGAAGGCAAGATTATTGGGTATGTGACTGCAAAAGAGTTCATGTCAGTACAACTTACATCAAAGTTATGGACTTGGAGCTGGTATAAATTGTAGGCAGTAGCTGCTCTAAATTAGGAATTTATTTTTTTTTAATTTTCAATTCTAGCTGTCACAGCCACTCTGGAAAATCTTTAAACGCTAGACTTAGTCTGAATCACAAGATTTCTAACTGATAATATTCTAACTGATAATAAAAAACTCCCATTACTGTTTACTACCTTTTGTAATATGATTTCATCAATGCTTACTAAATAGAAGGAGTACAAGGGCAATGAAACCCTTAGTGACAAATCAAATTAAAATACAGCATACACAGCATACAACATGAAATCAACCACACAGCTTTCTTTATCTGCAACTGTAGAAATAATTATCAAAGGTGTGTGTGATTTGTTTGTTGATTGTTTGCTTTCTATTTTTTTGGCCTCTGGCTTTTTTTTTTTTTTTTTTTTTGCATGTGTGTGTCACGGGGGAATGTCTGAATTGGTAAAGAAGGAAGATTCATAGGGCAATGCTAGGTAAGATAGAGTTCAGTATTCTATTGAAACGGGATTCAGTGCAAGATTCTCTTTTGTATGTGTGACCATTTCTGACTAACTTTTTAAAATTAAATATAACTCAATTAAATTTTTTTGCATTTTTTCAGTTCTTTTTTTATTTGTTGCTTATTTACAGAGAGAAATATTTTGTCAATTTATTAATTCAAGTGGTTAAAATTGCACTTTTCAGTGATAATAAATAAAAGTATTTTCAATAAAAGTATTTTCAATTTTTAAAAAAAAGAGAAGAAAAGAAATGAAAAGAATAGAAATAAACAAATTAGCCCAAACTCTGAACTATGTAGAATGTAGGTTTTCTATATGGATATTCTAATGATAAATATGCTATATATCTTTAAAATTTATAGCTTTATAACGTGTAAGAAATATAATGTGGAAAATGTGATACTTTAAATTCACAAAGAACTAATTATCCTACTGTATTGTGAAATTGCTTGGATATACTTTTACAGAAATAATTCTAAATAGGGTCAAAGTAATGCAGGAAGAAGCACAGAGGTACAAAAAAATTTTCTTTCCTTGCATAAATTATTTTTGGTTAAATGGCTGGTTAAATTATGAAATGAATAATCCACACCTGTTAAATGAAAATGGTTCTTGAAACAGAAGTAATTACTTTGCAGTTCCAATCTGAGTCATGGGTGAATGAAAATGAAAACTAATGCTGATGTGATTCTGGTATTGGTTTGGTGGTTTAATTATCTTTTTTAAAAATGAAATTCTCAAAAAAACCCCATTAATTAGGATTGAATATAATTTTACTCTATATAATAGTTATTTATTTTATATAATGAAATTGCATTTGTTTTTCAAATAATACTGTGGTTTTTTTATCTATCAAAACAAATTTAAAGATGTTAAGGTTATTCTCTAGGAATGCAATTACACTCTGTCATCTTTTTAAAAAAATATATCTGTATGCAAAATGCTTATTCAGTAAGTGACAAGCTTCCTCTTTTCGGTACACCTAAAGTTGTGACCAGAAGTTGTTTAGAAGCCTTCTGACTAGTACTTGAGACAAAAAACTATGTGAGATCCTACCTTAAAAATTTAACAATATGCACAAACAAGTTCCAGCTCCTAGGAACTTGGTTTGACTCTAATTTAATTTTAGAGATGTAGCTTTTGAATGTAAAGTAGCCCATGACTAAAATACTGCATACATAATTTATTCACTAAAAGAAATAAAAAAAGTCATGAATTTCTTGTCAGCTTTGAAGTTTTAAGTCAGAAGCCTGACCTTTACTGTTTTTTCTATTTCCTTCCTTCCTTCCTTCCTTCCTTCCTTCCTTCCGCCACTTCCTTCCTTCCTTCCTTCCTTCCTTCCTTCCTTCCTTCCTTCCTTCCTTCCTTCCTTCCTTCCTTCCTTCCTTCCTTCCTTCCTTCCTTCCGCCACTTCCTTCCGCCACTTCCTTCCGCCACTTCCTTCCGCCACTTCCTTCCGCCACTTCCTTCCGCCACTTCCTTCCTTCCTTCCGCCACTTCCTTCTGCCACTTCCTTCCGCCACTTCCTCCCTCCCTCCCTCTCTTTTTTTTTTCTTCTTGAATTTTTTCTCCTTTTATTTTTTCTCTTTTGTCTCTTCTTGAAGTGAACATTTGAAATGAGGTAAACATTCTTTTCTTTTTGCTGGGACCATGTTTCACCTTTAATATCAGGAGCTTGCAAAGCATTTTAATTTTCACCTTGTCAATCTGTAGAGGCTAAGTACCCAGAGTTAAAAAACAGTATTACTGAAAGTCAGAGGAGTTGAAGGATGTCAGGATGTGTTGCTGAAAGCTGGGATCTGCTAAAGATTCTGCCATATACTTAATATGTGAACTTGAATAACTGCAGTTGTATTTCCTTGTTGTAAGGATCTGAAGTGCACATTCACACTTTTTGTTCCTTTTCAGAGTATAACTAGGTGTCTGACAGCACAACCATATTACATGGTTTTGTTCTACATTTACAGCAGGAAATGATGCTGTAATTCACAGATGAGATGCCTTTGATATTACAGATTTGGTGTGCTTTTTCACCATAAAGGTATATAAAACAAGGAAAGCTTTACACCACAATCGCTTTGATCCTGAAACTCATGCCTCACAGATTCACAGAATGGTTGGGGTTGGAAAGGATGCCTGGAATTCATCTAGGCCAATCCCTCTGCTAAAGCAAGTTCACCTGGAGCAGGTTGAACAGGATCACATCCACGTGGGTTTGGAACATCCTGAGGGAAGGAGACTCCACACTGTCTCTGAGGAGCCTGTTCTGTTGATCAGTCACCCTTAAAGATTTTCCATATTCAGGTGGAACCTCCTGTGTTTCAGTTTGGGCCTACTGCCCCTTGTCCTGTCTCTGGGCACCACTGTAAACATTCCCTTGACACTTTTAAAATTGTATAGTTTGCAATAATGATAAGATCCCCTCTCAGTCATCTCTTCCTTGGGCAAACAAGCCTAGCTTTCCTTTTAAGTGAGGTGCTCCAGCTTCCTAATGATCTTTCTAGCCCTCTGCTGGACCCACTTTTTCTTTCATGAACTGGGGAGCCCAGAAATGAACACAGGATTCCAGAAGCCTCACCTCACCTCACCACCTCCCTCAGACCTGTTTGCTACACTCTTCCTATGGCAGCCCAGGAGACCACTGCCCTTTTTTTTTTGCAACAAGAGCACATTGGTGGTTAACTTGTAGCCCACTAGGATTCCCACATCATCCTCCCCCAAGCTGTTTTCCAGCAGGTCAAGTTCTAAGTTCTACTGGCTCATGGGGTTATTACTTCCTAAGTCTTTATATTTGTCTTTGCTTACCTTCATTATGCTCCTCCTTTCTGCCCTAGTCTTCAGTTTGTCCAGATATTGCTGAATGGCACCACAGCCTTCTGGTATACAAGATATACTCCTCATTGTTGTGGAAAGTACACTCTTCCCCTTCATCCAGGACATTGATAAATTAATTGAACAAGATCAAACCCAGTACTGACCCCTGGAAAACATCATTGCCCACAGACATCCAACTAGACTTTGTGCCACTGATCACACCCCTCTGAACTCTGCCACTCAGTTCTCAACCAACACCACTGCTCACACATCTAACACAATCCCTGAGTTTACCTCTCAGGATGTTATGGGAAACAGCATCAAAAGCCTTGCTCAAGTCAAGGTAGACAACATCCACTGCTCTCCAGTCATCTACCCTGCCAGCCATTCCATCACTGAAGTCTATCAGAGCAGTGAAGCATGACTTCTCCTTAGTGAATTCATGTGAGCTATCTGATAATTTTTTTCCTCTACAGGCTTAGAGATCTCATCCATTGTTCTACCACCTTCCAGGGATGAGATGAAGCTGACTGGCCTGCTATTTCCTGGGTTATACTTCTCGACCTTCTTTAAGAATGGAATAACATTAGCTTTCTTCCAGTCCTCAGGCACCTCTCCCATTCTCCACAACCTTTCAAAGACGACACAGAGTATTTTAGCAATAACATCTGCTGTCTCCCTTAGCACTCCTAAGTGTTTCACATTGAAGCTCATGGATCTGTCTAAATGAACTCTGATCTGCTTTGACCAAGGGAAAATATTCCTTTCTCCAGACTTTCTCTCTTGCCTCTAGGGGATGAGATTCCTAAATGGCCTTAGGAATGAAAGAATGAATCAAAGAAGGCTTACAGTAACTGTGCTTTTGCTGTATTCATCAACAAGATATCCTCCTCATCCAGTAGTGGAACCATATTTTCCCTAATCTATCCTTTCCTGCTGATATACTTGAAGAATTTCTACTTGCTCTTGACATCCCTTACCACATTTGATTCCAAACTGACCTCAGCCTTCCTCATTGCATCCCTGCATACTCTGACAATGTTCCTACATTCCTCTCAAATTGACTGTCCCTTTTCTTACAGTCTGTAAACTTCTTCAGTTTCAATTTAGCCAGAAACTCTTTGCACATTCATACAAGTCTCTTTCTCCCTTTGGTTGCATCATTGGGATGCACCAATCTGGAGCTTGAAAGAAACGATGCTTGGATATTAACCAGCTTTCTTGGGTCCCATGATACTCCACTAAGCACCTCCACCTGAAGAGGCCAACATTTGCTCTCCTGGAATCCAGTGTAAGAAGCTTGCTATACGCTCTCTTTACCAATCTAAGGATCTTGAGCTCCATCATTTCATGGTCACTGCTGCCAAGGCTGCCCTTGAGCTTCCCATTCCCCACCAGGCCTCCTTTTTGGTATAAACAAGATTCAGCATATCTTGTTGGCTCCTGTGTCTCTTAGAGAAGGGGGTTCTCATTGACAAATTCCAAGAATCTCATGGATTTTTTATACCCTTTTATGTTGTCCATCCAACAGATTTCAGGGTAGTTGAAATCCTCCATGTGGATCCAGCCTTATGAGTATGAGGCTGTTCCAATCTGTCTGTAGAGGGACTCATCAGCTCAACTCTAGAAACTTGTCAGGAAATATCTACATTTTTAAAAGATATGTCAGATTTTTGACACTGTGAGAGATTAAACAAAGTATAACACAAGAAAAAAAAATTATTGCTGGTTAGAAACTAATTGTTGGAATTTTATAATCAGCTCCATACAACTCATTTCCTGGAGCCTCCTTTCTCTCTGGCTGTCATGCCTGCTTCATAGTGCCTGTTTTATGTTTGCTCTTGGTGCTCTGTTCATTGACCAATTTGAAAGATAAATGAAGTATTAAAGAACCAAGAGCAGCTGAGGCACTGGCTTCATCAGAGTGCTCGGGGACCATCTTCAGCTTTTGATAAGACTGTCACAGATTGTGATTGCATCTCATAACTGTTTCTTAGTTACCACTCACAATCAAATTCAGAATGCAGGGACTGTGGGAAAGCCAGATAATGACCTTGGCAAGTGTCTAGGAACAGAACTGAGAAATTATTTACAGCACTTGCCTTCAAGGGATAACTTGGCAATAGAACTACAAAGCAGGTTTCTATGGGCAATGCTGAAATTAGTAATAGACTTTTAAATATTAAAATCCCCTAAAAATAACCACAGATGGAATAAGGGAGAAAAACCTCTGGGACCTATTTTCCACCTCAGCTGGCAACATACAATTCTTGGTTTAATAACAAAAGACATCTTATTAAATTATATTAGAGTGAGTCTGTTGCTTAGTGCAGGTGTCAGGCTGGTAGTCTTGCTAATACCTACTGTAGCAACACATGCTGCTATGAAAAGCTAGCCAATATTTCAGTACAAATGACATGCATATATTATCTCTCAGTGTTCTGAGATCATCTAATTAAAATTAATGTTTGTAAAAAATGCCTTCAAAGTTTTTATAATGTTCAGATATATTTGTTATGCATATCAATATAGATATTCAAAGATCATCCCTTCAAATCTGTACTTAGGAATGAAAGGCCACAAATAATTCAATATGATTTAATGTAGTGCCAATCTGGGATCTCAGATTGCAAGGACTGGTGTGTGTGTGTGTGCAACAGATATAATTTCAGGCCATACTTCTTCAACTTATAATAAATTAATTTTTCAAATGTTAAAATATATGTTTTAATACTGCAATGGAAAAAAATATTAATCATCAACATCACTATAAAATTACTAAATTGAATGTCCAGGACAAAGATCTCCAATGTTCTATTTCATAGTAGACTAAATACTCTCATTCATAATTTGTCAATAAATGATATGAAAAAGCTTAATATACAAATAAACTATGTTGACTCTAATGTTTTCAAATATGCTAACTTTCTTTTAAAAAAGGGACACTTGTTACCTAGTGTTTTAGTACCATTATAATGAGTTTAAGAATACCTGTGGTATATCAGATGATGGAAAAAATTGTATTACAGAGCACTGAATCTGAAAATGACAAAAAAAAGGTACAACAATACACAAAATAGTGTAAGAAAATATATTCTGCTCATACTCAAACTTTTTTATAGACTGTGAAGGTGCTAGAAGATCATCAATTTCCCATAATAAAATGCTCTTCTAAACACTGCTGTAAGAATCATCCACTTCTGTCAGGATTAATATCATCCCTTCTGACCTTGTTCTGAAAAGCTTTGCAGTGTGTGGCTGGGGGACTTTGGCTCTAATGAGGCAAAAATTCTCTGAAACAAACTTATGTACCTTTTTCATCAATCTTTATACTTTAACCTACTCTCTGTTCAGGCAAATATGGTAAAAATTATAATGAGTGAGATATATCTGAAAGAGTCAAAACTTGCTATTTCTGCCTACTGAAACCACCTTTAGGATGACTTTCAAATGAAAGTGCTTGTATCTTAGATTTCCTTTTGTTTATCATCAGGAAGTACTGAATTTTATTGGAACGATATTGTGGTTTAACTCTGGCCAGTAACCAAGTACCACACAGCTGTGTCACCTACCAGTAGGATTGGGAAGATAATGGGAAGCTAGTAAACTTGTGGATTGGGTGAAAGACAGTTTAATAGGGAAAGCTAAAGCTGCGCACACAAGCAGAGCAAGGAATTAAATCACCCCTTCCCATTGGCAGGCAGATGGGTAGGGACCCATCACATGCAATGGTGACTTGGGAAAACAAACACTCCAAAGATCCCCCATTTCCTCCTTCTTCTCCCCAAATTATATACTGAGCATGATATCCTATGGTCTGGAATATCCTTTTGGTCAGTTGGGCTGTCCTGGCTGTGTCTCCTCCCAACCACCCATGCCACCCCAGCCTCCCCACCAGTATGGCAGTACAAAAAGCAGATAAGGCCTTTACTCTATGTAGGTTCTTCTCATCAATGACAAAAACGTCTCTGTATTATAATCCCTTTATATTCAGCACAAATTCAAAACATAGCCCCATACTAGCTGCTGAGAAGAAAAATAACTCTACTTCAGTTCAAACCAGTACAGACTAGCACTGCATTTCTGTGCTGATCAAAGTATGTATTTATTATAGGAGCTCCCTTTTTTTGTCTCCCTGTTCATCTTCCTTATGGACCAGTTGTGAGCCGCAATTATTTTCTCATTAGCTGTAATAGCTTGAAGGATTTCTAATATGCATTAAGACAGACTGAGAGGATTTATTGTCTTATCACACTGGGTCACCTCTTATGTGCTGCCATTTATTCACATGGTACAATTATCTTTCTGTAATCCAGTACCTCACCATCCTTCCAGACTACAAAATACAAGCAGACTTTGCAAAGAGTAGTTGTAAGTAACGGGTGCTGAAGGAAGGAGTGGCTGTGCTATTGCACAAGCTCGCTTATTCCCTTTCTTTCTGTTTGTCATTAGCATACTCATCTTTTCTCTTCCCTCTCATGAATGTTTCTATTGCTAGAGTTACTGGGTTTGACTCCAGTATTTCTTGAAAGTAGGTATCCCTGGTCTTCTCTACATATCTTCAGACTAGGATCCAGCAGGACACTCAGCTGGTGCGGTAAACATCACAGTGCTGCAGTGCCAGTCTGTGGCCTTTAAACACATCCGTGTTATGGAGAATCACCAAAAAGTCAGAACTGTGTTCCCTGAAAATCATAATGCTGTCCTAAAATAAGGCATTTCCTAAACAGCCAAATCTGTTCCTTAGTTCTTTCTTGCTTTTTTTAGTCTTTGGGTTAAATCTGTTCAAATCTTGACCTTTTTTCCAAACCCAAAGGGGAAAATTATAGACTACTGTAAACTAACAGATTTGTATGGATTTCAGGAATATTTCAGAATTAATATTGGGTATTTGTAAGGACAAAACCATGGCATTCTGCTGATGTAGTGCATACGGATTCTCTTTTGCTTTTATCTTTGGATAAAAGCAAAATAAACTAAGATAAACAAACATAAAAAACAGTAGAAAAATTGGATTGTAGGCAACCTCGAGGCTGAATTTAATCATAAGAACTCTCTATCCTGCACAACCTTCATTCAACTTTGCCTTGTCAAAGTCTGCTAGTAATTTCATGCTTATATGGTGGGATTATGAATATGGTCATTCATCTGTGAATATCAGAGATTCAGGTGAATTAAAAGCTCTTCCACAAACATTCATACAACAAAACAGCTGTACAAATGTCCATGATGAAATTCAGATTGAAAAGAGTACAAGGGTAGAGCTTAATTTCACAGCTCATTGAAGTCTTTGAGAGTCTTTAAAGTGAATCCAATGGGTTTGTTCAAAGAATGAAGTATTATACAAGAGTACTCAAATATGTCCCAAAGGCTGTAGAACTTTACTCACATTAGAATGATAAGTAGATAGACGTGACTTAGATTTGTTGAACAGCTAAGTGAGGTTATGGACATGAGTAGGTTACCCTGCAATAACTAATTATAATGTATTAGCTATTCCACAGTAATAGCCTTTTTGAAAATACTCACCTTGAAGTAAACAAAACACTGTATGACGTGGTATATGCCCTGAGTGAAATGAGGTTAAACTTGTTCTAGAATAGACAGAAGACAAATAGACTACTGAGAAATACCTATTTCAGTTGTCCCAAATAATAGCTTCTTGGATCCTGAGGTGTTATTTTGAGGCTTTTGTATTGTAGAACTTTATAGTTGAGTAATGTCAAATAACTGGATCAAATTTGCCATTACTGAGATTGAGGATGAAGAAAGCACCTGAAACAATTATGAAACAGATTGAAGCTTTTATAAAACACTGAAGAATTTAAAAAAAAATCAACGGGGCACTTGGCTAACAAAGCAGAAGACAGAAATGGAGCTAAGGCAACATGTACATTCATTTAACTATAGTGGATGTTGTGTTATAAATCAAGAGGAGCAGAGTTCACCAGTCCAATGTGTTATTATTACCTTAACATTTTTGCTCAAAGCTCAGCCATGACCGCTGCAGGAGTAATTTCTTTTTCAGAAAGCAGTAATTGGAAAATTGTTCTATATTTTAGCTGACTGTGTTATAGGAGTTTAAAAAGTATGTTATTAGCACAGTTTTCAATGTTAATTTCCATTTTTATTACATTTGTTCTGCTTCTGTTCCAGAAATCAACTGAACAGGTGCCTATGGGCCATCACTATGCTTTAAATATAGATAAGAATATGCGTAAGAGTATCTGAAAAAAAAAGGAAAAAAAATTGATTGCATGTCAGATTTACCATCCCTGTTTGAAATTACTGCTTTGTGTTACAGATTCCTGGAATAAGAATATGGCTGATGAATTATTCCCTTGTATAGGTTTCAGTACCATTTCTTAATGTTCTTTTTTAGATTCAGACTCCAGTCAAGGTATTTTGTACAAATGAAAGAAAAAAAAAAAAGCTTACATAGAAAATATGTGTATACACATGATATGTATGTGTACAATATACATTCTGAAGGGGTATGATATTTGAATTTATTTTCCTATGCCATTTATCAAGGATGTTATCTGTTAATCATATGGCACATGACAGTGATTGGAAACATTTTCTTTTAACAATAAAAATCAATGTTGAGATTAATTACGTGTTAATATTAGGGGATACTACTCACATGATGTTTGCAAGATGCATACCTCTAGTCGTTCTTTCTTATATTAATAGCTTACTGTTGTGTTAAGGCTATTGGAATTTAGCATAAAATAAATCCCATTCATTTGAATCCCAAGGGATATGTAAGTTAATATGTTAATGGGGCTTAATGAGGTCCTGTCAGAATTTATAGTTGACAAAAGAGGTAGGATAAACACTTAGGTCCTCCTTCAAGTCCTGAGGTGTCAGTAAAGGCTCTCTGACCTTCATCAGTGGGTTTTTGTACACACTCTTTTCTCCTTAATGAAGCAGATTTATAATAAATCTTCCTTTTCAGGGTGAAAGGAGAGGGGCTGTTGGCTGGTACAGACATGCAGTGTTGTTCTGGGCCTCACTTGAACAGCATCAAGAGGAGAGACAGCCTCTTTTCTCCAGACATCACTCGGTTGTTAGACCCTGCTTGAGCCAGGTGTAAGATAAACAAGGGGACAGGCTCCTGTTTTTCTAAACCACTGTCTCCAGTTTTTCAGCTTTTTAAAGAAACACCGGACAATTCTGACCACTTACCCCACTATTGCAAACAGGTCTTTGCAAAGTCAGTCTTACTTTGCAAATAGAATGCTACTTGTAAGTAAAATTCCTTCAGGGCCAATTTTTTCTCTGTGTGTCAATGATGAAAATGTGACCTGTTACATTATGATCTGTGATTTAGCTAAATAAAATAGATTGATTCATTTCTTTACTGCACAAACAGACCATGAGTATATAATCACATACATTTTGCTGAACAGGATTTTCGATTTAAGTGTAGCCAAATGTAAGCCAGAAGATACTTTTAGTTAATTAAATTTTTAAGTGTAGTCTTACACTACACTTAAAGGAACTGTCAAATAAATCTTGATAAAGAAATGAGTATTAGAGAAGAGAGTAAGATAACCTGCTAACAAATTTGATCCCGTTTCTGTCAGTGTGGTTGCAATATTCCACTAAGATCCAATATCTCTGTAATAATATAAAGGGGTAAGGATAGTCCTTTTATAAATGCAGGAAGGAAAGAAGAAAGAAAAAAGAAATGGGAAACACCACTGCCCCACTCTCAACACTTCCCAAATGCCATACTGTTGGTAGGAAAACATTAAAAAAAAAAAAAAAAAAAGTTTTTCTTGACAGTCATATCTTAGTATTCAGAAAACAGCTTTAAATAACAGGAATTTTAGTGAAAAAGGGAAAGACTGTTGGTATATTGAGATATATGAACCCTGTAGATTCAGTTCTCTGCTAAGGTACTGTTGGTAAAAAGCCTTTTTCTGAGACTTTAGCAGTAAGCTATAGAGTCAAGTAGTGGAAATGTCAGTAGTGCAAAGAGTTTGAATGTGCTAACAAATAAATGGACAATGTGGTATCTCTGTGAAAAGGGCAAAACTAATACTATTATATTTCAAGTCAAGTATTTCAAGGAATATGTAAAAATTAATATCCCCTGCAGTGAGAAAAAGGATGTGGCAAACCACATTTGCTAAGTAGACAAGGGCACAATGTACAAGAACCAGAAAGTCATGAAGGTTGGTCATTGTGTACTGACCAATTTACTCCAGCCATGATATTTCATGGCAGAAAGGCTATTTAATCTATGAAAATTTAGGCATTTGAGAAAGAATATCCTAAACAAATGTATCACAGAGCTACCTATATCCCATGACACAGATAGAGAAAATTTGCTAACCTATGCATGCTCATGGGACAGATGTATGTAAATGTCAATCAACATATGGAAATATGAAACAGATGGAGGATCCTGCACAAAATTTAAGTACTATATCAAATTGCTGTGAAACTGACATTTTACTGCAGCAGCATTAAAAAACAGAACTTTCTTTTCAAGCATATTCCCTGGATATAATATAGAAATGTAATGGAAATGATGTGTACTGTCATGTGTGCATCAAAAAAAAATCTGATCAAAATCACCTCGCTAAAAAAAATATGATTTTATGTACATTTCCTCAGTGAATTTGTATTATAACCAAAATCTCTTATGCAGACAGAAAATAAGCTTGCCTTATGTGCAGATGCACATATATATATATATAGCATGTGCACTCTACGTATGCATATATATGTGTATGTATATACAAAAGCAATTCTTTTTTGAAAAACAGATATTTTAACAATCTAGTTCAAGAATCGTTGCTAGCATAGACCTATTTTTTACAGAAAATCTAAGAAAGGAAAATAGCACAGTCAGAATGCTTCTATAGAGAAAAACTCTCTGTAATACTCATAGTATAAGTAAAAATAAACCCTGCATAATTCTTAGTCTCTGTGCCTTATCCTGGTTTTATTCTCATCCTTTCTTTAATTTTCCCATGCAGCTACTGCTCTATGCTGCACACTGTCTTTGATTGTTTGAAGACCCCTCCTATCATACCCAGCGTGCTTTTGTCTACACATCAGTCATAATGAGTAATTAGTTATAAACGTCTTCGCAGAGGATAACTGCTTATTTCTGCTATCTGTGTAAATTACAATTATATAACATAAAGATGAACTGATGCAAAGGAAGGCCCATCTGAATATGAGGAAGAACCTCTTTACTGCGTGACTGAGTACTGCAATAGTCTGCCCAGAGAGGTTTTGTCTGGACACAATCCTGTGCCTTGTGCTCTAGGATGACCCTGCTTGAGCAGGGATGGTGGACCAGGTGGCCAACTGTGGTTACTTCCAATCTTAATCATTTCGTGATTTTGTGAAAGAAGAAAAAACGAGCCATAGACACCTGATCAAACAGAGAAAATTTAAATCATGGTGCAGGCAGGTCAAGAAAAGTTCAGACAGAGGAAATCTGATGAAACTCACAAGCTTTGCAAATTCAGCATGAAGTATTTTACTAGCAATGACAATACTGTATTACAGGGCCACATTATGATAGTGTTTTCCTTTTTTATCACTGAAGAAAAAGGTTGATCACACTGATGGGTAAATATTGAAATTTCAGTACAGGTAATGAGAAAAAAATATGCTCTCAATTTAAGGAATTGTCTGATACCAGAGAACACATACATACTGATAATTTTCATGTGTCCTGCTGTTGCAAGTCAAGATTTTTTTAGAAGCATTATCTGTATAAAGCTATTATCTGTGAAGTTAGCCATGAATGGAGCACAGAGGAGCTAAGGGGGAATTCCTAAGAAGCACAAATGATTCAGTGTGAATTTGTATGGGTTATTTCACAGAGAGAGGGAGAAGAGAGGTATCTTTGCTCATATGAAGATCTTGCCCAGAGCTAAGGAGTTGAAACATAACATTTGATAGCCTTAGACTAATATTCCCTCCGAGTCAATTTATACATGCATAGATCCATTGACAGTAATACCAACACATCCCACATTTGTACCTGTTGAGACAGGAAACAATTCTGTGCTGGAAAATAGAGCTGTTGGTTCAATATTTCAATATATTGTGGATATATTTTATTTACACGACTATAGGTAAAAGGAAAACACTTGCTCTTGAAAACATGTTTATCCAGTAAGATAATAATTTATGATTTGTAAAATATTCCAAAGGAAATAAAGTCCTTAAAGCCCAAATATCAGTAATGATATGAAGAGACGGTAATTAAAATGTAAATAACTGTTAAAAAAACCCCTGCCATTAATGTTTTTTAATTAATAGAGCTAAAGAATAAGCTCTTTCAAATTATTTATTATATTTGACAAATTTTGCAGTTATTCATGAGATATCTTTGTTGACTGGAACAAGTGCAAATCTTTTATTTGAACATACTGTAGTGGGGTGATATAGGTGTTCTGTCCCTAGGGCTGGCTACAAATCCTACATGCAACCTGTAGCAAATGTTGACAGCTGTCTGCAAAACAACATACAAGAAAGGCAATTGAAATACTTACAGAAGAAGAAAATACAAGAACTTGAAAGACATAATCAATAGTCAGTTCAGACTGTGTTGTTGTAAACCTACCACAATATACTTAATATAACCACAGTTTGGCTCTATGACATGACTGAGCATGAAGAGCCTATAATCTCAAATTAATTACTAAATTGGCAAACTACCATTCTTAGGCTATCAACACAGCAGTGCAAGACAGATATGGAGAGAGGAGATCAGTGGGAGAATAACTATTAAAAGACAAAATCTATTATGGACTAAATAAATATCAGTGGAAAATGATAGGTTAAGACACAATAACATCTATGGGATAACAATAAACCAGGCTGGGGTTTGAAGGAGGAAGTAAAAAAATCTTTACATGAAAAGTACCCACAGGTTTTAGGATTATCACAGTATTGTCTTTACTGTCAGAAAAAAAAAATTACAAAAGCATTCTAGTTTTGAATATTAAAGGATATGGTACTGTCTGTGCCTACCCCAACACCTGTTTTCATTTTCAGCAAGTAAGACAGAGGTTTTTATAAATATGCATTGCACAAAAATATTTATTATTTCTTTGGAAATAAGAGTTTCTTGGGTAATCCTTCTCAAATATACAAAGCAATATATGCATTTCATAAATAGGTAGATAAATAGACACATAAGTGGGTAGAAATATGCAGGAATTTAAAATAAATATTGTGCAAACTATCTACCATTCATGCTCGACAAATGTACAGAACTTTATTAGAGAGATCTATGTCTACACACAAATACCAGGCACATTTAAAAAGCCAGGGGTATGCAAAACAAGTTCTTATATCTGAAATCACTATTACAGACCACTCTAGAGACATTTGGCACATCTTGAAATGTTGCTGTTAAAAAGTTTCTTCATGGCTAACCACTAAGGTCTGTGAAAGCCTGTGCTAATGGCCTATTATGTTTATTATGACACATTTACAAAAATACATTACTCTCAAAAGTAACTGTTTGATGTTGAAAAAATACCTTTTTTTTTCTTTTTTTAATAGTGGAGGATGTGGGGACCTGCTAACCAACACTGTGGGCTCAGATTAATTCTGAGAAATTGTAATTTTATTTTCAGTGAGTATACTCAAGTCCATGAGGTCATAAATGGTGCAGCAAGCTTGAAGGTGGTATGAATAAAGCTGTAAGCAAAATGTCATTGCTTTTTTATTACAGATTTCCTACTTATTTCCAGTGTCTCCTATTAAATTCAGAGAGAAAATATTAATTTTTCTGGATGTGATTAAGTGCAAGACAGGGTACAAATAGTTTGTGACTATATGAATTACATATTAACTTTAAAACTTTAAAAAGCCAAGCCAGGTATCTGACACTGACAAAAGCACCTGCCACACATTTTGTCTTGATAAGGCCTATTGAATGCCCACAGTGCAAGACTGCTAGAGGCAGAACACATCCTTGAAGACAGGAGTAGTCTTCTACTGGAAAATATCAGAATTTCTCATAAGACATGTCCAGAGACTAATTCTGAAAATCTAATTTAAAAATGAAATATTGTGTCACATTTAATACTTGACTATACAATATCCAGAATTTATTTCTCTCAAACTTACTTTGTTCATAAACGCATATAGGTTATGGCACATAAGTAGAGTGATGTAGGTCTTGCAGTAATTCTGTGTTTTATCTGTAAGGAAGAGAAAAAGGAAGTGGCGGAAGTGGCGGAAGGAAGGAAGGAAGTGGCGGAAGGAAGGAAGTGGCGGAAGGAAGGAAGTGGCGGAAGGAAGGAAGTGGCGGAAGTGGCGGAAGTGGCGGAAGTGGCGGAAGGAAGGAAGGAAGGAAGGAAGGAAGGAAGGAAGGAAGGAAGGAAGGAAGGAAGGAAGGAAGGAAGGAAGGGAGAGTTTTTAAAAGAAAAAATTACAGGTACACTGAACTTGAACAAACTCTGAACTTGCATTAAATTGAAATGTTCCAGAGGAGGCTTAAAGCAGTTTTCCTTTGTGTATTTTCAGTGATTTAGGTGGAACAGTGCTGAGGGGAATTAGAGATCAGGACAAAGAAATAGACAGGCTGTTTTCTTTCATTCCAATTGCTTTCCAGAACATAACAGGTGTGTGTTCCAGTTATGGAGAGAATTATTACTGATAGAACTGGAACTTCTAATGATTAGCTACACTGTAGAAAACAATATAAGCTATAGTAATCAGAATTCTCTTCTTTTTTTGCAACATTACGTAATTATTGTGCATGATTTAAACTATAAATATACCTATTCATGGGGGAAGCAGCTACTACAGAATTCTAGCATTTTCCTAGCCTTCCAAGATCATAATGTTTTAGTGTGCACCGTGACAGGTAAAATAAAATCATAGATAGAAAACTTTGACAACTTTCTGATTAAGTGAGTATTTGTCAAGGTTTTAAGCCCAGCTGGAGAGAAAACATCACACAGATGCTCTCTCAATCCTCTCTCTTCCCCTCCCCATCCCCAATGGAATAGGGAGGAGAAGGAGAGCAAAACTTGTGCACTGAGATAAGAACAGTTTAATAATTGAAAAGAAAATAAAATACAATAATAATGGCAAATAATAACAATAATGATAATTAAAAGGGGAAAAAACCAAGTAATGCACATTACAATTACCCACCATTCACTGAATGATGACAGATGCCCCTTCCTGAACCTAGATCAGTCTCCCTTCTGGGTAACTCCCCCAGTTTGTGTACTGGGTATGATGTTCTGTGCTGTGGAACATCCCTTTGGTCAGTTTGTGTCATCTGACTCAGCTATTCTCCCTCTCAGTTTCTTTTTTTGCCTGCCTCCTAATTGGCAGAGGATGAGAGGTCCTTGACTTATGATAAACTTGACTTGGCAAAAACCCCATAATATATCAGTGTGTTGTCAACACCACTTGCAGTAAAAATCAAGAAACCCAGCATTTTAACAGCTACTGAGAAGAAATTAACTATATCCTAGCTGAAACCGGGGCAGTATTTCATGCTTTCTGGAGTCATAAAACCCAAACTTTTTTTTAGTGCAGTTCAGTTCTGTAGTTGGTTATGTGTTTATATTTCTTTTCCTTTTTTTGACAACAGATAGTATTCAGAATACTATGTCTACAAGAGAGTTACTGAAAAAACTGAGTCACCCCAAATTAATTACTGAACATGGTCAATGCTAAGGTTTGACTTTTCATGTTAAAACAAAATAAAATAATTTAGTATGAAATGTGTGAAATATCTATTAAATATGTAGCCACTACTGTTGACTTAGCTTAGCAGGCCATGAGTTCATCTTGAACTTTGAATGAATAAAAATGAGCAAAAAAATCTCACAGCAAGATTCAGTTCAAACTCAGTTATGATCAGTTACATGAGAAATGGAGATTTAGAGAAACTTGATTGCATTTATTGAATACTTAGTAATCTTCAATTCAAATGAATTGAAGTTTATAATGCATGCACAAAATCTGAAAGGGTTTGGAGATATATATTATTTTAAATATACTGATATACCAACATTAATATAAGAATCATACATAATATATATTTCTCTATAGTAGAAGAAATAGAAATATTTTGCCTAGATTGCAAAAAATTTGCCAACATGCAAAAATAATTCTATTTCTAAAATTGTCATTCATATGAGAAAAACAAACAAGAAAACTTGAAAGAAGTAAATTGCAATTTCATGTTATTTGAAGTCTCCTGTTAAAAAAAACCCCAACAAAAAAACCCCAAATTATGTTTAATTTAAGAAATAATAGAAATTAGCATTCCTCAAAACATCACTGGATACCTTAAAAATACAGTAGACACAATATTAACCTTTATGCTACAGCTACACATTTGCTTGAAATTCAAGCCTTGAAAGAAAACAACACATTTTTCTTGTCTGGATTTCACATCATTACAGTAATTCTACTCACTCATGCTTGTCATTACTTACTAGCAGCATTTGGCAACTTTCAGTATTGAAATGCATATATGTTCCAAGAGAACTTCCAATTTTCCTTTATTTTACCTCTTCTTCATCAAACATGTTTGCCTCATTAACCCCAAAACATTTCATATGTGCACATATTTATCAGACTTTCAAATAAGTCACAGGAACTGTCATACTCATACCCCAAATCTGCTTGCTTGGGAAACTCATCCCAGACTTTCTGAAACAACCCAAGCCAGACAGCCTCCAAACCCTTTGCCATGAACACCACATAGACTGAGCCAAAGACCTGAAAGTTTCATGACAGTTTCTCCTCTCCTCTCCTCTCCTCTCCTCTCCTCTCCTCTCCTCTCCTCTCCTCTCCTCTCCTCTCCTCTCCTCTCCTCTCCTCTCCTCTCCTCTCCTCTCCTCTCCTCTCCTCTCCTCTCCTCTCCTCTCCTCTCCTCTCCTCTCCTCTCCTCTCCTCTCCTCTCCTCTCCTCTCCTCTCCTCTCCTCTCCTCTCCTCTCCTCTCCTCTCCTCTCCTCTCCTCGTTTCTCCCCTCTCCTCCCCTCCTCTCTTCTCCCCTCCCCTCCCACTGAATCTTACGGGATTCAGTGCCTCATATAGGAACATGAAAATGAGATTAAGGAAAAATATTATCTAATATTTCAGAACAGCATTAAGGTAATAAGTTCTAGTCCTTCATGTTTTAATGTGGTCAGGCCAGCAAGGGGAGCAGTTAAAACTTCTGCTTCTGTGGCAGCAAGATCCTTAATAATAATTCTATCCTATTAAGATCCTTATTAATAATTGCAGAAAAAATAACAAACATTGAAAACTAATAATTCCTTTAAAACAATTTGCACAATTAACCAAGTGCCATCTCCTTTAACTGAAATAGAATTTCCTTCTTATGTAGTTTACTAGAGCCTAAAGTCCATCAACCATGAATGTGTTTATTTCCCATGTATTCTTTTTCCATTAAATGAGATTGCAGCTGCTTATATACTAATATGATTAATATTAGACTTTGAGAATCTGTGATAATATTTTTTTAGGTAAAGTCTACTGTTTGTTTCATTATTCAACCTGTCACTGTCACAATACTGTCAAGCAAAGTACCTTCTTTTCTTCTGTTTTGTATTCATACCTTTCAAATTCAATTATCTACTTAGCAATTTAAATACTCCTGTCTTTTTCCTAGATTAACATCTACAACATAATTTCATGTAACTACTGTTTTTTTATCTCAGGAATGTAGTTATTCTGCTTTTTTTTATTATATAATTTAGTTTAATAGGGAAGATTATTTCAGTTATTCCTGTCTATTTGTTCCATTTTTCACCTTCTCCATAATAATTCAGGTTTTTTTTAAAATAAAGTTTATATGATTACAAAACTCATGTTTTTCAAGTGACCCTTCTGTCAAGATTTTCTTCTTTTACTCCAATCACATTGGTTTCCTCTCAGGCTTTTTCATTTCATTGGTATGATTGAGTTTTTCTACAAAACTAAGTTTTTTTTGAAATGTAGTGGCCTTAGAAACAGACTACAAGAATCAGTTGACTTACTCTTCCATCTAAAGATTAGAAAACTTGATGTGAGCTGAATGGTGCATCCTTCTGCCCACCATCTGATAATTTTGGGTTAACAACCAATGTTTAAGCATCTCACTTAAGGTCAAAAATAGGAGAGATGGTAGAGATTTGGTGACTGAATGTTAAGCAAACAGATCAGTTGTTAAATAGTAAAATTTTAGTTATTCTATGGCATCTAAGCTCATCACAGTGAGGAAAGAGATGAGAATTTCTAGAAGGCTCCGCAGTTCTGTTTTCTCTGAATCTAACTTTTGTTGCTACTTTAAGGACAGCACTGTTGGCTTGGTGAGTCTAAAGCCCATGTCTTGAGGTGTGTCTATTTGTTTGTATTCAAGTTTTTTTTTGCAGGGAACAGACGTATATAGGGAGATCTCAAAATATTATGTCTTGCATTCATGAATGAGCTACCACTTATATTTTAGATATTCTATGGATTTTCCTCTTGCTTACTATGATAATCCTTCCAGTGTAAGCCCAAATATGTGAAACTTTGGAAAAACTTCATTTTAAAATTGTATACATCTTTGTTTAGACAAGATAGTAAATTTTAAAGTTGTTTTTATAAAAGATTGTCTGTAGTATCCTCATAGTGAATCTGGACTCAAATAATTAGTAGTTTTGTGCTTTGCTCTTGGAATGGGAAGCCATCAATAATCTCTCAAGTATTTGGATATCATAATGCAATTACCTATGCTTCTAAAATTAAATTTGTCTAGTATTTTCTTTGTTGAATAATTAAGTATTCTAACAGAATGAAACTGGGCTGATGATTCAGCTTTTTCTATTTGCAGCTCTATAAAATATATTGCCACTAAATCCTCAGTGTTTTAGCAAATAAGTAAAGCGTTATGTACTTCTTGGAAAGCTATTAGCACTTGCATTCTGTAACATATCTCCTTTTGGGTAAAACTGACAAGGTTCTTTGATATTATATAGAGAGGTACAAAATTAAAAGGTCAAAAAATCTGACTTATCTATGTACCTGTTATAATGAATCCTGATCAATTAGTCAAGTTATGTTCCTATTATGTAGCCAGTGAGATCTGAAGTGATGCAACTAAAATTATTCTATTCATTCTACCCTGTATTTTTTTCACTTAAATTATGCTAATAATTATATAATTCCTCAGGCAGTTACCTTAGTTTCATGTTAGTTCCAAAATCTCAATGTTCACAAGGTAGTTTTCTATTAAGACTTAAATAAATGGTGAAACAAGGGAACAGCTACCTTCCAGATTAGATCCAAATAGCAAGTAACATAGCAGGGTCATTAAAAAGTGTTTGACCTTATGGAATATAATAAATAGAGCATTGCAATTTTCCAGAGGAGTAACCCAAAACTCCATTATTACATCAATGCAATGGTTATATTAGCTAAAGGGAGGCTCTTCCTCAGAAAATCAGTGTAGCAGATGAAACTGTGGTGAAAATATATTTTTAAGGGGACACAGTAATTTTTCCAATTTTCGGAGTTATGGAAGTCATCTTTCTTGAACAAAAGTTGAAAAATTGTGTAATACATTATGTCCTATGTATATATTATGTGCAATGTCACACATATAATATATAGTAGTATGCATTTTTCAAAGTGTCAGGGAGAGATGTAAGCTGGTTCCCCTGGCACTGTTTAAATATACATACATGCATACATACTTAAATACACAATAAGTGTTCCTTTGCAATCCAAGGCCATATTCTCCTTGTAAAGAATATAATATTCTACTGAAACTAGCTAAGAAGTATCTTTTGCTTCAGTTTTATGATGTGTCTGGGAAACCAGGAAATTTCACTGTGGAATTGTTTCAGGCTTCCAACCAAAGCTGGTTGGAGTTACCTTCATCAATTATGCAGGTAATCCAGAATTTGTTATGTTAACTCTTATACTGGTCTTAAATACACATATAAAACAAAAATGTTAGAAAAAAGAGACAAAAATATAGCTACCATTTGCCCAGAGTAGTTCAAGACTGCTCAAATATGCTTCAAGACTGTAAGACTTCTCAGAGCTCCTAGTCCAGAACTGTCTCCTGCAGTTAGATGTCTATGTCTACTCTCATTCTCTTGACACTGAAAGATGAGGAAAGGCTTTTTTTATCTAGTAATTAAAACATTGGCTTAATGTATGAAGACATCTTCAAGAAATCATATATATTTCTTATACTCAGGAGGAAAAAAAAAGGAAAAAGACAAAAAACCTCAAAACAAAACAAGAGTCCCCATCCTGGACTGCGTATATTGCAATCTTTGAACTTGTTGAGTTTGACATTTTCAACACATCCTATCTATATTTAAACATTTGTTTAAATAATTGAAATATCAATACTTAGAAATATTAACACAAGAAGAATTAGGCTGTGGCATAGTTTTGGGAACACTTGTGTTGAAGGAAGGATTCCTGGATTCCATTTCCTTCTTCAATATCTTTTTTTTTAATATACTAACTTAGATAAAATATTTGAAGTAGTGTAGCATATTAGGGTCAATTCATTGGATCCAAAGAATTTAGGAAATTCCTGATGTAGAGAACCATGATGAAGACTGTGTTTGCTTGCTTTCTTTATTAACTTTTTTTTTTTTTTTTTTTTGTCAAGAGAAACATATTTTAATATGAGGAACAGTGTCCCTCTACATAGTCAAGTCTACATGAATAGAAAGCTTGAATGAAAGCAGTCCTTCAGAGAAGGGAGAGGGATAATTTTAATGTCATTAACCATAAAAGAGCACTGCAGCGAAATACTTGACAAATGTCCTTATTTCTGCATTTTATTACACTACCAATATATTTTATATATATCTTGATAAAATGTTCACTATTTTCCTCTGTATTTCTCTGTTATTTACAAAAAAATTGGGAGGTGTATCTACATTTTGGTGACAAATGCAAGACTGGGTATCTGTGAAAATTCCAGCTGAGGAAATATAGCCATAAACATTATTACTTTCTGTATAACTTCTTTTTATGAACATCCAATAAGATCTCAGTCCCGCAAAGTCTGAGACAAATCTATATATTTCCAGAGACAGAGAATAAGCAACTTTAAGAGATGTACTTAAATTCAGGAGTCTTGCAGAAATGACAGCAGCTGGTCATATTGGAGGAGCAGAATTTTTGTTTTTCCTGAACTGTTTGTAAATCCTACTCATTTTTAATTTCAGAATTCTGTTTTCTCCCTGTGTAAAGGCAGTGGTTTAATAGCTTTTTACAATGCTCTGAAGATGAACAGGTTATAAAAAGAAAGTATGACTGGCACGTTGACAAAATTAGCAACCTATGGCTAAAAGGCACAACTTGGCTTCTTGGACAGCCAAAAATTATCTGAAGACACTGCTAGTTTGCATGGACTCACCTGCAGTAAGTCCAAGAGCTTTGCACAGCACTGAGGCCCATGCACCTGTCCTGGAGAAAGCTGTAACACCTGCTGCCTACCCTTGGTGTCCACTGCAACTGCGCTCACAGAGCAGAGCAGATGGTCAGCGTGTGCAGAGTGTATTCTTGCTAGCTCAGAGCCACTCCACAGGAGCTGTGCTTGTGTACTGCTGGTTCTTCTGGGCTTTCTGAGCAGCAGGCAGACAGCTGGAGTTCCTCTCCCAACAGAGGTAGGCAGAACCCCAAAATCCCAGATAAATTGATCCCATTCCCGTATCATCTGTGAAGGCAAAAAATCAAACTGAATCTGAAACTCAGAAAACAGTGGTAAGAGGAAGATTAAAGGCTTTTTAGTTCCCTGGTAAATTAATGTATTTAAAATAATTTCATTGATTTGTCTAGTGCCCATTGGGCAAATCAAATCCTTTAAAACATTAAAGACTAAATTTCACTACATGAGAAACTAAAAATGTACTAACTCCTCCACAGTTTCAGTGGGCCATGAAGGAGAACAAAGAAAATAAAAAATGAATAATGCTATGTGTAAAAATAGGGCTTTGGGAATGTTGTGGAAAGGGTGAGAGAAAGTGGAGTTGCAGAAGTCAGTGTAGGTAAGTCATGGAGTATCACTGATATTTTTGTACATTTGTGGAAAGATAAATATGGGTTTTGTGAAAAGAAATGAGGCCTTGAAAACACACAAAAAGTTAGGCGAACACTTTCTAGAATAAAATTAGCAGTTTACTTGACTGTGTTTATGCACCCTTTTGAATGGTATTCCTGTGGATATTATATATATGAGTTGATTGCAAATGTTGTTTTCTCAAAGGCAAATGTTAGTGGAACTGAATTTTAAGCAATTGCAACATTTAAGAAATCTGGGCCAATGAAAAGTCATTTACACAGCTATAAAGCAGAAGCAAACTACCTAAGTATTCAAGCAAAACCAAAACCCACAGTTTTACTTTAGATAATCCAACACTCACAGAGCCCATGATATAATCAAAAGACAAAGTATTATTGCTGGAGTTTGCTTGAAGCATAAATGTCAACACAGAATGTATGTAGTAAACATTGAGAGCTACCCATGCACAAAGCATTGACACAGAAGATAAAGTCTTTGAGTAAACCCCTACCTACTATTTGCTTAGATCAAAATGCTTTCCACCAGGCAGAAACAAAGCAACAATTGCAGGTCTAAATGCAGTAGCAAAGGCTTTAGTTTCTTAAAGAAAAAAAAAAAAAACCGAACCAAACAAACAAAAAAAAAATTAACAGTGTATCAGACTCTTAAGAAAAAAAAAAAAGAGAGTTTATCTCCTTTGGAAAAGTGAGCACACAATGCAGGAAATGTTAAATGTTAAGGATGTTTTTAGGTCACATAGAAAGAGAATTTAGAAAGGTGAATGCTCAGTTGAAACTTAATCTGGCCACTTCTGTAAAGAATAATAAACAGGACTTTTATAAATGCATTAACAACAAAATGGGGCCAAGGAAAACTTCCATTCTTTTTTGAACGTGGTGGGAAAAACAGTCACCAAAGATAAGGAAAAGAGTGAGGTACCTGATACCTTCTTTGTCTCAGTATTCAACAGTAAGGCAGGTTATCCTCAGGACAGTGATCTCCTGAGCTGGTATGGGGAGAATAAACCCCTGTAATGCACAAGAGGATAGTTGGTGATCTCCTGAGCCACTCCGATGCTCACAAGACTATGGGACTGGATGGGTTCCATCCTAAGGTGATGAGGGAGCTGGCCACCTCAGTTCTCAGAGCATGTATACAAATAGAGTACTAGACAGGGAAACATCTTTGGTTAATAATTAAATGATCACTCCTGATTCTTGCCCTCCCTCTGTCTTCATTTTCAAAATCTTGTCTTAAGATTTAGATTCCTTCCATCTTTTTCATAGACACCTCATCACTTTTTTAGTTCCACTAACAGAACTCTTCCTGGTGCCACACTGAAAGGAATTTCTGAAATTATCAAAGTATTTCAAAGCCCAAACTGGCTATTAGAGCAGCATATTGAACATTGGACTGTCCCAAAATGATTGAAAGCTGCTTACTCCTTACAAGCACTCTATTACAGTTCATTTCTACACCATTTGCATAAAATATTAAATTTCTTAGTGTTGTATAAAGCTTTATAACATGTAAATTAATAAGACCATGGTAGATATAAAAATACTATCTTTTAACATATTTCAACTTGAAACGCTAAGGGTGTTTAAAAGTATTTCTGTAGATTGAACAGAATAGGTTTAAGCAAAGAGTTTAACTATTATTAACATTGCTAAAAATATATTAAAATATTAGGTAATCAGTAAGATATTTTATATATATACAGAACTTGAGATATATATATACACATATCTATAAAAGCATTTGTGTTTTATTCTTTCTTAATATTGCTATGCAACATAGGTTTCAAAGTCTCCCGAGAAATTCGGAAATGTTAAAGTAAAAAAGTACGCAATAATGTAGGAAAAAATACATTAAGACTGTATTGAGACATACTTGGAAAAACATCTCTCATTTTGTCGATGTAGAATAGGCACAAAATTGACTGTAAGTTAATGACATTGATGGAGTTACTTCAGGTTTTGGAATGTAAGACTGTATCTAACCTTGTTGATCTGTGCAATTTCCCCTCTTATTCAGAATGAAATTGCCAGATTATCTCATAGGTGGGCAGAGGTGGTCACTCAGAAATTTTGTGCAGCACTGCTATCTAGAGAAGTATGTTGTACTACCATTAAAGGAACATTTATGACTATTGTTTCTTCCTCATCCAGTAATCTTAAAACCTGGTTGTAATTTTTATGGAAGCCACACTTATGAGAGTAACCATACAATGTACTGGCCCTACAACAGACATCCTTTTTTTATCTCAATGCCTCATTTGGACTGTTCTGTGAAAGCACGCAGTAACCTTTTTTTCCTCATTTTACTATAATTTAAGCTTTATTTTCATAACTTCAAGCTTAGTAAATAGCATAAAGTTTTCAGAATGGTGAAGTTGCCGAACAAGTTTTCTAATTAATACTGAATATGTATACTAAGATGACAATTAGTTAATATAGTTAATGCTAATACATTAAAATATTACTCGATTAAAATAAACCTTCCATTACACAGACAAGAACTTGGTGCATAGGCAACACAACCTTAGTGTCTGCCTGAGCAGAAGCTAAAGATAGTCAGGGAATAAAACTAGTATTATGAATTGAGTTATTAAATAATGATTAAAATTACAAATAGATAATCCAACATGGAAACTCTTAGAAACACTTTCAAATTGTATACTAAATGAAGGTTTTTAAATGAGAGACTTCAATATTAAATGAGGACTCCACAGGAATCATAAGTGTATCTTTTATTATCAGTGCTAAAAAAATACTAATCAAATTCTTGATGATGAGACACTTAAAGTTCTACCTACTTTTAACAAATTAATTCTAAACATTTAATTTTAACTGAAGTGGAAACAGATGCTTTCGTTTAGGATTAGGTATTAAAAATAAATTATTACATTACATTCTTCTTTAATGATTCAAGATGCTTTATTGGATGATGTGTTCTTTATTTCAGCAACTTTTAAAATACAGCTGATTAGGGACCTCAGCAAAGGCAGAATTTAAAGGAATGCTTCTTTTGAACTAGAAATTATAGTGAAGAGAATTTTCTGTTGGTATAGATGTTCTGTGCTTTTCTTCTTTCATATTTGTTTCCCCTCTCAAAAGATAAAAACTATAGCTTCAGCTTGTGCAAGTGACTGAATATAGAGGAAAATAACACAGATTTGCAAAAATTTTTTCTACTATCATTTCACTATTGTTGTCGTGGGAATGCTATAACTGTTACGTTAAAATGGGCATGAATTTTTTGGATCCCATAATTCTTTTACTACGAAACTTTAAAAGTTTACAGCCTAAAGAATTTGAAATAGCTGGGCCTGGTAGTTGAAACACTGACATAAAAGAACATGTCTGCACACAAAAATTATTAATCAGGTAAATAATTGCGTATATATAAAATAGATTCTATAGCTAAAAATTTATTCTTACTTTATTAGTGTGTCAATAAATGTAAACAATTTAATTTTTACCGCAACAATTTCTGCTTTTCAGTCAGAAAATAGTGAGATAATAGCAAGCCCCAAAAGTTTCAGTAATTGAAACTTTTTGATGCTCATTCTCATCAGCCTCTGTAGACATTGATTCAGACTTGTGTAAACTTTCATAATGGTAATTTTATTTAAGCTGAATTGAGTTGCATTCTGTATGTTATCCCCTTGAAATGAATTGGACTACAAAAGAACAGGTGTTTACTCAATGTAAAAAGCCTAAGGATCTACCCATCATTGGTGTTATTTTGCTAGAATTTTGTTAACGCATAGTACATTTACATGAAATCCCCACCGTTATTATCTGAACTATTATGACATCTAACATCAAGAAACATTTCACATTGAATATTCAACACTGAATATGTTTTATTAATTCAATCTTATAAAAAATCATAGCAGATTAAAAAATGTTGCAATAATTACACCTTGAATATGGTATGATTTCATCCTGAACTCAAAGCTTTGCGCTTTTCCTTGTCTGGATTGTAGGACATCTGTGAACCCAGAATGATGGCTAAGACCAGCTGTACCTCCAAATTGTTTTGTTGACAAAAAAAAAAAAAGTAATAATTATTGACTATGCAAATGAAAACACTTAAGAACTCTAATAAATGTATGTGTGTATGTCTCTATCAGATTCTCTTTGGGATAATCCCTCTCTGCCTAGTCTAAATTTCAAGATATATCTATATGCTCCGAGTTATTGTAAAGAACATAGTTTAACAAACTTTAAATTAACAAGAATTAAACAGGAGCAGTTTTCCTTAGGCTTAAAAGACATATATATATTTATGTATGTATGTATACATATAATCTCAGTACTGAATAGACTATATCTCTTTCTCAGGGACTGGTACCCAGGCAGGATGTGGTTAATACAACAGATATGTGAAACCAGTGATTTTATCTCTCAGAGGTTATTCCAAAACTATGGAGCAAATCAGTTCTGTGGAGTTTCAGATTATGGACCTGTGTTTCCATCCCAAAGAAAGGAGTAGTTCTCAGAAAAAAATTTCTCTCCTACTAACATCTCTGTAAATCAGTTTTCATAGTCAAATTTAGGGGACAGGATACACTCTTTGGTTCCATATACTATCTGAAGGAAAAGAGAATTAATTTAGTGATACTCATGTAGTAAGGAAATTTGCTGCTAGTCTTCAGCAGAATCATGTGGAATCAAATTCACATCCAGTACCTTGACATGCCTAGGTTACAGCACAGTCACCATAGAATTATAATCAATTATCCAAAATCACCCCATTGACAGGTTTCCCATAGCTAATTACAAAATTAATGTAGTTTTGCTGACTATACTTTGAGCTTAGGTGTCTCTTGTCTGTCACCTTTGATTTCTGTTCTTTCCAGAGCAGTAAAAAAATGCAAAAGTGATCTCTGCTTTGAAGAAGTTAGAAATGCTTAGAACAATGTAAAGTCTGTATTTTGGGTCAAGTTTCTCCTTCCTGATGTTTTTTTCACTCACCACTCACATAATTTGAAAGTATTCAGCTCACTTAGGCTGAAGTTTTTTTACTACAGTTCTTTACCATTGTCCTTATGGTTTGTTTTTTTCTCTCCTTGTTGTAGATAATTAAGCAGCACTTCTAACTACTGACAGTACGTCAGTACATCAAACAGAAGGAAAATCACCAAAAATTTTTAAGTGAGTTACTACCCTAACACAAGAGGGTTTTTGAGGTCTGTTTTTTTTCTGTTGTTTTGTTTGAGGGGGTGGTTTGTTTGTTTTGGGGTTTATTTCAGTATTGTCCCTTTTCACTATGCCCATGCCCAGGAGTGAGATGGTCAGCTGTTTTCCAAGTGTTTTCTTCCTCTTCAGAGATTTCCAGGAACACAAAGGGTAAAGGCTCTAATATGCATATACCTGTCTGTGGTGGGTGCTGCATGAGATTTCTTTTCATAACATGAAAGCATAACTCTAAAAGGGCATACATATGACTTTAGTGTGCTGAAATATAGAACATTTATCCAAATTAATATTTCTCCATATATCTTCTTTGCTTCTTTTCCCCTGCTTCATTACAGACATTACAGAATCTTGTGAGTTGGAAGGGACCCAACAAGGATCAGAAAATGAAACTGTTAAATAAATGGCCTGTATGGGGATTGAACTCAAAAACCTTGGTATTATTAGCACCATGATGTAACTAACTCAGCTAATCTCCTGCCTTTTAGATTTAGTAGAAAACTGTTAACAAGGTAAGGAGAAAAAATAATTAACTAGGTAAAAATTAACAGCATAATAAAACAATGCAGAATTCTTGCATACACCTATTTTGTCTGTTCTAGAAGCATGGAACCTTCTATTTGAAAATGGGAGCTTTAAGTTGGAAGGTTTTTCTGAGGCATATTCACAAGTCAGAAAATGTGTTTCCTCAAAACCTGCTTTTTCAGACTGGTGTGGAGGCTGAAGCAGCTTCCTTCAGCAAGCTTTCTTTGCTCTCTCAATCATCTAGGCCATTCCTCACCAATTTAGAGCCAATGCAGCTATCACCTAGCTCAGTAACAGAAAGGAGCAGCCTCTGTTTCTCCTCTCACATAGTTCTCAGAGCACCATCTTACCCAAGTGTTATGGAATATACGCCATGCAACTTATGATTTTTTATTTCCCTAAAATTTTTATATGCCACAAAGAGTCAGTAAAGCTAGACATTTCTGAAATCAAACAAAGAAAATAGTACATAATCCATTGTAAAAGCAAAGTTACTGGCATTAAAAATAGAAAAAAAATCAGACTTATTGTTGTCCCACATCTCAAACTCATGACAGATGCTTTGTCCAGGATAAAATGAGAACCTAAATGTACAGCACTAATGATTCTTGAAACCTCCTCACTGAGAAACAAAACTGAACTTTTAAAAACATTATACCATTTTAATGCTTATTGAAGATAGCCGGTTGACTAATTTTAAGAATGAAGTCCGACGAAACGACATTGCTCTCCTTTGGTCTTAGTAGGTGTGCCAGACTATGTTTCTTGTCACATTTGTTGGTTATCAGATGCAGTAGGAAAACACTTCTTTTGATTTCTGAAATAGGGCTTATAGAAAATATTTTAAAATAATCAGAAATATTTAAAGGTATCCTGGAAGCTTCACTATTCATTGACAAAATAAGTTGCTTTTCAATTTTTGGGGGATTTTAAATTACATGATCCAAACAGATCTTTCGCACATCTTCTAGCAACTAAATACCCATGATGTTGATATTAAGAAAGATGTTAATAATTCAGCTATGTATTTAAAAGCAAAAATTAGTGAAAATACAAAGAGATGTTAACAGCGCAGTCAAATAGTCAATGCAAACCTTTATCCTCACTATGCAGTTTGTTACTTCCTTTGTAAGTAATAGTAACCCCTTCCAATATAAAACCTAGAACACTTTTTCTTGTCAAGAGTAATCACAACATCTCACCCAAGGAACATCTGTAACCTCTGTGGACTCTGGATACATCAAGGCCAAAAGAGTGACATATGATACTGCCAAAACTGCGACCACGACTGCCCTCGGCACATACTGAACCTTATTGTCTGTACAGCTTATGACGTGATGGAAATTTTTTTTATTGAAAGATAGGCTTAGGGTAGTACATCTGAACTAGCCTGTGCTAGGCTTCATTTTACCTTACTAATCATTTGCTCTTCTTAGGTCATACTCATATGGAGAAGACAATTCCATCATTTCTACTCAAAATCTTCTGCAGCAGGAATGCTATTAAATATTTGGCCAGCATTCTTGCTTCATTTTCTTCTCTATTTCCTCTAAATATATTCAGTTTTATTCTTCTGTTACATTTCATCAGTCTCACTGTTCCTTTTTTCTCTTTTTATGTCCCATTTTTAAATATTTTTCAGTCACAACTCAGGGGATTGTGTGAGTTTTCTTTTCCTCATTGATTAACTGGCTCTACTATTCAGACTCAATACCTTGAAAAATGTTATTTTTTTCCTTTTCAGTCTAGACTTCTATACAAATAAATTTTGTACTTTACAAATAAATTTTGGCCTGTGCTTGGAAGCTTTGTGAGAGACTCTGAAGGGACTTTATTTGCCACATTGTGAATCTCTGATGAGCAGCTCACTGACTGATCCTTAAATACTTGCCCTTTCTCAAGTGAAGGGATTCTTCAACATTTCATCTGGTTTTGTGATTCAAGCACTGCTCATTTTGCCAACCGTTGCCGTCTTTTAACAATATCACAGGCTTGTCCTGATGCTGTTTCTATGGTAACATGTCCTCCTTTCAATTTGTTTGACCAGGGAGCCTACAATGTAGTTCAATTGTGCAACTGTAACTTAAAAACAGCAGTGATATTTTAAAATAAAAGCAGCAAGATCCAGAAAAATCACTCTATCCTGTCCCTTTATAAATGTGATCTCCAAGCCTCTAGATTTTTGAGTGGCAATATTTGTTTTTCCATTTATGAAAAGTACAGTGTAAAAAAAGGAAGGAAAGCATACACAGCGTAACAATTGCTACCACTACACTATTGGAATAAAAACCTGAGAAAACACTGAAGAGTATATGTATGTTATTTTCTGATTTGCAAATCTCTGGGGGTTTAACCTTGAATTTAAGTAATTTTAGGAACAGCAAAGAAAATCCTATTTCTGGTATTACCTTATACATAACATATCATAATACAGCTTAATATAAAATTATATAATAAGACCAGAAAGTTCATATATTAATTACTGACTCATAGAATCTTGTGACTCATAGTGAGAAGAATTATATTTTAAAGTGTACTGACAAAAATGTAAAATGACATTTTTATGAAGGATTTCCTTTTTCCTTTGTTTGCTTGTAGCATTGGGAAAAGAAATTACACGTCATGAAGGCTTAGGACGAGAGTCACCCAGAATGGGAATATGAAATTGACCTGTGTTGCTTCATGCAGGGGTCTTCAGCATCTCTACAGTTTTCTCTTGAGAGGCTGCAATGGAGAAACTGATGCAGTTAAAATGATTCCCGGTTGCTTCTTCACCTGTGTTGGAGTAATACTCTGTTTAACTCCTATCATATTCTTCTTAACTTAGACTCTTCATCAGATAACTGATGAATAAAACCACGTGGTTTTAATCTTCCTAGGTATACTGGATGCATAAACAAAATTTTTATTGAGATCTGTTTTATGTTTAATTAAATATTAAATTTTCCTTTTCTGTAACCCATACCAGAAGTAAAAGCACTTAGGCTTTGCCAAGTGCTCTGAAATTAACCAAACTTTCCCAGGATTTAACTTTTTTACAGGAAATAAAGAGTTTTTGATGAAAAATAAAGCATCTTTTATTCCCTCACAAAAGGAATCCTTCCCCTTATTGGATGCTGAAACACAAATTATCTGTATAACAGATTAAAAGGCTTGCATAGGGCATTCCTGAAATTTCACTTTCTTCAGATTTTGATAGGAAACATCCATCCATGAGATAGATGCAATTTGAAATGGGTAAAAGCTCTGAAACCTTTTAAATTAAAACTAAGCATGCCACACTGATTTTAATTGAGGTGCTACATGCTAAAGAAAATGTACCTGCAGCTTGGTTGCTCAGTCATGTTCTGTGAGCAAATTTACTATCATCATGTATTTGACATGAAACTGTTTCAGATCAGATAAACAGAAATTATTTGTTTCAATTAAAATAATTATCTTAATTCTTATCCCTGTGCTGATATTCCCTACCAAAAAAGCAGATGTAAAATGAATTTTGCTTATGTTCTTGCATGAAAATACATGACATCCTCTAGGGAGAAGCTGTATATGCTAGGTTTCCAATAGCTGGCTTCAGCATCGGTCCAGATTACTGCAATACTAGAAAAAAGAGACATACTCCCTCCATCTAGATTTAGCATCTACAATATGTTATTGCCTCTGACATTCTAACCTGGATCAGGGAAACACTGAAACATACCACATCTCCTGATAAAATAGAAAACATGAGATGAATTGCTGAAAACTGTGAAAAAAATTTTTCAGACTCCATACTCAGTGTATGAGATCGTCCATCAGCAAAGAAGTCATATTTTTCATGCTAGGACATATGATAAAGCACACAGCACAAAAGAAAACAAAAGCAATTTCATTAAGAAAATATATCACGACAGAAGTTATGATTTCATGATAGGACCATTTCAAGGAGCAGTGCACACAAGAAAGCATTCTATAGTATTGATGAGAATTTTTTTTCAAAAACAAGGATTATTTTTCTTTACAAGGTATGCAATTATTCTGGAACTGCAGTAGTTCTTTAGTGAGCTGCTTGAAGAGAAAAAGATAGACTAAAAATAAACTAAATCAAATCATAGAATAACAATAATTAAGAATTAATGGGGGATAAAAAGATAGGCACTCAGGAAGAGGCAGACACAGTACCAAAACAGACATAAAAGTTACGTAGGCATATATATGTAGGTATGCCTATATACATAGTCATGCATATGCTCATGTTTTTATAATATTAAATAGTATGTGACAACATAATACTCAAAGCAATTAATATCATTTATAGTTACTATAATTTTGTGTCTTATTTGGTGTATTTGTGAAATTTTGTCAGAGGATAAATTTATCCTCTAGCATTCTGTTGCTGAATAAAGCTGAGTCTCAGGACAGGCTAAATTTAAATGATCATCAAAGAAGCATAGCTTTTTTTTCATTTCTAAGATGTAAGTATGTGTAGCTGTACTGTGTAGGAGGATAGTATTTTGCTTGCAAAATTAAAGAAGTCTTTGAGAATTAGAAAATACAGAAAACAAAACCACACTCTCCATAAATTTGGAAATATCATTTTAAAGTACATCACAATTTAATTTAATTTTGAAAAGTGATCTGCATAATTCAATTAAGAAAAATGTAATTGCTGAAGCCAGTAAGTGCTTTTGGTGTAGGTATGTTTTTCATGCACAGCCTTTTTGATCAGCTATTTTCACAAGTATCTCTTCTCAGAATCCTATTTCAGAGATACAGCCATAACATTGACTTTAATTCCAGGCAGGTTGCCTTAAAACCACACTACCTTCTTGCTCTGGCTCTTGGAATACCTTCGTTCCTTTTGCTTTCCTTTGTCTTGTTTTTGCAAGAAATTAAAAGGGAGTTAGAAATGGAGGATGGTCCAGTGTTCTTTTATATATCAAGAGTTCTATTATCATTACAGAGCAAGCATTCCATATTGCCAGAGTTTCATACCACCTAGATGTTTCTCACAGACTGCTCTTCTAAGCACCAACTCTTCCTGGTCCTTGTAGTAACCATGTGACTCCAGTTCCTACCAATCCACTCTTTTATAACACTGTTCTTATTTGCTGCAGGTGTGGCCTGTTAAGATCAGGCCTGCTCCTAAACTTTAGTAATTGGTTCAGCTGCAACTCTTTAGGGGATAAGATTACATTCTATACTACCTTAATTTACCCATACTGTATCCCCCTACAGTCTGGAAGGGCCTCAGGTATTTGGGTGTAAATTTGAAAAAAAGAATAAAATATGTTCTGCAAATATTTCCTGTAAGGGAGAAATTCTTCATACTTACCATTGGAAAAAAAATAAGCAAAAAAGGAGTATCTTGAATAACATTTGAATGATGAAATAAGTTAATTAATGTCTTGTCCTATAGTTTTCAGGTCTAATGCAATTTTATTTAACTAGTAGAAGAAAGTGAGTGCTGCATTCATTTAGAAGCAAAGTAAATTATGAATCCCTAATCATGTACTGCTGCTTTACAGCACAGGAAAAAGGACACTTCATTTAATTGTATTCAGTTTTTGAATATATCATGAGGATGTTTTTCTTTTTTTCATGAAAGAAAATTTCTTTTCATAGTTTTCTGGCTTTGGATAATTATTATCCCATAACACTGGATTCTATAAAGAACAAATTTAAGCAAAAAAAAACCCCACACTAAATATTTCTTAAAATGTAAAGTTTCACAAATTTTAAAGTTGTAATTTAATTCAAGGTTAATGTCCTACTCTGATTGGATGCTATAAAGTGAATTCACTAAAATTTTATTTCAAAGGAATTTTTACTGTGTTAACATTTTTTATAATAGATAGAATATCACTGTTAAAAAAATCTTACTTAGAATTGAAAAAAATGGAAACTTTTCTTTACAGACCTTTTTTTTGGTAAATATTATATGGTAAAGGATAAAGATGCATGGATTAGCAGTCTAAAAGTGAGTAAAGAGTAATATCTTTATTAACTTGTGCATTAATACTTAATCCAAGTTAACAGGAAGATTGGTTCATGCTCTCCTTAGGCTTCTAGCCCAAGCAGCCTTACTCTGAAGTAAGCCCCTGTGAACTGAAAAGGGTCCACACTTTCCAAAATTGATTTGATAAAATTTTTACTGGGACAAAATATTTACTGTTTTTTAAGTAGGCATTTCTTTTCCCTCTGCTTCCACATTTGTGATTGCATATCATTATATTATTATAGGCAGTTGGAGAGGAAACGCAGCAGAAACTCACTCAGTTCCATATTCTTAGTGAGAACAATATATACACTTTCTTTAAAAATGTAAAAGATAGGTACTAAAGCTTTTTTAAACAATGCGCTACATAATTCTGTCCAAAATCTCCTTTCCTGAAGTCTTTGTTTCTTATCCTGGTTTCAAAAAGCACAGCCAAAAAATTGCAGCCTTCTTTTCTGGCAAATGTTACCATATTTAAAGACTACATTATTTTCTTTCTTCAGCCTTCTTTTTTCAACGTTAAGTGACAAGTCTCTCTGTTTAGCAGACCTTTCTTCTTGATTTCTAATCACATTTGTTGAACTACTTTATATTTTTTCAGCTGACCTGTATCTTTGTTGACGTGTTGTACTGAATAGGTAAGTACTCCACTCAAGATCTTTTTGGGGCAGAGTAGAACATTACTTTGAAAGTCTGAAAGAACTATTCCTTAGCCTTTTTTTTTTGGTCTTTTTTCTTCACTTTTTTCTTAAGAACAATGTTAATTGGTAATTGGTATTCAACCTACACTTCTGTATAGGCACAAGACCTTATGTGATGCTGATGCTTATCCAGTCTTTTCCCTATGAGGCATTTTTGCTATCAACAGCAGCTTCAGGCTGTGCACCAATCCTTAGCAGGATTTTTGATATTTGTTTAGAAATTTTACTTGCTTGACAAAGTTATTTTAGTAATAAGAGTACTTGCGGCTGTCATATTCTCCCTTCCTCTTCCTCTATTCATTTTCCAGAGGATCATCACCAACTTTGAATATGGGTACTCTGTACTGCATCAAGCTATTAAATAGAACGTTAAATAGTAAGAGGTCCAAAAGAACTCCCAAAGGTACTCACTAAATATGGATTTTTTATTGAATATACAATATAGAATATAGATCTTTGTAAAATGTTCCTTTTTGGGAATATTTTAATGAGATCTTCATTATGCCTTCCATAATTTTATATTGTCTGAGATTCCCTTTATTAGATATATGAATATTATAATAAATTGTATGTGTCGTAAATAAGTAAATTATCTTAGCAAATAAGGTAAGTAAATAAACTTACTTGAATATCCTTTTTTCTTGAAATTTCTAAATTCTATAATTATTTAACTTGGATTTTAAAAATTGTCTCTTGCAGAATGTGTGTTTCTTAATTTGACATGTATAGGAAATTCAAATGCCTGCTCTGCGTTTCCTTTGGCCCCAGTTTACCTTCATTTGAAGCTGGACAGTATTTTCATGCTTTACATATCTTCAATAATCCCACCTGGTTTCTATGGATCCCTAAACTTAAAAGTCAAGTGGCTCTAATTTGCTTTAGACAGGTTTCTCATTACACAAGAATGATCTTTATTAGACTTACTTTAATGAAGAAATGTACCTAACAATTTTTAGAAATTATTTTTCTCATCCTAGGTTAACCACATGTAAACATTTCAGACACATCAATTTTTCTACTTGGATAATAACAAGCTTTTTCTGTTCTGTGGCCATTTATTTTACAGTGAATACTGATGCTAAATAACATTGTAAACTTCATATGGGCCATTTATAGCTTTTAGTACCTGTTAAGCATGTTATGTCTTCCACTCATAAAACTGTACTTGAAGAATATTTTCCCTTTACTGCCTTACATTCCATTCATTGTAACTCCTTGAGTCTTGTCCTTCTAACTTCCACACATTATAGGAAGTCTTATATAGTAAACTCTAATAATATGAAATCATTCTCACATTTTATATCTCTCTATGTCAAGTCTCAGGTCAATTGAGAACACATGAATTATCTGTTGTCCTTTTCCTGCACTTCTCTGCCTTCTCCAGCTTCTCTAAGCAACAATTAGACAATTAGTATCAACATTATTTCAAAAGATGTCATTTAAATTACTGTTTTCTATATTATTTTATTCCCAAAATGTTTCATATAGTTTCTTTGTTACTTTTAGTCTACTGATAAATGTGTTGTCCAAATCTACAGCTACTATAGGTCTTCTTTCCCTTCCTGAGAATGAATTCTTTTATTCTACATTTATAGTCATATACTTCACCTCTGACTCAGTGGAAATCTTCCCTCTTGTCAGAATCAAATGGAGAGTCTGTTGCTCTCTACTGTCTGTATCAATTTTTTTTCCACCAATTCATTCCAAGAAATTACTGAATAATTTATAATTTATTTTGGTTTTGTGAACACATCGATGTAAATCGGAAGTCTTGTTACTGTAATGTTATTCTGTTTATCAGATTCTTTTTCTTGTGGAAACAAGTTTCTTCTCATTTTTCTTAAAAGGACAATAAAATAAAATGCTCTTAACTTACAGATTCCCTGTTCAAGAAAATTGTCATCTGACTACATTCAAACTACTGAGTTAGTTCACAGTAACCAAAGAGCTCAGTCACTTATGCTGAATTGCACATTGTCTTTTTCAGTAATATTTAATATTTGTATATATTATTTATCATAAACATTTTGTAAGTACAAAATTGAAAAATTCAAAGAAAATATTGATTACCTTTCTCATTGTTAGCTCCATATTGATCACTGTTTTCCTAAAATGTATATTTTTTCTTCATGACTCTCAGGAGCACATGCAGATCAATTGTACAAATTTAAAGCAGAGTTGTTTGTAGAGTAAATAATGAAATTATGGTAATAGGAGATCTATGTGGAAGATTAATTTTATATATTACTAAGTACTATTTGAGAATTGTATTTCACTCTGGATGATGCCTGGTTGTTTGCAATGGCTGCACGTGAAATTTCAGCTTGAACAACTAAAAATAGGTTTTTATCTTGAGGACAGCCTTTATCATAAAAAAAGCCCTCTGGAACTGAAGAGACCAATACTGAAAGATTGCTCATCTTTGCTCATCATCAGGTATTGTTCATCTCATTTTTCATTAAAGCTTGAAGTCATTCACCTAGAAAGAAGCTTGATCTTCAGGTGTCAGGTATGGAAAATTTCTCTTTATATTTTGCATCATATTGTACAAAATACATTCAGGCACAGGTTCACATACTTTTTTTTCATTGAAAAATTGAAAAATTTTTAAATGCATGTGTGATTGCAAGGGTTACATCTAATAGCATAAGAAACAAATATGTTGGAATATATTGAATTCAGAGAAAATACCTCATAATTTGTCAAACACAATTTCCATTATGGTGTTACTGTGCTCTGTAGCAAAACACAAGAAGGTTTATTTCAGTCTTAATACCTCTGCAGCTTTGACAGACATTAAAGAACCATATAAGGTACTGAACCAGGTTGAGGGAAAATTCCACCTTTAAGCATTTACTTAATCTCAACAGATGAACTTTTGTCAGTCACAAATAGTAACAACAATTCTGACAGAACTAATTTTAAATAAATTGGGATATTTTGTATTGAAATGAGAAAGAGGTTTAATCAAAAGGAAGACCCACTCTTTCTTCTACGTTAATACTCACTGGTTGGTTTTGGGTGTTTTTTTTTTTTAACAGAAATACATCTTAATGACTTCTTCATTGCAAATTCCATAAAATGTATCCAATCTATTTCATTACATCTAGCAGTTATGATATTATTACATCAGCAAATAAACAAAGTGATCTCTCTGAACGAAGGAACACAAACTTAGGTAGAAATTATGAAAAACAAACTAACCTAAAAGAGCTACTGGTTTACAATATGAAGGTCCTCCTATTTGGCTATAGTATTGCATATGCCATTGAAAGAATATGTACTTGCTGCCTAAAAAAAAAATCCAATAAATTTGTTGGTACATTAGGTAATGCGAACACTGTGGTTGTTGTTTTCAGAGAAAAAATAGATAATTAAATTGTATTATGAATTAAAAGTTTTAGTGATGTAAGTTCAGTGAGAGGCTAGACAGGAAGGAATAATCACTGTTTCAATTTGCATAAGCAAAAAGTAGTGCAGATGTGTGCGAAAATAATTATTTAGCTATTTAGTCTTCTTTTCATTAAAAAAGCTATTTTCAGGGGAAATTGTTGAAGTAGGCACTGTAAGTAATTCTTTTGATTCACACAACAATTTACACATATTAGTTAACATTATCAAAAATATATTTATTTTTAATAGCTGAGAATAGGGCTCTGGAAGAAGCATTCTAGTTGTATTCCCCAGTTGAAACTATTTTTTTTAGTTGTTTTTATGTAGTTTTCATTGTAATTCATAGAATCCTTCCTAAAATGAGTTGGTTTTCTTTGTGTTTCATAACCATCGTCCTGAAAGATTGTCCCAGAGCTTTATAGGTGTGTATATATATATTATGGACAGACTATTGTGACTATTATTAGTTTTTATGCATGTTCTCGTGATAACTTCTTAGCACAGATAACCTAAGGACAGAAAATCAGACAAAGGGATTCTATCCTTCCTTGTGTTTATCTTGCTGTTACATTTATGGACAGAAATCCAGTTTGCTTGATTAAAATGACTGAGGTATTTTAGTTGCTTAATGTGACAGAGCTCACATTACATCTATTTTTATTACCCTGAATCAGCAATATAATCTGGATCCCTTTGCCTTGCTCTGCTTTGCTTTGCTTTGCTTTCTCCTCTCTGAGGGAATATTCTCTGTTTCAAAGGTGTTTCCCACATCTTCATTAGTGTTTCCAGATCATTACTAGCCTACTCAGCCATGAGTCACCATACTTACACCTGAAAGCATGCCTATCACTCATCGCCTTTCAAGATGACACCGACCTTCAGTGTAATTCATTTCCCCTCCCTCAGAGAAAAGTATTTCTTCAATCTTAGTTCCTACACATTTCTGGTTTAAATTATGTTTTTTTTATGAACCATGGCTGTACTGGGCCTGGCTGGAGTTTGGCTGGTATGAAGTTAACTGTTTTTCATATAAACTTTTAGGATACTGTGATTTGGACTTTTGACAGAATGTGGGTAACGCTCCCATGTTTCATCTAATGTTGTGCAGTGCTAGCACCTGGTCATGGCTTTCTGTGTCTCTCTCTGCCTGCCCCCTAGGGTGAGCAGGTGAGAAGCTGAGAGGCAACACACACAGGATAGCTGACCCAACAGAGCTAACCTGAACTTGCTGAGCAACAAGTGAGAGAGAGTTGAGGCTTTCTTCCAAGTTAGCCATTACTCAGCCAGGCTGGGCCTTGATTTTCATGCAGGAGGTGTTTAGTGATTGCCTTTGCACGACTTCCCCCCACCTCCCATTTCCTTCACTTATTAAACTATATCCTTCACTTATTAAACTATATAATCTCAAATCAGGAGTGCTTTTTTTTCACTTTTGAGCTTTCTGTTTCTCCCCCTTCCCACTGAGGGAAGAGGTAAAGTGAGTGACTGAGAGCATGCTTTGCGTGGGTGCTTAGTTGCTAGATGGAGCAACCTACAAGAATTCATAGAAGTCCTAAAACCTTTAATACTTCTTCTTTGGGCAAAAGTAATTATCTAATAACATATGAGTTGCCCTGTTGTGATCTATCTTTGAAAAAAAAAAAGATTGCATTTTATTTAATTTTCCTTTTATCTCCAAAATTTTATTTTCTCTTATTTGAGATCAAGTGCTAGGTTTTGTGTTTTCATGCATTTCCTTCTGTCTCTTATTCCACAGTCTTAAGTCTTGGTCCATGCCTGACATGATCGAATTTAAAAATATTTCTCAGTGTATCTGGAATTTAAGCATAAATTCCTTTAGAACATGTACACATAAAAGCAAATGTTAATGGCCTTAATTTATAAATGTAAAAGGAACAAAATTTTCTAGCATGAGAAATTGGTCAAAGGACTGACAGCAAATATATGATATACTTTAGTAGGACATCAACAGCATGAAAGCAGTATAGCATCTGGGCCTTTTTCTGTTAATTTATAACGTTTATAACATTAAATGCAGGAAGATAGTTGAAGGCAATTTATTAGTGGGATCATACATTCACAGAATGAATTCCATATTAATTTTGTGCCCACATGTAGAGAAAATTAATAATTATTAAAAAGACAAAGTTATTATTCACTGATCATGGAAATTATCTGAACTTTATCCAAACTAAGAAGTAAATCCAAATTGATTACAATTAGTCCAAGGGAAAGGAAGTATAAAATGTACCAAAGATCTAATGAGTATCTTGACTTAAATAGTAGTTAATAGTGAAAGCTCAGAGAAAATTTACAGAGAAGAACAATACTAAAAATAGTATCCCACTGTATTCCCTTACTGTTTGGCAATCTACACCTCAAGAATTTTCTGAACTAGTTCAATAACTATGAATTTTTTCTGTCCTCTTCTGAATTTATGCCAGTGTTTAGTGTTCACAGCATTCCACAGCAATCAGCTGGATATTGCATGAAACGTCATTTTCATGCACATGTTTTGAAATGATTTTCTGCTAGTCTGCTAATTTCTTGTGATATTTACACTACTACTACTACAGAAATAAGTGTTAAACAATCACTTTCTATCAATTTTCTGGTATGATCAGCTCCATGAGTATCTCAGATTCCCACCAATAATGACCTGTTTTTTTCTTTGGAGAAAATTCTTTCAGTCAATCCCTTCATTAAATCTATGTCTTATCACTCTTCTCCAGATTTTTTACATTTTTACTTTAGTAGAAGATATGAGATATTGAGTTATTATGCATCCATATTATTGAAACATGAGTGAGCAATGGGAATTGTGTTCTCCCTTCAGTCACATAGTCCAATTTACCTGTCAGAACAAGTAGAGGGTTGTCTCTCTCTCATACCAACATACACTTCCTATATTTAGAAAATATATAGAACAGCTGCCTATTAGTGTGGGAAAGCTGGAAATGACCTGACAGTTATTTCCTTAATACTTTAAAGAAATATTCAAATATTCTATTTTTTTTTAAGAACTAGTGCAATGTTCATTGCTTATCACAGGTCCTTGAAAATGGGTTAGAAATAATTCCTGGGGCAGGTAAATTGTTTTTCTTTGTTCTGAAGAGAATCCATTAAATTATTACATGAACTCTTAAAACCGTCATATTTAGCTTTTTAACTAATTTTGTCCTCAAGCTAAAAATAATCACTAAATGGGCCAAAAAGATATGTTAATGTAAACATTCTTCTTCTGCTACACTTTGCACTGAAAGCCACTCAATCAGTTGTGCTTCCTATTCAAATGGTAATATATTTATTGGCACTAGTAAGAGATCAATGAGTTATTTGTTTGGAACAACATTCTCCTGTATAGATTTTAAATGCTATGCTATTTTCTCTGTTCATTAGACCTTTTACAGCTAAGTTATAAACTGTTGAGAAACTTTTTATTAAGATGATTGCTGTTTTTCAAAGATTATTTAACTCATTATTTCAAAATTTCACTTTCTAAATGAGTGCAGTTTGATCTTTTTTATTTTTCTTGAGGAGTTGTTTGATTTTAGTGAGAGCTGTAAAATAGGATTATTCTTTTATTAGATACAAAAAGCAGTGATTTAAAGTGGAGTAATTCTTGAAATTGTAATGTAGTATATGTTCAGTTTATTAAGAAAATCTTTCTTATTTTTGTAATGTAGTATATGTTCAGTTTATTAAGAAAATCTTTCAGTAACTTTCAGGCAACATGGCTTTTGTACATGTTTTGATGTAATTCATAATGTTGCCTCTAAAGTTTTAAGAACAAGTAAAAGAGCTTCTAACTTCCCTACAAGGGCTAAACTGAAGAAAAAGAGACAAAGAGAAACCTATGCAGCCTAATTAGTACAGTTCAGTTTCTCAGCTGAAAAATGAGTATAGAGAGACAGTGAATAGAAGCATATAGTGGTATCCAGTAGATCCTACTCTAGAAAAAAATACATTCACATAAACATGAAACATTCTGCTATAACTATCATTTGCTGACCTGAATTAGATTGATGTTCACTTTAAACAGGTAAACAGAAAAGATGGACCTTTGGTGGCATTAAAGAGCAAATTCCGTAGTGGAAGTTACAGTTTGAAAGCTATTTTAACTACACACAACAAGGCAATGAATATTGAAATAATGTGTTGGAATTCACCTCTCAAGAGAAGTTTGATATATGTCCATTTTTCACAGATTTTTCTACTGAAATCTTCTCAGGTTTGTTATATCACATGGAAATATGATTGTCTATCTATAAATATACATACACATATAGCACATAAGTATCTAAAGTTTAAAGAGTTATTTTATTTACTTATAAGGATCTACCTTTAGCACAGAAAATAAAAAATATATAGTAGTTCTGGTTTTTACTTTTATTGCAATTTCAGTAGAACAACAACATACTTTTCTGTTAAAATAGGAAGGTTAATTCAACTCCATCATGGCTTTAACCATACCTTGAAAAAAGGTTTGGGCAGGACATTTGGAAAGCAAAACCTTTAGGCTTTGAGCTTCTAAATGAACAGAAGCAGGTACAGATAATGAAACTGAGAGGTGTTTGGAAGGGTTTGTGGGTGTGATTTTTGAGTTGGTGGTTTTTAACATTTTGGAAGAATTTGGGTGTGTTTTTTTCAGTATTTGTTTTTGATTTTTTTTTTTTTTTTTCAACAGCAGTGTTTATCTTGTGTAAGAGATATTCTTTTTTCAGACTTTGATCTGTAGGTTATATACAGAAAATAGATTTTTCATATCTTCATTCCTTCATTCTAAATGATGATGTCTTGATTCAAAATGGGGTAAAAGCCTTTGGTTCAACTGCATTATATTTCAGCAACTTACAATCTCTGGAGAATGATGATAATAAATATAAAAAAAATCTTAATTCCTTATAAAATTCTAGAATTTTATGGGGCTTTTTGATTTTTTTTTAAAGGAAAACCACATCTATTGGTCACTCAAAACCACATATCTTGGTATAAAATTATCTATATGTATTTTATTCTATTATTGTGAATTTAACTAGCTAAAAGTCTTTTCTACTTCATCACTGCATTTGTCGTTAGATATTGCATTCTCCATAAGATCATTTAGGTCCTTATTTTAAATTGGTGCAAAGTCTACTCTTTTATAAATTTACTTAGGACAGAAATAATTTTAATTGTCTTAAACTTTATATACATGGACTATGATATTTTGTTCGAATTTCCAATTTCTCTAATTCTTATACTGTTGTTTCCTGTTCTTTGAAAAGGCAACATTTAAAAGCAATCATAGTTCCAATATCACTTTTTCATCATAATGAGCTCAAACTTATCTTCCCTTCCCTTCTCTTTTGCTTGCAGGTTTGAGCTAAATATCTTCTGTCTTTTACAACAGTGTTGCTTTTGAATTTCCAAGAAGTTTGGCGTGGTAATAGTGGTTGACTCAGATTTTTGGTCCCACACCAAATACCTGACCATGTCTTAAGGACAGAACAGATATTTTTTTTTTTTTTTACCCTTGACTGAATAATGTTAGCCCAGAATGTGCTATACATGGGGTGTCTATACTGTTCTGCAGACAATCAGCAAGCAGTGCTTTAGCCATGAAACAAGTTGGTAACATCCTTATCTGTTTTGCCAACTTTCATTTTTCCTTACATTTTAGACTGCTGGTTCTGGGAATTTGTCAGCTAAACTGAATCCTTCCCTCCTACATCCTCTGGCATGAATGGGATTATTTGTCAGAAAATACTAATGACACATAAGTGTTTGGATGTAAATTGTGCCTTTCGTGAGCACTCCAGAAAGCTTTTGAAAGTGTTATCCTCAGTGAATATAAATACCTGTGTAATGGTATAATTTGTAAATTATGTGCTGTGAGACCTCATGGACCTGTCTGTGGACAGAAAGTTCCTGAAGTGAATAACCCTGGCAATTTTACTTGCTATGAATAGGCTGACATGGCTTCATACCAGCTGGCAACTAAGCACCACACAGCCACTCACTCACTTCCCCACCAGCAGGATCATAGAGAGTATTGCAAGGATAAGAGAACATGTACATTGAGATAAAGACATTTTAATTGGAAAAGCAAAAGTGGTGCACACAAGCAAAGAAAAGCAAAGAATTAATTCACTGCTTCCAATGGGCAGGCAGATGTTCAGCCATCTCAGGAGTGCCCATTGCATGTAACAGTGACAAATGTCACCACTCCAAACATCCCCCTACTTCCTCCTCTTCTCCCCACTTTATTTACTGAGCATGATGTCATAGAGTCTGGAGTACATTTTTGGTCCGTTTGAGTCACCTGTCCTGGCTCAGTCTCCTCCCAATCTCCTATGCACTCACAGCCTCCTTGACAGTGTGGCTGTAAGAAAAGAAAAAAAGGTCTTGTGTCTGTGTAAGTCCTGCTCAGCAATAACAAAAACATCTCTATATTATCAACCCTGTTCATACTTTGTTCAGCACAATCCAAACCCAACAATCCAAACCCAACCATCTACTATGAAGAAAATTAACTCTACCCCAACCAAAATCAGCACAAATGACAAACAGAAAATAGTGATTTTATGAAGCTAGAAGTAGATGAGCAAAAAAGGATCAACAGGCTTTTAAAAAATTTTCAAATAAATATTGGGAGAGCAAGCCATTTACGCATTTGATGAGGAGATGAGGATGTGGAACAGAAGGGTTTAAAATGGGGGCAGAAGATATAATCATTTTGTATTTTAAATAAAATTGTTATCAGCAGCAGATCTTTGGCTGGCATTTTAAATTATATTATGTCACGACTTGTGATGTCCTTACTATGTAAATACAGCCTTACGACTTGTACTCAGCTTGAAAAATGTTTGTGAAGACACATTTCCTAATATACTCTAATCAAAATATTTTTGCCTCTGTGATATCTGGGAAATTTTAAAGCAAGGTGATTTACAGAGTACTTAAAAATGCTTTATGGAAGAAATACCAAAAAAATCATGTATTATACATCACGTACTGCTTTCACTCCTTTAAATCCCTGCATGAAATACAGAGAATTTATATTAAATCAGAAGAAGACTATATCTAATGTAAATTAAACAGTCTGTTTCCCCATCTCAGAGTCACTTTATGTTTGGAGAGGGTTCAGAGAGAGACTGTGAAGTAGAATGGTCTGTACTACAGAGTATAATCAATGAAAAATTATATTAAAATTTATATATATCTTCCTAAATAAGCTCTGATATTCAATAATAGAAATTCAAATAGGAAAAGACTAGACAAGCCCACTGATCCAATTCAGTAAGTTTTACAATTCATCATCAGAAAGTCCTTCCTGTAGAAAGAAGAATACATCTCCACTGAGGCTGCACTCAGGGAATTCTTAATTTACAGAGAGGCACTGTTGTACCATTTGGGAGCAAAGTTAAACAACTATGAGCCACTGAAAAACACATAAATACACAAAAAAAGAAGTTTGTTTAAGCAACTTAATTAGGAAAGCCTATGGCTATAAAGTTTAGAAGAAATTAATTTCAGGCATACCTTTCCCCTTTGTTCTGCATATCAAAAATATCCTGATAATATTTATTGTAATGAAACAACTGTCTAAACAAAATCCCATCATTCCTCCTAAGATTAACCTGTGCAGTACATCTGGGGACATCCCACTGCCTCTGCAATTTTTTGTTGTGGCTCTAGTCCCTTTGAGGGGAACTACTTCCCTCAGTTCCATGGAACATAACCCCAGATAGCCTGAAATCACAAGCTGAATAAACATTAATTTCACAATTACAATATACTGCATATTATGTACAGAGGATGCTGTTGTTATATTTGTCCTGAAACAAAAAACGACAACTCTTAAAAGAGCACATACTTTGGTTCTGTTCCACCTGGTTCAACAAGCTAAGAACCTGTTGGGTTTCTTGTATGGTCACAGTTGATGCAAAGTATTCTTTCTTTAAATACACTACTGCACAGGGGATGAGATTTTTCTTAAGGCTTGGGAGATGACCACCCAGACTGGTGGTCATCTCCCAAGCCTTAAGAAAAATCTCATCCAAATGCTCTATGTTATTAATATATTTGATGCTGAATCAAGATATGCTTTTTTGAGATTTCTCCTGAGTATTGACTTTTACTACACAGAATCTCTTCTGATGTGGTCTGGTAGAGCAATCTCCTAGCTGGAGAATAAATATAACATTATGTAGTGGCCTAGAGCTTTGTCTTCTTAAATCCAGTAAAAGGAGGGAGGTCTGAAAGGAAGAATTCATAAATTTGACAGAGACTTTAAGGTTTTATGTAAGAGTCTATTTAGCTCTGTGTTTAGCTGTTATAACATAGGCCTATCAAAAGTACTTGAATGGACGAAGTAGAACTCCTGTTTTGCTGCCAACAAAGTTGAAAATGTCAGCTCTACATATTAACAGTTTCTTATCCTTTTTAGCATTTACTTTGTTTTAGTTCTTTATACAGTTCCATCCAGGAAAAGATTGAAAGCTACTCCATGTGTATTTTTGTTCTTTTCTGCCTTTTAAAATGAGAATTTAATTTCCTAGATTTCAGCAGTTTCCCAGCTCATCACAAAATGATGTTTCAGTTCTTTCTTTTTCACGGGTCTATGACTGAGAAAACTCAGGTGATAACTGCTTGGTGATGGCTAATCAGAACCAAACTACAGCTGAGCTGATCATGAATTTTGTGCAGCAGCAGAGGACTAATATTTAAGGGAATTGTGATTGTGATCTGTAGTTAAAAAGAAGTCACATTTTCAGCATATTGTGCTCAACATGGATATGTTTCACAATGTATCACACTGAGCACAGCCACATAGTTTGACTCCAGTTTTTGCATGCTTTTGTAAGGAAGGGAATATTACTACAGTTACATAAATTTTTGGCATAGAAAATAACTCTTTTGGCTCATAAGAAAATTTCATTTGCTTGAATTTTCATGATCAAACAAAAAAGTTTCTTTAGCAGATGCATTCCAAATATTTGATATAAAAATATATTATTTCATTTAAAGTCTGATCTAAAAAAAGAAAATCTATAATTTTGTAAAAAATTTGTAATTTTTTTTAATTTTAAATTAGTAATTTTTTTTTCTCTTCTTGCATTCTTATATTCTTCAGGATCAAGGGGTTGTCTGGAATTGTCTCAACAGCTCCTTATGTATTTGGTGATAGGTTTCCTGTTCTTACTGATACCTCTAGATCTTAACAAAACATCTGTAGTATCCTCAGGAAGAGAAACAGAGTCAGCCTTTGTTTTTTGTCTTGAGTATGATTAGAATTTTATGAGTGTTGTACTACTAAAACCTCAGACACCACTTTTGATCTCCTGGGCTTTCCTGACAGACTTGCTCTGTCAGTCAGAGCAGGGTTTCCCACGTCTTTACTTCTGAGAGCTCAGTTTTACAAAACTGCACTAAACAAACTGCCTGAAGCTTAAAAATTGTAAGCATGTTATTTGCATAATTATTTTTTTACTTTTTTTTTGTCATTTTGCCATTTGCTTTTAATCCATCTGTGCTTGCACAAATTCAGTACACGATGTAAATAAAGATGAAGATGAAACCCCCAAATAATTAAATACATAATACTCTTGCTATTTTTCTGTGTCATCCCTTGACAACAGTAATTTGTAGATTACATCAGATAGCGTAATTCTTACACTGGTAGTGTATTCTCTCTGCAAATGATTAACAGCACAAAATGTACATGAAGCTATCTGTGTCCATGAGACCTGCTGAAATTCACATAATTAATAATGCTAACATATGTCATTATGCATAAATGTGATGGGTACCTTGCCCATCTAAGTGCCAAAATCTACCCAACTGCTCTCTCAGTCCCACCCCCCAACAAGACAGACGGAGAATATAAGATGAAAAAAGCTCATGGGTCAAGATAAAGATGGAGAGATCAAACATGAAATATGGTCATGTGTAAAATAGACTCATCTTAGGCAAAAGCTGAGTGGGGTTGTTGTGCAGGAGTGGTGCTCCTCAGGACGGAGCATTGGGATCAGCACTGTTTAACATCTTTGTTAGAAATATGGATAGTGGGATTGAGTGCACCTTCAGCACTAGTTTAATTTTAAATTTCAGTGGTTTATTGACAGCTGTATGGTGAGGTTGACACACTGGACAGAAGGGTTGGTATCCAGAGGGACCTGGACAGGCTTGAGAGGTGAGTTTGAAAAGGCCAAGTGCAAGACCCTGCACGTGGGTTTGCACAATCCAAGCACAAACACAAGCTGGGCAGAGAATGGATTGAAAGCAGTTCTGAAGAGAAAAATTTGGGGGTGTTGGTTAACAAGAAGGTCAACATGACCTGGAGATGTGCACTTGTAGCCTAGAATGCCAACCTTATTCAGAGCCGCTTCAAAAGCAGTGTGCCAGAAGATCAAAGGTGGTGATTCCGTCCCTTTATTTCAGCTTTGGGATCCTCAACACAAGAAAAATGTAAACCTGTTGGAGCAAGTTGAGAGGAGGGCCACAAAGATGATCAGAGGTCTGAACGACCCCTTCTGTGAAGACAGGTTGAGAGAGTTGGGTTGTTCAGCCTGGAGAAGAGAAGGCTCTGGGGAGACCTTATAGCACCTTCCAGTACCTCAAGGGGGCTACAAGAGCTGGAGAGGGACTTTTCACAAGGACCTGTAAGGGTTAATGGCTTTAATCTGATAAAGGGCAAATTTGAATTAGCTGTTAGGAATAAAGTCTTAACTGTGAGGGCCATGAGGCACTAGAACAGGTTGCCCAGAGGAGTTGTGGATATCCCATGCCTGGAATTGTTCAAGGCCAGGTTGGATGGGGCTTTGAGCAGCCTGATCTATTATAACATATCCCTGCCTGTGGCATGGGATTTTGAACTAAATGATCTTCAGGATCCCTTCTAACCCAAACCATTTTATGATTCTAAGATTCTATGTATTGGGCATCTCACAGTGCTCCCAGACATCACAGCTGAACAACGCTTTTCTGTTTAGTCAGGTGATGGATGTATAAGTCTGTCATAAGCAGTTCCAGTACCTACAGTGACTGATACATACTTTATCTTGTTTGCCTATTTTAGGATTAAATGGATAACCATCCAGAGGTATTTAATTGTTTCTGTTGATTAAAATGGGGGCATCACTCTTAATCATTGGGTAGAGTGCAAATTGTAAGTTTCATTTTCCTGAATTGTTCCCATGTTTATTCCTTTTTGATTTACCCTATTAAGAAAACAAAACCAACAAGACAAAGCCTTTTATTGGGTCAGGCCTCGAGTAATATCTCTAACTATTGCATTTAAAAGCAATTGCTCTCAGAAGTTATGCAGTGCCAAAAGAGCCCAAAACTCTGCCTATTTACTTCTGTTGCTTGTCTGAAAAGTCAGAAGAAAGAAAACAATTATCATCAAAAGCATTGAGATCTCAGCTGGTGATCTGGAGCAATAACAAACACATTATACTTAAGCAGGAAACAGCAACCTTCCATTCAATAGTTTCCAAAATTATATGTTAAGAATTTTGAACTTTCTCTTTCCCTGGTTTAATGGAAATCAAAATATTAAGAGATAAATCCACAAGATAATATGTGGGGTTTTTTATTCCTTAACCAACAGGTATCTGTTACTGAAAAAACTATAACAGAGCGAAGTTCCTGATCATTCCTTACAGGGAAATGCCCTCCACTGTGAACAAATAAATGGTATGTGTGAAAGATAATTAGATAGTGGCTTGGAAATAATATTATATTATCATAGCAGAGAGTCACAGGTCATGCCCATACTGTGCAACAGAGGGAAGTGCAGACTTCCTTAACTGGTGCTGACTGATTCAGCTCAGCAGCAAGCAGCAGGAGAGTTAAACCCAAGCTGTATTCTGTTTGGGCTGATTAATCATGCTAACAGGGATATAGTGTTACTGGGACTGAATCATAAAAACATGCTGGGTCTTATGCTGCACCATGGAGAAATGATTGCTTGAGCCAGTGAGAATGAATATCTCTATTAAAATATTGCATTCTGCAGCACAGTCTTTGTAAGATTCAAAAGGGACTTTTGCCAGGATTTGTTTTATTGTAACAAAATAGATTTGAGTTGGTTCTTTCTTTTTCAATAGGAATTATATGGGTGTTCTTATTAAAATCAATTAAGGGATCTCTTAACTGGAAGTGAATTTTTGAATAATCCAATAATTGTTTCTTCAAATTTTAGTGTTTCTTGTGATAATGTGATTTTAATTTGCTTTGAATAAACTGTCTTCTGTTGTTGCCATAAAGCCTCTTAGATTTCAGGGCTTTTGACGCAGTTTTCAAAAACAAGTCAGCCATATTTCATGTAGAATATACAATTATTGAATCTTTGGAAAGACTGGAAAAGTAAGATCATAGAATGCAAGCTTTCACTGAGCATCCCCTTGTCAAGTAAACCATAAGCATGGTTTCTAAGCACACCGTGCTGTTGTATCTTGAATACTTCTAGGAAATGTGACCACCTTCCTTGGTGTCCAACTACAAAGCTTAATCAACCTTTCAATGAAAAAAACTTTTCCTAATATCTGATCAAAACCTATCCTGGTACAGGTTGAGGACATTCCCTCTAATTCTGTCACTTTTTACCTGGGAGAAGAGGCTGATATTCAGTTCACTACTTCATATTTTTAGGCAGTTTCAGAGAGTGATATAATGTCCCCTGAGCCTGCTTTTCTCCAGGCTGGATAACCCCAGAGGCCTCAGCTGCTCTTCATAAGACCTGATCTCTGGAGACTTCTTACTTTGTTGCTCTTCTTTCTTTCAATACAATCCATTTCAATGTCTTTCTTGCAGTGAGGGGCCCAAAAACAATACAAAGCATTTGAGATATGACCTCACCAAATACGGGGGGATGATCACTGCCCTTGTCTTCTGGTTGCACAATTGCTGGTACAAGCCAGCTGCCAATGGCCTTCTTGGCCACCTGGGCACATTCTGGCTCATGTTCAGCTGCTCGTATTCAGCTGGCTGTCAACCAGCACCCCCAGGTCCTTTTCTGCTGAGCCACTTTCTAACCACTCTGCCCCCAGTCTGCATGGGGTTGTTAGGACCCAAGTGCAGGACCTGGCACTTGGCCTTGTGGAACCCCATGCGATTGATCTCAGCCCATTAATCCAGCCTGTCCAGAAACCTCTGCTGAGCCTTCCTGCCCTCCTCAGGTTGACACTTTCAGCCAGCTTGATGTTATGTGCAAAATAACTGTGGATGCCTTCTACCCCCTCACTCAGGAAGTTGATAAAGATATTTAATGTGGCTGGCTGGGTCCTGGGGAATATATTTGTGGCTGGCCACTAACTGAATTTAACTCCATTCACCACAACTCTTGGGTGAAGTTCTCACTTTTCCCAAGCATACTGTTATTTGAATATTATGAAGTGGAAGAGACAACAATTTTATATCTTGTCAAGACCAGTCTATGTGTGTAAAGGTTTCAAACCAACCCCATACTAAAGTCCAGAGTCCGAACAGTTTTACAACAATTTAAACACTGATTCTCATACATTATCAATTCCTTTAGCTCCCCTTTTCTTGTCAACATTTTGGAAGTAGGATTGGACAGACAGGCAGGTGACTGCAGTCTGTGTCCTAAGCAGAGCCATTTAATAGTGATAATAAAAGGAAAAGGTGAGCTATTCTGAGCTTGCACAATTTCACTGTTTATACAATGCCAAATGTGTGCAAAGCACACTAAATTTTCCTTATGCCATATTATTTGTTTCAGTTTCTTTCGTAGAATAAAAATTATGCATATTTTATAAGCTTCTAAATGTAAAACTTTCATAAAGTACATTCAGTATGTTGCCAAATAAATCAGGAACATATTTTAAAAATGTATGAACAGTTGCCTGCTTTCATATATAAATTCACTTTAAAAAATCTGTATATGTCAATATAGTAACTGAATTAAAGCTGTATATCTAACCTACAGTCCTCCTAGCTTTGCTGTAAATCTTCTTCATTGTCAGAAAAACAAACATTTAGGTGAAAACTTATGATAATGGAGACTTCTTCCTACGGTAACTTTTATTTTTTCTCTGACAGTAGCCACAAAGTGACATAAAAGGTCTGAAAATACCACCTACATCAATATTTAATGAACTGCGATTGCTGACTTCTTTTGCTTGAAAAGAAATGTTTCCATTGTAATTTTCAACCTGTATCCACATTTATTAACACAACAGAACATCATACTAGGGAGGGGAAGGGAAGGGAAGGGAAGGGAAGGGAAGGGAAGGGAAGGGAAGGGAAGGGAAGGGAAGGGAAGGGAAGGGAAGGGAGAGGCAAAGGAGGAACCAAATGTAGAATCAGAAGTCCATTTTACAAATACAGCTGTTGCCAATTCTGTGTTAGTGTGCTCTCAGGTTCAGTTTTCTAGTTATTTTTTGCATTCACAATGCTTATTCACAAAGCCTGGCTAAAATCTTCCTAGATATGGAGATGGTTTTCATATATGCAGGTGATTGTTATCAGCATCAAAGAGAGCTACACAGTCATCAAAGGGAGTAAAGGCTGTATTTAGGGCTCATTTATTCTTTTTGTACATGGCAAATTTCTACATCCTTTGCCATCACCTAAGAGCACTCAGTAAAGGGATGGGCATACAAAACCACTTTGTAATCCTGAGCTTGAGTAATGGGCTTATCCACAGTGTATGCTGAGACTGGTGTTCTATGTATTGCCATCTGACACTATTCAAGTGTCAGGGGATCCATTCCCTTCTCTTTCTCTGCAATAATGACAATTAAGATCCAGCCAAAGAAAAAAACTTCATAAGGTGTTCTGAGGACTTCTTCTAATGGTTGGTACAATGGTTTCTATTACTCAAGTAGGGCAAAATTATTCAGATGACAGCATAATCCAGACCTTGAAAATGTGTAAAGACAGCAGGGAATATTTTCACTTCTTGCTGTAGCCCTAGCACAGATGAAGTATATAAGTTTAATATACATAATTCAGCTCTTCACTGTTGGAAAAAATGCTTATGTTGTTATGATTCTCAGCAACTTCCTGCTGAAGAAAGATAAGCCTGAGATAATTCAGATGTTTAAATTGCTGTGAAGGGCACTATGGTGGACAATCACCAAGATGTGAATGCAACTATTGCCCTCTTCCTCTGAGTCTTACTGACACATCTTTGTGAATATCTTCATAATTCTGGGTAGCTCCAATGCTACTGTAAGTTTCTAATTTCTCTTTGCTGCTCATAATAAATAGTATGTAATAATACAGATCATCCTACTGAAATTAATAGTACTTTTGTTAATGGTGCAAAAATCATTATGAGATTTTACCCCATCCCTAAAATCAAAATAAAAATCTATTTTTTTTAAAGAAATTTAGTGAGTTGAAAAATTGGACAGGTTGCAGAACTCAAATAGTTGTATTTAGTTCTATGAAGCCAAGATGATTCTTTGTTACCTGTTTTGTTCTTTGCAGAAAAGGACCTGGAATCCCAGTGGACAAGTTAAACATGACTCTCTGGTGTAGCTTTGTAGAGGAGAAACTCTGCCTGAGCATCACAAGATGAAACAGTTGGAGTAATGCCATCAGATTCAGGGTGCTGATTTCTCCCCTCCATTCAGCACTTCAGAGAGTAGTTTTGGGCTCCCCAATACAATAAGAATATTTATGTACTGGAGCAAATCCAACCAAGGATTGTCAAGATGCTCAGGAGCTGGAATACATGATGTATGAGGAGAAGCTGAGAGCTGGGTCTAAAAAGGAGATACAATTGTGCTTCAGTTGCTCAGTGGTAAAGCAGAGGGGGGAAAGATTTGCAGGTGCAGAGTCCTCCTGAAGTTGCACAGTGATCAGACAAGGGGCAATGGAGACACATATGGATGCCATATAGGAAATTTCAATTAGATCTGGAACTGTTTTTTCCATCAGGGTGGTCTAACATCATGACAGGCTGCTGAAGAAATTGTGGAACCTTCGTCCTTGAAGATGCTTATAACTCAGCTGGTCAGAGCTGCAAGCAACCTGATCTATGCTGGCCCCTTTCTGAGCAGGTGGATGGACCAGATGTTCTCCACATGACCACTTCAATCTAACATATTCTAAAATTATATGATCATATGATTATATGATTATGTGAAAACTTTCAGGTCTGGAAAGTTATCTAGTGCTGTTTCTGTGACATGTCATCTATCAAAGCAGTCATTTCCTTACAGAATTTTATCAAATCAGTCAAGCATGACTCTCCCTTAGTGAACTCTTGCTGACTATGCTTGATGGTTTTCTTGTGTTCATATGTCTGAAAATGGCTTCCAGGGATAGCTGCTTCATGAAATGTTGTGTGTATCAACTACCTTCCTAAGTTAGTTAAATGAATATATAAATCAATTACATACATTTGCCATGTATGCAAATTTGTATTTGGTTGAACTCCTTTGAAATATAAGATCATTGAGAATTTATAATTTAATTCTAAAATTTAAAGTTGCAGATGTACTAGATAAATCCTTGTTCTAAAATATATTGAGGTACAAATTTACGAGACACATCTCTAAGAAAAATATCTGTTAATAAATCATCTGGTGTACAATATGCAATTCAATCATAGGTTGGCATAGAAACCAGGCTCAGCATTCTCCCTAGCAGAGAGAAAGCAGTATAAAATCTTTAACATTTACAAGCTGTTGCTCTTAACTGCCTTATACTCTCAAAACTGAGTTTTACTGTCTAGAGACACTTATAGAAAACTAAGCCAAATAAATCAAGATGACTCTAATTTTTGCCATGAATCCTTACTGGCCTCTTTCCAAATAACTATAAAATGTTGCAATTGAGGGTTTGGCTTTACTGTATATTTTGTTTTTATTGTTGCTTCAATCCACATACTGAAATCCCCTGTTTAGCTTGAGGGATCCTTCAGAGTTGAGCTAATTTGATCAATACTGGCAAAGTGAATGTTGCTGTTGCTCAGGATAATAATACTTAGGGGACTACAGCAAAACTTCTCATTCTTTATATGTTGTGTGATTTTTTTCAGTGATTTCACTCACCCTGCCTTTATTGAGTTTCAGTAACTTAAATGTGAAAATAGGATCCAACCTCTGTAGTGCGGATAGATTGAGCATAAAAAAAATGGATGTGCTGTCCCATTAAGGGAGATATCATTACATATGTAAATATCACCATTGGACATGGTTTTTGGCAACCAAAACCCCCATTTATTACAATCCTGTAGTCAGCACAAGATAGATAAATAAATTGAGTTAGATAAATACAGTCTTCAGTTTGTAACAACATTCTTCCAACTATCAATAATGAGAATTATAGAACAATAAAAAAGTACAATGGTAGACAATATTTAAGGAAATTAGCAGATTTATCTTATTATTATTATAGGTATTATTTTCCAGGTATGTATTTTGATTATGTCCAGACTGAATATGTCAAAATTACTATGATTTCAGTTTCAGGGATCAAGCTCTGTTATACATATGTAAAAGCTCTTTTAAAAATTTAAGTTGAATAGAATAGATTACTTTTAATAATTTCAAAAATCACCAATGTTAAATACTTATTAGAATAATGGTGATTTTAGGTCAGATGATAAGGTGATTTTCTTGTAACAAACCTAAATTAGTATAAATTTCTTTATATGGATTAATATATATTTATATATTACTTGTATAGAGATATACAAATATTTTTCCAGGTTTAAAAGAACAGTTACTAGTGACCAGAGTACATATTAGAAAAAGAGAGAGATGGGAAGTGATAAATAGTAGAACCTTCATTTCTGCTTCAATATGAAAATATTCCTAAACCTGTGCATCTCTATTCCTTGGTATGAAAGATCTGAAACTGGAGAGAATAAATGTTGTAATAGGAAATGTTATTATATTGAGAAATGGGGATATAACAGTAACACAGTAAGGAGTACTGCTTTTCCATTCAACTATAAATAATCTTTTTAAGGAAAATTACTTTACATAATTTTAAGTGGAAAACAATTATTTGTTTTTCTATGAACATATTTAGGAAAACAGTTTGGTTATGCATTTTAAATGCTTCAAGTATATGAAATGGAAAAAAAGAGAAACTGTTTAATCTGTTTTTTTTTTCCAATTGTGTCCATATTTTCCCCCTTTGATGGACACAGCCTTGATTGCTGGAGTTGGCCCAATCTTGTAGATACCATGCAGTACCTAACTCCAGAATTCAAGATTATGTCCACCAAAGGATTAAATGGTATCCACACATAAAATATTTGCTCTTTCACAGCTTTTGTTAACAAAAGTTATATTATATAAAATGCAATGAAAATTCCTTGAATTGTTAATGACCCAGAAAAATAGAATATAGTGTATACTTTATCTGTAAAGTAGGAAGAAGCTAAGAGGAAATAATTGCATCTTGGGAAAACTCAGCTGTGCTATCTCCAGGAAAACTGCTGAAGGCATGTCTTTTTTTCACCTATGTAATAATTTAATGCACTTAATAAGACATTATAATGAAATAAACATTATTATGAGAGAAGGTTATGAACATTTGGTATATTATCTAGAAGATTTGTTTCTTATATTGATATTTTTCGACTGCAACAGATGAAACACTGATAGTTTATATATCTTATTATTTTAAGATGTACAAGGTTTGCCTCAAGCCACAACAGTGATTCTCAAAATGATAGGAAACATTTATTGAGATGAAAGACTCTCTTTCTATGCTGAAACAAATTTGGAGTTAAGTTTAGAATGATTAGAATGTTGGAGTTCACACATCTTTCTTGAACCATGAGGCAACACAGGAAGCAGAATTTCCTTTTACCTTCAGAGGGGATTATCTGTAGTCTTAGGGTAAAAATCTATGATTGAGTCACAGTCCTTTAGAGTTTCATGTTGTTTCAGGAGGGTATCTACATACCATATGTAGTAGCTTTGTCGTAAAATGTATTTACATTAAGATGTATTTACATAAATTCTACACATATAATGTAGGAATACAAACACAGCAGAAGGTATTTTGGTATTGTGTACATATTTGAAATCCCTGAAGCCAAGCTTAATCATGGCTGCAATGACTCAAAGTCTCTCAAGGGCTTTTGTGAACTGTCCAGTTATGGTGGTCAGAGAGAAGATAAAAGCAGGACAGTTGGGAAAGAGAGTAGTAAGAAACATTGTTCTAGAAACTTACTATGAAAGTAAAGGGTAACATTGGCAACAACTATTAAAATCTCTGACCTGAATTCCACCTATCTTTTTCCATTTTCCATTTGTATAGATTTTTGGCTTATTCACTTTATTTTGACTCTGATCTAATGTTATTTGTCTAAACAACTTGTTTGCACTGAGAGATTAGCCTAACTCTGTAGTAGAGATCACCTTGTTACACTGGTTTTCCTTGCAGCATCCTTTTCAATTTGTTGCAATTTAACCTCAGCCAGCAACTAAGCCCCACCCAATTGCTCAATCATTCCCCAACAGTGGGATGGAGGAGAGAATTGGAAGGTTAAACATGAGGAAACTTGTGCGCTGAGATGAAGTTTAATAGCAAGGCAAAGTCCACACATGAAAGCCAAGAAAAACAAGGAATTCATTTACCACTTCCTGTGGGCAGGCAGGTGTTTAGCCATTTCAACAAAAGTGAGGGTCCATCATGCTAGCAGTGCTTAAGAAGACAAGAACCATCACTCCTGCTTCATCCAGTGTTATATGCTGGGCATGATGTGATGCATTCTGGGAAGTTCCTTTGATCAGTTGAGATCAGCAGTCCAGATGTGTCTCATCTGAACTTGTGCACCCCAGTCCCTGCACGGGTGGGGTGGGGTGGGAGGCAGAAAAGACAGGTTTGTGTGAACACTGCTCAGCAATAATGAGAACAACCCTGTGTTACTAGCACTATTTCCAGCGTGCATCCAAAACACAGCTCCATAACAGTTACCATTAATACTATCATCGTCAAAACCAGCATAAAGTTCTAGATGAGTAAGAAGATGCTCCACATGTCATATTTTGTTGCATTCAGCCAGGCTATCAATTGAAATGTCAGTACACATGTAAACCTTAAATTTTCATGAAAATATATCATTGTTTTCTCCTGAGCTGGCTGAAAGAAAACCAAATCAGAACCATCCTTTACTAACTTGCCTTTGTTTACTGATGTTATGGTTATGACAAATGAACTCATGATTCTCACTGATGGCAATAAAAAGTAATATATCACAGTTAGTGGAACTTGAAAAGAATAAAGAAAGGCAGAGTTCATTGCAAAGTCCTTGAAACAAGTGGAAATACTTTTGTTATCAACAGAAGGGAATGGCATTGGTACTATAATACAGGAAACTCCTTGTTTAAATGTCATGGCATCTCATCCTCTTGAATCACTTCAAAAAGATAGTTTTGTCACTACATGAAGAATATGATTGCTAACTTTATGCTGAGTAAGTGAGCAGGATGATGAAACATTATTAAATGGCTCAGAGAGTACTTGTTCTAAGCAGGCAGCTAAGATCCCACTTGACACTGGAATGAAATCCTTTAAGTCTCATAGGAGTTTTCCATGAAATGCAATGAGTTTTATCTCAGGCCTTAGAAAAGAGACTGAGGTTTGTTTATTTGTTTATTTGGTTGCTTTTAAATGTGTGTGTGTGTCTGTGTGCATGCATATATCACAACAATATCCTTCATTCTTTTAGAAAGGCATAACATTTGGAAAAAAAAAACATTGGGTAAGAGATAAAAAGAGAGCATTGAAGTAAAAAATATATTCATCAGCAAAGACTGAACATCTAGAATTCAGGAAATAGATGTAGCAGTTACACTAAAAACCCATGTACAAAACCTAAGCCATTTTTTTTGCCTTCTCTGATTTCAGTTTTCTGTGAGTTGATATCTAATATTTGGTAACCAAGAGAAAAAAAAACCCCATGTACAAAACCTATACACGTTTTTTTGCCTTCTCTGATTTCAGTTTTCTGTGAGTTGATATCTAATATTTGGTATCCAAGAGAAACAAATGTATGCGTACTTTTTACCTTTTCCGTGCTTCTCAAAACTTAAGGTATTTGTGAAATTCCTCAGCTACCATGAATTTCAACGTGTAAGTAGGTCAACCACAACATCATGGTCCTAAAATAAAAAAATTAAGAATTTTTCTAATACCTCACATATTTGTCAGATGGGTGCCCATACACCTCCTTGTTCTAAGGCTACAATCAGCTTTTGGAACACTAATATTAAATCTATAAAAATAAAAACCGAAAGAGCTGAAGGGGAAATAAACTTTTTTTTTACAAAAAATCTCAATGGTAAAGATTCTCAGCAGATTACAAGAAAGTAGCTACTGTGATGAGCTATTTGCTTCTCCAAGAATGCTTTCTTTCCAAGGGTCTCCTGTACATTTCAATAAACTCATTCTAAACAATGTACTTGATTACATTTTTATATCTAAAATATGGTATAGAGTTTATACTGTATATTCTTTAACTCAAATTCAATTTGTCCTATAAAGAGAATTTGTTTATGTAACTGATTAACTGGCATCAAATTAGGTCAAACACTGTTGACACAGTTTGGAACTGTAATTGGTTTCTCTAATTGGTAACTATAAACCAGAATGTAATCAGCTCAGAGTAAGTACACTGTGCACTATTAACCAGTAAAGTTTGGGATCTCTTGGGAAAGCTTTGCAAACTGTGCGCTACAAACAGGATTAAAAGTCTATAAACCTCATTGTGCTTTTCTGAAATTTATTTTGTAGAGCCAGCCATACAGAAGTGTAAGAACATATTTTTGTAAAACAGCAAGCAATAATGTTAACAGTTCTAACTTGATGTGGAAGCCTCCACCTCAGAGAACAGATTTGAACACTATATCCTTTTCCTTGCTGTAACTGAAAAACCAGCTTTCAGATAGAGTATTCCTGGATGAAATGTGATCACATTATGTATATCCTTTAAACAGCTCTATCTCTAGTTAATAGAGTTATGCAGAAGTGCCAAAAAACCAGGGAATTTTAAGCCTAAAAAGCTTTATGCAAAATTGTTTAAAAAATTAAATATCTGTCTGCTTGTTTGGGATGATGAAGTATATATTCTACTCTCAGGACAAAACCCTCAGAAAAAGTATGTGGCCATTTCCAGTGACTGGAGTCAGACTGATTTTAACTTGCAAAACCTCATTGTCTGAAAGTAACTTCCTCCATATGACTACTAATTGGGCTATACTGTTTCTTTGCACAAGTCATAAATTCTATGGATATTCAAATAAGACTAGAAAGAAACTCAAAGGTCATCTACTCTGTGTAAAAATGGTGGGTTTTACCTGTATTTTTCTAACACTCTCAAAACCAAAGATTACTCAACATTCTTAAAAATATCAAGTTTTTATTATGCTTTCCCTTCCCTTCCCTTCCCTTCCCTTCCCTTCCCTTCCCTTCCCTTCCCTTCCCTTCCCTTCCCTTCCCTTCATTTATGAACTTCATAATTTCCTAACATTACATTTTCTTTCACCTTCTCAGTGAGTTCTTTCCAACTTCAGAGTCAGTCTAGAGAACCTTTGTGATTTGATTGCTGCTCCTCTGTATTAACAATGTCTTTCAAACAAGAGTGGGGTGAGAATTCACCATTATATACCCTGCCCAAACATAGCCAACCAGCTCTGAGACAACTCACAGAGAATCATAGAATCACAGACTTTAAGGGTCATCTAGTCCACATCCCCTTGCCATAGGCAGGGACCCCTTCCACTAGGCCAGCTTGGTCAAAGAAGCATCCAACCTGGCCCTGAATATTTCCATGGCAGGGGAGTCTATATCTTCTCAGGAAAACCTTTTCCCCTGCCTCATGACCCTCACAGAAAAGGATTTCTGCCCAATAGTTACTCTACCCTTGCCCTCTTTCAGTTTGAAGCCATTACCCCTTTTCCTATCACTTTCTAGCCTTGTAAAAAGTCCCTTTCCAGGTTTCTTGAAGGCCCTCTCCAAGTATTGAAAGGCATAATATTAATGTATAGTTACAGAAGTTATTTTCATGTTTCTGTGGTCAGTTGTGTCAGATCTTTCTTGAAGTTCAGGGCTTAAGTAACAAATAAACAAGAGAGACTAGACATTCTAGAGTAGCACAACAACATTTTACTATGAGCCTGGGTCAATCTAATTTAGAGAGTAGCTGTCACCCAAAGAGAAAGCCTAACTGAAAGTAGTGTCTGACAAGGTGTCTGGGGTTGCAGTCATACTTGGGTAGTTTTTGCATTCTTTCTCTATTAGTTATCTTATGAGATAGTAAATGTGTAGAGACCTGTATAGTGATGAATAAAACTCAAGCATAAGTGTTTGTCCAGTAGTACTGCATAAGCATTTTGCTGTCATTAGGTCACAGTGAAACATCTTGTTCTGGACTACTCATTAAATTATGGCTATCAGTTGAATTTAAATTTCTTATGATTTGCGTCTTTTTTTTGCTATAATCTTTCTAAAATTGGTAGAGGGAAAATATTGCTAATAATCAGCATTTTTCAAGTGAATATAACATTACCTATGGGTGAATATTAAGTAACTTAAGTATTGGATGCTCAAGGTTAAATATTTTTGAAAGTTTCCAGGTTTCAGAAAAGAGTGCAGTCTTCCTTATCAAATCAGACCTTTTATGAACAGAACAAGAGCCTGTACTTTTTTTTTTGAAAAGAGCAGTTCTTGTAAACCAGCACATAAATATATTCATTAATATTTTAAGTTGAAACTATTTCCAAATCTTTGATTCAAGGTGTAAATTCATATAGATTTTCCAGACTGTAGGGCACAGAGATAAAGTGCAATTAAGACAAAAAAAAAGGACACAAGGGACTTTGAGAGATCATCCAATCCACTGAAAAAGTCCAGCAGAAAATTGAAATATGTTGAAAACTTCTCTGTAGGACTTTTCATATTATGTACAGCCTTTTATTAATTATTTCATTTATAGATCAGAAATGCATCAGTTCCTATAAAATATAAGAATGAGGATTTTTTCTTTTTTTCTAGTATTTTAAAAACTAGTGAAGGAAAGATCTTGACCTGAACTGTGACACACTGTCACTCTTTAAATAAAACAATTTGAATATCAAAGAATCATGCCATATCTAACAAGTCAAATATACAAATATACTCTGAGTGTTAAGCCTCAGTATATTTGTTTTATTTGTTCATTTCAGTTTGTCTACAGTCCTTCAGGTTACAGATTGCTTAAATCCTAGAATGTATGATAGCTTGGAGTGAATAAACCAAACATTCAAATTCTCTTTATTTTCTTTACATAATAATAATTTGTTTGCTCTCAACTCTAAATCAAGAAAGAACATTGAAATATTAATAATGCCCATATTATTCACCATGGAAAGAGTATGCACCTAGCAGGCATGTGAAGTGTTGAATACAACGGACACATTTCCTTAGGGCCCTTTCCTTTTACAGCTGGGTCTGTTTCAATTCATGTTTATGCATTTATCTCTAGAGAGGAGATTTCTGGTAATCAGTGGTCTGAGAGGGTGCTATGACTCACAGTGAAGACACAATGGAAGGGTCACAGCCTCACTAGGTAGTATGTACAGGGACTTTTTTTTTAAGGTATCATTGTCAATACCTTTATAAGGCAATTAATAATTTGACTTTAAGGACTGTCTCAAAAGGGACCTCCAGATGACATTTTTCTTGATAATAATATGTATTCACTCAGGGGCATAACCAGACTTTCAACAGCAAATAAATAAAAGCACATATGTGTTATGAGTTAAGAAGCTCCAGAGGTCTCATTGAAAAATAAGCAATAAAAAAAACCCCAAATCAAACAAAAATCAGACAAGAGACTCATTTTTAAATGAGAAGTAAAATGCCTTCGTACAATGTAACTCCTTTCAATTGTAGCTGTAACATTGTTGAACAATTTGGTCTGATTATTTAGGATTAGGTTGCTTATTATCTTTTTCTTATTGAATGTCTTTGTCCTTTCTATTTTTTTTTTTCAATCAACAGTATAGAAATAGCCTTGCTTGAAATCAAGACTCACATAACTCAAAATTCTATTAGAATTTGGAATTCAAATTGTGTCTACTGGAGACATGATACTTGGAAGATGATGAAAGAACTCCATGCTGAGAAAGCAGTGGAGAAATATGACCATAAGTCTGAAAACTGTAGGAATGTCCTTTTTGCCACAGCAGCAAATGAATGGGACTCTAGGGGTGAGGTAATGCTGAAAGGAATAGGAACATAGGTGACACTTTCCTAGATTGCTGATGAAAGAGAAGACACTTCTTTCAAGGTTATAAATGTTGAGTTGCACCTAGGGAACGCTCCCTAAGAAAAGGGAATGTCTGGACAATAGTTCATTTGACAAAGTGAGGAGATATCATCTCTGATAGTAAATTCTCTTGTTCAAACAGCAGAGCTTTTAATGGTACTAGATGAAGGAAAGTGGATAAAGAGAAAAGAAGGTACAGAAACAGAGTGAAGAAGTGATCCTCACACTCCTCATGTGAAAACAGAATGACCGGGGGTTCATTTCAAGTATTGCAGCAGAGATGCATCAGTGTGGAAAAGAGAAAAGGAATTAAAAATTCATAAATTGTGCAGAGTTATGATATCTGTGGGGTTAGAGAGTTTTCACGAGATAGCACAAATGGATGGAGTGCTGTACTGCATGACTACTGGCTCCATTAAAGAAGCATGCAAGCTAGCTGCAAGAATTATAATATTTCATAAAGATTAGTTGAAAAGCTATAGTAAAGTTAGGGAGAAAGATCCATCTTGCAGGTGCACAGTGGTAGGACAAGAGGCAATGGACGCACAAGTTGCCATACGGAAAATTCCAGTTGCATCTGGATATGCTTTACTGCTCATGAGGCTCATGAGACAGCATAAGAGGCTGCTGTAGATGTGGAACCTCGACCCTTGAAGATCCTCACAACTCAGCTGAACAGAGCTGTGAGCAGCCTGATCGATACCAGCCCATCTTTGAGCTGTAGATGGACAAGATTACCTATAAACATCCATTGCAACCTGTTTTATTCTTGAGTTCTACAATTATTTTGCAATAATTAAGAATTTAGATGTATGCGATTTTCAAGAAATAATAGTGCTATTTGCCAAGGAAATAATTCAGTGGGGTTCTGAGGTTTCCACATTTCTGTTTTATGCACTTGCAGGTTGATCAGTAGAGGTTCTGATGATGTTTTCTAAGAATAGAAGAAAAAGCATATACAATACAATAACTTCTTTGTTACCACCTGCTTTTACTTTTCCCCATATTCTTATTATTTCCAAACTCCCCTTTGGATATAAACAAAAGGTACAATGTAATATAATATAATATAATATAATATAATAATGATATTTTTTTTGTTCTGTGTTTATGCATAGCCGAATTTCCTTATTTTTATTTAATATATATCTAAATTTTAATGGAAAGTCTCACAAATATTTAAAGTTCTTTTACTGAAAATTTAAATAGTCCAGTAGAGTAGTGAAATATAAATAAATTATAACTATTAGCTAGATATTCAGGTATTAGTGCCTGAGTCACTTTAGAGTGAGGTATTAGAGAGTAGAAATTAAAGAGTTATGGAATGTAGCTCTGTAAATACAAAACACAAGTTCTAGTTTCCATATATCAGTTACTTTTGCAATAATTCTAGCTGACATATCTGACTTCTACATAGTACCAAGATTTGGAATTCATATTGGGTCATTTTCATGAGAACCTACTCCTATTTTTTCTAGGGTTTAGGTTATGGGCTAAGTGTTACACTTTCACAGTTTGGCCACAAAAATAGATCTAAAAAAATACTACATTTGAATTCAGGTTCTCCCAGTGAAATTATAATCTGCTATGTTTGTCTTTGTAACTGTAGATGTCATTGGTGAGTCTAGCACTCCTCTTCCTGTGATAGATAATTTTCAGTGCAGGTAATCTTAAAACTTTGCTATCAGTCCTGGTAGATATAGTGCTTCATTTTGCCCTTCAGTCAGGTCAGCAACAAATAGGAATTGTATCTAAGAAATGTTTTTGGTCTGTTTCCTTTCACCATTACCATATGGCTTCACCAGTAAAAACCCTCTGAAGGGTTTCATATTTCATCTTAACTAATAACTCAGATATCTTTTAGACCCAATCTAGGAATCATTTTTACTTACTGATTATAGTTTCGTTCAAATCAAAGACATATTAGGTTGTCTCTTTCTATTTGTAAATGCCCAGGTTTCACAGAAGATAAGAAACCAAAGATATGAAACATGGATTTTATTTATTATATTTTCCCCAGTAATTGTCTGGACCTCAAAGTTTTCTGCAAAGAAGGTAACAACATTGGGTTCTAATAGCTGGTATCTGATGAAAGGCATTTTTTCTCTTTTCCCAGACTGTAATTTTATTACTTGTCTATTTGTTGGCAGTTAACGCAGTTAGCTTCATAACTTGATATAATTCTTGGGTTCTAGGCCAGCGCACACAATATCTTCTAATAATTTTGTAGCAATTTGGGGTTAATATCATAGAATCATCAAGGTTGAAAGAGACCTTTAAGATCATCAATCCTACCATCAAGCTGAGCACTACCACTGTAACTCCTAAACCAGTAAAACAAATCACCCAGCACCAGACCCAGATGCCTCTTAAACACCTCCAGGGGTGGTGAATCCACAATTTCCCTGGGTAACCTATTCCAAAGCCTGACCACCCTACAAGTTTTGGTTTTTTAAAAATAATATATGGTTATATATAAGTAAAGATTATATAGCTTATATGTAATTAAAATTTATATGCCTTTAGAATGATTTCTCTGTCTTCAACTGGTTTTTGAATAAATCTACCAGTTTCATGATAATCCATGATGGGAACAGGCCTTTTTTCTTGTACCCCCTCTTTAGGATTGAAATACTTATTTTTCAAGACAAGCTTTTCTAGTGATTACTTATCATCTTATATGCAGCCATCCCTGGGTCTTTAGAACTGGAGCTATTCCAAAACCTTTTCTATTACTGTACTTCATGACTGATGTCTAACTGTCAGCATGATCCACAGCCTCTAAAGAATTTTTTACAACTTTAGATCAGTTCTTAGGATGATATGTTGAATTCTTCAGTTTTATGAAGTGTCTGCAGCTCATTTATTGTTTACATCAGTATAAAGATTTGCTGCTGTTCTTGACACAAAAACCTTGAATTGAGAACAATACAGCAAATTGCAATTGATTATGTATTTAAATATGACAGCATTTTGGATACCTATTTTGCAGTTCTGAGACCAATATAGTATTTAAAATATGAAACATATAAAAATCAATATTTAACCTTAATAATAATTAATAATATATAGAAAGTAGATCTGTTCAATTAAGTAATGTGACAAAGTTTCAAAGCAAATAAATTTGAAGTTTTGTGTATGGTACATCATAAAACTTCTTTTACTGGTTTCTGATATGCTAAGAGAAGATAACAGGATATTGTTAACAGATAAAGCTCATGTTAACAGATAAAGGTCATGAATATAGCCAGGAAAATAAATACCACATAATACTTAAAATTACTTATATATGAAAAAAAATATATCATTATCAGAAGACTTTTTTTACAATTTCAAAATCACACTGGATATTACTTGAACTCATTCATATAGTTACAGATGGTGGAATAGATTCTTATGGGTTTTAATATGTATTTGGCTTGAGCTAGTTATATTACATTAGAAACACTGAAAAAATATTGGAAGTGAAAAAACATTGTAAAATAGTGAAAAAACATTGAATGCGATATTTGAAGCTGAGATTCATTTCACTTAACATTAGGTATCTAAAAATTAAAGATCTCACCTCAACTACATTGACTCCACAGACACTAAAGACCATCCTCATCTCACTGATCAGAAACATCTTTTAGAATAAGGTAAATTACTTTGTGAAGGAGCTTATATCTATCATGTGAAAAGAGAAGACAAATGAATTACTAGGTTGCCTTAAGGTGACAAATTTTAAAATGAGCTAAAATAAGATAATAAAATTCTTTCTCAAAGCCATAGGAAAAAAAAAATAAATATGATATGCCATTAATTTATTTAAGGTACTAATTTAATAGTTTTACTTTAATGTGTCACCAATATGTAATTGTAGTACATCAGGTATTTATATAACACTGCAATATTAGAAATTAAAACCCTCCTCAGGCTTTTACTGTGGACAGAGGAAATGTTAGAAGAGTAGGTTTTTGCAGCTTATTTTCCTTGGCTTTCTTTGCCTTACCACTGGAGGCCAGTTCCCATTTTTTTTCCTCCAGAGCTGGGTAGCACATGGAGATTTCAGTTTTGCTTTTTTGTTAAATTCATGTCTGACCGCCAGATCTATCTTAACCTATTTCATGAATAAAGAATAATGATAAATAGCCTATTATCTTGACAAAGAACAATACAGAATTAGACAATAAAGACTCTAACTCTGTAGTGGCCGTAGGTAGACCTCACAGTTGTGCCTACAAGGGACAAAATTAAGCAGAGTTAAATGCCATATTGTGGTTTAATACAAACAATCAAATATCAGTCCAGCTGAATTTATTTCACTATTCCTCTAAAGGAAGAAAGTAAAAGAAAAATTGTGTAAGACAAGAAATTTGCTAACATATTCAGAATTCAACATTTACCACTGAAGTTGTCAGTTATATATCATAAAAGTAAATATGTCATGTGTTTATTTGGTTTTGAAAATGCATATTCAAGTCTTTTTTATAATTGTAAAAATTTTCATTCACAAAATTAAAAGGAATAAAAAAATTCAGTTATATGAGTCACCTGATAGGACAACATTTAAAGAAATATCATTTAAGATTCTGTATCTTCATTAGAAAAGCAGTCTTTTATTAGAAAAATGTCTAAAAGTAGCATGTAAATTAGCTTTTGGGACAAATTAGTGAAAGCAGTCAAAAGGATAAAAAGGGAAGCTACTGTGAAAGTGAATTAAAATGGGAAAGGAAATTAGCTGTGGCACTGCAAACCACAGGGGCTTTTGTGCTGTGTGTAGCTCTGTCACTTGCACTGCCAATGCTGTATTTGCAGAGCTTACATTCTCAGCAGCAGCAGTGTCTGCCATTGATGGATTGCAGAAAGGCTATCCTACTAAACAGATATAAATACATCGTTTCTGAGACTAAATGGTGCTAACACAATGCAATAAAAGGAATTAATCTTTACCCAGATCATTTTAGCTAAAAAATAGGACTATAAAAACTGATTGCATGAGATTACTGCTTTACAGAGGGAAATAAAACCTTCTGTAAAATGTCCTTTGCTAGGAGAAAATAAACCAAAGGTGGTCAAGTAATTAATTAAGTGATGTTTTTGAGAGGACCAAAATTAAATGTATTGTTAAATATTAGAGTATTTTAAGGTGGTCTTTTCAAAAGCTGAGCATAGAAACCATTTTCTTTCTGTTTCTTAGTCTTAACTGTTGTCGAATCTTTCTGTGTTTCTAGAGGATTGTCTTCTGAAGCCCTTAGAGTGAGAGTGTCAATCTCCCTGGAAGATTTATTACTGAATCAATTATATTTGATTAAACAGGCACATTTCTTCCAGTATGCCAGAATCTTGACACTGCTTTTGTTCCTACTAGATATTTTAGCTAAGAGGGAAAAAATGCAGTAAAATAAAAGCAAAGAAACCAATGGGAACAAGAAAATATTAAGGAAGAAACATGCTTGTTTCCTTTTTCCTGGAAAATCCAGGCAAATTCCACGCAAGATTCTGGTCTATCAGAAAGTGAAGGGTAGGAATGTTTTAAGCATGATGCTCTCACAAGTTAGAACTGCTCTTTCAGATAAAGACTAAGATTAAAAAGTTAAATAAACAAATAAATACTAGAAATAGCCAGAAATTTACAGATAGAATTCTCCATTTAGATCAAGTAGATTATGGACACAGAAGTATTTCAAGGACTTGACTGAACAGTGAATATGAATTTGTTTCAACTTTGAAAATGCTTCTTTCTTATTCAGGCATTTGTAACTCTTATTCAATGCCAGAGAAATAATCAATATTAAGAATATCTTACAAATTTTTTAAAATGGCTAATTTATTCCATTTGGGAAATGAAACACAAATTCATGGGATGAATGAAAAAAAATAATATGGATAAAAATGAATTCTTTCTTTGGACATAGGAAGTAGAATAGAATGGAGTGATCATCCAGTCTAGTTGCCTGACCAATTCAGGGCTGACCATAAGATGAAGCATGTTACCCAAATGCCTCTTAAACACTGACAGGTTTGGGACATGACCAGCTCTTTAGGAAGCCTGTTCCAGGGCATGACCACCCTCTCTGTAAAGAAATGCTTCTTAACATGCAGCCTAAACCTCCTCTGGTGCAACTTTGAGTCATTTCTATGTGTCCTCTCCCTGGATCCCCGGGAGAAGAGCTCAGCACCTCCCTCTTCACTTCCCCTCCTCAGGAAGCTGCAGAGAGCACTGAGATCACCCCTCAGCCTGTGCTAACTAGACAAGCCCAAAGTCCTCCACTGCTCCTCATCATATAAATCAAAACAGATTTCCTCAGACCATACTCAAATTTTGTTTAACATGGATATCCTCTAATCCCATAATACATTTATGAGATAAATAATAGAGAAGTTGAAAACATGAGAATGTTGTATTTATTATGTATTGCAATCTGTGGAACAACTCTGGATTTATTTTTATGATAGTTATTTTTATGTTGGAATGAATAACATTAATTTCACCATTCCACTCCACAAATTAACTCACTTAGAAATATATATTTTCCCTCAACTATCAAAGGCTTACCCTTAAAAGGAAACCTGTCACTTACAATGATCATTCATTTGAGACTACCATTTCAGGTTATAAATGGTCCACAACAAGCTTTGTTTAGTTCCATTTGTTCTATTAGCTCTATCTTCCCCTACAATGATCACTCTAGATTTGCTATTAAATATTTAATCATAATAATGTTATTAATATCTGACTAGAATTCAGAATTGTAGGAGAAAATATCTATTATGCAGTGACATTTATGTATAAGCACTGAAGGCTAAATGTTAAGAAGGTACTTGGTCTTTGCCTGGGTATGATTGATTATCATGTTATCACATCCTGTCTGAATTAAACAAGTTCATGTTCTACTTCACAGAGCAAAATTTTCCATCTTTGAGATGTGTATATCTTATCCATGTGCTTTAGAATTTGTGCATGCAGATACTACAAGTTATATATGAAGCAAATTAAACTAAATTTTTAAAAATAATGTATTTAAATTAATGCATTTAAAGCACACTTGCTGTAAATACATTATTTAATTTTATATTAAAATATTTTTGCTTACCATAAGTAACTTCTCTTAACTCACCGTTGATTTTTTCATTCTTGTTGTGTACAGTAAGAAAAACATCTGAATAAAATTTAGTAGAATGATTTAACTTCTTCAATTCTTCAAACTCATTTACTTTCCCTTGTATTTTTATTATGTTTTTCCTACTTTATGAAAATTTTAGATATGTAGAAGAAAGGGCAAAAGACAAATAGTTGTTAGATTCTGTTGCCAATAAATGAATAGAAATATAAGAGGAGGAAATGACCAGCATACTAAATCTCTTGATCTTAATCCAGTCCAAGAGCTTTTTTGCCATTATGGTTAAAAAGCTATAGGCCTCTTATACCAGTCTGAAGCTGCAAGATCTTGGAATTTATGTGGACTTACATTGAAACAGTTTTACCTAGTAATGGTTTAGTAGACAAGTGACTGCTACCCAGCCTATTCGACCTTAAGGTCAGAAAAACTTTATATAGTGTGATAAACCTAAGCAACTGCATAACAAAGAGCAGCTTGCATGACAAAGAACAGATTTTGTGTGTTTTAGTATGCAACTCTTTACCAGGAAACACATTTTAAGCCCCAAGAACAAGTAGGAGAAAACTGGTGTGAACACCAAAACTGCTTCCTGCAAACTCAAAATGCTTAAGACTGTCAGAGACAGTTTTTCTCTGCTTTGAACATTGATACTACTGACCTTAGGATTCAGGAGAAACATAAACCGCTTTCTGTCCATAAACCCACTGCAGACTCCTGATTCCACAATACTTGGCCAACTTCCTACCAAGGATCCAAGGCCCATCCCTACTATGCCAAAAGTGGGTAGTTTTGAGGGAGATTGATGAAAAAGAACTGTGAGAAAACCTTTCAAGGAACAAGAAAATAATATTAGGAAAACTGTTGACATGGGATCTTTAATAATTCAGAGCATCAAAAGCAGACTCCAAAAAACTCCTAGAGGAAAATAAATAAAATTCTAAAGGAAAAATAAAACCACCAAATACCCAACAACATGAACAACATAACAAATAAAAGAACAACTTCCCCCCAAAAAACCCAACAAAACAAACAAAAAAAACCCAAAACAAACCCAAACAAACTGCCCTCCCCCAAAAATATACAAGAAGTGTAGAAAGTAAAGCAAGTTATTAAAGCAAATTATTTGGTCAGTTCAACACTACTTATTATTAACTATACTTAACAAGTATATTGTTGTAAGATTCTAGAAACAAAGCTTGCTGAACTGAAGGGCAAGGCAGCACTGTTGGAGTGACTGTCCCTGTTCCAGGAATAAGGAATAAGAAGGTACCAATGAAGACAAGGAGCAAGGAGGACTAGGGTAAGGAAAAAAATCAAATACAAGAGTCAGAAAGTATGTATTATGTCTGCAAGGGTGAGGTAATACAAACAAATAAACCAAATTCCCTTAGAAGCACAACTGCCATCAAGTGGCACAAAGAAAAAGAAAACCACCAGCAAGTCAAAAAGTGATGGATTTTATATACAAAGAATAAACCACCAGTCAGGCTAACAGGCTGGTTCTTTGTCTCCTGACTGACTCTTGTCAGACAACTAACTGCAGCTCAATTGCCTGGACCCGACATGGACTGACAGCTGCCATGTTTGATGCTTCATGCTTCAGAAACCCCAAGTGATTCTTGCTACACATTTTTATTTTACTTTCCCTTGTATTCTCTGCTTTAGAAGAAATATAATATCTGAATGAAACTGTTTTCCTCATGATTGAGACATCTAAAAGATTTTTCTTTCCTTTGAGTTATCTGCTGACTATCACTGTATAAATTCAGGACTAAGATTTTAATTTTGTCCAATCAGTTTTTGTTGTCTCCCCTCTGACTACATAATTCTAATACAAAATATCTTGCAAAACAAACACAAAGAAACCTCAACCAGCTGTCTTATTTAAATATTCAATGATCTAATGGAGTACTGAAGACAGTAGAAGAAACTTACCAGCTAAAAGCAACTTGATGAGTGAGTCATATTTCCATGGAATGGAAGATAAAAGGAGGGAGAGGAGAAGATGGTTTGTTATGTTGTGTTTAGGTATGAAAAAAATAGTGCATAAAAAGCACATATTTCAAACTTGAAGCTCTGGAAAGTTTACAGACTGAAAAATTTGCATTTATTCTTTCTGCAACTGTATATATGGCTTCAGAATTGGAGCACTTGGAGGAATTTTTAAAGGTGTTGGAATATAAATTAAATTAAAGCAGGACAAATAAAAGAGAAAAGAAGTCCACTCCCATTAAAAAAACACAAAGTCATTTGTAGGTAGGACATATTACCCCATTCCATCATTCAGGCTAGAGTGAATGGATAGTTTAGCAGAATTGCATAGTCATGGACTAAATGTTGCTAAGCCTAAACAATAGACTCATTTTGGCTGGGCTGATCCCAAATATGGTGATTGTTCATTTTTCATGACTAGCAGCTTGAATAATTTGTTTAATCTCAGATTTTTTTCATATCTCTATGATATGAAAAATCTTAAAAAAAGATTTTTTTAAAAGAGCAAAGATAGAATTGCTTCATTTTGTAGTCTAAAAATATTGACTATACAATACATAATATCCAAAAAAAAATCAGGAAAAACTCACACTTGACAACCATAGTCATACACAGTTGAGGTGCAGATGTGTAAGTATCCTCTTGCTTGTAACAAAGTAATTATAAACAAATAAACCAAACTTATGCTAATATCTAAAATGGAAGATTATGAAAATAATTATCTCAAGATTATTCTTGTCTAGCTATTGGTAATAGCAACAATGATGAACCTTAAAAACTGACCAAACCTAGGGCCTTGTTCAAATACTTTCATAAGTATTTGAACTTATGTACTTTACAACTTTCATAATAGCAAAGCCAAGAGGAAGGACCATGTAAGTGTTAAACTGCAACTGTGGGTTCTGGAACAAATATTTCTATTAAAAAATTCTTTGAACAAGAACTTTCTTTAAAACTTTAAATATTTGTAAAGAGCACAACGGTATTATGGCTATAAGTTATCTTTAAAAGGCCTCGTCCAGAATGTTTCTCTAAATTAATTGAAAAAGTGGTCTGAGAAATAAATGGGAGGAGTCATCCCAGGCTGAAACTCTGTTAGGAAAATGAACCTAAAATATTTATTTTCCTTATGACATTAAATTCAATAAGTATACTTTGTATCTTACAAGAAAAGTTTGAGAAGGAAGAAAGAGCCAATACATCTTAAAAGAAAAGAAAATTATTTTTAAAAAGGTATGTTATAAAAATCTTTACAAAGTCTTACAGAAAAAATGCAAAAATTATGCAAATATTTTTCTATTTTTTCTCCCAGAAAATCTATAATAAATTATTAATATCTGGATATTTGGGATAATATACAGAATATTTAAATTATTTAAATTCCTTTTAAAAATTATGCATTTTGGTTTTAAAATATATTAATTACTTTTACCCATTTTTTTTTCAAGTGAAGTCAATTATTTCTAATTCCATTCCTGACTCTATATTTTTTGTTCACTATGACTGAAACCAGCTCAGCTAAGGAGCTGATGGGAAAAAAGAGAAAACTTTGTTGTTTTCCTCTAAACTTTACTGCATTCAAAGGCCAATGAAGCCAATAGAAATCTTTCCATTGCCTACAGTGATCTTTTAATCATGCCACAACTTTATACTTCCAAGGATAGCTCCCACTTATCCTTTAAGGTTTTTCCCTCTTTTAGGCATCATAATTTTACTTCTCTATATTCCTCCTTTTTTGTATTTCTTTCAGAAAATTTTGTCCCACTTTTCCTTCTTTATTACAGAAGATTTTATGGAAAATCCAGCTGATACAATTGCACAAAACAAAATAACTCTGTGCACAGCAAGAGGCAGACTTCACAACTTTTTGTGAGGGGCAAAACCCGCCTATACTCTGCTGTCCACAAGAGATTTAAAACTTTTGCTTGTCCTGATGTGCTGGTTTTGCATGGCCTGTTTTTTGGTTACAGGGGGGACACAGAAGCGGCTCCTGTGAAAAGCTGCTGGAAGTTTCCACCATGTCCAGCAGTGCCAATCCCTGATGGCTCTGAAGATGGATATGCTGCTGGCCAAAAATGGGCTAATGAGAGAGGTTGGTAATGCCTCTGTGATGACATATTTAAGAAAAAAATTGTAACAAAAGACACACATTTTTTTCTGGTCAGAGAAGAGGAGGAGGTGAGAACATGTGAGGGAAACAACATAGTGACATCAAGGTCAGTGAAGAAGCTGGGTGAGGAGGTGCTCCAGGTGCTGGAGCTGAGATTCCTCTGCAGGATGTGAAATAGCTGTGCCCCTGCAGCCGTGGGGATCCATGGGGGATGCAGAGATCCACCCCAGCTTCCGGGGAGGTGCCCAGGCTGAAGCAGGTGGATGCCTGGAGGAGGCTGTGGTCCGGTGGGAGACCCAGTGGAGAGAGGGGTGCTGTCCCAGGCTGGAGCAGCCTGCCCTTGGAAGACTGCAGCCTGTGGAAGAGTGACCCACACTGCAGCAGTTTTGGGAGGACTGTGTGCCCGTGGGAGGGACTCACGTTTGCAGCAGGTGTGGTATGGCTACCACTTGTGAGAGTAGACCCACACCGAAGAAGATCATGGAGAACTGTCTCCTGTGGGAGGGACCCCACAGTCTCACAGAGGAAGGACTCCTCTCCTAGAGAAGCAGAAGAATGTCTTGCTGTTGACTAAAACCCTCACACCCTGTCTCCCTGTGCTGTAAGTGGGAAGGAAGGAAGGTCTGGGGGGGAAAGGTGTTTTATTTTGCTTCTCATTATCCTCCTCTGATTCTGTTAGTAATACATTCACTTTGCAACCTTAAAGTTGAGCCTGTTTTGCCCTTGAAGAGTTTCTTCTGGTCTTTATCTCACTCATGAAACCTTTGTTAAATTTCTTTTCTCTCCGCTGCCCAGCTGTGGCAGGGGAGGGTGAGCGAATGATTCTTGTGGGTGCCTGGCGTTGGGCCAGGGTCACATCATGGCACCTGGATACCATCCTTGGTGCTTATATCCAGAAACAGATACTTGCCTATGGAAGAGACATTTGTGAATTCTTCTAGACTCAGCTACCCCTCTTTGTCTGAAATATTTGTATTGTTATTTAGAAAGAAAGTGCTACTCTCAAGGATTATAGCATAAAAAGTAGATGTTGATTATCCTCCTTCCATTTATTTTTTATAATTTATTTTATTTTTTAATGAATACTTTAATGTAACATGAAATTCATCATCATAAAGTGAAAGCATATCACCCCAGACAGATGGCTTGAAGTATGATAAGTGATTTGTAAGTATGACATTTCTTACAAAATAGAAGTAACTGAGAACAAGGGGAGGGAGATATTACGATAGAAATAATAATTTAAAAAAAAAAAGTCCTTGTCAATAAATGTACTGACAACACCCTAACACACTTTAATTTATTTTACGTCTGCTAAAATGAGTGACTAGAAGGTGTATACTTTATGTATACATATATATATATATATATGTGTATTATATGTGGTTTGTGTTCAAGTAGAATGAAAGATAGATTTAGACAGAGCTATTTTAAGCACACCAGTTGGTACTGCACTGAGACAAAGGAATAACTTTTTAGTATAAGGTGCTATACTAAGTAAAGAAAACTTAAAAAAAACCCTTGAAATTTGAGTCCTTCTCCAAAATGACTTTCTGCTATACTCAGCTGTTAGTTAATGCATTAGCAGCACAAATCTATCAATTATTTTCAGTCTTCCTGTCTGTACTTTATGGAGTACACTCTTAGCAGAGAGGAAAATTTATAAAAATAGTTACAGAGTTCTTTCAGAAGTCTGTGAGCTAGTCAAATTCATATCTTTGATGATTATGAAAGACGTGGTCTTTAAGTAGGACATATTGTGGAGGTAATGACTAATTAGAGTTCTCAACACCATTAAAACTTAAACAAGTTTTGTTTTCTGAGCCAAAATAGGCCCATTAATTTTAACAGTAAATTTGTTTCTTTTAACTATGAGAGTCTTAAAAACAGTATTGCCTTTTCCCACTAAATTATTTAAATCAATAATCATTATTAATGTCAGAATAGAAGCCATTATGGGAAATTTCAGTGTAAAAATCTAACTATTAAATGTAAAAATCTAACTATTATTTTTTGTATCAGTTATGTCTACAATTTCACCCCAAGGATAAGGTTTTCACCCCAAGGATAAGGTTTTGGAATGACAGCATACAATACAGAGTAGGAATAAGTTAAAAGAAGCAAACATTCGATCAGATCCTTCAGGCATATTTAGCTGTCTCTTTTAACCAACAAATTGAATTAAGCCACTACATGCTTTTGAAGATCTCATTCTTAAGAGATTGTTGTATTTAAAAAGAATAACAAAAAGCACATGTTACCAAGGAAGTAGAGAGGGAAGTTGCAATGAAAATTCTGTTAGCCCGGAGAATATTCACTGGATTCTAATGTCAAGCAAATCTAGTTTAAAAAAGTAACCAAGACTTGTGTGAATCTTGATGCTTCTGAGCAAAAGTAGGCAAATATTTCTTAGTTTTTCTGTGCTGCTCCCTGAATTCCTTGTGGACTGGAAAGGGCCTATGCTTCCTAGAGAAGTAGGACCAGTTTACCCTGATGACTGAGATGAAGAAAGGGGTAGAGGTGGGACAGCTTTTCTCTCCCTCAGTATTATGTAGTGAACTGAGGGAACCAAATCATTAGTCTAATGTCATAAATCAATGATGTGAGGGATGTCTAGCTACAGTTTTTTTCTTAACCATCTGTACATATGCCTTTTAGAGAAAAGCTCTCTAGCAAGTTATTGCCTACACTAATTGCCTTGCAGTTCAATGAACACATCTTGAACAATCACCACAGAAGGGAAACTTGGAAAAAATTTAAATCATCCATAGTCATCTACTTGTCTGGAAGACTCTAGAGTTCAGCCTCAGACTTTATTGACATTTGATTATTTGAAAAAAATAACCTGAATAAATAAAATTTGTTTAAAACCCAAATAAAAATATTTAATAAATAAATATATACATTTATTTAAAATTTTAATAGTTTTCAAAAAAAATAAAGTCAGTTTGACTTTATATTTTGTATTTAATTTAAAAATTCCTATATATTGACAGAAATTCTGATTATAACTTCTGTCCTGTGATTTTGTCCATCTAATTTAGTCTCTATTTGAAAGTCTTCACTTGAATCTTTATGCATAGTATGCTAATTAATTAAAATCAACTAAATTTGTATTTATTTAAAGGAAAATGCACACTTAGAGGAAAAAGAGCAAATACTTTGCAAAACGTGTAAAAGATGTATAACTTAGTTGCTGCAGCAGCTACAATACTGCATTCCCAAAAAGTTATGCTAGAGGACTTTAAATGAAGTAATCAATGAAAGTAAAAGTTCTCAAAGTTCTTGACAAATGGTAAATCTGATTAAGAGGAAAACGACAAGCCCAGTCAATATGAGGTAATCTTGGGTCCTCAAATTGGAAAGACATTCACACTTTTAAAGTTTCTCATGCAAGGGAAACTTTGTAAATGCTATCTTGTCCTAACTGATTCACACAGAGGAGTCCTGACAGAATAAAGAATGAACAGGAAAGGTCACTTTTTTCAGCCCTCTGAAACTGTAATTTGAATCTAACCTATCTCCCTGTTGTATAGCAAGTGTTATCAGTTATGAAATCACTTAATAGGAGTGCTTTACTCTTAATGACTGAGAGTTAACCAAGGCTACCAGAGTTTGCTGCAACAGCTATATTGATTTAGAAGGATAATTGGAAGCCAATCTAGGATTATGTGAGAGAAATAAGTCTCTGGAGAAAAGAGGTCTTGCAGTTGAGATCATATAATACCAGTATGAGCTTCAATTTTGTGAATGTTCACACTCCTGCAAATTAGACACACGTGATACAGAATTGACAGGTTTTGGAACTAAAGAGGCATTTTGGATAAAGGAGAGTTATTCCTTGATGACAGTAAAGAGGTGAAAAGAGTGTAAATTGTGAGTGCTATAACAAACAATAAACCAAGCCACCAGAAATATCAAAACTGTTTTTGGCAATTTAATATCTAGGAAATAAACAGGAGATACTGCCAATCTGAAGCAATATATATTTCACTGTTTGCTGTAAAAATTTTTTGCACTTTCAATGGTCGCATGGAAGGAAAATTTTATGTACTGAGGGAAGGAAGAGAGAAAGTGAAAGAAAGGCTTAAAACCTTATTACTGTAGTCATTATTCAATATTCAAAAGCTTATACCTTGGTAAAGTCAAAACCAATTTTGTCTGAAAGCAAGGTACTTTTAAATGAGAATTATTTCCAAGCCAAATTCCATCTCAAAGCTCTCATCCATTACAGCTCTAGGGCTGCTTATAAAGAGGTTACAGGCTTCTTCCCTCGCCCTCCTGCTCAGTAATGGTAATAACAGATTTTCTTCACTTTCCCTGCATTTGAATATTACATACCTACTTTTGCTCAGACTTTCTATACAGCTGAATGTCCATGCAAAATAAACCAGAAAAATTTCTAAACTGAATGATTTTATGATTATCTATAGCTAACAACAAAAGCAGAAAACCTTGTATTCTCTTCCTCTAAGAAGTGCAAATCATCCCCCCCAGATGTTTTCATCAAGATTTGAAAAAAAAAGCCCCATTTTTTTTTCAAATGCATTAATTGATTTGGTTTTTTAAAATGAAGCAAAGTATAAAAAGAAATTATTCAATAAAGAGTAAAGGAATTAAAAATGTATTGTGGGGGAGGAAGAGGGATTTCATTTTTACAGCCATAGAGAAAAGAAATTATAGACATACATTTTAAAAGCAAAATTTCCAGCCAAAATACTGCAGCTGTCTCCTTTGCCTGTATAAGAAGTTATTCCTACCTTATCTGTGCCTAAATTTATGTTTATTAGGCTTCCACAGACTTAGCATATTCACATATCTTCTGTAATTTTTCTAGCATCCTTAGAAACTGATTCAATATGTAATCAAGGGATCAAAAAATTTAAAATTAGTTGCCTTTAAAATAATGTTAGTGTCATCTACATTATTTAGAAAATAAAATTTAAAAAAACCCCACACCTTCCAATTATTTTCATTTAGAACTCAAACAGAAGCAAGTAAACACATTATTTCTTTAGAAACAAACAGGAAAACTTCATATTAAAATGTGCTTAAACACTTGAGTTTTACAAGTTTTATAGCAAAGTATCTTATATTACATATCTAATTTAAAGCATCTTATCTTAAAAGCAAAAGGTCCTTTTAAAATAGCTCCTTCTTTTGACCCTATGTTATGATCACTAATATCAGTTACC